>NW_026692321.1:3405000-4011428 GCF_021218885.2 Marmota monax | reverse complement strand
ACTTCCAAGTGATGAAGATGAATCTGGTGCAGAAGAATCAGATAATACTCCACTGCTTAAAGATGACAAAGAGAAAAAAGCTGAAGGCAAAGCAGAGAGAGCATCTAAGTCTCCAGAACACAGCACGGAGCCAATCAGAACCTTCATTAAAGCTAAGGAATATTTATCTGATGCCCTCCTTGACAAAAAGGATTCATCGGATTCAGGAGTGAGATCCAACGAAAGTTCTCCCAATCACTCTCTGCACAATGAAGCAGCTGATGATTCTCAGCTTGAAAAGGCAAACCTCATCGAGCTGGAAGATGACAGTCATAGTGGGAAGAGGGGAATACCACATAGTTTGAGTGGCCTGCAAGATCCAGTTATAGCTCGGATGTCCATTTGCTCAGAAGACAAGAAAAGCCCTTCTGAATGTAGCCTGATAGCTAGCAGCCCTGAAGAGAGCTGGCCTGCGTGCCAGAAGACCTATAATCTGAATCGAACCCCGAGTACCATGACCCTGAACAACAACACTGCTCCAGCTAATAGAGCCAATCAAAATTTTGATGAAATGGAGGGAATGAGGGAGACTTCTCAAGTCATTCTGAGGCCTGGATCCAGTCCCAACCCAACTGCTGTTCAGAATGAAAATCTAAAAAGCATGACACACAAGCGTAGCCAGCGTTCAAGTTACACAAGGCTCTCGAAAGATTCTCCGGAGCTCCATACAGTGGCACCTTCTGATAGTACAGGTTTCGGAGAAGAAAGAGAAAGCATTCTTTAAGAAAAGCAAGGAAAAGTGGAATAGTATTACTATACTTATAACAAAATTGTCCTATATTTTGAAACCATCATGTACATCACCTGTATGCATTTCATTTATAGTTTGTTAATAGGTGGTCAAGCCTTTGGTGAAAGAAGTACGTGCTTTACAACAGAGGACACCTAAGAAATGGCAGTTCACCAGCCAGCCTCTATTGTCTCTATATTTAGCAGCATAAAACCTTACTTTTAAAAGTCTTTTGTTGGCACATAACTCCATAAAACTTTTTGAGACAAGATCATGCTATAAAGATAGATCAGAAATGTTTTATTGAATTTAAAGGGCTTAATTTGCAAAAGAAAAAACTAGTGCTCCCTTTTGTAGAATATTCATTCATCAAACATTTAAGGAAAATCATGCTGTTAGATGAAGCAGAAAAGCAAATTTTGTTTTTAAGGGGTTTAATCTAGGAAAGAATTTACATATTTTAGAGTATCCCAGATATTAAAGGTGAAGGAATACTTAGTAGATTGAGAATCAGTGTTCTATATAGTGTCAAATTGCTTATCAAAGAAGTTTAAATTTTAAGTAGAACCATATAATATATAACAAGAAGGGCTTTAAAAATTGACAAGAAAGTGAGCCAACAGTACCCATAGTAGTATAAGTAGGCCATTATGAGCTGTTCGGAGACTGGGGGTCAGGGCGGGCAGACTGATTACCTCCATAGTATCTGAGTTCTCTTCAAATCCCAGCACCATCCGCCTGTGCCCTAGAAGCCACCCTAGTCTCTTCTCACCTATGCCCAACTTTTCTTAGTGAGCTTAGCAGTGAGAGGGAAAGAAACATGAATTCTTTCTCTGGAGAATTAGGGGTACATGAATAATAGGCACTAATTATTAATGAAATGAGCGCATGAAGAAATCAGGTTAGTGACAAATAGCAAGGCAATATTAGGTAAAACTGAATAATTTCTAAATTAGGGCAGAATTTGTCTACTTCATCTGTTCCTAAATCAGCATGTTAATTCCAGGGAAAATTTATAAAAAATAAAATGCATTTTAAAAAAATTAAAGACATGTAACAAAGCAAGAATTTAAAAAAAGGTAAAACTAATATGACTATGAAACTCTATACTTTCCATTTATTGTTAGCAGAGTGAAGAGAATGATCACATTTAAGTTTTGTATAGACCAGAGAAGTATAGCCTGTCATCATGCATTAAAATTTTTTGTCGGTTTAACATAACTTCTTTATGGAGAATTAATCTGGCAGTAGATCCTAAGTCACAGGTAGGATTGTAGATGGTGAGATCACAGATGCGTGACCTAGATTTAGTGTTATATTTGTGATGTTTATCACTTAATCAATTTTATTAATATGCTATGCTGATTAAATTATTTATGTGCCCAGTCATTGTGCAGATAGTTGCTTTTTTGTGTTTCATTGCCTTGATGTTTGAGTGTCATGGAGCATTTTCATGAAGTGTTTATTCTGCATGATCTTTTAACAAACATTTTAAATGTTTAAAAAGGCAGACATGTTAAAGTTTTAATATTTTAACATTTACAGTGTTTATTCATTTTCAATATTGTGTAATTAGTAAATATTTCAGAGGCAGAGTTTTGTTCCTTTTTAGGTGAGTGGTTGCAGTTTACTGTCACTGGGGAGGATATTCTTTATATTGTTCGTGAAATTAATACTGGAGTATTAAGTGTACAAATAGATTTAGAAAATAATAAAAAATTGCATGCTATTCTGACTCATGGATTTATGCTCACTACAGTGACGATGATTCATCTTTTGATTAAAAATAAAGTAATTTGTGTGTGTGTTTTGTTCATGTCTAAAGTTTGTAAAGACTTTAGGTTCACATACAGTCACATAGTTGGCAGAGTGTTGTAAACTGCCTCTGTGAGTCTTTTTGAGAGAATCTGGCTCTGAGGGCCCAGTGCCTCAATGGTGTGTTCCAGAAACTTCAGGGACCAAGAACATGTTGATATCAAGAGCACTAGATGGTGCTTTTCTGCAGCTCCAAGGGGCAGGTTATCCAGATCTCTGGAGGATATCAGCTTATTACTGAATGTTCAGGACAAGTTTGCTTTTTCACACTGAGCAGAAATTGACAAACCAGATGGGTTATTGAGTCACCATCATCCCTTTGAGTTTGTGTCAATGTGTATGTGTGTCTGTATCTATTTATAATGCAGAGCTCAGTCTGATTCACATGTATGCACAATTCTGCTTTAAGCTGGATGAAAAATGATAGAAAATTGATGCTGTAGTCCTGCTGATCCCTGAGGTTCTGCCTCATTTAGGAGTGTTATATTTTAGGAATCATTCTCCCCCCACCGTAGGCCTCAGGTCTGTTGGTGCAGCACCCTCTCAAGCCAGATGTGCTCACTGTGGCCTTACGGAGTGCTACCTCTGAGTGCAGCCTCTTCAAGGGAGAAGACTGGGAATGAAAAGAAACTGTTGATATTTTTCAACACTCACGTTGCTGAGTGTTCTAAGGATCAGCTTTCTTATACTGGGAAATTTAAGCATTCATAGCCGTACCAACATTTTCAATATTAAAAGGAAAATTTGTCTTCAGGTTATATATTTTACCTCTGTAAATTTTATTTATGTAGTGGTCAGAATGATTTTAATTGCCTAGTCAAGTAATTTTAGAATATATTCACAGTTCTCTTCTTGAGAACTCTTTTGCATGCTGTAGTGCTGCAGTACAATGTATTTCTTGTCATGATTTTTTTTTTCTTACAAATACTAATTGTTAGAAATTTTTGAATGAAATTAAATCCTTTTTTTTTTCTGGCTAAAATACTAAATTCAAAATGTTTTAAGACCACATAATTTTTGGCTACACCAGGAATTCTCAGCCTGTTTTAGAAATATGCCAGAGTTTAAGAATTCATGGATTCCTGGCTAACTCCTGAGTAACTCACCTGCACTGCTAGGACAAGGGAGGACTAAAGGGCACGGCCCTCTTTACTTCCTGGGTGAGTGACCTTGGGAATAAACAGGCAGAGGGAAGGGCAATAAAATTGGCATTTTTGGCAAACACCTGAGACTGGGCAGCAGGCTCCTTTGTCCCCCAGCTTCTCTTGGGGACCTGCTGACACCAGCACAGGGAAGCAACAAGTAGGGGTGCTTTTCTGCTTGTGACGGGTGCAGCGTGGAAGGGCCTGGCCAAGTTGTCCGAAATGCTTGCATTATTAGTTTCCAGGTGGTTGTGCCCCCTGCCATTCCCTCAGAATGTAAGCATAGGCCATGATTATACAAATGAACTGGGAAAGTAGAAATTTATCCATAACAGTGAGCCAGCAATGGATGGTTTTTAAAAGGCTCATCACTTATCAAAGGTTGAGAATCCCTGGTTGAGATTGATTAAATAGAGACTTAAAAATCTTACGTAATTCTAAACCCTTTCATACCTAGGAAGAAAATGCTGTTCTTGAGATAGATAGATCTTCAGAGGATCCAGTTTAAATACAGGTATGTAAAAAAAAAAAAAAAAAAAAGTTTTCAAGGTCTACTGGTTATAAGCCAGTTACTGAAAAACAATTCTTACCAACTATAGAATTTGTATTTTTGCTACTATTCCCCATAGACAAGAAGCATCTAGAATGATTGCTAGGAATTAACCATGGTCATCTACATGGTCAAAGTGTTTCTGTGCAAGGAGTGGCAAGCCGGAGCCCGGCTACACCTTCCTCAGTGTCTGAAGCTCAGGGCTGTGGGCAGGTCGCTTCACAGGCACTTTCTGGAATTTGGGCTGAAACCCTTTTTGAGTGGGGCCTCAGTGGCTATAGAATGAACAGTGTCCTAATTTTCCAGTACAGTGAAGCATTCTGGAAAATAATGTATAAGAATAGATGGGTGCCCTCCTGTAATCCCAGGGACTCAGGAGACTGAGGTAGGATGATTGCAAGTTTGAGGTCAGCCTCAATAATTTCTTGAGACCCTGTCTCAAAAAGGGCCAGGGATGTAGCTCAGTCATAGAATGCCCCTGGGTCTAACCCCTAGTACCAAAAAAAGGGGGGGGGGAGCTAGTCAAGAAGGAAGAATGATCACAGATATTCCTTGACTTGGGGCAGGATCACTTCCTGGTAGGAGCACTGTACAGTGACTCCTGTGTCAAGGTGCAGCAAACAGTCCTGAACTACTGAACATCACAGCCTAGCGACAGCGTGACTGGAATGTCAGTGTCCACCGTGGCCTAGGTGACTACCTGGGCGGAGCGGCTGCTGCCACTGCGGAACATCCATCGTGGGGGAGTGTGTGGCCACATCTAGCCCAAGAGAAGATCCACATTGAAAGTTCCAAATAGGGTTTTCCATCCAGTGTACCATTGTGAAGTTGGAAGATCCTAAGAGGGACCATCTGTTTTTCCAAAGCAGTGGGACAGCTATTTAAAAGTCAATAAAACCTAGCTGGAGTGAATACCTCCCTAACTTAGCAAGAAGCACGGATGACATCATGCTGTGGAATAAAGGCAGTGAGAGCACATGTTCCTATCTGCCTTTGGTGATCAGCTGTCAGGTGGATCATGGATACACCCAGGTCCTGACCTTTCTGGTTCTTTTGTAGTGTAGTTTACTTTAGTGATGTGTTAGGAGTCCTTTCTTAATTTTGCCGGGCTTTTAGCAAGACATGGAATAACATTAAAGTGAATTAGTAAAACACAAATAAATTGTTTTAAAAATGTAGGACTGTGAACTCCTTATCCAAATTAAGAAGCTGTTTGAAATAATTAAGCTTGTCTTGATTATTCACTACCATTTTCTAATTTTAACATTTTATACTCATTTACTTCATTTTCTTTCAAGGCAAAAGGGACTCTAGATCCCAATACCCTGCCCATAGACCCACGCAACACTTCCTCTCATTTCTCCTGACTGTTCGGTTAACTTCTCAAAGCCGCCTTCCTCACCAAATGGGGTGAAGAAGACACAGTCCACCATTTGGTGGCCACGCTATCCTGTTGACTGGATGAGAGAGTTGTTCACCTCTACCGGTTTTCTTTGTTCTCAGTAGTTGTAGAATTTAAACTAGTTTTAATGAAGTTTCCTTTTATGAAATTTCAGGTAAAAGCCCGAATGTATAGCAAAAAGCATGTAAATAACCTACAAAACCTGACATATCAGGTCTCACAGCATCTTCTTGGTCAGATATCTAATAAAAAGTTAGATGGTTATTTTCAAAATTATCATAGTTCTTGACACTTGCACTTTTTAGCTGTATTTCTGAGCATATGTAGACTGCATATTGTTATACTTAATGCAAATTAAACTTTTTATTTTGAGAGGTTTTTTTTTTTAGTTCTTTGCGTTTTTCTCCCTCTTTTACCTGAGTTCAGTCTTTTTGTGTTGGGAGTCTCCCCACCCCTGCCCCAGTTGCCTTGTGCTCATCCTGTAGCACAGGAGAATGCCAAACCTCAGCAAGCATTCAGGCCACACCCTAGATTTCAGAGAGCCACAGGGATATAGCTCAGTTGATAGAGTGCTTACCTTGCATGCACAAGGCCCTGGGTTCGATCCCCAGCACCAAAAAAAAAAAAAAAGAAAAAGAAAAATTCAGAGAGCCCGTGCACGTCAGCACATGCTTAAGTGAATTTTAATGAAGCACATCTAAACCAAGGCAGCAAAGCTGGGGACTCTGTTCCCAGATGGTGAATGCCTTAAAACTCTCTGTGCCCTACTTCTTTATAGGCCCCTCCCTCTCAGTTTATACCCACCCTGTCATAAGTTTCCTATTGGTGATTCCAGTGAACTTTCAAGAAATAATGCTATGCTGTGTTAAAGGCTCCCAGGATGGATCTCCACAGCCCATCTTGATAAGCTTTGTCATTTTAAAGTGCTAGGTGAGGTGTCCTACTGGATGTATTTGAAAATCCTCTCGTGTGCCTTAAGCCCTTTGGTTGGTCCTTCATAGAGAGTCTGACCTTATAAATCAATATAATTGTAGAATCAAACTAAAATGGTTCAATTTTGTATTTTACATTAGAATATGTTCTAATACAAATGTTGAAATATGAATACATGTTAAAATATGTTGAAGTTCAACTTAGCTATGTTGGGCAAGTTTTCTCTGAGCCCCCAAATGGGATATGTAATGAGAATATTTAATATCAGGACCAGTGCAGAGTCTGAGATGGAGGTTTACCCTATGTAGTTCAGTTTTTCAACCTGAAACCTAACCTAAGGCTAGTTGTTACTTTCAGTGACCACCCCCACCCATCTCTGCCATTTCCCATCTCAAACCACTGATCAAGTTTGACCTAGGATTCCATATCAAATATTTTATAATGAATGGACCGCTGTGTATTTGAAAATCTATCGTGTTGAGGTTGGCAAACCACTGTAACAACAATCCTCAAATCTCATTGATTGAATACATTTGAAGTTTATTTCCTGTTTGTGTAAATTCAGTATTACCTAAGTTTACATCCAGATGTAAGGACCTGGCTCTTTGGTCTTGTGGCTGTGCCATCCTCCAAGGCTGTGGAGCCCTGTGGCCCACCTTCTGCGCTCAGTCAATCCATAGGAGAAGAGAGGGAGGCAGGGATGTTAATGCTGGCCAAGGCTGGCCTGATACACCCAATGCTTTCTGCTCCTGTCCACATGGCTTCCTATGTCACCGGCCCCTGTGAGCATCAAGGGAGACTCAGAAGCTGGGTGTGGCCATGTGTGCTGGAGGAAGGGGACCATTCAGGTGAGCACTGAGAGTTGACATGAATTATCCATAGCCTTTAAACATGGTGGTCTTCTAGTATTAAACAGTAGCGGCAATTAATTCTTTCTGTTGATGTCTCTTAAATGTTCACAACCCCTAGAATTCCTTTCATTCAAAGAACTCTCAGACAATCAAATCCACCCAGAATCTGCTTGATTTTGAGATTTAATTACAAATATTGATAATATAAACATTCTATTGTTATGGATTCTTTAACCCCTGGCCCTCCCCAGCCCTTAGCAATGGCAATGGTGAATCATGGTGGCTTCTGTAGCAGTTGTGCATCTGGTAGCCTTCACCCCAGCTGCCTGCCCTATCCCTATCTGAAGCAGGGATGGTCCTCAGTGAGAAGTTAAACCCTCCTCGACTGAGCACTCCTGTCCTAGAAATACAGCCCCACCCCGCAGTGGGCAATCCGGCACGGTCTGCACTTTTGATTGCAAACAAACTCTTCTGCCATCTAACTCTATGAACTACTTCCCAGGGTTGGTTTTTTTTGTTTGTTTTGTATCAGAATTTCTTTTAATTCTAAGATGCATTGGGGTTTTCTTTTTACATTTTGACCTGTCTGAAAGTAGAATGTGTTTTACAATCAATAGAAGCAATGGCAGCATATTTTTCTTAATGGTCCCTAAATTAATAAGACACCCTATATGTGACAGTGTCTTTCTTGGATTTAATAAATTATGATATTAATGTATGGCATGGTCACATTCAGTTGTATCTTTAGCAATATAATGGGTTAATGGTGACTCATGATCAGCTGATCGTTCAAATTCAACTTTTTATGCTAAGTATTTTATTAGTTATTTGTCATTCTGCATTCATTTAGATATTTGAAGTATCATTATATGTTTATTATAATAAAATACCTGTGTGCCTGACAATATTCTTAGACATTTATACATACGTGCTAATTTAGTTTTCATGACAATCTTATAACAATAGTCATGACTATGCTCAATTCATTTTTGAGAAACTGAGACACAAAGAGGGTTAAATGGTTTTGCAAAGTCACACAGCTCCTAAGTGGTAGAGCCAGGATTCAGGCCCAAGCAGTGTAGCTACATAATGCCCACTCTTGAGAAAATATTTGTTCTTAATGTTCTTTACCAGTTATGGAAAAGTCAATTCTTACATATTCCCACGATATATTTGAATTTTAGTTTTATTTGTTATAACATCACCAGCAGCATTATCTACTTGTTTTAAAATAGGGTTTGGCAATAATAAGGATTGGAGAGGGTGTGGGGGAAAGGAGCACTCTTATACTGTTCATGAAATTGTCAATTAGACAGGCGCTAGGGAATCAGTGTGGAGGTTCCTCAAAAGACTAAGCGTGGAACCACCAGCTGTGTCACTCCTTGGTGCTTATCCTAAAGAATTAAAGTCATCTTCCTACAGTGATACATGCATAACCATGTTTATAGCAGCACGATTCCCAATAGTCAAACTATGGAACCAGCCTAGGTGACCATCAACACATAAATGGATAAATAAAATGTGGTATATTTGTACAATGGAGTTTTAATCAGCCATAAAGAAAAATTAAGTCCTTTGCAGTAAAGTGATAAAACTTGAGAACATTGTGTTAGGCAAAGTAAGTCAAACTCAGAAGGTCAAGGATCCCGTTTTCTCTCATATGTGAAAGCTAGAGAGGAAAAGAAAGCAGGGGGTGAGGGTGGGAGGATATCATGAAAATCAAAGGGAGATCAGGAAAGGAATTGGACTGGGGCGAAAGGAGGGGAGGGAAGGGGAAATATTGGAGAATGATATTGGCCAAACTATATTGCTGTATTGTGTGCATGTATGAAGATGTAACAACAAGTCTCACTATTATGTACAACTATAATGCACCAATAAAAATATGGAAAAAATAGAAATAGGCTTTGGGTTTTCTCAAAGGGTTGTTTTAGAAAAGTCTCTTAAAAATTTACAGCCATGGGCTGGGGCTGAGGCTCAGCGATGGAGCGATGGAGCTCAAGCCCTGGGCTTGAGCCTCAGCACCACATAAGAAGGAGTAAATAAAATAAAGGTGCTGTGTCCAACTACAACTAAAACATAAATATTTTTAAAAAATTATAGCCATGTAAATTACATTTATAGAGAAAAGGAATCTTGATATTTTTAACACCAAACATCTTTATCCCTACCAATTATTTTGGAACATTTAATTTTTGATTAAAAAAGTAATGACTATATTTTTATGTCCCTCATCCCACTATTATTCATGGATTAAACTACTATTTAAAGTTTGTGCATAATGCTGAATATATTTATTGTCTACGCAGTCTTACTGTTGTCTGGCTCTCCTACACCTGCCCTTTATCATGCCCATTTGTCAGTATGGTGTGTGAGATTATAATCCTAAATGTCACTGTATGTATTCTCTTTACGCTTTACTATTGAACAATATTAGTGCTCAATAAATGTTAATAGATAATATCTACTTAAAAATCATTGTAGAGTTTTTTTTTTAATGATTTTGGTCACTGTGTTTAAGGAAAGAAAAAGAGGCAAAATGAGTACCCTTTCCCTTCCTGATGACAAAACTGTCACCAAAGCCAAGAAACCATCAGTTACATCAACAATGACAGTGGGTTGAGATGGTCTAGCGACATTTCAGTTTCATAGGATCGGCTTTCTGATCATTTGAGTGCTTGCCCTGAGCCAGAGCTGCCTGTCACATGGGTGGATTCATAAGTCCTGTGACCACATAAACTAAGTATCCTGACGACCCTCAGTTACAGGAGAGTGACTGCAGAGAGGCACAAAAGTGAAAGCTTTTACATAATAATGCATTTGGATTTCTGTGACTGTCCTCTAAATGACCATCAGCAGCAGCATCTTTATACGGGAGAAGACTGAAGATTCAGGAGTTAAGATCCCCCTCCCCTAGGTCACCCAGCTAGTCAACAGAGCGACCCCTGACGTTAGGATCTTCCGCACACTTGGCCGTGCTGACTGAGGTGCCAGCTACAATGCTCCCCACTCCTGCAGCACCCCTTACTCCTGCAGCGCCCCCCACTCCTGCAGTGCTCTGCTCTGCACAGTGCCCCTGGGAGCCAGGCTAGTGGAAGCACTGAGCGCACAGGAGTCCTCGTTTTGGTAGCATCAGTGCCGGGCTTTCTCATCATCCTCTGCTTCCCCTGATGACACCCCCACTCCTGTGCCTCACTGCCTACAGCTGGGAGTCCAGACCCAAGGCCCTCCTGAATCTGAGTTTCTCTCCATATCCCTCTGGCTACATGGTCGTTGCTGACAGGGTCCCCTCCATTGAGCTGGTACCCACTGGTACCCACATAACTAACTTGAATAGCTTTAAATGGGTCTCTGCGTATGTGTTTAAATTTTGCCTTCCCAGATAACTGATTTGATCAAACCCATCATGGAATTAGAGGGTCGATTGGCCAATAAATTGTGGTTGAACACAGAGCTGAGTGACCAGGCCTGACTTATTTATTAAATGGTCACTTGTTTGTTGGCCTCACTTCCTTCATCTACAAAAAATAAAAATGAGGAAGGGGAGGTGATTCTGTGATACCGGTGCTGCCTAAGCAGCACTCACACAGCGTGCCAAAGCAGGAGAAGTCACTTTGCAAACATTCCCTGTCTCGCCTTTGCCAGGGACACTCAGAGCAGGGCAGGGACCCCCAACCAGCATGCAGCACAAGGGCCCGTGAACTGCTACCCTTGCTGTGCCTTTCTGTCTATCCAACAAGGTCTGTGGCCGGGTTTTCAGACCCCTACTTGGTGTTCAAGGGACAGTCACAGACAAGTGGAGTGAGAAGAAAAGTGGTCCCTCGGTTCGGCCCTTCTGTGAGCAGGGAGGAAGTTGTAGATTGGTCATGTTATTACAAACTAGAATGCTTTGCTTAAAATATTATTTGATCTACTATTGTGAATTTTATGGACTTTTTTATGTTGAAGGAGAGGGAGGGAAATGTTTCACGAAGACACATAAACAGGGAGACAAACAGATGCAGGACAGAGGCAGAGGCAGGAAGGACACATGCTACCTGATCCCAGGACTTGATATAAAACCACAGCAACCATGGTGGTAAGATAGTGGTGCAAGAGATCACTGGAGCACAGGGAGAGCAGAGAGAGAACCGTGAGTGTAGTCACACTGATTTTTATTGTAATTGTTAACACACATTAATTGTGCAGATAGCTGGGGCTCCCTGTGGCATTTCCATACAGGCACACGTTGTGTCATGTCCGTCCTTCTCCCCAGTCCCGCCTTTCCCAGTCCCTAATAATCCTCCCTCTATTTTCAGGTCATCCTTTTTGTTTGTTTCCACATACAAGATAAAACACATGACACTAGTGCTTCTGAGTCCAGCTTTTTCACTTAGCATAACACCTTTCAGTTTCACCCATTTTCCTGTAAATGATGAGGTTTCTTTCTTCTTTATGGCTGAAAAACACTCCATTGTGTATATATGCCATATTGTCTTTATTCACTCATCAGTTGATGGGTACCTACCCTGATTCAAAATCTTTTTTTTTTAAATTTTTAATTTTTTTTTAATTGTAGTGGACACAATATCTCTATTTTTATTTGCTTATTTTTATGTAGTGCTAGGGATCGAACCCAAGGCCTCACGCTTGCCTTGCATGTAGTTTTATTCCAACATACAAAGCTCAGTACTCATGTACAGAAAAGAGAATGTAAGCGTTTTTAAAAAGGAAGAAAAAAAGAAAACTGAAGAGGGAGGGATCTAGACCAGGAGCCAGTAAGGTAGGAGAAGAACCTCAGGGTGATAATCAGCAGGAAGATCCCTGGGCACTTCTGTTGCAGGGAAGGCCCTCCGCCTGGCCCTCTCCAGAGCTGCGTTGGTGAGAAGTCTGCAGTACTTGCATCGTCTGTTTTGTGAGTTCCTCCATGAATCCTAAGAAGACATAGCTTTCTTTAACAAATTCTTTACATAACAATAATTTTAACATTCAAGTACTTTAGAACTTCAAGTGTGTTTTATGACTTCTATTAGGTTTCAGAATTACAAAATAATCATCAATTGATTTGGGGTGCTAAGGAAATTCGTGTAAGTATAAACTGCATGGAAATCATGGTAAAGAGAATAGAAAGCTGAAGAATAGATTATGGAAATAAAGATCATTTTATAGCTTCTCCTGAGAGGGCATTTTCACCATGCCATTTTACATTTTGGGTTTTTCTTTGGTGTGTATTGTGAAATTTTAGAGCACACCACAGAATTGTAACTGAAAAGTAAAAGTGACCAAAATTCAAATATTTTGTAAATGGCTTTTGGGTTATTTCTGCCATTGCTCCCCACCTTTAGCAGAATTAAGAATGAATATAAAACATTGCCTGAAATTTAGTGCGATAGTTAATTTCATGTGTCAGCTCTTCTAGGCCAGGGGTTGCCCATTTAGTCAAACATTTTTGTGTCTGTGAAAGTGTTTTTGGTTGAGATTATGTCTAAATTGATAGACTGGGTCAGGTGGATGCAATCAATTGAAGTCCTGAATAGAACAAAAAGGCTGAGTTAGAGGGACTCCCTGCTGCCTGGCCGCTGGAATTGGGACAGTGGTGTCCTTTAGCCTTTGGACTTGGACTGAAGTGTTGGTTTCTTTTGGGTCTGAAGCCGTCCAGCTTTTGGACTGGAAATCATACCCCTTCAATCCTGGTTCTCAGACAGGAACTACACATCAGCTCTGTTGGCTATTAGGCTTCTCAGCTGCAGATCTTGGGACTTCTCAGCCTCTATAATCACACAAGTCAATTAATTATAGTAACCCCCTCCCCCCCACACACACCCCTCATTGGTTCTGTTTCTCTAAAGAACCTGACTTTGGTATTGAGAGTGGAGGAACATAATTTTTTTATATCTTTATTTTATTTTATTTTTATGTGGTGCTGAGGATCAAACCCAGCACCTTGCACATGCTAGGCAAGCGCTCTACTGCTGAGCCCCAGCCTCAGCCAGAGGAACATAATTTTAAGGATGAGTTTTCTGAACGGTGCTGAATAGGTTTTGGGGTGGGGAAAAATTCATGCAAGTGTGGTTTTATCTTTCCAATCTTATTAGATTTAAAGATGCTGTGGCTCTTTCCATTAGCAAAGAGACTACTACTAGTCCATAGTATGGTGGCAACAGAGATATGCAAAATATCATCATTGGATGCTCCTAATCAACCATTTACAAAAAGTGTAAGATTTGGGTGAGTGTGTATATGACACCTCCTAAAATTTTTGACAAATTGACAACTGTAATGAAATTGGCTGGTTGTTCCTAGTGTCGCCAGACAAAATGGGGAAAGAAAAAGTTTCAAATGCTGCACAAATGACCTAAAACTTCTATGTTGCTCTCAAGGAAAGCTATACCTCCTGTAGCTTGAGAGCTGAGATTGCTGAAAATCAAATGCAGAATCTCACCCTGCAACTGGCTGAGTTGCACTGCAAATTGAACTCCCTGTCTTTCAGGGTGTCTGCTGTTAAAGTGAGGGCATTTATTGCAAGAGGTTGGGATCCTGAAAGTTGGAATGGAGACATGTGGGAAGACCCTGATGAAGCCCTGGTTCTGAGCACCTATGTTCTGATGTCTTCTTTGCTGTGGAACGGATGCACTCTAACATCCAATGGGACTAACTCTTCACTGCCTGAGGAATTGATAAAGGCCTCCCCCAGACAGTTGCTATGCAAGACAGTGTTGATTCTTCTCAGGACCCCACCCTACTCTTTGCTTCAAGATCTTTAAACCCAGGAGGGTTTATTTCAGGAAGTTCCTAAAGGTGGGGTACAAAGTATGACCCATGAGAAAATATGCTACAATACAAAATAACTACTTGAGTTTTCTAATTCATACAGATGGAAATCTGGGAAGTCCATATGGGGAGGATGTTAAGAGTGTGGGATAATGGTAAAGAGACATAAAGTTGGATCAGGCCAAATTATTTGACATAAGCTTACCGAACAGAGATCTGCATTTAATGTTGTAGCTTGGGAAGTTCTGAAGGCTTTAAAAATTTGATTGGTTTGTTGGCTGAAACAGAACCAAGGATGGCCTATAGTGGGCAAGCTGCAAATGCTAGGCCAAGTAGATATTTCTTACTATGTCAGAATAATAAGGTAAGCATCAACGCTATTTCAGCAAGGCTAAGAAACAGAAGCTGCCAGCATCTTGGAAGTGTCTTAGGTGCCTCTTCTGGAAGTACCCTTAAGTGCCATTGCCTTGACTTTTGTGATAATCATTTCCTTGCTTTCCTTTATGGTTTTACCACCTACATATTTATGCTTGAGCAATGTTACCTGGCTTTGATCTTGTGTAAATAAAATCATGCTGCTCGCTTAACCTGACTTGCCTCTTTCACAGGCTCTGTTTGTGAGGCTTATTTCTAACCATGTATGTCATTGCGATTCATTAATTTTCATTGCAGAAAATAGTCTACTGTATAAATATTTATAATTTATGTATTTACATTATTAGCTATTTAGGTTGCTTCCAATTTTCATGGACATGTTTGTATGAATATGTGTTTACAAATCTCCAGATGTACGAATGTGTGATTACCTGTGCTTACGTGCTTACATGTGCAAGAGTGTGGATCTACATTTTTTATGTACAAAGTTCTAGGCTAGAGTTATATACAAGAAACATGTACTTTTATAATCAGAAGGAATATGCAAAAAAAAAAATCTTTTAGGTTGATTGCCTCCCTGGGCTCCCAGACAAGTCTACCCTTCTACTAGGCCAAGCTGGAAAACCCTGACACAGGCCCCTGGAGCTGGCAGCACGAGGACTGTGAGTAGGAGCTTGGGAAGTTGCTTAGAAACCGAACAAAATCAGGACTTTGAGTCTGGAAGGATACAAGGAGATCACAAGTGTGGCTTGGGCATTGACGTTGTGACGGGTAGACTGGGACAAACCAGTGCTCAGCAAGACCCAGAACTCTGGGGTCTCAGGCCTCCCCTTCCCTGGCACCAACTGAACTTGTCCACCTGGACATTGGTTGTCACCTCACACAGCCTGCCTAAAAGAGAACTTGTCGCACCTCAGACCAACTGTCCAGGCTGTGTCCTCCTCCTTGCCGTGGCACCATGATTATCCCTGTTACCCAGGTTCAGAAATGGTGTTCGCTTTGCCTCTGCTCCCTCAGGCCTTCAGCCCATCAATAGCCAAGCGCGGAGCTTTCTTTCTGCAGCCTCTCTGCAGACTGTCACCTTGGGAGCCCTCTACCTGCTGTGAGCCAGCAAGTCACTGGCCTCCAGCCTCTCCCCTATGGCTCCAGGCTGGGGAGCAATGTGGAAGGAGCCTCCTGCTCAGCACTGTCCTGTGTAGTATCAAATCTAATCACCCTCCACAGCTGTTCAAGGCCCTGCAGAATCCGAATCCAACCGACTCCTGTACAGGCTGACACCTCGGCTGAAGCTCTCCACTTACTGGTTGTTCCTGCGGGTTGCACAGATCTTCAGGAGCCCAGGCACACGTCCTTAGCTCTAATCTGCCCTTCACTCCTACTCCTCTTTCCTCTTCAGTATTGAAACACTGTCCCTTCTAGGCACAATATTGTCTATTGAAATGCAATAGAAAACTATCCTTGAGATTTAAAAACTTAGCACAACCCACTGAAGTGTTCATTCTGCAGCCACTGCTCTGTGGAAGGCACAGGGCCAAGGTCAAACTTGAACGTGGTCTGTAGCAAGTTCACAGAATTTATTACTATCACTGCCATAGGCTGAAAAATAATTGAATCTCAGGAATTTTTGGTAAATATGATAAATGCTCAGTTATTAAGAGTGTTCTTGTATAACTCATGGAAATAGACAAATCCTGAGCTTAGCAATACCCAGAAGAATAAAGGTCTCCAAAAGGGCTTCAGAGATTCTAGTCCAAAACCCTCAATTTGCAAATTAAAAAATCTAGGCTCAAAGTGTTTTCCAGCATGTTGCAACTTGTTTTAATTTGCAGCAGCATTAATCTCGACGGTGTCTAAATTAATCCTGTTCTAGGAGCCTTAAAAAATAGAAGGCATTATTAGGCATTGGCTTAAAAGGAAAGGACCATTATTTGGAGCCAAGAATTAATATCAAGGTTTATGTGAAATAAATTTCTCATGTAAAATTAAAATAAATGAAAAGGGGACTCGATTGGAATAAAATGACATCAAAAGTGAGTGTAGCATGCAAATTGAATAGGTACAGAAGGTATCAATGACAATCTAAATAAAAAGTCAGTTACTCACAGGATCATGAAATAAATAAGATCAGTGAATTTAGCAAAATGACGAGTCCCAGGAGAATAACTTTTACACAAGTAAGACTTAAAAATCTGCACCATGAATTTAGTGAAAAGTAGTGAGCCCAAAAGCTTAGCATTTGTTCCAGTCTTTCAAAGGAAACTGGACAAAAATAGTATATATTTGAGGAAAACAGTAATTGATGATGAAAGGTGGTGTTTTCTGTGTGACCCAGAAACAAAGTGTCAAAGTTTACACAGGAAAATTATAACATTCCCCAGATCCCAAGAGTGCATTGTAAAAAGCACAAATAAAGACCACATTGCCTTGTCCTGCTGACATCTGTGGAATTGTTCAAAGTCCTTCCATTTCCAAGTGTACATGTCCTGAAGCAGGTGAAGCATGAGTCACAGAAGGAGAGCTGCTGGGGCCCGCTGAGGGCCCCTGCCTGCTGGCCTTACCATGGTGCAGGCCCAGTTGAAAGTGGGTGTACTGAGCAACAGTTTCTGGACAAGGTCTGCTACCAGGTCTATCACTGAGCCTGGCATGTTCTGCGGAAGTCAGAGTAGAAAGTGTCATGTCAAAAAACTGGATCCATGGTCAATGAGTTTGGAATATCCAATTAAATCGGCCACTGGGAATTTGTTAGAACTTTTAACCATTAATCTTGAAACTCCAAGAAGAGAAAATGTTTTGCAATCTCTTTTAAATATCTTCTGTGCCTAACCTTTCTCTGCATTGACCCCTCACCTCCAGAAACACATAGGACAGCATTCCATGGAACATCCTCTAAAGGGATCTTGATTAATTAAGGCCTTTCCTCTGAATGACTTTTGGCAATTCTATAAATCAAATCCATGGGATGTTGCTGTTTAAATTAATTCCAAAAGAAGAACACCATCCAAGGTTCTTCTTCACTGCATTATATACTCATTTGAGCCAGTTGAGTACAAATTACTGACTCCCTGTTAAGAATGGGAGAATGATCATGAGTGTTTCTTTCCATCCTGACACAGGTATCAGCCTACAGGGGAAAGGGCACAGGTAAAACATGTTACCTCAATTGACTCTTTGCTCTGAGGCTACTGGAGGATGCACTCTGGCAAAACAAGATAGTAAAACAAGAAAGAGAAAGACACATGGTCCAGGAAACAGGATCCCAAAGATAAGAAGGGTATGTATAAGTCAAGATTATAGCAAAGAGGTAATCCACACCAGCACCCATGCATCCATACTGAGGCAGAAGGACAAAAATCTTCATTAGAAGAACAAAAGAAAAAGAAAGGGAACCAATATATTTGCATGTATGGAAAATCAGAAAACAGGAGACAGACGTAGTGAAAATTTTGGGGGAAATAAGTTTATTAGAAAGAATACATATAAGCCAGGCACAGTGGCAAATGCCTGTAATGCCAATGACTTGGGAGGTTGAGGCTTATCATTGCAAGTTCCTGGCCAACCTTAGCAACTTAGCAAGACCCCTGTCTCAAAATAAAAAGTGAAAAGGACTGGTGATGTAGCTCAGTGGTGGACATCCCTGGGTTCAATCACCAGTTAAACAGACAAACAAAACAAAAGGACAATTGAACAAACATGAAAATCATCTTTAGAAAAACTGAAGTATACGCAAGAAGAAGCAGGCTCTTGGTTTGCCACTTGGTGCAATGCAATTTTAATAATATAAATACTGTTTTAGTTATGATTATAACTCCTTGGAAATATAAGCCAGAGGGGAAATGTGTATACATATATGTACAATGTGAGGGAAACCTCGGTTCTCATCTACTCTAGTACAAGTGAACACAGGATGTCTACACTGGAAGGAGGGTCAGTGTGCGCACGGTTCAGTTGAGTGGGGGTGAACAGGAGAGCAGCAGGCCGAGCTGAGGGGCTGCCTTTGGGAACAAGACTAGGGTTTTCCATTATAAACCTTTCGGTGTTCATGTGTTACCCTGATTAAAAATGAAACAAACAAAATTTACATATAAAGCTATCCAGGTCTCCTTCCTTTATACCTCCCCTGATTGTTCAGGTCAGCTGCAGAAGGCACACCTCTCCTATCTTCCCGTTGGTCTTGGGGAGGCCAGGAAGATGGCCACCCCACGAGGGCCTCTTGGGCCACAACAAGCAGTGCATGGTTTGGCCAGAAGCTGCCTCCCTAGGTATTGTAAGTTTGCCCTGAGGATTCTTCTGTGAACTGTGAACGGCGACCTTACTTGAGGTCTGCACATGCTGTACCCTGCTCTAGGGGCTATCCTCCTTTGTGCATCAGGAGGAGCTACTGTATAACCTATTTATTTGAATTGAAAAAAAAAGTTTATCTTATTAATGAAAAAAATAAGTCTAAGTTGGTTGATTTGTTTCACAGTGAGGACTCTTTACCAATTAATTGCCAATTAGCTTTTATGGGTGACATTTTGCATTATAGTACAAGCATTTTTTTGTGGCTTCAGTTTTGATGAATTAGAGCACATAAGATAAAAAGCATATGGTCAAAAATATTGCTTGGGAAAGGTTTTTTGAAGGGGTTGATCTTTCAATTTTCTGAATCCTGAGTATCAACAGTTAAAGAGGGTGCTTCTAAGTGAAAGAGTCAAGGTAAAGTTAATTGTTACTTGATAAATCCCTATACCTTTTTTCCCCCCTAATTCCCAGAAATGGAAAAAGTGTGACTCCAACTAGGGAAATGTCCAAGCCAAGTTATTTCAAATAGCCTTGCACACTCAGGCAGCACCCACTCTGGGTCCCCTTTTGCTCCTGTAAGAGTTCCCTTTCTATTCTTCACACTTGAACAAATCCTACAAGCTGGATTTGCAGGGCAAAGAACCTGGAAAGAAGTCGGTGGTGGGCTGGGGATGTGGCTCAAGCAGTAGCGCGCTCGCCTGGCATGTGTGCGGCCCGGGTTCGATCCTCAGCACCACATACAAACAAAGATGTTGTGTCCGCCGAAAACTAAAAAAAAAAATAAATATTAAAAAAAAAATTCTCTAAAAAAAAAAAAAAAAGAAGTTGGTGGTGATCTGCTGGCGCCTGTTGCCCCTCTGGAGGACCCAGCCTGCCATCTCGAGTGGCAACCGCCACAGCGTGGCCGGAGGAGAATCAGGCCTTGCTGTCTGCCACCCCTATGGCTGAGGCAGGCAGGTGTCCCTCCTATGATGAGCAGGGGCTTCCAGAAACACAACTCTTGCGGGCGAGAAGGGACCCCCAGGGGTTGCTGCCGGAGTGTGCTAGTCCAGGGGTTTACTTGGGTCATGCTGTTGGTCCAAACTTATGCTAATCAGCTTTTGGGAAATCACTAACGTATCCGCTGACCCTTGAGTCCCCAGCATCCACCTGGCTTCCATTCTGGTCTGCCCCATCTCCTTTTACTAGAGGCTACTCCGGAAGCAAGGTGGATACTGGGGACCGGGGCTGCAGTATCGGGCGGAGCAGGTGTCCATGCTGGCCAGGTCCCTGCAGTGTGACCCGTTGGCATGCCCTGGCTTGCGCACCTTAGGACCCTGCCGGTCACTGTGGGCTACACGTGTCCACTTCCTGTGCTTGCTGCCCACGCCCCAGCCCACCTGATCCTCCGCTCTGGAGCTCTGGGAAGGCTTCGATACTGAAAACGATATTTGATGATCAATCACCATGGAATTTCTAGCAAATTACTTGTTTCTTTTGAATTTATTTTTATTTTTAATTTTTGGAAGTAGGGATGAATCCAGGGGCACTTTACCACTGAGCTATATCCTCAGCCTTTCTTATGTTTTAAGACAGGGTCCCACTAAGTTCCTTAGGGCCTCACTAGATTGCTGAGGCTGGCTTTGAACTTGAGGTCCTCCTCCTCAGCCTCCTGAGTTGCTGGGATGACAGGCATGAGCCCCAACCCCCAGTTCTTGTATTTTAAACATGGGTGATTATGGCTATTAAATGGCATTGACACACCAGTGGATGCATTTAAGAGAATAATATAATTTCTACATGAAAATTTATTTTGCAGGCATTTAAACTGATAAAGATTTAAGATGATTTAAGATGGCAACAAAAATGTGTGAGCACATACACGTTTTTTCCAAAATATGTTAAGGAGATTACACGAACCAAAATGTTTGGAGATTATAATTTTAAACTGTTTGATCTCATTCCTCTTCAGACCATGTTCAGCTTGTCAGTTGTCATAAAAATTTACCCCAATTGACATAAAAATCACATTTTATGATACGGATGTTTATTATTTTGTCTTATAATTCTATAGTTATGGGGGCTGACTAGCCTCTACTAGGTGTTAGGATCTTCCGGTCAGATGGTGGCTAGGGTTGGAGGCATCTCAACATTGTTCTCACTTGCATGTCTGGTGGTGGTGTTCACTATCAGTTGAGATGGAAAGTGTTGGTGGCAACCCTTACACATGGGTTCTCTCTGCAGCTTGGGCTTCCTCACAAAATGGCAGTGCTATACCAAGCACAGATACCAGAAAGAGAACCAGGCAGAAAGTATCTCACCTTTTATGACTTTGGAAGTCACATGGAATCTCTTTCATTGCATTTTACTGCAGGTGATTCCAAATTCCAGTCTGGGTACAGGGTAGAAGGCACATACAACCCCCAGCCTTTGTGTGGAGACAGAAAAATTCTAGAACAGCACGCGGGACCAGAAATATTTTTGCAGCCATTTTTGGAAAGTACCCAGATCACTCCAGGAAGGAAGACAAGTACACTCCCAGGCTGGTTCCATCAACTCAGCCTGGGTTTTGAAAACATAATCTCCTGGGGCAGGAGAAGAAATCACAGGTCACATGACGGAGCCTAAAGGGTTCTTTCATTGTCCTTTCAGGGAGACTGAGAGGTGTGACACCTGCTCACACCCAGGGGGAATGGCAGGAGAGGGGAAGAGGCTGCAGCCTGCTTCTGCCGCACACCCTTCATAAGCTTGGGTTCCTCACAGCGCCTGTGGAGTGAGAGGGCCCGGAAGCTGTCTTGGTGGAAAGATTTGAAATCAAGTAGATATTTTCCTTCCACACGGAGGCCTTCAGAGTTCTTTTGTTATCTGATTGCTTCCATCTCCATGCCCCTCCCCACCAACGGTTTTCACTTAGTTGGAAAATGTCAGTTAAAAATCACACCCTTACTATAGTGAAAGAGATGTAAAAAATAGAAATGGCTTTCTTTTCAGACACCGTCACCATGTCTCTCTTGCATATGGCTTCCAGTAAGAATTTTTTCTTCCATTTCACTGATGATTTGGCTATGGAACCTCAGAAAACTTGGGCTCTTGCCTATAACTAAGAATATAAAGGCCCTGCACAGAAAATGTTGAATGTATAAAAATCTTCAATATATACTATTTTTGGATTGCATATCAACATAAAATTAGGATGCAAGTCCCTGTCTTTGTCTAGTTACAAAAAAGCTACCACCTTCCTAGGTATACATGTGTGGAAATGGTTCCAAGATGTGTTCAACATTTCCAGAACTTGGGTCCTTTTGTGTACTTCAACCAATCGCTAGAACTTGAAGGCTGTTACCTTCAACAATGAAATCAAAGAGTGCCATCAACTGTGCACACGTTTCCAGTAATTAGAAGTTTCTCCCACAGGTAAGCTTTATCCATAGTAGAGTTGTCGTGAGGTGGGGAGGAAAGAGCTCCTGAATTTTGTCCTTGGCTATTACACCTGGGAACTCTTTTCACCTCACCACTTCATTAATTATTAAAATAATCATTTCAAAATCAAAACATTTGAGAGTAGGATTTTCTAAACAGAAGCATATGTACACACATAAATTATATAAATAAATAAATAAATATATATATATATATCTATCCATTCTACAACGACAGGGATAATTTTGTCATATCTGAAAGATACCCATTTTTATATGTATCATGTAATTTATATTATTAAATACGATACATATTATATCTTTCTGATATGCCAGAACTCTCTCTGCAACATAGGAGTGGAAATATTCTATTATCATCTATTTCAGCCCAAGGTTCTGCTAAAGGTCTGGTAATTCAATCAGCTGGGAATAATATTTGGGAAAAATAAAATAATCTAATGAATTGTGATGCTGCACGATGGGTGATTACTTAATATGCTATTTTCTTGGGTTAAAAACCAAGCTAATTTTGGTCTAGTAAATTAGTTTGAAATATCTTGGCGATAACTGAAGAAGACACATACACCGCGACACCTAGACATTTCAGCAGCTGGAGGAAATGCCAGCGTCATTCCTAAATGGAGAGCTTTAGTGGCAAAGCGAGATAAGCCTGGAGGAGTTACATGGCCAAAATTACCCCTGCCATTTCCACCAAATGTTTCCGCAGAGCCTCCAGCGGGTATCTGCAGCGGGGAGTTAGCCTTTTTTAAAGAGGCAGCTCCTCCCGGCAGGGCCTGAGAATGTGGCACACGCCCACCATCCCCCCCACAACCCCAAGTTCTTAATACAACACCTTGTGGTCGCCAGCCTCCAAGATGGGCCCAGAACGGCCCCCAGGGATGCTGCCTCCTGGCATTCACAACCTGCACCCTGTGGGGTCCCTCCAGGGCTGGTCTGTGTGACCAGAGAGAGGTGGGTCACTTCTGAGATTAGGCAATAAAAGTGCAGTTTCTGCCTAGAGCATTTTGGCTGTCTGTCTGTCTCTCACTTTCTCCGTTTCACTCTGGGCAGCCCTCTGGAGAGGCCCGTGTACTGAGGAACTTGAAACCCTTGGCCTTCGCCTGAGGTGGGCAGTTACATCAGTGAGGGTGAAAGTCAGTTCTGCCAGGTCGACCCTTGAGATGACCTTGGCCTGGGAAAGATGCTGGGCCAGAACCACCTAACAGGCTGCTCCCAGATTCCTGACCCTCAGAAACAGGGCAAGAGAATAAATGTGTGTTGTTTTAAGCTACAAATTTTGGGGTGACTTGTTATGCAGCAGTAAATAACTAATACATGATTAAAATTCCATTGCAGATCTGACACTTGATGAGCCTTGGAGTTTCTCCTCTGAGCAGTGTGGGCTTTACTCACACAGGAGAAGGTGGGGGAGCGCCTGCACAGGGGAAGGAGGGGACACTCTGAAGGCCGACTGTGCTCTCAGGCTCCACGGCACAGCTGCAGCCAGACAGCAGGGCAGGGGCAGGCTCCACCTGTGGGGTCCCAGTGAGCTCCTGCTGTCGGCCTCGCAGTGGGCTGGACACTTCCCTGGCTTCACTACATTAGTCTTTATAGCATCTGCTCATGGTCGATGTTGAGACGGGCACACTGAACCCACAAGACAGTGTCCCCGAGTCTCATCCTCAGTAATGGCTTAGCCAGGAGTCAAAGTCAGGTTTACTGGCTTACAGCACAGGTCCCCTCACCCCGTGTGTTAGGACGACTTACACAGGGCATGTGGGGCTGGGAGGAGGTACCAAGGGTGGGATGGTGAGAGAGGGCCTGGGCCGGGCAAGGGGCTGTGGCTTTGGAAGCCTCAGGGTGAAAGAGCTGCTGAGATGCCTGCCTCGGGGTAGAGGTGGCCCGTTTTCGGGAGAGCAGCCACCCAGTGATTTGGGCTGGTGACTTTATTTTCGTGCACGCGTGCTTCACACAGGGCGGGTTTCTCAAGACAGCTCTGAATACTCTGCGCAGGGCTGGCGATTGCACAGTAAGTATGGACTTTGGCTCTAGATTATTCTGGAAAGAAAGGTTGAATCCATCTTGGTTGGGACCTTTACACAACTAGAAAACTCAGGTGAGGACCTCGGTTAGCCAGCTCCTGTGTCTGAGCCCAGCTGACCCCAGGATTAGGACTGATGGCCCTCCCTGCTCTCGGGGCTGTCCCTCCTCCTGTGTGTGTGCAAGAGTTTGCTGGCCAACAGAGGAGGCTCGGCCCAGACGGACACCACGCTCATCCTACCCTGGCAACCGCTGCAATATTCCCTCATGTCCTCGGTGCCAAGAGCCTCTAATTCCTTGGGCCTGTGGCTGGGAGGTGCTGGTCCACTCTGACCACCGGTGCTTCAGTGCCTGCCCTGGCGTGCTGCGGCCTCTGTGCTCTCAGCCCTAAGGACCGTGTGGAGGTGAGCCCTGCTCTCTGACGCAGAATGACGGGCTCCACAACAGAGACTCTGTAGCCTTCCACTTTTTCTCTTGGCAGAGTGAGTATAAATCCTGGACGAGCATCGGCACTTTCTGACTAGCCAGAATAAATCTGTGAAGGACAAAAGAGGCATGCGATGGTGATTCTGGGGACATAGCGGTCGCCTTAACATGGCTTCATCAATCAGCCAGTTAGTGCTTGCAGTTGATTGTCATGAAGGAAACATTTGCTGATTACAAAATACTGTGTGTTGGTGAAAATCCTGAAAATGAAAATCACCCAGCCACCCTGAACAGAGGAGCCATAGTTAATTTTTAAAAATACTTTTCTCCAGCCGTAGCTTGCTCCTGCCCCGAGTCCTCTTTCTTCACATACATAAAAAACGTGCATATATTTAACAAAAACAGACTTATACAACCTTGCAGGTAAATAACAAAATGAAAGGTAGGAGAATACTACTGTAAGAAATTTTAAAATTGAAAATACATATTTTGGAAAGGGAAGAAGTTTTGAGAAAGATTATTTTGGAGTAACAATAGAAATGTATTATAAATGAGACATTCGACTTTAGGCTCATTGCAATATAGTAATTACAGTTACTAAAATACTAAGAGAAACAATCCAAATCAGATGTAAAAACACATTTGCCTAATATGCAAGGTTTGTGCAAACAAAGTTTATCTACTGGTTAATAACACGGTCCGTTTTGCCGAGAGTCTATGGGTTGGTAAGCGTGGCTTCCACTCCCTCCACAGAAACAGCCTGTATTGTTGCTTAGCAAGTTCCTCTGACAAGTGTGTTCATTTTACTTCGTCCTTTGATACAGAGATCCCTAAAACAGCACTGACAAACTGTCCATTGTGCCAAACATGGCCAAGAACTTGTGGGGCACCTGCAGTTTTCTTCATTTCTTTGATTATAACATCCTTCATGTCAGTCGAGGCAAACTTGTTGCAATAAAACAAGTCGTGATGGAGATTTTGTAATGTGATGCTTGGGTGTTGCAATTTTGACAACTTATCTTTCATATTGTTATTAAACCAAGAATATGAATTGTGTGTGAATTATGAATAAGAAACAAGAGAAATTTGGCTGCATATTAGTTTGATTCCATTTCTCTCTGTTCAAAACTCTCCAACAGTTACAACTCATGCAGGCACAGAAGCTGAAGCTCTTAGAGTGGCCTGCGGGCTGGCTTCTTGTTCCTGTCTTTTCTTTCTCAATCACTCTGTCTTTACTGCCTGGCGGTAGCCCCTGGCCTTCTCTCTGTGCTGAACTTCTCAGGCAAACTGTGCCTCAGGGGCCTTTCCACTTGCTGTATCTGATGCCGGATTCCTGTTCCTATTCAGGTGGTTTGGCCCCTAAAGTCTTGTTCAAGTCTGCTTTAATGACCTCTATTGTGCTAGGCAGGTCATTAAATACAATTGTTAACTAAGTATAAAGTGTTAACTAGGCAACTGAAAGAGCACTTTAAGGTATCAGAGAGGAACTCTGCAGGAAGCCTTTCCAACCCCAGGGCTGGGCAACAAGGGGTAAGGGGGAATTATTAAAGTGGGAAGGGTAAGGAGGCCCCGTGGGCCTGGGGCCAGGTACTGTGATAAATGGGTGCTGCTGGGCTAGTGCTGGAGTCTGGGACCAGTGCAGTCACTAGGCCAACTCCTTGAGTCCTAGAAAGACTGCGGTCTGGATTGGGTGCTGCCATAGCAAGGCCAGGGTGAAGAAGTACCGGGTGGGGCTCCTGGGAGCCCCTAGATGGAAGTCCCAGGAAGTAAAGCAGCAGCAGCCCGTGTCCTGAGGGACCCCAGGGTTGCCCGCTTGCTTGCTCCTGGCAGAGGCCCGCAGAGCTCCTGCACCTCAGGTCTAGGACAGAGGGCGGGCTTGGAGACGAGGTCGCTCCCTGCTTCAATTCCTCAGAGCACTGACCACCCCAAGGCACACGCACATGCACACGTCATACTTAACTTGCTCATGGCCGCCTCCTGCTTTTGAAACGTGAGCCCCTGGGACAGGGATCCTGCTGGCCCGGCTCCTGTGGCGAAGCACTGTGCGAGAGGCATCTGATAGACCATGTTGAATAAATGGATCAGAAAATCAGTGGACACACCAGAGCGTGCGGGCAGGAGTGGCCTCCGAGGGTGGGTGTTTCCTTCCTGCAGATAGTAAGGTCTCCAGCGAAAAGAATCAGCAGAGTCTTGATGCATGGTCTCCATTGTCCTCCCTGGGTGCCTTCCACGACCCCGGTGACCTGTGGGCATCTGGAGCTGCCGATACTACAGGACCCTATCTATCCTATACATACGTGTGATAAAGTTTGACTTATAAATGTGATTAACTACCAATAAAATAGAACAAGTCTGACCACAGACTACAGTAAAAGTGATTTGAAGCTTAAGAATAGTTTATTTCTGGAACTTTCTTTCTTTTTTTTTTATTTCTGGAACTTTCCACTTGATGTTTGGAATGGCTAATGGAAACTGGAAAGTAAAGCCGTGGATAAGGGGAGGGGAGGATTCTTCATTTTGGTCACTGACTTTGGAACTCTGACACTTGGGTTTGGTTTCTGTTTCTCTGTTGATGTTGTCTTTTTGTTCCGTCATGACATTCACAGGGTTGAGTCCCATCTTCTTCTTTGCCCTCTGTGATTTGGGATCCTCCCGCAGAGGAAGCCCGTGGGACAGGACCTGGGGCGTGTGCTCATATTGAGATGACTCTCAGAAGCCACCGTCAGGCACAGAACCAGGGCTTGACAAATCCACCCAGAAATTTCCTTCCCAGTCAAGACATTTTTAAATTGGATTGACTCAATAAGTTTGGATTAAATTTAAACTTGAGATTTTTCACTCTTTTAAATATTTTACTTTAGGGAATGAAATTTTCAGTTGACATTTGTTATGCGTTTTCTTTTTGTGATAGGCTTTGGCAAACTCTGGTAGAATTAGAACCAGAAGAGTGGCCTCTCCCTTTCCGTGGCTTGCTCTGCTCTCTAGGGTTTTTTGAGCCATAAAGAGTTGAAGAACTATGTGCGTCTTCAAGAACTTTCCTCCAGAGCAGATACGACTTATTTAGAGCTTATTTAGAAGACCGTGTTTATAAAACAAAGTTCATGGCTATTTCCAGGTGGAGACCCGTGTCCACCTAAGCCTGCATCCTGAGAAGAGGCCTGCGGGGCTCCTGTGGCTGGGAACGGCCTCCTTGAATGGCAGCGGGGCCAGGCAAGGAAGGGCTTTTTCTGTGTGGCCAAATGGTGAGACCCATGCGGGTGGCCCAGCACAGGTCCCAGTGGGGGTGGAGACAGCTCAGAGCCATGAGAGTGGGAGGTCCATGCCCTGCAATTTAAGGTCAGCCTAGAGGGGGCCCATGAGGAGCTACAGCGCTGAGGGAGGCTGGAGCCCTGGTAGAGAGGGGCAGCGGAGGGAGTGGGCATGGGGTGGGTTTTCTTTGTTGTCCTCTGATTTACTGAACATTCCAAGCACGTCTGAAAGCAGAGTGAGCAAGCACCCCGTGGGCTGCGGCTTGGTGGCGACAGTAGCAGCACTTGCTGTCTCTGCCCATCTCTCCTTACCCCTCTATTCTTTTTCTGAGATATTTTAAAGTGAATGCTAGAGAGTGCGTCATTCCTCTTGAAGATACTCGGGACGCATCTTAGAATGCCAATTTCACACCTGACAATGAGTCTTTAACATCATCTAATGAACCCCCAGGCCTGCATTCAAATAGAAAACCAGGTCCATTCAGAGTGCAGGAGCCCAAATCAGTCCCTCTGCTATCACATTTGGTCATTTCATCTGTGATTCTTGTAGGTCCCCAGCCTCTGCTTCTTTGAGGACACACTGGCTTGCTGGAGAAGCCGGGCAGAAGGCCTGGGAGAGCCCCACTCTGGCTTTGCTGGGCACTGTAAGACGCCGCACCATACTACGAATGGGAGACACCACACGACACAGATCACCGGAGAGGTTCCGCTTTATTACAAAAGGCTGTGTGTTTATATAGGTCTAAGAGAGGTAGCAGGGGCTGAGGTAGATAACAGGTCGCCCGTTTATTGGCAAGCTCTTCCATATGTAAGTTTTTACAAATGTAACTTTGGGGTAGATTCCTAGGCAGCTGGGTCAATTAATAAATGCATATGTAATTTTGCTAGATATCACATTCTTCTGCATATTGGTTGTGCAATGTACCATTAGCAATATTGAAAGGCTGGGGTTGTGGCTCAGTGGTAGAGCGCTTGCCTAGCAAGTGTGAGGCACTGGGTTCAGTTCTCAGCATTGCATTTAAATAAATAAATAAAGTCCCATCAACAACTAAATATATGTATATATATATATTTAAAACAATATTGGAGATTGTTTTCTCTAGGTTTGTCAGTAGCATCTTGTCAAAGTTTGGACTTCTGTCACTGTGTTAGGTAAGAACTGATATTTCCTGTTATTACCATTTATAGTCACCTTACGAGTGAAGTTGACTCTTTTATTTTGTATTTATAAAGGTTCCTGCATGACTTTGTCTACACACTCTTACTACTTCTTGCCCATTGTTGATTGTGCAGTTGGACTTGTGTGGTCTTGCTGTGGAGTATTAGCTTGACTAAGAGCTTTTAAGAGCGGAGTGTCCATCGATCAAGTTGCTAGCTGTGATGAACGCCCTTCTGTTGCTGAGACCTTGGGCAAAATCTGCCTCATGTGTTAGCCCTCCTCTTCCTATCCTTTGTGCCTTTCTCTTTGACCTCTTACATGTGATAACTTTCTGTTATTTTTCTGTGCTGTATTCTGGGTAATTTTCTCAGAAGCCTTTTCCAGTTCATTAATTCTCTCTTCAGTAGTTTTCAAACTTTTTAAAATAGTTGTAGATGGACACAATACCTTTATTTATTTTTATGTCATGCTGAGGATCAAACTCAGTGCCTCACCCACGCTATGCAAGCACTCTACTAATCAGCCACAATTCCAGCCCTTTAAACTGAGTTTTAACATTTTCATTGAATTTTTAATTTCAAAAATTATATCACTTCTACTTTATTCATTTCCAAATCTTCCTATTCTTTTTACATAGTACCTTGTGACCTTTTTTGTTTTGTTTAATTTCTCTACTCATTTTTGTTGCTCTTAGAGTCTTTGTAGTTCTTTGACTTCTAATCTTTCGCTCCATTGTATCTACTGATTCTCTTACACTGTAACTTGTTTCCATTGTCTGTTAGGTTTTGAATTGTAAATCATTGTCCCTCAGCCATTGACTGTGAGCATTCTGTGTGGCCTGGAGTGAGGACATTTCTCTCCAGGGAGCTTTGTCACCAGTCAGAAACCCATTTTTATGTTAATTTACCATTAAAGGAATTTCTCTAAACCAGTAAGTAGTATATATTTGCATCTCCATCCACCATAAGGGCAGATCTACGGTTATAAATTTGAAAAGAGGCCTTTTTGTTCCTACCCTGCGCTCAGGATATTGAATTCCTTACCATCTTCCTGTGGGTGAGGTTCTTCCTCCTAGTCTATAATTGAGATCTCAGACCTTCAGAGGTCCTGTTGGTGGTCTCAGTTCGAATCCCTGTTCCACAAGGTTGCAAAATCTTGACCCTGATTCCTGTTTGCCAAAGTCCCCTTTACTGAGTGCAGCATCCTCGCCCAGGACTGCCACAAATTCTGTGCACTCTGCTCACTCATGACTCTCTTTTGTCTCTTTATGTGTATCCTCTGGAAAATCCCCTTCCTCTTGCAACCCTGGGTGGTACTGTCCATGTGCCTGCTTCAGTGGTTGGCACTAAACCAAATGCCTGCTGCTTGTCTTCTCAGCTTATCTTGTTTCCTTTGGCCGAAATTTTCTTTATGATGAAACAAAGACATCCAAGGTCCAGGTGAAGTCCAGGCATCTTTCATCCAGAAAGACACCCAAATCCTGGAGCACCTTCTCTAGCAGCGAAATTCATCAGCAACTGGAATAATGTGTGGTGGGTCAAGCTAAAGGAGATTTGGATAGTCCAGGGCTGTGCCCCTAACTGTGGAGGGCCCATACATACATGACTATCCTTGAGTTTCAAAAGCTCTTACAAAGCAGCTGGCTATTGACAAGAGTACTGTTTTCTATAAGATTCCACATCTTTGCCCTGTATGTGGAAACTCCTCCTACATTCTGGAAACAGCTGGGGACTGAGTTAGTTTGTCTACTACCTGGCAGTATGCAATGGATCCCTCACTGTATATCTGAGTACAGTCTCTATAAAATGAAGAGACTACACATCTGCTTACTTCTAAGGAGTTAGCCATGGCTTCAAAAACTAAAAACAAATGTAAACTGACTTATACATTTATTCTTTGAGGTTAGTGTGATTTTCATTCTAAATCCAGATAAGGACAGTTCAAGAAAATAAATCAGTTCATTTCTAAAATTCATATAAAATAATTGGAATAGAATCCAAAATGGACATAAAAAGTAATACTACATCATGTTCAAGTAAGAATTCTTTCATAAATGTCTTAGCAGCAGAAAAATCAGTGTAATCTATCAGAGACAAGTAATATTGACAAATGCAGTAAAATAATTTTACTAAATTCACCCTCAAATTATAATGTAAAATTCTCAACCCCAAACCAACCTAGCAATTGAAGGGTTCTCCCCAAATTCAATAAACAAATGTATGTTTTTCCCCACACGGAGAAAAACTGACATATTTTCATTAAGATTTAGAATAAGAAAAGGGCGCCCGCTCACCCCCATTCCAATAACAAACATTGGAGATTCTGGTTAATGTCATGAAAAACCTGAGAAAAAAGATTAGATACAAACTTAAGGGAAGAGAAGGGAAAGCGACCTGGCCTGCCTTCTTCTGACCGCAGTTTATCTACCCCCACGCTCCAATGTCCATCTCTTTAAGGTCCAGCATCCTGTCTGAACTTTTTTCAAAATCCAGGACAGCATCTAGTGTCACTAGTGGGTGTGAATTTGCCAAGGGGGTCCCACCCCGGTTCTGAGGTGGTAAAAAGATGAGAGCGGCAGGTGGAAATGACTGTCCACGCGCTAGAGACGCGACCTTCCGCGACCGTGTCAGTTTTGGAAGTTGCATTGCCCTGGCGCTCGCCCCGCCGTGTTCCTGGGTCGCAGCGCCCAGGCCCCGAGGCCCACCAGGACAGAGCGGCGAGCCGCGGTCCTCACGCCGGCCAGCAGGTGGCGCCCGGCCTCCACTGAGCGACCCTTGAAGGGCGTGCGAGCTCCGCGCAGGAGAGTGCCCCCAAAGGTGCCGCTTGTCCTCGGCTGCGCAACTCTAGGTCGTGGTCCAAGCGCTGCAAACTGTGTCCGGCGCCCGCCCCGCCCCGCGGCCCCGAGGCCCCGAGTTCTAGGCTCCCGGCCGCGAACTGACTCCATCGGTTCGAGCCGACTATGCGCGGGTCCCCGAGGACGGGGGCGACGAGGGGCTGGCGTCTGCCTCCGGCCCGGAGGAAAGGACAGGGGGCCCGGCAGCGACCTGTCTTCGCACTTCTTGCGCCCGTCCCGCAGGGCCCCAGCGCGCAGGGTGGCGGGTCGTGCTGGGCCAGCAGCTGGCGACAGGTGGCGGGATCGCAGGTGACCGGTCTAGAGGGCGGCCTACATGGGCCCTGGCCCCGCTGCCCAGGTGCGGCGGCCACAGCCCGCTTCCCTGGGGTGTGACTGCCAACCACGATCACCCCGATCACCCCGCGGTGCGGTACGGCGCGGGGTCCGAGCCCCGGTGGCCCGCAGCCGCCCGCCGGCCGGTCCCGAGCGCGGCGAGGCCCTGGCCGCCGCTCCCCTCCCCCGCAGTGATGGATTCGGTGTCAGGGGCCAGGAAACGCCAACGCCGCCGGGTAGACTCGGTGGCGCCACCCAAACACCTGCTCGGGCGAGAAAGTGGCTCCAGGTGAGATCGTACACCCCGGCCCTGGACCCGCCGCTTCCTTCCCCAGGTGTCCTCCTCGCACCAGCCTTCCAGACCCCCCGCCCCCAGTCGTTTCGCCGCGGGACGGAACATAAACACGCGGGTTCTAATCACCTACCAGAGTTTCATACATACTCGAAGGTCCCAATGTCGCCACCCGAGCGGGGAGGGAACAGCCGCGGTCCACTTCCCTGACTTGGACGGCCTTTCTCTCCCCACCCTCCTTCCGTTACGGTCCAGGGCGGCAGCGAAGGGTGAAGGGCGCTTTAAGTTGTCAGTCTGGGAAAGAAGCCGGCCCAGCCTGGGTGAGCTACAGGTAGAGGGCCAGGGGAGGCCCAAGGAGGCTGCTGACTGCAGGGCCGGGGTGCAGCCGAATTCCCACCGGCAAACAGTGAGACCCCCAATTCCGGGGAGCGGATGCTTTCGGAGGAAGGAGCACTTTCACCTATTCCGAGGGGCCTTCACACCTACTGTCTCCCTAGATCCCACATTTGGGTGACCTAACCCGTAGGAGCCACGGCCCACAACTCATTCTTAAATTCTACCCCACAGCACAGAATCAAGTTGTCCCTTGAGGACTAACTGAAAACTTTTGGGTGTACCGCCTTCCCAGTACCCATCAATTCTCCTAAACAGTAGCAGCAATCCTTTGCTCCAAGGTGCTGGAACTGATCACACATGTGATAAGGACATTCTCTGCACGCAAGTCCCCAGGTGTGAGCAGCAGAGGAAGAAGGGGTTCGATCAAATGATGAGAGTGAGAACAGCCACGGACAGAGCAAGAGACCTTAAAAATAATTCAGAATTCAGGTATTGACTTCAGACACATTTTATTATAATCTTAATACAGTCTACATAAATTTGAACTTGTATTTATTTGGGTTCAGTTATAACATAGCATAATAAAAATCAAAGCACTGGTCCTCTGAAATAAAGCAGGCAATCACCATTCAATAAACACACTTGATTTATTTTGTATAAAAGGGTTAAGTTTACAACTAAACTTTTATAAAAAGTTTAGCATGAATAAGTACATCATTACACTTTTTTTAATGCAGAAATATACATCTCTGCCACTATACAAGAAAACTCTAATTAAAGAGTTCACAAGGTTTCACTCAATATATATAGATATTTATGTATAAATATATACACAGCATTCAGTAGGCTTGCGTCAAAAAGGTAATTTCTGACCAAAAGACTTCATTTAAGTAACTGAATACTGACTCCTTCTGGTATTCACGCTCCACCTTTGAAAAAAGGCAAAGTCTGCTTAGATTGGGCAATTCCTTGTGATTTTAACGTTTTCGCTCCCCATGGTGGGAATAGTATATAAAGAAAACCTTCCAACTGCAGAAAGGGCATTTAAAAGTCTTTTTCATAAATAACGAATATCACAGTCCAGGACAGAGAACACCCTGGGAAGATGATCATTCTTAGTTTTCCTTCCATTTGTTTTTCTTTTTAAAAAGGTCCATTCAATTTGTCCTCCTGGTGAAATGGTTGAAAAATAAGTTCATCGCCTTAAGAGATCCTGTGGATTTGTTGTTGCTGTTGTGCAAAAAGAAAAAAAAAAGAATAAAAAGAAAAAAAAAAAGTCATGAACACCTGCAAAAGATCGGGAGAGAAAGGCATGTTTAGGAGAATGTAACCCAAGGGCAGAGGCCGGCAGACTGGCGCCGAGGAAGCCACAGTTTGAACATTTAACCAAACACTGGGAGATTGGGCAAACCCTGGCGTCCAGATGCAATGCACACACTGGGCCTCAAGACAGCACAAATTAAACATGAAAATAGCAGAGACTCAAGGGAAAAACTTCCCAACCCAATCTCCTATTTGGATCTCCAACAGCAGTGTTCACAGGCGCCAGTCTGCTTCTTGTAACAATTATTTGATTGAAAACAGCCCTTTAGTTAACAGATAGGGAAGTCTGCGATCCCAAAGCAAAGGGGCTAAGGCACAGGGTAGCAGTCCTCAGCTAGTCCAGAGAATCCCAGAGAACTGCAGTTTTAGGGAAGGAGGATCACTATGGAATTTGTGGCGATAAGATTAATTACAGTGGAGGTTAGTACCTCATAGTACTGGAGAATAGTGGGAAGAACCAGGGCATTGCATTCGCTACAAAAGCCAATAGACACTCCTTAGCCACCGCCAAGGTAAGTTACTGGCGTCATTTTTTTCTTTTCTTTTCTAAGGAAAATGTTCTGTGATCTTGAGGAAGCAGAGTGACAAGCCCCTTCACATCTGGCGAGAAAAGGTAGTGCCCTTCACACAGTGGAATAAACATGGGTTTACTAAATCAAACATTTTGGAGATACACAAGCAACATGGCCCAAGCAAATTACAAAAAACGCATGCACTTGTGCGAGCACACAACACACACACACACACACACACATTAAGAGGCACAAGCAACACTCACCATTTATTCAGCCACAGAGTGCTTTGCTGTCATTTGACATTAACTCAGAAGGGAATTCAGAAGCCTGGAGAGGAAAAGGATAAAAGGCACGAGGTTAGACAATCTTAAGGAGAAAGGATCTCGTATTAAAATTATTATCATTAAAGTACTCCACAGAACAGCAAGTTCCCTTAAACACGTTTATGCTACAATTCAGACTCATGCATTAACATGTCAGAACTTATTAGCGATTTCACACACGGCTCGATCTAGAGCAATTTTTGAGAAAATAAAGTTAATTAGCTCATGTGTAAGTCACGGTCTTGACAATGGACCGACTAGTGACAGCCCTGACGATCGCTGGAGTGTGGGGCGGCAGAGAGAGGGCATCAGGGGCAGTCTTACCTGCAAGGACAGGATGCTGATGTCCGTGTTTAGGGTGGTCAGCGGCGTCCTGGACGCCTGGTTCTGTCCCGGTCTCTGGTGGTGCAGGCTAACAATAGTGGGGTGCGAGTCCAGGGCGATCTGCAGGTCCAAGATGTAGTCGATGACGTGCTGCAGGATTTCCATCTTGCTCACCTTCTTGTTCTGGGGGATGCTGGGCACCAGCTCCTTGAGCTTGGAGTAACAGTCGTTCATGTTGTACAGCAGGCTCATCGGGTCGTCCACCGGGGTTTTGCTCCGGGAGATGCCCAGGCTGTGGTCTGACAGACTGTTTTTCCTAACGGACCTCACTGGACTGAAGGCTTTCATGCTGACCGCAGTGGAAGGAGAGACCGGGAGGGAGCGGGCTGCCCTGGAGCTCAGGCCGCCGCCGCCGCCTGCTGAGCTGGCTGCGCTCGGCACCAGGATCTGCTCAGAATGAAGCGCGAGCCCGGCGGGGCGGCTTTTATCCGCCCTCGCCGGGGCCACACGCTCGGTCTTCCCTTCGTCTCCATTGGCGGAAGGCGGCGAGTCCATCAGACTGAGCGAGCGCTCCCATTGGCGGGCGCGGGCGCGGGGCGAGCGCTCGGTCCTTCCGCGTTCGCAGCCAATCCCCGCGGGGTGGGCGGGGCGGGCGCGAGCCCAGCTGGGCTGGTAAATAGAGTACTGTAAACGCCGGGCGGGAGGAGGGGGCAGACCCCGGGCTCGGAACGGCGCCCGTCATTCTCATTCCAAATGCCCGACTGGACGCTCGCTCCGGGGTGTGCCCTAGAAGCCTTTCACACCTTGGAGATTTCAGCAGCCCCAAAGTCGGAACGACTAGGGCAAGTTCAGCACAGCCTGGGGAAAGTCACCGTTCACTGCAGCCCACGGGATAACGTCCCGAGAAAGACAGCAAGCAGTTCAGAAAGAGAAAACGCAAATGAGTGTGCCACTGAAAAGTCACATTTGTAGAGTGAGTTCCGTCTTTTAGGATGAGGAAAGCTATGTTTAAGAAAAAACACCCATGCATGCATTAAAGGACGGGTTTAGTGTGGGATTTTGCAAGCTGGAGCAACTGGGTAAGCACTATTGGAAACTCAGTAAAATGAGTACTTATTGGAAACCAAGCCTAACCTTGCCCTGACCTCTGAGGAGCTGTGAGGGGCTTGATACTTAGGTTTTTTTTTTTTTTTCCAAGAACGAGGCAAGACTATTATAATGATCCTATTAATCGGAAATCATTAGCAGAATTTGCATATTGAAAGTACATTTACATACACTGCCCTTGAAAGGCTGTGGGTCTATGCCCTTCAGTGTAGGTGGCAAAGTAATGTGATTAATTATGCACATGCAGTGATTCCTGATGTCACATTCCAGCACCTACAGTATTTCTAAAACTCTGGGGTGTGCCCCAAGAAACCTTTCACCCTTGGAGATTTCACAAGGCCCCGGTAGGTGGCCTTTAGCCCACTGACATCTTAACACTTATTTTTAAAGAAAATTATGTTATTATGAGGATTGGAATCTTTTGAGTACTGGTACTAGATGGGTTTTCAGGGTTGGTTCGTTTGGCTGTAAATCCTTAAAAACATAGTCTTTCAGTCGAGTTAAAAAACATTCATACTATTGATTCAAATATTTTAATTCACACATAATTCTAGCTCAACTTAGGACCACAAAAATCGTATTCCTCTAGAAAACAATAAACTAGAAACCCCCAGAAAACGTAATATTTGTATCTTGCTTACTTTTTGTTTCAATCTCCCTGTCCTCTGCATTTCAGAAAGAGGAAGGAGGCTGAACTGGCGACTAGAAGCAAAGCCTAATAATAGGGAAACGGTATTTCTTGCTTCAATTAATGATTAATTCCTCAGCTGGTGGGCCAGGCGGTCTCTAACCTCCACGTGACAGCCATGTGCCCCAGGGCTTCTCTCTTGGGAGGCAGATTTGGTGGCCACCTCACTTTGGAGGATGAAGGTGGAGGATTCCTACCCACGGAGAGAGCTGCTGAGTGCCTTCAGAGGTCCTGAAAGCCTAGCCTGCAATTCTGTTCCTGACAGCGTTCGATTAACGTTGCCTCTGATATTAAGTCTGGAAGTGATTTACTACCCAAGTCCCCCCCACAGTTCGAGCCTTTTGATGTACTTTGTGTGCATGTGTTTCTGTCACATACGTGCCACAGTGGAACAGATTTTGTTTTGACACTATTTTGGTTCATGATGTTATACTTTGACTATTTTACAATAATAGCCAATGTAAACAAACATCTTTGGGATTCTCAAATTATTACTTATGATTCTTGGACATTGCAGCTCCGCGATACTGACGCATTCCTAGCTTTTTCCAAGGACACCGTATGTTAACATCCGTGCCAGCCTCATTATCCCAACAGTGAGGCTCTGGGCTGATGGTAATGAGCATTGTGCGGTATTACTTTACGCACTTGCAGAGTTGATTCAGGCAGTGCCTTCTCGCATGATCATTTTTGTACCCTGATGTAGTAAAATTGCTAAATATGGTGAAAGTTTTCTGGTGTTTCTTTCTTTAGCTGTCATGTCGGAGTCCAGTCTGCTCGGCTGTGTTGAATTCGATTTTATTGGCATGCTACCCAGTTTAACATTCATTTAAAGATCATTTTAAGGAGATTATGAAGCTGTATAAGTTAATGATTGAAAAATGCCTGAATGATAGTATGTCTGTCTCAGCAAGCCCAAGACGAAATCAACCTTTAAAATTATGTTTTCGTGGGGAAAGCGGGTTGAAGCACTTTCGGGGTGGCTTAAAAAGGCATGAAAAAACTTGCCAATTGGTGTCTATGTGGGTTTGCATTTGAGGGCTCTAAAGTTCAAATGGTCCCAGCTGCGAGAAGGACCCAGCTGCAGGAAGGGCTGGATCCGTGGGTGGTGGGAAGGTGTGAAGGGCTTCCGGCGGGGGGTGGCGAGGCTGCCCCCCCTGGCTTACCCACTGGGTCACCCCCCATTTAAAGCAACAGACCTGCTCTGGAAGTTCCCTGAGCCTGGGTCCCGGGCTTGCTCCCTCACTCAGCCTCCGTTCCAGGCCCCGCCGGCGCCCCCACCGCGTCCAGGCCGCTCGCGGTAATCAGAAGCAGCTCTGGGCCGCCGCGGCCCGGCCGCCCTGGCTGTGGTCCCCGCGTGATGCCACGGGGGGCGGAGGAGCCGGCGGGGCGGGGGCGAGTCTCAAGGTCCTCTCTGCACATCTGGCGCAATTGGGAGCGCTCGCCTTTCTTCCCCCGGTTTTGTTCTCACAGCTGTGTCCATTCCGCCCGTGACCCCCCGAGTGATCCCTGACAGGTGATGAATTGGCGGCAGCGGCGGCGGCGGCGGCGCGCGGGCCAGGCCGCGGAGGGGCCGGAGCCGGAGCCCCGGAGCAGACTCTCTGGCGCCAGGCGCGTGACGCCGCCCATTCACGCCGCCCTGCCGCCTTGTCCTCGCGGCGCCGCTCAGGCGGCTGCCATGGCAACCGCGCCGTCACTCAGCGCGCGCGCCCAGCTGATCAATGCCTGCGAGGCCCGGGCGTCCTAGGCTCGCCCGGCCCGGCCGCCGGCCCGCGCGCACCTGCAGCCTGTGCACGTCTTAAGTTTCGAGTGATTTGGGGGAAGGAAGGAGGGCCGAGAGAAAAGAAAAGGCAGGCGGGCGGGGCGAGGAAAAAACCGGGAGAGGGAGAAGAAAGAAATCGTCCTTTCGCAAAAGGAGGCGCAATGTGGCTTAGAGGTTGCCAAAGCAAAAGGTTTTGCTTTATTTCATTTGTTTTTGCAACCGAGGCATTCCGGGTGGGTCTGGCACGAGGGAAGGGTGGATGGGAAGAAGGTCACTGTCTCAGCTCTGGGCGAGATTTATTTATCCCTCTGGTTCTTCTCGGTCTTTGCCGGGATGGCTTTGATCCCGGACTCCTAAAAATACCTTTGAAGGACCCCCACCCCGCCGCCCACTGTCCTACTGCCTCCCTCTTTGGAATACTGGGAGGTTACGAAAGAAAGAAAGAAAAAACACCATTAGACTTTTCCAGAAGGCCCCCCGCTGCCCCTGGGGAGGCGGGAGGATGTGCAGCCCCCGTCCTCGGCTCCTCGGAGCCTCAGCGTGCCCGCATTTGCGTCCTCATTACCACTACAAAGCAGGGACCAGACTGAGCCCCTTTATAATGCTTCATTTTCGACTGAGAGCATCAAGAGGCCAGAAGCTCCCGAGTCAGCCTGCAGACGCAGACGCCTCCTCGGTCCCGGCTTTATCTCCAGGGAAAGTTCCATTTTAAGAACCAGATGCCAACATTCCCGGACAGTTTATGGCATCCGGATCCCTCAAGGGTGCTCATCTGCAGTTCAGAGTGTTGGTAGCAATTATTTATCGTCTGCCCTGGAGAGGAGTTCCTGAACATAAATGTCCTCTGCTGGCCCTAAAAACGGAAAGGGGCGGGGGGGGGGGACGACGACGACGCACAACTGGCCTGTCCTGTTATCTGGTTTCGCAGAGTTTGTTGTGGTTTTCGAGGAAACAGCATCTGGATTGCATAAGGATTCGAGTTTTTTGCTTTACTTGTTTATTTAATACCTTGGCAAGAGGGAGCCTTTACCCTGAAACCAGATAACCGAATTTGGGTTTAAATCAGCCTTCCATAAGGGCAACGCGCAGGGGGGAAAATGAGAAAAGCCACGAAAAGCAAACAAGAGGATGTTTATTTTTCTCCCTTTGGGTATTCTGAAGACCTGCCTAACCTCTTACACTTCTTGTCTCACACAGCTAATAAACGGCATTAGCAAAGGGCTGCGGCTACTACAATGGCTTAACAGCCGTTCCTTCCCCCGCCCTGCCACGATCCTGGCCCTAATTCCTTGTAGGATTCCCCCTTGGTCCTATTTGCCCAGAGCTCTCTAGAGCCCCAGGTAAAACGCCGTAGCAAATCCAATTGATGACAACAGTCTGATCCCCTTTTAGGGGGATCACTTTTCAGCTCGGTTCAAAGAAAGCAATGTTTGGGAAGTTTGGTGAAGGGGCCGATTTAACTACCAGTACTGCAAAATATTTTGTTACAGATGCTGTGAAGTGCACCGATTTGTGGTTCTGTTTGGCTTTCACAAAGGATTTTCCTGTGCCTTTTGTTCCGGTCACCAAATTAAAAAAGAAAATTAACTCGAGTGAGAGATAAGGTCTTGGAAAACAATCTCAGGCCGCCCGAGAGCTGGCGGGAGCGGGGCTGGCGTCGCAGAGTCTGCGCCGCCCGGAGGCGTGCGTCGCGGGGGTTCGGCCACCGCGGGGAGCCCGGGTCATCGCCCGGACCCCTGGCCGCCGCCCGTTGTGCGCGGGGAGTGCAGCGCCCAAGCCGCCAGGTCTGCCCACCAGCGTCCGTGGGAATCCGCAGCAGCCAACGACAGGGGCGGGCTTGTCCGGAATCAAACTGCATCTTAAAACTGTAATGCGGCACCAAAAGCAAAACCCAGAGTCCCGGCCTGCGAGTCCCTAACAAGAAACACATTGTGCGCGCCACTCGCCCCCCCCCCCCCGCCCTCCCCGCGCTTTGGCCCAAGCCACTTTTGCGCGCCTGCCCGGCCGCAGTCGGCCAAGTCCATGACTTCAGTGGGAAGGAACCCGCCGGCCCGCACCGCCCCACGTGCGCAGCCTGCAGGGGTGCCACCCCCACGCACCCCTGCACTCCAGGTCCCGCGACCCGGTGGTGCTCTGCGGAAGCGCAACCTGCGCCTGCGACGCCACGGATACTGCCCTTTGCTAATCCCAGAGGCCAGTCCCATCGCCCTGGGCAATGGTGGCACACACTCAGGCGACGCCAGAGCTGCTTGTGTCTTCAAGTTTAAGCTAAACCTTCCTTTCCTTTCCCGTCTTTTAGGCTTTCACTCCCAGAAGTGGCAATTTCTAAATCTCTCCCTCCGCATGCATGTCATCCCAGCAAGCCCCCCTGCCACACGCCTGTCTTGTGTCACTGCTCCCCATTTTGTGGGAAAGGACTGGACGTGGGCTACATCTTTAGGGAGGTGACCGCTGGGGACTCGGAGAGCGACTTGGACATGGCTCGTGAAGGAGAGCCTTGAGCATGGGTTGGAGATTTGAATCGGCTCTGTAAGAAGCCTATGTTCCTCTCGGTGGGGTCCCAAACCTGGCCTCGCCTGTTTAGACACTGGAGCTGCCCTTCAGCGGGAGTCTGGAGGAGCCAGGGAATTAAACCCTGTGTAACTTTAATCTGCTCTCCTCCTTCTCGGAATGTGAATGAAGAACATAGACATTCTCTTTCAAAGAAAAAAGGACCCTTTGCCAGGGCCTCTTTACTCAGTTTGAACATTCACAGCGAGTAAGAGCGATCTTTTACCAGCGGGTGCACAGCTCACCTTGTTTTTCACTTGACCCAAAGAGGTTGGAAAGGCAGGTGCTGCCCCCGTTTCACGGAAGAAACTGAAGCATGGATGAATAACAGACCCCTGCCCTCTGTGGTTGCTTGGGCTCCAGCCCACATTTCCTAGAACAACCCCAAACAGGATGAGGAGGTGTGGGAATTTGATTGGAGGGGGAGTATTGATTTTTTAAAATCTGAAATTCATTGCAACCCTGCATGGCTAGATCGCTCAGCCTAGGAACTTGTAGAACACTTTGTAGAACACTTCACTCCAAAGTTAGTGGAGTGACGGAGCTTGACCTTGTATTAACCAAAAGTCAACTCAGATCTTAGGACTTTTCAAACCTTCCTGTGTATAAGAATCGCAGGATCACACCATGAAGTCCAGGGTCACATCTCCACATTCAAATTGAGCAGGTTTGGTGAGCAGCATCCCGAGGAGAGGCTGATTGGGGTGGGGTGGAGGCTCCCTTAGAAGCTTCATGTAAATACCTCCTGAAACAGCCTTTCCCTAGGCCATCTACCTGGTACAAAGGAGCCAACTTGGACCCCTTTAAGGAATTGAACATTTTAGAAACTCAAGAAAAGTCCATTATATTTACCTACAAGTTTAAATTTTTTTTAGCTTTTTTTCTTCTTTGTTCCTTCCTGATGTTCCATTTTTTTTTTTAAATAATTTCTTTTTCAAGAGTGTACTTTAGACATTCTTTCAAGGTAGGTCTGTTGGCAACAGGTTTTTGTTTTCATGCATTTGAAAGCTTGTTTTCTTGTTCAGTCCTGAAGGATATTTTTGCTGGATATAGAATTCTGAGTTTTCAGTTCCCTTCTTGTCGCAGTTGGCAGGTTGTGAACTTCCTCCCATCATGACTGCTGAGGAGAAATGTCGCAGTTGCCTTTTGCCCTGTAGGTAAGAGTCCTTCTCTCTCCCTGCTTTCTTTGCCCTCCGTTTTCAGAAGTTTATGATGTATCTTGTGAATTTCTTTAAGTGTATTCTCTTTGAGGCTCTCTTTGCCTTTTTTTTTTGCCAAACTTGGGTAATTTTCAGCAATTATGTCTTCACATACTATTTCAGTCCTTCCCTTCCCCTTCTGGCACTTGGTGACAATCAAGTGACACAGATCCCCAGATCTGTGAGGCTATGTTCAATTTTTAAAAGTTGGTTTTCTCTATTTCTCCTTTTTAAAATGGATGGCTTCCATCTTTCTGTCTTTAAGTCCACCAGTTCCTCCGCCTCCTCTTTGTTCTTGAGCCCATCCAGTGAGTTTCCTTCAGCTATTATATTTTAGTTCTGAAAGTTTCTTTTGGATCGTCTTTATGTCTTCTATTTCTTTGCTGAGAGTTTGGTTTTTCATTTTTTTCTGAGGACGTTCGTAATTATGAAAAGATTTTTATGATGGCTTCCTTGTTAGATAATTGCAACATCCATGTCAACTGAGTATTGGCCACCATTGATGGTCTTTTCTCATTCAAGTTGAGCTTTTCCTGGTTCTTGATATGATGAGTAATTTTTAATTGAAACCCGGACAGGTGGGTATTATCCAGGAGACTGAAACTTATTTGAAATTTCTACTGCAGCAGGCGTCTGCCATCACTGTCCTGATAACACTCCTCTTTCCCTGGAGCCTCGACTGACACCACTGGGAGGTAGCAGATACCCCAACCTCCCTTGTCTTCCTATGAGTCCACTCAGTGGATAGCAAGTAGTGCCTGTTAGCCTAGGCTACCCTAGCCTAGGGGTAGTAGGCTTCTCAGGCTCCCACATCGTTTTTACTTTCCAGGCATCCAGCAGGCTCAGACCTGGCCAGCTGGGAGGACTGGCTCCTCCCTGTTGACCTTCTGACACATCTGTCGTAGGGAGAGGCTCTTGGGACGGCATGTGGAATACAGGCAGCTAGTTCTGGGGTAGAGCTGGGGCCCATTTCTTCCTGTGGCTAGAGTGGAACGGTTATCATCTGGATGGTTTTGGTTTCTCAGTGTCTGTCTCACAATGGCCATGTCACAAATCTGGGCTTCTCGAAGCCCACCATGCCATGAGGCACCCACCTTGGGGGGGGTGAAGAGGCCTTATTTTCTTCAAGTGTCTGCTCAATTGTCACCTTCTCGGTGGGGCCTCCGAGGACCACTGGATTCACAATCATTGCCCATTTGTGGTCCTGGCACCTTGCATTGCCCACCCCTGGTCCTCTGGTGATCCGGGCAATTGACTCCCCAGTTTTTTCCTTGTCTCTTTCCTCAAGAGTGTAGTATCCTGGTGGTGGGAGGTTTTTGTTGGTTTTATCCACTGGTGTTTCCTAAGCTCCTAAGAGAGTGCCGACACTCTTAGGTGTTCAATAAATGCTAACTGAATACGGGGATGGATGGATGCATGGATGATGGATGCTCCAGAGCTTGATTTTGTTGGTGCCAAGAGTCACATTGGCTTCAATTTCTGAGCTTGGGAAACGTGTCCTCTTTTCCAGCCTGAAGTGAGATCTGACTCCTCTCCAGGCTGTGACTTCCCCCTCTTAAAACCCACTTTGTTATCTTACTAGCCAGCAGTTTTCATCAGATCTGTTTGCACGTTCATTAACTCATGTAAACGTTAATAAAAGGACTATGAAAACAGCTTCCTACATGTTTCCTCTTGCTTCGAACACCCAGTAGGCCATGTATGCTGATGGGGTAATCCCCTTTATTGTGCTTCCAGGTGACAACTCCTCTCTGGGGATACACCCAAATACCCCCTGTCTGCATTTCCCACTCTCCCTTCTGCGTGGCTCAGGGTTCTCAAGGAAGCCTCTCTCTCTGACGTGGTGGCGGCCCTATCCATTCTCAGCCCAGTTGGGCCTAGGTACTCACTCGTTCTTGACTTTAAAAGTGCTTGTGAAATCAAAGTGGAAACTCACAAGTATTCATCCTCTCCTCTGCTGCTTCCTGGTCACAACTCTTCATCTATCTGCAAACGCCCCATGCTGCTGAGCATAATAGTGGTTTCTCCATCCCCTTTCCCTACCTGAGTCCAAGGCCCTGTCCCTCACATTCTCCCTGGAGCCTCTCACTGAGAGGAAACTGCTCTGAGACAGACGTCAGTGTTCCCACAGCAGCAGAGGAGGAACCTGCGTGCTGAAGGTCACTGTGAAAGAAGCCAGGCAGACCCCTGAAGTGGCTTTACTTCCTTCCCGGCGTACTGTGAGCCTGGATTTCCCAGCCTCCTTTGCAGTGAGGTGTGGCCATGGAACTGAGTTCCCCAGTGGTTTTCAACCAGGGCGATGACATCTAGTAACATGTGCAGACCTTTTTGCTTGTCACAACTGGAGAGGGCAGAGAGCTCTATTGGAATCTAGTGAGTGGAAACCAGGGAACACCCTGCTCCACGTTCCCTACTGCAGAGGGTAGCCCTGCAACAAAGAGGCGGCTCAAAGTCACCGTGTCCCCGGGTGAGGAACTCTTTTCCAACCAGTGAAGCAGGAGCTAGTTGTGAGTAAATCTCAGGCCTGGTCTGTGAAACCACCTCAGAGGGTTCTGGCTTGTATTCAGGATTGGCGTATACAAGTGCAGACACCGTAGAAACCTCCCTTGAATATGGCAAGCCACCAAAATGTGAAGAACCCTGTCCCTGATAGGAGCTGCCTGCCAGTTGGTAACCCTCATGTTAAATCTGGTGAGAAATGAACTTCTTGGGGCGTCCGTGTGCAGGGTGCTGGGCTTGTCCACATAGCAGTGGACGATCCTTAGTCACCTCAGCTGACTCGGTCACAGGCACTTCCGCTTATTTTCTTCAACAGATCCTGCACCATGTGCAGCTGTTCTGGACCAGCCCACACATGGCCGCAGTCACTACCTGGGGAACACCCGGAGTCCTTCTCCTCAGTTGTTCTAGTCCTACAGGACTCCAGAGTGGAATCTCTGTATCTACAGTCTGCAAGTTTAATTAGAGACATCCTCTCGTGCCCAGTCATCTTAATGTCCAGGATTAGTCAAAATAAACACAAGTTCCTGTTTTTTTTTTTTTTAACAGATTTATCAGATTGGTTAAAAAAAAAAAAAGTCCCAGTGAGCCTTACACTGAGAAGGATGCTAGATTTAGCAGATAAAACACAGGTACGAACACATGCTAAGACTCTTATTCATGGTTCATCTAAAACTCAGATAGGTGTCCTGCATCTTATCTGGCAACCTTATTTACTGAGCACTTACATTCTCCCAGGTTGTGTGAGATGTATCCAAGGCTCAAAATAAAACTAGAGGGAGGCATCGTGATCCTCCTCATTCTTGGGTGAGGACAACAGAATGTGAAAGGTGAGGTGCTTCCCTGGGCTCACCCCACCCGTCGGGGGCAGTGTGGGGTTTCTAAGAAGATTGTGGTTGCACAGGCTGTTCCAGCTCCGTCACTCCACTTCCATCCTTTTTCTTCAGTCAGATATGGGGAGAGCTATTCCTGAGCGGAGCAGAGAAAGGAGGCCCCAGGCAGTGGCGACTGCTGCTTTGCTGGTGCTGCCAGAGAAAAGCGTTGCCACCTGGCCTGGGCGCTCCTCTGGGCTGGGTGTGGAGCAGGGGAAGGGACTCAGCTTTTCGCAGGCTCCTGGGCGATGCTGGGTCATGCTGTGAGGAGCGCTCTGGGGCCTGGGCTCTGGCAGAGGAGGAAAGGTGCCGTGGTGCGTACAGAGATGCCCAGGGGGCTCCTGGCGCACCCTGTGTGAGAGCCCCGTCCTGCGAGTTGTGAGCGGCACCCGCTCTTCCTCATCTTCGCCATCGCTGGTCACACCAGATGTCGCTGGTGTTGGAAGTGACTCTCTGATGACAGAATGGAGGCTCTAACATTGGGGGACCTTGAAGGAGCTGTAAGAATCAACCTCTCCACCCATTCAAAACACCACCATTGGAACAGTGTGACGAACGGTAGTCCATTCACTTTTGAATGGAACTCACTTAATATTAGAACAAAGGACAAATATTTTATTTTTACTTTATTCATTTATTTTTATTCTTTTTGAGATGGGTTCTCCCTAAGTTGCCCAAACTGACCTTGAACTGTGATCCTCCTGCCTGAGCCTCCGGAGTCACAGGGATGGAAGGGAAGCAGTTCTTGCCCAGCCCAAGGCAGCGGTCCTGTGTTGGATGGGATTGGGTCGGCTTCCGCTTTGACTTTCTACTCTGCACTTTTTCTCCAGGAGTTTCCTGGGTCCTGTTTGTTGACCTGCTGAAGCTCTGTGTGCTGTCCTCTGCCTGCGGAGCTCTAGGAAGTCCGTCAAGGCCACTTCCCCTTCCCAAAGGCCCGTCTTGCTGTGGCCCCGCGCCTTCCCGGTGCTCCTGGCCAGGGCAGGGAGCTCTGCCCCGGCCTGCCCCGGCCTGCTCAGGACCTCCCAGGGCTTCTGCAGCCCAGTGACTCAGCGTGACTTAGCAACCTGACTTTTCACGCAGCCTGGATATTCTGCCACTCAGCCAACGTGGGCAAACATCCACACGGTTTGGCACAATAATTCTAAATTACAGTGTGGGGTTAAAAAAAAAGGCTCTGATTTCCCCATACCAGGGTGGGCAGAGCCCTTGAACAAGGCTTTTCCCCTGGGCCAGCGCTGGGTGGTCGGGGAGCATGGAGCTTTGGGGCAGCACACCGGGAGTCCTGTGGAGAGGGGCTGGCCAGGAAGGAAGCGGCTCCATGGCTTGCAGTGATTGCCACCATGCTGTATCAGCTTTCTTTATTTGGGGTAGAGGTACTGCGTGCGTGTGGCACATTGCTCAACTGAGTGGCCCTTTACCTTCTCTCTCTCTTCCCCAGCTGCCCAGAGGGACAGCTGTTTAAAGGAGAGACGTGGCCCTGACCTGCAGAGGGGTTTCCTGCAGAGGCCTGCTGGGGGACCTGGCCAGCCTCCCCGTTTCTGCTCAGGACCACGGCACACAGGGGAAAGACAGGCACAGAACCTGCACCCTGTCCCCGTGCAGAGCTCTGCTGTTTTCTAACAAGCTAGTGGCGACTGTCCAACCAAACACAGAGACAGAGTCCGAGTGGAGGGGCGTCACAGAGCTGGTGGGGCGTGGTGCGTGGGTGGCGGTGTCGAGAGCCCCATTTTGGTTGAAGGTGAGTGAGGGCCGAGGCCAGGTGGGCCATGGTAATTCTTCATTCAGTGCCTCCAAGACCTGGGGGCCGGCAGTGGAGTGAGTGCCTCGTCAATGTCTTTAAGAAGAGGCCCGACGGAGAACTAGCCTTGCGGGGCCCACGACGGACAGTGCTCACCTGAAAGTTCCATTTGAGCACCTGGGATAGCTGCGCAGGAAACAGAGAGAGGAGGTGGGTTTGTGAGCCAAGCAGAGGATGACGATGGCATTGCCTTGTGACAGGTGAGGTCCAGGAGACAGGCAGGCCAAGCGTGTTGGGGAGCCCGGGCAGGGGGGCTCACCCAGCCTGGAGTGTAGAGGGAGGGGGACTAAGACCTCCTGGACATGGGTTGTGGGGGCAGGTGGGTGTGAGGCAGAATTAAGAGGGGTTGTGGCCATGCTGGTGGGTCAGCAGACCCGGCCCTTTCCCAGCCAGTGACCTCTGGAGGTGGGCACTGTGACCTGGCGCTTTGGGCGCTGGGAGGGTGCTCAGGTGGAGAGACAGGGCTAGGGGTGCAGGGAGGCCCTGAGGAGCCCCACCCTCTTGGTCTGGCTGCTCTGACAGACAGTAGGGTGGACTCAGGAGCGGGGAGCCCACCTGTAGGCGGGGTGCTCGCTTCCTGCAGGCTCAGCGGCCATTTTGGAGCAGGTGAGTAGCAAGGTTAGGTTCACACTGTAGAGAGCTCCCGGGAGCCTGCATGGCGGGCACCTAGGAGGAAGGATGGGGAGGGACAGACAAGCAGCGTCCCTAGGAGGGAGGGCGTCGCCCCTCCCGTGGGCTCCAGCTCTTGTCCCGAGGCAGACACAGAAGCTCAAGGTGACTGGGGGAGCGCGGCAGGAGTGCTGTGGGATTTCTGGGCTCCCTGTGAGCCCGCAGGCTTCCCACCACACCATGGAACTAAAAGTGACCTTTCCTCTGGCGTTTTTGTCCAAGCCTTTGTCCTCTCTCCCGCCGTCTGTGATGGGGCCTCTTTCGGGTCAGGGAAGGGAGACAGAGCCTTTCCTCTGAGCCTTCCATAGGCTCCCCTTCAGTGGGTACCTGTGGGCTTCCAGGGGACACCTGGCTCCTGGCTTGCTTGGGCTAGCCCGTGGTTCTGAAGGCAGCAGCTCTCGGGGTGGCCAGCCCTGGTGGCGCTGGGGTCCCCAGAGTGCAAGAAGAACCGCAGGCAGGCAGGTGTGTTCCCTGGTCTCTGGGGAGATGCCTCAGACAGCCCCTCCCCGGCTTTCCGCAGCCCTGGGTTCCCCTGGTGGTACCTTCAGGCTGGCAGGACTGAGCTGATGAACCTTTTACAGAAATACACGTTTTGAATATTTAATTGCTCACAGAGAGTTTTAAGATTAGCGAAAGTCGGAACTTATATGAGACATTTGAAAAATTTCCTCTGACTCTGAAAATAAGTTTGCTTTTAAAGCAAAGAGATGATATCCAAGAGCAAGAGCCAGGCTTGGTGGCTTCCATCTGTAACCCCAGTGGCTCAGGAGGCCAAGGCAGGAGGATTGTACGTTTGAATTCAGGCTCAACAATTTAGCAAGGCCCTAAGCAACTTAGTGAGACCCCGTCTCTAAATATAAAAACGGGCTGGGGATGAGGCTTGGTGGTTAAGAGCCTCTGGGTTCAATCCACGGTACCTTCCTCCCCTCCCAAAATCCAAGAGCAAGAAACCTCATCCAAAATGGCCATTTTCTTGAAAAGTAAAGAAGGCGTCAAGAATGGGAGAAGAAGGGACCTTGACTGGAACTGGCTCCCAGGTCAGTGCTGGGCAGTTGTGAAGGAGAACCATAGACACTGCGCTTGGCTGTCCTGAGGGCAGGCACCTGCCCAGGGACCAGTGGCCACTTGGCCTACTCCTGCTTGTTCCCTTAGGGAAAGTCCTGGGGCATTCAATGCCACCTCCCTCTCCTTTGAAATGTACAATAACGCCATGATCACCAGACTCGTCCCACCTACCTTCGCTAAGCAAGCCTGGAAGCCTTAGGTCAGCGCTGTCCAGTTTCCGCAGAGGCCACCCCCCTTCACGATGGCGACTTTCCGCCCAGCACCTCAGCTTCCTGCAGGATGCGCACACATCCGCTGTCCCAAGCTGGCGCTCAGCCTGTGGCCTGGATGTTTGGCTTGTCCTTAGGCAGCAGAGGAAAAGGGTGTCGGGCCGTCTTCAGTATGAAGGAGAGCCTCCAGCTCGGGAATCAACATCCAGTGAAGAGTATTTTAATTTCTGGAAGGGTGGAGGCGATGGGCAGGCAGAGGGCTGTGGAGACCAAGAACGGCTTTGGGTCCAGTCTTCATGAGCATTTCCCCGCCTCAGTTTCCCCAGAGAAATTATCAGTAAGAAAACAAAAACCAAAATTTTATAAAGTATGCAAATACCCATAGCGTGAACATTTAAAAACTGCATTTTAATGATGAAAAGGAGCCCAAAGCCAAAGGAGAATGGTGTTCTGGATCCTGACTGGTGCATCTGCATTTAAGGTGACAGCTGATGTTGGATAGACACCCACGGTGAAATGGGTGCACTGCAGGCCGGTGAACACAGCCTACACCCACGTGGTCACCTTTCTTTTTGGTAAGAGGACCTGAAGTCTGCTGTCTTGGCAGACTTCCCGTGCACGGCGCAGTAGCTTTGGCCCGTCCTCCTGCTGTGCCTTAGGTCTCTGGGCTAATTCATCCTGTACAACTGCAACTTCCCACCCTGGGACCTTCGCCTCCCCATGTCCCTGTGACGCCACGACTGCTCTGTTTCTATGCATGCAGGGTCCTTTTTTTTTTATTTTAAAATATGACATTTTGTTCACCATGGATTTTTGCTTTGATTTTGATTTCTTAAATATTGCATTAGAATATGATTTCTCTTTTTCGATCCCCCTTAGCTTCTGCATTCAAGACCTCACCGCTTTCAATCAAACCTCACCCTGGTGGGACCTCAGGGCTCCACTGGGCACCGTGCACTGCCAGGGTCACTTGGCACAGATGCCCTGATGAGCACATGGGTAGACTCCCTCAGAAATGGGCCCCACACAGCCCAGCCTCCATCCAGGCTCCCAGGTCTCCCCTGACCCCACGGCCTGGAAACACCCTCTCTGTTCAGGACCTGCTCAAAGGTGCCCTTCTCTGTAAACCCCCCAGCCTGCTCTCCCCCAGGACACCTCTGTGCCTTTGCTCCTCTGGTCACTTCAGCTCTAGCTCTGATGGCCTGCCCCATACAGGTACAGCTCCTCACCACACGCGGTGTCCATCTTCTGCCCCTCATGGTGGACTCTTCAAGGGTGGGCACTCTGCTTTATTTATTTATGCTTTGTCTGGTGGGTGGGGGTCTCCATGGTAACCAAGAAGGAATTACTGGGCTGGGGCTATGGCTCAGTGGTAGAGTGCTTGCCTAGCACTTGATCTCCAGATACAATCAAAAAACATAAACAAACAAAGACTCAAAACAGCACACCAGAGATGAGTTGTTGAGTGCTAAGATGGTTTTGCTGGTGTTGGTAAACCATGAGTTTGAAAAAAGTACTGGTCCCAAGTGAGTCCTCTCCCTTGTTTCTGTGCGCCCTGGGACCCTCCAGGATTGCTGGTCTGTGGTTGGTGTAGGAGTAGGAAGAGTAGAAAAGTGGTCACACCTGAGAGCAAGTTTGGAGGACCAAGGACAGCCGTGTGGCTGGAGGAGAGGGTGGGGAGGCTCAGAGCACCCACCCATGAGCCTGTTCAATGGGCATTTGAGGGCTGGCTGTGGGGTTTGACTACATGAAAGACAAGTGAGTTGCCCTATTAACACCTGGTAACGGTGATGGGGGAGGAGCCAGCAGGAAGGCTGACCCTGAAATCAGGGGTCCAGCGGATGAGGGGGGCTCCCGAGACACCTGGATGGTAAAAGTCTCAACAGAAAGAAGAAATTACGATTATGTGACAAGTTTCCCAAAAGTAGATCTTCAGAGAGCTCTGAACACATACACGTACACACAAGCACATACACACACACATTCGTAAAGTGCACACATGCATTCCCACATATACAGGCACACATGCCCACATATACAACACATGCACACATACACATGCACACACAGGTACACAGTCACCAAGTACACACAAACCCACTACACGCATGCTCACACATATACCTACATGCACACACATACACAGAGACTTACAAATTCACATGCGCTCACCACATGCATGTACATGAGCATGTACACACACATGTGCCATAACTCACATGCCCACAAATGCACACAATGCAAACACATGCATACACGTGAACACAAGCATTGCACATACAGGAACACACTCACAGGTGCTCAGGCATGTACATGCACACACATGCACACAATTCACTCACACACATACATGGGCTGATGCACATACATACAAGCTTACTTGCACACACACCTGCATGCCCAGACACATGCACACAAACACACACATAACTGCATGCACATACACACATACAAAAATACGTTTGCACTCATGAACACACATACATGCACACATACACAATGCATAACCACACACCCACTCATGTGCACACATAAGCACACATATCTGACACACTTTCTTTTGCCTCAGATCAAAGATATAGGAAGTTAAATGCTGTGAACAGCTATTGGAAATTCTAGCCCAGGTCACTTGATAGTGCTGTTAGCTTTACTGCCTGGCATATTTAAGAATAAATACATTCTGTAATGAGACGACAGCACACAGAATGTTGGCTATTATAAGATGGACTTCTGGAGAAGAAGTGAGCATGATTTAGGAAGGTCATAAATTGTGGGAAGCAAAAACACAGAACACAGACTCCGGGAAGCCAGAATCCAAGAAATGCTCTGGGCTTTTGTCAAGACGCTCGCCTGTCACCGGACAGCAGGCCGTCCCCAAACACCACGGCCTGAGCAGCAGCCCTCCAGCATGCATGGCCTGAGGGCTGGGGATTGGGAGCTGGAGTCCAGGAGGCCTTGCTGGGGCCGAGGTCCGGATTGTTGGTGGGGGGCTTTCCCCTCCATGTGCTCCGACTCTCTACAGGGACTTGTCATCTGTAGGTCCCCGGGGGTTCCTCACCTGACATCTGTCCTCTAGGAGGGTGACGACGAAGGCAGCAACATGCCACATAGCCTCACTGCTGCCCAACTCGACTGGACTCCAGAAGACGCCCTGTTATGGTTTGGATGTGAGGTGCCCCCCAAAAGCTCATGGGTGAGACAATGCCAGAGGGTTCAGAGGGGAAACGCTCAGGTTGTGAGAGCCTTAATCTAATCAGTGAATTGATCCCACTGGGGATTCACTGAGTGGTGACTGGAGGCCGGTGGGGTGTGGCTTTGGGGTGTATATTTGTATCTGGCAGATGGAGTCTCTCTCTGCCTCCTGACCATCACGAGAGCTGCTTCCCTCCACCACGCTCTCTGTGGGGATGTTCTGCTTTACCGTAGCCCAGCAACGTCTGTGAACTGAGACCTCTGAAACCGTGAGCCTCCAAATAGGCCTTTCCTCCTCCACAGTGGTGCTGGTTGGGTCCTTCAGGCACATCAGCAAAAAAGCTAACCTAAAACACCCCCCTCAGCCAAGCCCAGAGAGGGGTTTGGGGGCATCTTGGGAAACAGGATTTCAGGAGGACAACTAAGGAGTGGGATCCTGAAGGGTAAGTCTGACACCAAGGTCAGCGTCAAGTTCCTCTGTGGGATGGGATATGTCCTGGGAGCACATGGGCCATCTCCTCCAGAAAGCTCCCCTCACCCACTCGAGTCAGGGGTCACTATTTACAGGTAACGTTTGCCCATGAGAATCACACTACCCCGATCTGAGGGGAAATGGCCGACTGCTGGTGGCAGAAGTTCTGTGGGGCAGGAGGAATGAGCCTGTGATGAAAGGTGACGGAGACGGCAAGGGGCGGACAGACCCAGAGAGATGCCATGGAACTCCACACCCTGGGAGTGAAACGTGCCCCAGGAAGCTTTGCGGGACCTGGGCAAGTGGCCCTGATGTCCAGCAGGGTCCGGGTCTGATTTTTTCTTCTTAAACTGGGATCTGGTGAGAACTTCTGAACCTCTGAGCCAGTGGCCCCGAGGCACCAGGGTGTTTGCAGGGCTCTGCTGGCTCAATGGACAGCCCACTGTCCTGGGGCACTGACAGGGGACTCCAGGTAGTGGGAGTGGACCTGTGATGGCAGAGACACACCCCAGAGGAAGGGCTGGGGTCCCAGAGGAGAGGGGCTGAGGGAAAGGGCTGAGCTGGGGATTCCTGTTGGGAAGGCTGCAGTCCTGGCTGGCCCAGCCGAGGCCATGTGCTTGTTTGGTGCCCACGGCCCAGGGGCATAGTGTCCTTGCGTCCGGAGGCCACCTCAGCGGAGGAAGCAGCTCTCTGTTCTGTGCCTTGTTCCCGTGAGGCCTCCTGGCTGGGCGAGGGCAGGTGGGGGCTCAGGCTGGGGCAGGGAGGAGAGGCCTTAGGCCGTTGCACATGGGAGGAGGCTGGAACCTGTGTCACCTGGCCTGTCTGGCTGTGCTGTCTGGGCGAAGCGAAGCCTGCGGTGGGGGGGGGGGCGTCTCAGCCCCAGCACTGCCACCTGCAAAGACCTCTGTTTTCCAGCACTTCATCTCCAAATCTGCCTGGGGACCTCACCAGAGCCTCTCACTTGTCCCTGGTGGCACGGTGAGGGTGCTGCTCAGGCCCCCAGGCCTGTTGGTGCCGGAGAGGGCCTCAGCATGGAGCCTCTTGGCTGCAGTCATGGGAACATGGAGCTTTTTGAAAGGGTCGTGTCCTGAGAGTCCAGCAGCGGTGTGACTGGACACCAGTCTTGGTTAGGTGATAAGCTGCACCCTGACTGTGGTATCAGACACGGTGGGGGAACCCCTCAGCATTTAGGGATCTGGATGCAGGGTGGGTGAAGGAATCCCCTTGGGAGGCAGCTGTGGTGCTCAAGGTTCGGGGTCGTGGCTGCGACAAGAAGAAGTTGATGGTTAATTTTGTAGTTCGCCTTAACTTCACCGGGATGCCCACCGTTTCTGGATGTGCCTGTGTGGGTTTCCTCTGCAAGGTTAGGAAAAGCATCTGCCTTCTCAGCGTGGGTGGGCCTCTTCTAATCTGTTGAAGACCTGATGGAACAGTCGGTGGGGTGATGTCTCTGTGTGAGTGGGGACGTCCATCTTCTCCTTCCCGGGATACGGGCTCCTGGTTCTTGCATACTGCACTCTGGGAGTCATACTGTGGCCTCTATCTGGAAGGTACACCCCTGACCCCAGGGTCTTCTGGCCTCCAGGCTCTCCTGGGCCTCCAGCTTGCAGACAGCAGACCATGGGACTTCTCAGTCTCGGTAATAAGCCTGCGTTTATCTACCTCTCCACGTATCCCACTGATTCTGTTCTCTGGAGAACTCTAATGGAGGAAGTGACCCACTAGGAGACAGTTTTGAGTTATGTCCTGTGGGTCTCGATACCCATGTTCCCGAGGTCAGCAGGCCCCTGAGGGCTTCTTTGTCAAAGGTGACTGAAGGCCAAATGTTGGCGGGGTGTGTCTCCAGGTCCTGTGAGGATTTCTGTGTGTGTGGTGCTGGGGATTGAGCCAGGGCCCGTACCTGGGAGGCAAGCACTACCAACTGAGTGAGCCACATCCCCAGCCCCGACAGGTCCTGTAATTTTAGACCCATTCTGCCTTGACCTAAGAGCTTTCAAAAGCTGTTGACAGAAGGACAGGGCCTTCACAGCGGGCTCAGGTCATGGTGGTCTTGTCTCTCTGTCCTACCGCGCAGGCATGGCTTCCTGGACCTCTGCGGAAGAGCGGCTTTCATCAGCTGAGAGTGTGTCTCCTTTTATCCGAACCATGGCTTGGATTTGGATGTGGGGAAATGAAACAAAACACACCACGCACCAGAGTCCCGTTTGGCCCTCAGATGAGCCCGAGGACACCCACTGGAGGGCCCCACTTGCAGCTCCCCACCCCAGCTGGCCCCGGCCCCAGCATGGCCACAGCTGTTTGCAATGCCTTAAATGTGACATTTATTTTTCTCGTCTAAGTGCAGAGTCAGGTGAGGTTATAGCAAATAGAATATAGAAATATTCATTTTTCCTCTCAACAAGGATCTTAAATGTCAAATCAAATTAAATGAAATCATTGTATCGGGCAGAGCACATATAAGCTGCAGATGGTGTAGTCCATCTATAAATTCTCCAACCCCACTGCTTCCCCTTAGAAGCATTTTATTGACCTGGGCCTGTTTAAATAAAGTTCAAACACACTTATTAGTTGAGCAAATGCCATTTGCTAGAGTCTGAGCAAAATTCATTAGCTAACTTCTCCTTCCGGGCCGCCCCACCACCCCACTTTGCATTTTCCTGCTTGGCTTTCTTGCTGGGCTAATTACGAGGTTTCTGACAGTGAGTGTGCATGCAGAGGGTTAGCTCCAAGGTCCACCTTTAACACCTGAAAATGATCAAGCAAAAATTCCTGGTGCGCAGCATCCAGGCGTCCTTGTTTCTGGGCAAAGCCTCTGTGGGGATCCGAAGGCTGTGGAGGGCAGGAGAGGCAGGGAGCCACGCACAGGACTGCAGGGCTGCGGCCCCCAGGAGAGCCTGGCCTGGCCGCCCCACTCCGTGTGAGCCAGTGTGGGAGGCATGGCCCAGGGATAAACAGGCCCAGCTCAGAAAGGCAGGACCCTGTGCACAGATGTTGTGATGTTATGAGATAATTTCCAGCCCTCAATGGGGTGAAAGGGTGGATTTGTCGGAGCCGGCTACCTCTGGGGGTCTTTTCAGGGCGCAGCACCATGACTTCATTACCATGTCAATTCCTGGGAGTAAGCCTGATTTAACACAGCGGTCGGCTGGATGCATATGGAGTGGTTGGACCCCTGAATGAATAGTGAATGGAAAACCGGCTGGAATCTGCCTTCAGCTTTGTCTAGGGGATGACCAATGTAAGGGACCCCAGAGCTTGAAGCACAGATGGTAGGAGGGGACAGGGAATCTGCTGGGCTTCTCTTCTTTTCTTTTTTTTTTTTAAGAGTTTTATTCTTGCAGCATTTTCGGGTACATATTTCAGTTGCCTAACTGAATTTACTTTAATTTCCTCACTTCACTAAAGCAAAATTAGCTTTTGGGGGGGAATCAGAGATGAAATGCTGTAGCATATACAGCCATAAACATTCAAATTGTGTTCTTTATTAAAATTGAAGTTTATGAGGCCCGGTTTTGTGAGGTTTAGAAGTAATTGAAATTGTCATTAAGAAATCATGAAAACGACAATTAAAAGTTTGAATGACACATTCAGAATCTCTCCTGGAGTTCTCTGGTGGGAGGGAGTTCAGGGATTCTCACATGAACCCTGTGTGTCCCGAAAGGACAGGCTTTGAGAGGCACAGCGGTGTCCGAAGGGCAAGTACTGTAAATCAAAGGCCTCTCTGCATTATCTAGTTTCTTTTCTGCTTTAAAAGTTAGAACAGATGTCACAAGGGAGGACAAAGTGGATTTTACCCACCAAGAGGGGCTTTTCTTGCCATCCTTAATAGGAAGCGCCTTGAAATGTTAATGTACACAGTTGTGTTGCCGGGGTTTGCATAGAGATGGTGGGAAACAGCTCTGATCCCAACAAAACCTTTTGTTATTAATCAAGAAAATCTGGTCTGCTGAAGCAGCAAAGAGCTAGAAATTAGCCAGCCCACTGGCAAGGAGACCAGCGTGCGAAAACGCGGCGAGGATTCCAGTGCCTGGCAAGACACTGTGTCCGGGGCCAGGCTGGCGAGGTTTCCAAGTGTCCCTTACTTTCTCGGACTTCCCCAGCTTCTGTAGATAAAAGGGGAAGGGATGTTTCTCTTGCATCTTGTGCTTTAAAATCGTGTGTTTTCTTTTCTAGCAATTTCAAGAAGCAGGCTGGGAACATCCATCAAAAGCGTGCTAATGAAGTGGTGCTAAGAAAAGCAAGCTGAACGCCACAAAACCAAAGTGCAGCATTTTGCTTGGCTAATGGGCTTGATTATGAGATTTTACAGGCCCTTTTATAAACTTGAATTTTATTTTGTGCTGGGGAGCAGGAAATTTCTGTTTGGTTTTAAACATACGTGATCATACCACCAAATATTCCTAATTTAAAATCTGTGAGAGTAGAAGATGTCATGCCTCGGGAGAAAGGGTGAAACAGCCCCCACGAATCGCTGATGATCAGCACAAGCTCCAGGCCTCTTCCTTAAGAGAAGGGAAACTGAGGCTCAGAAATACAGCATGGGGCTGCAGAGGCCCTAATGGTCTCCATTGCCCCTGGTGCTCACTGTGCCCTTGGGGCTCAGGCCAGCCCCCTTTGCCGTGCCTAGAGCAGGGGTCCTCAGCCTTGTCCCTAATGATGTTTTGGACTCCATTATCCTTTGTTGTAAGGGGCTGTCCCTTGCAGCAAAATGTCCTTGTAGGACATTTACCTGCGTCTCTGCCTCTACCCCGCAGCCCTTCCACCTTCCACTGTGACCACCCAAAATGTCTCCCGACATTTCCAAGTATGGAGGGGAGGGCGAATCACCTCTGGACACGTCAACCTCTGAACTGAACAAATGGCCTCTCCTGGGGGGAAGGAAACCAGGCTCTGAACATTCTGGATCCTGGCAAGTCAATTCCCAAGAGTAGGTGGGTGCTGCTTTCTCTTTCCCCACAACTCCCGTCGTCTTGCATTTTCCCTTTTCTCTCCTCCTGTTGGGCTGATGCCCAGGCGTGGGCTTCCGGAGGGGAGTTCAGGGTCTGGTACCCAGGAAGGGAAGAAAGGGCTCAGCGATGGCAGGGAAGGACATTCACTGAAGACAGATGTCATCCCCTCTGCGTTTCCCTCCAGCTCCCCTTCCTCCTGTCATTGGTGAAGGAAACCAGCAAGTCTAGGGACCGAATCAAAGGTTGTGGGCTAGCCTGGGACTCACAGAATCGTGTAAACACTCCTTTGGAGAAACAGAAGGCTTTGCATTGGCATCATTTAACTTCCCAGTGATTTTGGGGAACCCAGCTCTTAGGTGGATCTGGGTGAGAGGGAGGAACCGGCAATAGGGGCCCCTCCCCCAATCTCTTTCCCAGCCTGATCCTGCTGGCCTTGCTGACTGCCCAGGGACACAGAGCACCAGTCTCTCTCCCACTGACCTGTCCTTACTGAAGTGCTGGAAACTGTCCTCAAAAGCAGCTTGCTTTACTCTCATGAAGAAAAGAGCCTGTGGCATTTGGAAAGTGGCAGAACATCCTCCCAGACTGGGATTCCACTGCTGAGGGCGAGCCTGGAGCAGAGAAAAGGCTCCATTATAAACACCTTAAAAACAGAGCACAAAGGAAATGCTGACGGGAGATGGCTGGGCCCCAGCCCGGGCTCCAGTGGTCAGTCAGGGGAGGACGGGTTTTGTTTGGAGTTCAAAGCCCCAGGGAAAGCTAATGAGGAACTTTGTATTTGGGTAAAAGACAGAGCTTATCAGAGAGGAGCGTTCAATTACCTCTGTTTTCTGCAGAGTTTTCAAAACCAGTCTTTGGAGACCCTCGAGGACTTGGAGACCAAAGGACTCGGTTTCCCTGGCGATGGCTTCTGGGGCTCCCTTTAGGGGGCAACACAGAGACGTGTGTGTCTGCCCTGCATGAGACAGCAAGGTGCTTCTAGAAGCATCAGGATGGGAAAAGGAAAGTGTGGGAACAAAACTACCCCGATACTGGCTTGAGTCTTGTGCAAGTCAACACTAGTGAGATGGTTCATGTTTTGGGGAGCCATGGGGTGGGCTTCAGACAAGTCTTGTCAGTGGGAAACCAGAGCTGACTCTTCCTTCTCTGGGTGACTCTAAAAGGGACCATATTCTTTGAATCCCTTGATTCTAAATTTAGGAATACTGGACGAAAAATCAATTGTTCTAATTTAAAACAACATTGTCAATATGTATTTATTTGCTGGTAGGAGGAGATCCCTCTACAGATTATAGATATATATACAACATATATATAATACAAAATATATAAATTATATCATATAATATACTATTATATGTAATATGAATTATAATATGATAATATACACACATTTAAAAATATAACCATAACTCCCAGGGATAAGACCAGCAAGAGTAACAATGTGGCCATTTCTGCTACTGTTCACCGCAGAAGCTACTTTGGCTTCTAGAAAGTGTCCTGTTATCAACTGGACATGGGTCCAGCACCAGTCCCACACCCCCACCCAGGAGTCCTGCCACATGCTCTGAGAGGAAAGACCCTTTCTGTGCCCAAGGGACTCTGGGTTGGGACAGCTGGTCACTGAAGGGTGTTTTGGCTGGTGGCCCTAGGGGACAGGCGAGCAGACCTGGAAGCTGTGTCCCTCCTCAGGGAACTCATTTCATCTTGCACACCCCTGTCAGATGTTCACCAAATGGCTCTAGAGTCCCTTGTGTTAAGAAGTCTCTTTTTTGCCCTTTCCACTTTTTCACATCCACTGAATGAGAGAGACAGCAGAAACAAGAACAAAAAGCTCCTCACAGACGAGACAAGAGAGACCCAACATGTCCACCTGGAGAGAGCTGCACCCTGTTCAAGTGACCTCGGAGCAACATGAAAGATCATAACAGGAGTGATGTTGAATGAGTGATAGAGAAAGAAAAATGGCAATAGTTATATGGCAGGTTTCTGGGGGGTCCGCTCAGCCCCTCCAGTGCGGTTTCTCATTGGCCAAATGTTGTGAGGCAGGAAGGCGCTGGATCCTCTCCACTCAGGGTTTCTTTCACCAGTTCTTACAAGGGCTCCAGTTTCCATAATGGAAACGGAAGGAGTGGAGGGTGGGCTTGCAGGGATCACGGGCTGGGGGGGGCATCATAGGAACAGAGGATCGGGGGCATCCAAACAGCTTTGTCTGTCGTGACTTAACAGACGGGATTCTGGGCAGAGGTGTGCAGGCCCAGGCACAGTGCAGGCAGACCCGTGGGCTTGGAGGGTGCTGATGGCGGGGTGGAGATGCAGGTCTTAGGCCCAGTGGGCAGGCGAGGCTGGTCTGGCTTTGCGCCAGCATCTCCACTACCCAAGTCTTCAAGGTCACAAAGCCTCCTGCGGCATTTTCCAAACAAAATCAGTTTTGATTCACTTAGAGGTTCTTAGGCTGGGTCTTGGTGGCTGTGGTTCTCCAGCTCCAAGGGGTCTGTGCCTTCCCCAGGGTGTTCTGAGCAGGGAATCCTCAGACAGCCCTGTCCCCGGTCTCTGCCTTCTGGGGTGGAGAGCTGACCTCCAGGTCTCTGAGAGCACTCAACCCCTTGTGAACCAGCAAAACCTTCCAGCTCATAAGGAATGCCTGTTGGCTTTGACTGCTGGATTTAGGTTGAAGTCTCTCTTGCCCAGGAGAATTCTTCCAAAAGTCTTCAATTTTGTACAACGTAAACAAGTTTGCCTCAAATTGCCTCTATTACTTCTATTTACATTGCACAAAATTGGAGACATTTAGGAGAATTGATAAGAATGAACAGGCCAGCACCCAGCAACCCCTGGCCCCCAGCCTCTGCCCCGGCCAGCCAAGCGATCCTTTCACAGGCTCGGCTCCACCTGGCTTCACGACCCCAGGGTGTCACGTTGTTGCCTCACAGATGAGAAACGGAGGCTCAGAGGGCCGGAACAGCTTGCCCACAGCTGTGCAGTTGACAGTGGGCTGGCACTTGGGCCAGAACCTGAGCTCTGCCACCTGGGCTCTAGGGAAGGGGTGAAGGGACAAATGCTCCATGAGTAACTTCTGTCCTCTACACTGAAAGTTCCTAATTGTATAAGGGCAATTGACAAGTTGCACGAAAATTGTGATTTGTTGTGAAGTGGCATATTTCGCCAGTGATTCCTTAATTTAAAAAAAAAAATCTGAATTAGCACAGAGTCTAGGTTTTGGCTAGAATATTATCTTTCTCACTCCAATTGATTTCAGGAGAGAGAGGGAGGGAGGGAGATGGAAAGGGGTGGGGAGAGAGGTAGAAGCAGCTGCCAGCTAGAGGTTCTACTTGCAGAAATGTTCTGTGGGTCTCGACAGGAAGAGGTTGAGAAATTCAAGCTGAGAAGTGACTGGATTCCACCTACTTCCTTTGATGATGTCTTTGCCACCTCCCTGCAAGTGCATCTTAAAGGTCAGGAGATCTAGACTCTGGCAAATTTGGGACTTGCCCAGGGCACCTGGCCAGTGCTGTGGGTAGAGTAGTATCCCCCAAATGATAAGTTCACGTCTTGATCCCTGATGGCTGTAAATGTGGCTTTATTTGGATACAGAGAGTTTGCAAGGCATAGAGAAGATGAAGCCTTACGGGTAGGGCCCTAATCCAGTGATGGTGTCCTCACAAGAAGAGGGAGGTCTGGCCACTCTCAGAGGACACCAGGTAGTGATGGAGTGATGTGCCCACAAGCCAAGGCACATCAAGCAGTGCTGGCAGGCGGGAGCTGCAGAGAGGCAGGGAGGGGACTGCTCCAGCACCTTCCGTGGCAGCGTGGTCCTGCTGACCCCGCCCAGTGTTCACCTCGGTCTGCTGCGTGCTTTGATGGCTCTGCGCCAGCTAACTTGGGGAGGCCACAGGGGAGATGCTGTCTGTAAGGAGCAGCGAGGGCAGCTGGGAGCCGCGTCTCTCTCCAGCAGAGGAAGAGGGATGGAGGCAGGGACCCAGTGGACCTTCAGGAGGGAGCTGAGGGGGAGACGGGGAGGGGGCTTCGCAGACGGAGGAAGAACTGAGCAGGGGCAGGGAGGCAGACAAGGCCACCACTTGCTCAGACCTGGGGATGCGCAAGGTGCAGCCGGGTGCCAGAGCCAGGGGCCCGAGCCAGAAAGAGGACTTGAACTTGGGTGCTGCATCCATAATGGGGAGCCTCGAATCTAGAAGAGTGGCTCAAAGGAGCAGAATGGATGAAAGGACCAGGGACAGGCCAAAGGAGGGAAATGCTCTTCCCTGTGACCCTGGTGGCTGCCCAGAGGAGGGAAGGAAGGCAGGAGTTCCCTCAAGAAGCAGGGTGCTTCAGAGGAAAGTGGGTCAGGCAATGATCTGGAGGTGGCCAGAGCTGGTGACTCAGACACTGCTGTCCAGGAAAGGGCAGGGTGCTGAGAAGTGCTGGGGGACCCTGGGGTGAGGGAGGGCAGGACCCGGGAAGGAAGCAGGGCGGAGACTGAGGGCTGGGGCTGTTAAGCTACAAATGAGGTGTCCACACAAGAAGACTTTGCGGTGACAAATAGCTGGAGGAGGAGTGATTCCCAAAGGAACAGGGGGTGCTCATGTCATGTGGGCGGCCGAGTTATGCTGAAGGAGAGGAAGGGTCAGCCTCTCATGAATGTGCGTGGGAGGCTGGCTGCATCCGAGAAAGAGTTAATGATTAAGCTGCCTGCACCACTGCCCTGGGCAGGGGCTGACCCCAGTCCTCGCCCGCCCCTTTGGTATGTGGCCCACACGGGGAGACGGCAGGAAGCTCAGACCGTGGCCCCCAACAGCAAGGCGTCATAGTTGTGGAAACAGCCAGGACCGGAAATTAGTGAGGCTGATTAGGAAAGTCAACTTGGCTTGACTCGAGTAAGTAAGGAGAAGGAGAGAGCGAGGGAAAGGGAACCGGCATTCGATGGGTCCTCAGGTGAGGCGGGATCTGCAGGACTGCGGCTCCGAGTGTTAAGTAGTTGGCAGGAGCCTCTGCAGCTGGCAGGGCGGCTGAGATGGGAACGAGGGAGCAGGCTTGTTGTGCCCGACCTCAGCACGAGACCCCACAGCTGCCCAGACTTCACCAGGCGACTGAAGCAGCACAGCGGAGGCTCCTGGCCCCTGAACAGGAAATGGGGCCCCCAGCTCCCCCCTGCCTCAGCCCCTGGGGATTTTCTGGGAACAGCCACCATTACCTGCTCGGTGACCCTGAAGGCCTTGTGGCTTCTGGAGAAGGGTTAACGGAGCCTTCTTCCTGTAGGTGGGTGGATCAAATGAGGTTTCAGGATGCTGTTTGTCTGAGGGTTGCATATCGCTGGTTTCTAGAGACCTGAGCAACATTTAGGGTCTTCTGGGTGGAAGGAGCAGGGCTGTGCCATGCCCCTAACTCTGGTGCCCCTAACCCAGCAAGCCTCTCCCAGGCTGTGGCTGCTGTCGCTAGCTCCATCCCTTCCCCACGTGTCCTGAGTGGGGGCCATGTCCAGGCCACCCTCTCTCTCTGCCCTGCCAGGCCACCCTCTCTCTCTGCATCTGTGATGGGTGCCGCCACCCTTTTTGATAATGGTACTTGTGTCCCAGAGGCCCTCCTGAGTCCCTTAGGACTCTCATAACAATGCTATCTCATTCCTACTTCTGGGCCCCTATTGGTGTCCCCCAGACACCCTCATGGCCTGAATGCTTCCTGTTCTCCAGCTCCATCTCCCCTCTAGGGACCATGACCTACATACCAGGAGTCTTCTCCCCACACTCAGCCCTTGTGGTTGATTCCCGCCCATGACTTACTAGGAAAGTCACCTCCTTGAAGAATGAGACACCCAAACAGGTGTCTTCACAAAACAAGATCTGTGGGGACTGCACCCAGGGACTTTTGCTCCCCGATTACAAAGTCAGCCCAAGGTGAGGGCCCTAAAGTCAGCTGGCTGCTCCCAGGCTCTGGCCTGGACCTAATGATGTCTCTGCGGTCACAGAATGTCCTGTAGGAATTACCTGGACTCTGGTGGTCAGAATAACAGCCCTCAGGGATGTTCGTGCCCAACGCCCCAGACCCTGATAATATGGCACACACCTGGCAAGGGGACTTGGCAGATGTGAGTAAGTTAAGGATATGGAGACGGGAGATGATCTGGGCTACCAGGTGGGCCTGATGTAATCTAGAGGGTGCTCCCATGCAAGGCAGAAGATTGCTGATGTCCTCATGATGTCATGCGAGAACCTGAGTGGCGGCAGCTGGCTTTAAAGGTAGCAGGTAGCCAGAGAAGATGGAGAAGCCGCGTGAACAGGTCTTCCCTAGAGCCTCCAGTACACACAGCCCTGCCCACATCCTGAGTGGCCCACTGAGACCCGCTTCAGGCCCTGGCCTGCAGAAGCTGGGGGTGATAAATCCGTGTTCGTGATGATGTGTAGAGCAGCAGTAGAAAGCCGTCTATTCAGGCATCCTTCGCCTGACATGGTTCAGGGAGCCGTTCTCCATGTGCACAGGCCTGTGGCGAAAAAGGGGCCACAGGGCGTGAGGAACCCGTGAACCAGAGGTTCTGGAACCTTCTCTCACCTGGTCTTCCAGCAGGCAATGCCTCATTAGGGCCCTGCTCAGAGAACTGGGCTTTCTTCACCCTCCCCTAGCTAGCCCGAGCCCTGCCGCACAGCACTCCTCACTCCTCACGTCTCTGGGCCGGAGCTGCAGTAGGTGGCCCTTTTCTGGTTCTGGAAGCTGATTGCTCAAGCTGAGCAGATAAGCCTGGGCCCCACAGCAGGAAGAGCAAAGGCCAGGTGTGAGCCCCCCGTCTTCTCCCAGGAGACCATGTCCCTGAGGCAGTGCCCACCACTGTGAAGCCTCCGTGGGCCCAGCCCTTCTCCCAAGGGAGGCATGTGGTGAGTGTGGGGTGGCCTGGGTTTGTGGGGCCACGAGAACGCCGGTAACTTTTTATCCAGGAGCAGTTTGCTTGAGGATTAACTGGGGTTCGAAATGCCCCAAGGTCTTGTGAAGGACATGTTTATGAGACTAAGTGGCCCAGTGAGCAGACCTGTGTGGGAGGAAGCAATCTCTCAGGGGCTTTGGAGGGATCTTGGGTCCTGGGGAGACCATGGGCAGAGCAGGACAGAGTGGGGGTCCCGCAGCAAGAAAGGCCACCGTGGCAGGAATCTTTAACTTCCCGATTCCAAGCAAAAGAGCCCAGCTTCAAAACCTTCTCACAAGTCTTCTCTGTTCCAACAGGGTTGGGGTTTTATTTGCTTTCTTGGGGACTTCAGTCCATGCCCTGTGAGGTGGACCCCTAAGTTCTGGGAGTTTCTAGAAGGTGAATGACTCATTTTGGATGAAAGTGATCATATTTAGGTTCACTCAGAATAGGAGCCTTTTTTTTAAAACTTTTATTTATTTATTTTTATGTGGTGCTGAGGATTGAACCCAGGGCCTTGCACATGTGAGGTGAGCGCTCTACCCAGAATAGGAGCCTTTTAAAAGTAATGCTCCTGGAAAATAAAAATTTGAGACTTCTGAGGTTAAAATCAGTAAAACCAATTGCAGTATCCTTTTTTTTTTTGGTACCGGGATTGATCTCAGGGCACTCAACCACTGAGCCACATTCCCAGCCCTACTTTGAAATTTAATTTAGAGGCAGGGTCTCACTGAGTTGCTTAGCACCTTATTTTTGCTGAGGCTGGCTTTGAACTCATCATCCTCCTGCCTCAGCCTCCTGAGGCGCTGAGATTACAGGCATGCACCATGGCGCCCAGCCTGCAGTTCCCATTTTAAAGTACATTTGTTAGCACATATTCTATTATTTTATGAGTAAAAATCTTGTTTCCTGAATCTTAAAATGGAAGGCTACTTATATATATCAGAGGTAGCTTGGCCTTTACAAGAAATTTTCAATGAAAGTATAATGTCCATACAGAGACATTTAATAATTACATGTGTATTGCTACAGGAAAGATCATGTCCCCTGCCGTTGGACCCTTAATATGACATAGAGGGTAAAATAGACAAACTCATAAAAATTTATGTAGGTGCTAAGAGTCTTTTCTATTGAACTTTCTATTAACTTCTTCCATCAGTTGCTGATCATCTATTGAGCACAGTCCTTCTGGGTTGTGGTCATCGGCACAGTTTTTGGAGGCCCAGCAGCCTGCTGTGGTCTGCACACGTCATTTCAGTCTGTGGTCACCAGGGCTTACTTGGTAGACTCTACAATGACCCTCAGTTCAGAGATGGGGAGATGGAGGCACAGCTGGGGTCGATGGCCGAGAGTCACAAGAATGGCTGCTGCTGTCTTGCTGTCCGGGTGGCAGGGAGGGTCTGCATCTCCTTTCCTCCTGCATGTGGCAGTGGCCAGGAGGTTCTGGGCATCTGGGATGCACCCCGGTGTGGAGCAGGCCTTTGTCATGTGTCTCCCCTGCCCCAGGGGCACGCAGCCTGCTGGACGAGGCAGGGCCAGGCTCCGACCCAGCACTGGCCAACTTTACCCCATCCATCGCACGGGGCTGCAGCAACGTCTCGGCCATCAGCGCTCAGAGTCCTGGGAGGAAGGGAAGTGGGAAGGTGACACATCTTTCATTTTACATTTGCTACACCGACGTGTCAAGTAGAAATTAGAACCACGCTCGTTTCTGGATGTTCACACACCTGAAAAAGAAGAGAGGTGACAGGCAGCACTTGCTCACCTCTTAGGTGCATACACATGACTTGGTGACTTAAAGGCACAGGGAGCCCAGGCTCAGCAGTAGTGGTGATGTTGCCTTCACATAAGAACCCTGGGGGAGAAGCCCAGGCCCTGGTGTTCTACAGAGGAGTGGTCCCTGGTGGTGACCACTTGACCCAAACATTGCCCCTGGGGTGACGGTTTGCCCGCTCCTCGGGCCTGCGTGGCTGGACACACTGACTCCCTGACCTTCCCTTCCTCCCTGGTCTCTGAGGGTGGCGGTGGCTGAGCACGGCTGGCCTCCTTCCGCTCTTAGAAACAAATGCTCCTGTATGACAAAGTGTCCGATTCCTTCTCTTCCAGGAAGTCTCATTGGGAGATGACTGTTGCCACCAAGGACACAGGGAGGACACAGAGTCGAGACTCACCCTCACCTGCTCGAGGCAGGCCCGGATGCCAAGGATGGTGACTGTGAGTTGTCCTCCGGGTGCCTCTCCTCCAAGCCTCACTGGCAGGTGGACCAAGAGACCGGCGGGGGCTGGTCTGCTCGGACACAGACTCTGTCACAAGGTCTGCCTGGGAGGTGGGCCGGGAGAGACCAACGGGGCCCGGGTTTATGGGCAGAACCGAGCATGGAGGAGTGAAGCTTCCACCCCTCCAGGTGGCACCTGGAGGTCCCTCACTTCTGAGAGGCCTCGAAAGGTGGTCTTGGCAGTGACTTGTGAGTTGACTATCTGATCACAGTTGGGGCTCTTCTCTTGGTGGCTGTGTGGCAGCTTCCCCAAAGCACAGAGCACACCATTCCTAATGCCATAGCCTATGTGACTCTCCTGTTCCTCGTGCTGCTGCTGGCCAGCCACAGCTGGGGGCTGGCTCTGGTCTGTGCCTGCCGTGAGGTGTGGGTGGGAGAAATGCATCTCTCTAAACGCGATTCACCGAGAAGGCTCAGTGAGTCCAGTTCCACAAAATCAAACAGGAAAACTAGGCAACTTCCACACTTGGCTGGTCAGTGTGCTGTCCAGGCAAAGGGACCATGCGGCCTGGGGCTGAGCAGTGCCCTGGCAGCTCAGACCCGAGCCTCTGGGTGTTTGGGCCTCATCTGCTGTGTGACCTCAGATATACTCTAGAGGAACAGCTCTGGGCTTCCCTGGCCTGCTCTGCAGAGTGAGAGGAGTGAAGCACGTGGGTGGTGGTCCATTGAGGCCTCAGCTGCCCCTTGTCCCTGCCTACCCACCCCCGCTGGTCCCATGATTCTCTCTATGGTTTCAACCCTCTTTTGGCCCTTATTATTTGTGTGGTTGTGAGCAAACATCACGACCTCTCTGAGCCTTGGCTGCCTGACCTGTAAAACTTCTGTGATGATCCTTGCTTCCAAAGGTGCACGAGAAGGTGTGGGGCATCTGAGCCGGCTGGCAGGCGTTTGCAGGGGATCAAAAGGACGTCACTTCTCTAACTTCCTGCTGTCTTTAAAAGTGGTCCCTTCTTTGCCCCTTTCCTGCTGTCCACACATTTCTGTCTCGGGTGGCTCTACGGAGCTTGGCCTGTGGGTCACCCTCTGCTGCACCTTGGTGGGTGCTCTCCCTGCCTGATGATCCCTCCTTGGTTCTAGCCACTTCTACAGCCCCCAGACCAGGGGAAGGGGCTTGGGAGGCCAAGAAGAGGGAGCTACAATGGCGCCTCTGAGCACCATGCCAGGCTCCCCAGTTAGGGCCTCCCGGCCTGGGCAGGGGCAGGCCTGGTGCCCCCTGGCAGGATGCTGGCAGCACAGAGCGCTTCTGAATACGAGGTTTCTTTTCTGCACAAAAGTAAAGAAGACCACGTTTTCACAGGGCTTTTCAGATGCTGTTGCCAGTCTCAGGGTGGCCTCAGGCACATGGAGACCGGGGTAGGAGGCTCCTGGGTCCTGAAGACTCAAGGACATGTGACGCTGTCCTGCAGGGTGTGAGCAGTTCTGGAATGGGGTCCTTTGGAAGGAAGGCATCAAAAAAAGGAAGGAAGAGGGACCTGCTATCTCCCCACCCCTGGGCTGTTGGGGATCTGCTTTTGACCTGGTCACCCCTCAGAGGCTGGGCTCCTGGCTTGGGGCCATCTGTGTGGCTGTGTGTCAGGACTGGCCTTCTTCCCTTAAGGAGGCCGTGGGGACAGTTGCTGCGGTGAGAAGGGAATTGGAAGGGAATTGCAATGAGATCCTGACCCTAGCACCCTGGCGCCGGGGAGCCTATTGAGGCAAGACATGGCGGGGGACATGACTCCAGAATAAGCCTGGGGTCCCATCTGTGGCTTTCTGTGCTCTGAGGTGGCAGCAAGACCGGCTGCTTTAACTCTCCCTTTCCTTTGCTGGCTGTGAGGTTGGGTGGCTGCGAGGGCGAGGGGGTCCCGGTGAGGCTGCTCCCTGAAAGGTGGGGGCCTTGATTGATTCGGCTTCCTCCGGGGCCAGTGCCAGAGATCTGCCTTCGCTCCCCAGGCCTGCTGGCACGAGGGGAGGCTGAGGTGTGGCAAGGCGTGTGGCGGCTCTGCACCTGGGCCCACGCCCAGCCACCGGCACTGGCCCTGACCCTCCTCAGCAGCCAGGCCCTCAGCCTTGAGATTTTATGGGGCAGGCAAGGGCAGGGTCCTCTCTGTTTGCCCACCCCACCTAGGTCAGTGCGAGCCTGACGGAGGTCACACAACTCTTTATCACACCACTCCCTGTGTAGAAAAATCCCTGTAATTTGGGGATTTTCTTTTTATCTTTTAGTTTTATGGTTAAATGACTATGACTATGGTCTGTGTGTTTAGCTGTAGAGTTAAATTCCATATCCACTGAGATTTCTCTCTCGCTCTCACACAGACTTGGACACAAAGACACACAGACACAGGCAGACACACAGAGCTCCTCTGCTCTGGTCTCCGCTGCCCCCTGTGGAGCTGGGATCATCCTGCTCTGGGTGCCCCTGGGCTGGTGGGTGCTTGTGAGGCCTGGGTCCCAGCCGAGGGGAGCGGGGTGGGCTGCTGGGGTGTGGGTGCTCTAGCCAGGGCCTTATTTTCTCTTTGGCTTCACTTTTCTGGTTTGTTTGCTGGAGCTCTTTATGAGGTTTCAATCGAAGAAATAGTTCTTCTGCTGAAAATCACTGGCCCACGTCTCACTGTGCTGAGGCCCTCAGGAGGGTGCAGCCAGCACCCATGGTCCCATGCTGATGCCAGCTAGCGGGTGGCTGACATGGGGGAGCCTGGGCTGTGGGCCGCAGCCATGTTAGGGGTGGGGTTGGAAGTGGTGCTGGGGCAGGAGACCTGGCTCTGCAGAGGCTTCCTGGGGAGGAATAGGGCAGTGTGCTCTCCTCGTGCTCTCCCCCCGGGGTCCACCCATCTGTCCATCACCCATCTGTCCATCACCCATCTGTCTGCTCTAAGCCCCACCCACAGTCCATACACCATGCAGGCCACCACCAGTCCCAGCCACTGCTCCTGGTGGCTGTGAATTGAGGGCCCTGTGGGCTGAGCTGCATGACTCAGGTCATTGCAGCCTCTGAGACCAGTGGCCATGGACCTGGACCACTGCAGCAGGGCCTGAGGCCAACAGGAGGGACCCGGTCCAGGCTGGATGGAGAGTCCAGCCCTGCAGGCTGATCAGGGTGGGACCCAGGGTGGGCAACAACCAAGGCAGAGGTCCCAGAGTGCAGGCTGCTCTGAGAGGCCTCCTCTTGTGGTAGGGTGGTCCCTGCAGGACAGGGTCACAGGCGGGCATCTGGGTGGGCTGGGGGGCAGGGCCTCAACTACGAGCCTGGCCAGGCAGGAGTACCTGGGCAAGGTGCAGCCCTCATCCTGGCTGCTGGCACATGCCCAGGCTCAGAATCAGGGGCTCCGGGGTGGACCAGACGTCTGGATTGTCGGGTTCCAGGAGGACTTGGCAAACACAGCGGCTGCACTCCCAGCCCAGAGGCGCGCTCCTGCGCCCCCCACCCCCATGGTCTCCCCCTGCCCCCTTTCCTCCCTCTCACCTCTCAGTCAGGCCCGAGTTGACAATGCACTTAATGTTCAACCTGCCCTGCCTCCCCGCCCGGGTGACCTTCCCTTGTTCTCCTTCTTGGTGTGACCCTTAACCTACTGCGTAACTCATTTATGTACCAAGTCTGTCACTTATTATCTATCTCCCCCCAGGTCATGGATCCTCCACCAGTGCCTATTCTGTGGATGAATTAGGCCTGCAAACCCTGAGCTTGGCTCTTGGGGACAAGGTCAATCCTTCCCCCACCTCCTATGAGGTGTGATTGTTGGAAATACGTGCATCTATCAAAAGGACATGAAATGCCTGCTCAGAGCCTGCATCCCTTCCAGAAAATACTTCAGGTAATGAGGCCCCATGAGTAGCAAGACTTTCAGTCACATTGTTTGTTCTGGGGCAAAGAAAAATGTCCCAGGTACTGGCAGAGAAGGAGAGGCACCATTACTGTGCGAAAGGGATGCATGTTAGCACCCGTGGTCCCAATGTACCACTGTCCCCCCTTTAGAGAGAGCAAACTGAGGCTCAGGGAAGTTGACATCGTCCCTCCAGCAACTCTTGGCTTGGGCGAGTTTGCTGTTCAGGCTCCTCCAACGCTAGAAGCCTCCACCTGTGCCCCTCACCCCACTACCCTCCACCCAGATCAATGTCGCTTCCTCATTCCAAATTCTCAGGAATGACCTGACACTTCCCTGGTTGTGCTGTGCCTCTGATCCCTGTGGTTCAGCTGTCCCTGAGGGGCAGCACCGGGCCTGGGGGCTCTTGGCGTGAGCCGCTGAGGCTGGTATGCGACACCAGCTCCTGGCACCAGGCAAGCACACAGGCCTGGTCTTAGCCTGGGGGAGGCCTGGAGATGCAGCTGAGTCCCTTTGGTCCTGCAGAGGAGCTGCTAGCCAGCCCCCGTCTCAGGCCACCTGGGGGGTCCCATGGTGGGAGGACCTGTTCCCACAGACCCTGGGCTTCTGTTTTCTCTGTGAGGTGAAGTGGGGCAAGACTGGGGACAAGGTGGCTCTGAGCTTGAGGAGTGCAAAGGGGGTGGTCGTGGTCCCCTTGGGGTGGCTGGAAGAGTCACTGGTTGGAGGAGCTGACTCCTGAGTGCTGCAGGATCCTGGGGATGGGTGTGAGGTGGGCTCAGTATTCAGCTTCCTATCCTCCGGGTAGGCCCCTGTCTTCTGCTGCACCCTGTCTTTTGCTGGTGCCTGGAACTTCTGCCATAGACACTCTCCTGCTCCCCTCTCTGGAGAATGGACCTTGTCTCTGCTGGGGTGCAGGGTGGGGGAGTTGAGGACCTAATTGCTTCTGAAGCACATTTTCAAGCAACTCTGATCATAGCCCCACTCCCATGATTTTCAGAAGGAGCTGTACCATCATCCCAAGCCCATTGTGGATTCCGCTGGTAAAACTGGTAGCTTCTTGCCTGGAAGGTCCTTGGCTGAGACTTTAGAGTTCCCAGGTCCCTCTACTAGTGTGCTCCTTGCCAAGGACTAAGGACTTGCCTCTCAGAGCCTGCATTCCTTCCAGAAAATTCTTCAGGTAACGAGGCCCTGAAATTCCCCATCCTGTAGGTCCCAACCCTGCTCCTGTGCTGCCAGGCTAAGCCCCCCACCTGGGTGGGTCCTAAGTCAACATGACGATGTGCTTATAAGAAGACAGCCATGTGAAGACAGAGACGGGGGGACCCTGTGAGAAGCTTGAGAAATGCCTCTCCAAGGAAAGGAGTGGCCAGGATTGGAGGCCATTGCCAGTGCTGACCTCTGCCACAGCCTCAGAAGGAATCAGCACCAGGGAATACATCTCTGTTGTTAAACCCAGCCAGCATGTGGTCACTTGTTACTGCAGACCTAGCCAGGGATACCTGGCCTTTCACACCATCAAGAAGGTGTCAAGGGAGAGGACAGAAGAATTTTTTAAAAACCTTTGAATAAAGTTTATCATCTTGGTTTTAGAGTTTTTATTTTTTTTTAAGAGTTAGGCTCAGTGGCCTTCTTTGTCACTCTTGCTCAAGTCTTGCGTGTGGTGGGGTGAGCTGGTAGGCTTTCTGGGTTCCCCCAGCTCTTGCTGAGGACTCAGCCTCCCTCTGTGCGCCCTGCCAATGCCCACTCACCTCCTTGGCAGCTCCAGCCTTTCCATGCTGTGCCCCACCCCCAGTCTTTTCCCTGTGTCTGAAGCAGTGCTGCCAATAAGATTTTTTGTGTTGAAGAGAATGTTCTTTATCCACACTATTCAATATGGCGGCCACCAACTACATTGGTGGCTATTGAGCACTGGGGATGTGGCTGTTGTGACCTAGAAACTGGAATTTAGAAATTACTTAGTAAAAGTGTTAATCAGGCTCATGGGGATAGTGGCTGCCATATTGGATAGTACAGATTTATGCGGCAAAGCCAAACAAAATTTCTGTTTGATGGATTTGGTATGACAGTAGAGGACTATGTTCTATCTGCCATCTTTACCTTAGTATCTCTTGCAAGTCTCAATTTTATTTCAAAGAGATCTTAGAACTAAATCAGCAGTAGTGAGTTAAAGAAAAGAAAGTACTGGTTCTGTACAGCTGGGCCCTGTCATGAGGGAGGCAGCCTTTGTGGCTGTCCTTCCTGTCACAGGCTGAGACAGGTCGGGGAGAAAGGAGCTGTTTGTGAATTACTTGGGGTCTTTGGAGAGCTGGCCCCATGGGCTGGTCTCAGTCTCTTCCAGGTGGGCTCACAGCCTCCAGGGACAACACTGGCTAACCTGGGGACTCCTAGCCACCCAAGTTGATCTCCCAGGCCCTGCGGCCACAGGCTGCTAGAAAACAGATTGGGTTGGTAAAAATATGTGTGTGTGTTCTCAGGGAACCTGAGAAAATCACACCTCCACTTTGACAAAAAAATCTGTTTGTGCCGCTCCAATAATCACTTGGTGGCTGGTGGGATAGCGGGCCATATGTCTGTGAAGTGGCTAGCCCAGGAGACACTCTACCTCCACCGCGCTTTGCAAAATACCTTTCTCTAGCTCATCAGTTTCAGAATAGAAAGAAATGAAGCCACTGGCCTTGGCTTCCAAGCACCAAGCAGGAGAACATTGGCTCCTGGAGAGGGAGAGTGGGCCTGATGGACGGCCTCGGGTGTCTGTGACGCCTGCGGGCTTGGGGGTGAATGCAGCCAGCAACATTTTTAAGTTTGTCGGGGGTAAGGGAAGATGCTGGCACCCAGAGAGCAGGAAGCAGTCCTTGAGTGAGCGAGGAAGGCTCCATCTGCAGAAGCAGGACTGTTTGGGGGTGATTTCGCCTCCTGGGAACGCGGCTTCCATCTCCAGGAAGTGGTGTGTCTGAGAACCTCGCGGGGCTCATGATGTTCCATCTTGTAACAGGAGGAGGCACCTGTCCATTGCAAGACTTGCTCTTTCTCTATGTCCCTGTCCCTTGTCTGGTGTCAGCTGTTCTGGGATAATGAGCACCCTGCCCACAGCTGCTTCCCGCTCGAGCCTGCCTCTTCGGCTAGCTTTGGGACCTCAGGCAGATACGATGCTGTAGGTCTTGATGTTCTCACACGTGACCCTGAAGAATAGCCCCAGACGACATCAAGAAATGCAGCAAAAGCTGGGTGCGGTGGCCCACGCCTGTAATCCCAGCGGCTCTCAAGTTCAAAGCCAGCCTCAGCAATTTATCTAGGTCCTAAGCAACCCAGCAAGACCCTGTCTCTAAATGCAATATTAAAAAGGGTTGGGCATGTTGCTTAGTGATTAAGCCCCTCTGGGTTCAATCCCAGGTACAAAAAAAAAAAGCAAACATTTAAACAAGTAGTTGACGCCCATGTCCATTTTAGTTTTATATTAAAAATCTGGGTTTTCAGTTTTCTGTGTGTTGTAATCAAGATGCCCCCTCCTCCTTTCATTAATAAAGTTCTGATGACTGTGGGGCCTTAGGTCAATAGCTCTGCTGAAGATCTGATTTGGGGACGTGGTCTCAGCCAGTCTTGAGCTGCCCTGAGCTACCAATGCTTGCTGATTCTGGGGTCCTGCTCGAGCACCTTTCCATCCCCCCAAGGCAAGAGGAGACCCTGGTGGAGCTCTGTGCACATCAGCTTCCTGGTGCTGCTGGCCCCCTGTGGCTGCTGGGGGGCTGGAGTACGGTGCCCGAGAAGCATTGCCTGGAGGCCACCCCCCAGAGCCCCGCTGGCTCCTACCTGAACTGGGGAGGCTCCCATGTCCTTCTACTCCTGCCTCCCAGAGGGCCACCCGTTCAGTCTGCAGATCTGACCCACCTCCTCCTGCTAACCCCCTGCTCTGGGGAGATAGTCCTGGCTGGATCCTCTCCACTTCTCCCAGCTGAACGCAGCTTTCTTTCCAGTCTCGTCCCCCATAGGCAGCACTGCTGCAAGCCCCCGCCTCTGTCTACACGCTCTCTCTCCCGGAAAAGACCCAGAGCCCAGCCAGCGTCAGCTCAAGAGGCACCACTATGACCTGTCTTTACACACTGCACCACAGGCAGAGTCTGAGGCTACCTCTGCTGGGTGTCCAAAACTTCCATACACCTGGATTAGAACATTCTGGAATTTTTATCTGTATGTTTTCTTTTTTAAGGCAGGATCTTAATATGTTGCCCAGGCTGGCCTCCAGCTTATGATCCTTCTGCCTTGGCCTCCCCAGTAACTCAGATAATAGGCACGTGCCACTGTACCTGGCCACTCGTGGCATTTTCTTGTAACTGCTTTTTAGAGCCTGACTTTCCCCACTAGATAGGTTAAGGGTGTCACTGTGTGCCAGTCACTGGGCCAAGAACTGGAGAGTGCCACCATCTGTGAGAAAGGTACTAGTGTAATTTCTATTTAAAATTATAACGGGGAGACTGAGGCACAAAGAGGTTAAGGAACTTGCCTGAGCTCCCACAGCCAGCAAGTTCCAAGGCCGTGGGTGGGACTGCTCTGCTTTATCCTCTGTGGCCCACATTGTACCTCCTGAATGCTGGTCCTCAGTGCATGCTCACTAAGGGCCTGTGGTGCGCTCTTGGGGATGAGTTCTGTTCTCAGTTTTCCTCCATCCTCTTGTACCTGCTTCCACCTCGGCTTCCCTTAGAAATCCCCCTACTTCCCCTTCCTGGTGAATTTCTTAATTGTAAGGTTTTCACCATACTTTGTTGAAATTTGATTTTGTTCCTAAAAGTGAGCACTGTTCCTCTTACCTAGTCACTCCCAGGGGTGCCAGCGCTGCCTGGGATACTTTGATTGGCTCCCTTAGGATCTGATGGCACTCGGCTCGGAGGCCATGCGGGGAGACGGTTTCCGGGACATTCCATTGCCGTCTGTGCAAAGCTGACGTCATTGAGGAGATGCCACTAACACCTGCTCCCTGAGTACTTTCCCCAACATCTCTTTAAAGCATGCACTTTGAAGCTCTGTACCCTGAATGGCTGCCATGTGTGGGGAAGCAGAGGGGATGCTGTCCTAGGGCGGTCCTGACAGTGCCACAGACCGGGTGGCTTCAACAGACGAACTTGTCCTCTTAGCACCTGGACGCTAGAAGTGCAAGGCCAAGCGCCAGCAGCGTGGCTCTCTCCAGAGGCCTCTCTCCCTCTTGCATGTGGCATCCTCTTTCTGTGTCCTCACGTGGTCAACCCCTGTGCATGTCAATGTCCTAATCTCTTCCTAACAAGGACACAGATTGCATCAGGGTCCACCCTCGTGACCTCGGTTAACTTTCATAGGCTTGAAAAGCTCTGTCTCCAAATGCAGTCCCCTTTTGGGCTACCAGGAGCTAGAGTTCAACACAGGGATCTTGGAAGACACATGTCAGCCCCAAAGGACGCTGGACGAAGCTCTGGCGGTTCCCGGCTCTGCACCCAGCATTCTGTGGCCTCAGCAAATCCCTGCCCCTCTGGATGTCCGTTTCCTTATTATGAAGGCAGAGGGTCCGACAGGGTCACCCTGGGCCCTCACAGCTAAGCCTCACTGAGTGGCGTGGTGAAGGACACACTGCTCCCATGACCCGGGCAACAGGGAGTTTTCACCCATCAAGGCCACTAATCCCGTGAGCGCTGATGTTTCTCAACATTTGACAACAAACTTTATGATCCCCGTTGGCAGGTGAAGTGCTTCTCCTCAGCCGGAGCGGCCAGCCGCAGTGCCCAGGCTGGACACATCCCGGGGGAAGCCAGGTCTGGTCTTTTCCAGTGTTTAGTCCCGAGGTGGCAGCTCCAACTCCCACTGAGGGAAAGAAGGTGTCTGGTGTTTTCTGAGGGAACAAAGGCATTTTCTGTTCAGGGTGGCTCTGTACACACGCACTCCTGAAGATCAAAGCCAAGACAAACCAACCGGGGGATGAGAGTCAGAGAGGACAGACAGGCCCTTCTTGTTGTGGGTGTGGAGGGGGACTGGCCCGGTGACCACACGGCTTTGGCCAGCCGGGAGCCCCGGGTGACTTTCAGGATCCCGAGGGTCACATGTGCACTCAGTGCTCCAACACAAGCCTGAAGCAGGGGCGGGTAGCCTTTCCCGTGCTGAGCAGGAATGTGCCGGGTTGTGCGGTGCCCGGGCTCCGTCCTGCCTTCCCAGGTGGCAGTTGAGTTAGACCAAGCTGGTGTCCTTTGTCAGGGGCAAAGGGGACAAGAAGCAGGTGTTTAGTTCTCTCAACAGGACCCTGCCCTCCCTCAGTAGCTGACCTGGAGGGGGCTCCTTGGTTTTCTTTTTACTTTTTGAAGTCAGTTTTTTTTTTTTTTGCAGGTAACTGAACAGAATCTTCACTTTGTTATCCACAAAACTGCCACACTGACACCCAGGAGGAGCCGTAAGGACAGATGAGGCCTTGGGATGCAGAGCCAGATGGCAGCCCGGCCTTACTTGGCTAGTTGGAGTGTCCATTGATCTGGGTCAGACTGGCTGTGCCTGCGTGAGGGGATCTTCTTGTCGAGACACTGTGTTAGCTCTTCTTGAGCCCAGCGTGGTCATCTTCATTTTTTCTTTGAGGTTCAAAAAGTTTTAATTGACACATAATAGTTGTGCATATTTATGGGTACAGTGTAGTAATCAATACGAGGATACCTCCTACAAGGATCAAATCAGGGTGATTAGCATTTTCAGTTCCTTAACATTTGTCATTTCTTCGAGTTGGGAAACTTCAGATTCCTCTCGTCTGTTCTTTAGTCAAATATGAAATACATCGTCGTAAAACTGTAGTCACTTGACGGTGCCATAGGACACTGGCACTTACTCCTCCTGCTCTGCTGTAGTGTGGTCATTTGTGACCACCTGTGGTCATAGAGTCTTCCTACTGTCACGGCGTGGGCAGGCTTTCTCTTCCCTGACCCTCTGAGATCAGTGCTGTATTTCTGTTCAGGCTGTTGCAGATCAAGTGGAGGCCATCACGGCTTACAGTTGAAGGTCACTCAAATTATAAGAGAACAAGGGAAGACACTAGGACTGCTGTACCCAGGGACCAGGCTTGCTCTTCAGTCAGCGTCTCATGGACTTGCCTGCAGGAACCTGTGTCAGCCCTGCAATGGCCACTGTGGCCCTGGGGCCTCTCCAGTGCGTTGCTGGGCATCCGAGCGTGCTAGCTTACATTCGGTATGGATACACTGTGCATACGTCTAGTTAGCGGGGTTGCTGTGTTATTGAGGGGTGCTCTCCACATTTGTAACACCATTTACGTGTGATCCACTTAGAAGAAGCGTGACACAGCCCAGTGGGGCCTGATTACTTAGGGGTTATTTTGCATATTTCCAATGTTCGCAAAGGACCAGTGTATTCTCTGGTCGTGGGAAAAAGTAAATTGACGGAGAATGTCCCCAGCTGGAATTCCAGCAGGCAACAGAAGTTTGGTTTGTGAGAGGTGACAAGGGACAGGCCGGTGAAATCAACTGCTGCTCTGTCTGCAACTCTCTGTGTCCTGCAATTCCCCCGAGCACCTGAGGTCCTCGTGGCTTCGGGATGGGCCTTAACAGGGCAGGAGTTTTCTCCTTTGACAGTGGACTTTGCTCTCTTCTCCACCCGCAGGGAACAACAGAGTTGTCAGATCAGCAGGGAGTTGTGTGAGGTTTTGCCCTGAGGAGGTGCAATCAGAAGGACTTGTACTTTGCTCTTCCCCACAGGCAAATGCCTTCCCAGGACAGAGGGCAGGTAAACAGAAACTCCAAAATGCATGTGACCTTGCAACCTTTGCTTTGGGCTTCTGCTTGAATTGTGCCGACTGGGGGCAGATGTAGCAAAATCCAAGGGACACACACCTCAACATGTGAGAAGGGGTGCCCTCCCGTCCTGACACGTAGGAATCTTGGCACCACCCACAGAACTGGTAGTACTTAGCACACGGCTGGGGCCGAGAATGTCTCCCGGACTGTTTTGGAGAGTCGGCTTGTAGGTGGTAAGACCAAAGGCTGCCAGGGCAACAGAACAGGAAGACGCCGGTTTTGGTAGTTTTGAATCTTGTTCTGACACAGACCCAGTGACTGTTATGGGCTAAATTCTGCCTGCCCCCCCCCCCCCACACCATCTCCATTCACATGTTGAAGCCCTAACCCCCAAATGTGGGGGTATTCAGAGATAGTTTTGGCGTGGTGATGGAAGTCAAGTGAGGTTGTAAGGAAGGGGTCCAAATGTGATGGAATTGGTGACATTATGAGAAGGGTAAGGAAGAGAGAGAGGAGAGAAGGGGGGGGAAAGGGAGAGAATTCTCTCTGTGAGGATGTAGCAGGAAAGCAGGTGTCTGTAAGCCAGGAGGAGGTCCTGCATCAGACCCCAAGTTTGCCCAAACTTGGGTCTTGCCCTTCCAGGCTCCAGAACTGTGAAAAAATGAATAGGTGTTGCTTAAGCCACCCCATGTGTGGCCCTGGTTCCGACAGTCCAAGTCAGCAACATGGTGACTTGAGACAGTGTTCCACCTCTGGGTGCTTCTCAGCAACCTCTTTATGTCACATGAAGCTCATCACCCTGGCCTTGAAGGTGGTCGACGTGCAGTGGAATGACATTTGCAACACGACTGTCTCACCGAGGATGCACATGAAAGCTGTTTTCTGCTGGTCTGTGACCTCCCACCACCAAGGCCACACCTTATCCATTTCTGTGCTCTGACGCCTGACACAGGGGAGGTTCTCAGTACATGTCAGCTGAAGAATGGACGGAGGGTGGACAGACCAGTGGGGGCCGGTGCAGTGAGCTGCTGGGGTGCCCTGGTTGGCTGTAGTGAGCCCGTTAGTCACAAATAGTTGTGACAGGGAATCCCTGGGCATGGGGGCGCATGGCCCTGCCCAGATGGAAACCCAGCCCAAGGCTTGCCCTGAGGAAAGCCAAGAACCAATCTCAACGAGGAGAAATGTTCCCCACATATTTTCTAGGCATTGTTCCACTGGGATCCTTGACTCAGCCTCTCTCCTCAGGAGGAGGGAGCAGAGGAGGAGACTGAGCCACCAGGGAAGGCCATGGGTGGGGCCTCCCCTGGCCTCCAGGTCGCTGGGCAGGCTGGACCCTGCTACTTACATGCTGGTGATCCCACTCAGGTTAATCAACCTGCCTGAGCCTCAGTTTCTTCATCTGGAAAATCGGGATAGAAGCCCAAGGTCGCAGGGTGTTTGTGAGACTGACGTGCTGTGGCGAATGCCAGTGTCAAATGCTGCTTGTGGGAGCTTTGAGGTGGGCGGTGATTGAGGATTTGGGAGTCCTGCAGGGAGAGGGAAATATCGGGAGGAGAGGAGGGGTGGCCATGGGGACACATGGCCTACCGTGCCCAGGGCTGGCTCTGGCTCTGCAGACACTGTGGCCCCTGCATCCCTGTAAACTTCTACTGCTTCCTCTCTGTGCCAGGCTCTGTGCTCCGTGTCACTGAGCCAGGGACCTTGTCCAGGGCAGCCCAGGAGGCTGGCCCCCTGGACGCATCAAGGAAAGACAAGAGGCTCTGCTGTGGTGCTGTGCGGGCAGCTTGGGCCTAGAGGCCCCCCGGCTCATCGGGCAAGTGCTGTCCCTGCTGCTCACCTCCCTTTCTGCTGCATTTCCCACCCTTAGGAGCTGCCTGGGATTCCCGCCCGTCCTGCCTGCCTGCCTGCCCCGGGTCCTGGGCCACTCCTGCAGCTACGGGGGGGGGGGGGGGGGGGGGCAGGCTCTGGCCGTTGCTCACTCTTGGTGGCTTTTCCTGTAGCTCCCGAGCCCTGCAGGCGTTGGTCCACCCTCTCTGCTGCCCACACAGACAGGACTCGGCCGGGCTGGGTGGAGGCGGCCCTGGGAGCTGTGACTCAGTGCTGTCAGTCCGACTTTGGGTTTCTTTTGAAACAGGGCATAAGGCATGCTGGAGCAGCATCTTCTTGGTGACCCCCGTGCTCCTGGCAGTAGCTCCTGCTCCTGAGCACTGGACATCCAGTCACAGCCAGGAACCCAAGACCCCAGGATGGAAGCTGCTCCGCCTGGCGCTGTCCCCTGGGCTCTTCCGTGCACCAGGCCAGCAGCCCACTCCCCAGACCCAGCCCAGCCCCCACCACGAGGCACCATCATGTGATCACACCCGCAGAACCTTCTCCATCCTTTCTGTGTCCTCAGGGTCTCTCCAGAGTCACAAGACGTCACAGCATCAGCCAGCACCTCGGAGGGATGAGTGGTTCTTGGCTGGCAGAGTCACCAAGTTAATTTATGATGGCATTTTGTTTTCTTTACAAGGAATACGGGAAAGGCTATCTTTCTAAATCCACAGAGCCCATGCCATCACTGCTCATCTGGAGGAGCGAGTCCTCATTGACTTTCTGATGGGTTTGGCTGGGCAACATGAGGGTTTATCATTTAGGGCATTTGCCCATCTGAGGCCTGACGGAGGAGCTCCGAACAAATAGAGCTGGGTGGGACACAGCAAGGCCATTAGGGTAGAGAGGACCTCGGGGATCATAGCCCTTTCTTTTACCAATGAGTACAACCAGGAGTGGGGACTTGTCTACGGTCCTGTCCATGGTGAGTGGGACCAGGCCAGAACTGCTCCACTTACCAACCTTCCAGAGGGTTCTTATCCAGGTGGAGCTGGGCAGGTACTGCCTGAGTGAACAGAGGAGGGCTCAAGAGGGAGGGACCCTGACTTAGCGTCTGCAGGGGAGAAGGGGAACCAGAGCAATTGCCCCTTGACTTTGTTAGCAGAATCCCATGCCCTGAAGTATGCCACGGAGATTTCTCTCCAAATATAGACAATAAAGATCTGCTTTGGGCTGCATGGGACATCTCTTAAAGCATTTCTCATTGAACACCGTGAGAAAGTGGTATTCAGGATTTTCTTGCTACACTACAGGTGGTTTGAGTGTGTGGCCACAGGTTCTGCAGTGGAGACGCGGGGTAGAGTTTGGTCCTCCTCTGCTCTCAGTGTCACTGAATCCGGGTCTGGGCCTGGTGGCTGTAGTCACACATCTGAGGGACTTTTCCCTAAACTGGGGCTTTACAGCAAAGAGCTTGAAACTAGGGGCAAAGCCATAGTGGGTCAGATACCAGCCTCGCCTGAGCAAGAATGCAAGTCATAGCTGCCTATTAGACCGGGCGTTGTCCCAGGGACAGAAGGCCATCCACCCAGGATGCTTCCTGGATAGATTCCCGGCTTGGCAGGAAGGCTGGGCTCAGCACCCCCATGTCCCCCATCTCTGGGAGCATCTGGCCTTCAGACCTTCCACTGTGGTCCCAATGGCCAGGGGACCAAAGGGGAGAGTTCTGCAGCTTTCCTGAGAGGAGCAGATCTCATCCATCTGTGAGTGCTGGTTCTTCAGCCTGAAGCAGCCCTGTGTCTTCACATCGCTGTCACCTTCACTGGGGACCCTGTGCCAGGGAAGCTTCTAAGAAGGTTTCAGAGCACAGTTGGAAATACAGGTAAATGTGAAGCAGCTTCAGAAGATCAAAAAGTTGATGGCCTATTGTCAGCAGATATTGGGCCTCAGAATTCTGCATCTTTTCAACAATAGGAGGTGATGTCTGGTACCGAGAGGCACAGAAAACAGGGGAGCAGGAACCTGGCTGGACAGGCAAAGCAACAGGACTTGCAGGGGGTTGGAGCTGCTATACTGTGCCCCAGACATTAGGTTCATAATAAAATAACAATAATAAAAATGCAGCAGGCTTGGCAATTCTACTAGAGTGCACATCCAATGTCCAACCAGTTAAATACTTAAACCTAAAGTTTGGAGATTTGATCACCTTAAGACAATGTGGCTCCCCCCAGTCACCAGCAGTATCTGCGATCTCCATGTGAACATGGCCTGCTGTCCCCCATGGAGGGGAAGCATCTGGCTTTTCTGCTGAGATCATCAGATGTTTTCCTTGAGGTCATCAGTGGGAGACCCAGGAGTCCTAGGCTGTGGTGTCCCCGTTGCACTATCTGGGTTTGAAAGGGCCTGTAAATAATGAGTCTTCACATTTGCTCTCTCTTTCACACAAGCACCATATTTTCGAAATTGTGATAGAACTCACGTATCATAGAATTCACCTCTATAAAGTGTACGCTAGAGTGGTTTTTAGTATATTCACAAAGGCGTGCAAACTTCACGACTAATTCCAGAACATTTTTTCTCACTCCAGAAAGAAACCCCACACGCCTCAGCCGCAGGCGCTGCCATTTCCTCGGGCCGGCAGCTCCTGCCACCCACGAATCGACCCCCTTCTCCAGGGGTTTGCTCTATTCCCTATAAATGGCATCACACAGTATGTGACCTTTAGAGTCTGGCCTCTTTCCCTGAGCACAATGCTGTAGCCTGTGTTAATCAGTCACCCATTTAGTGGCCAGCAGAGTCCCGTTGTGTGGACATGTCACAGGTGCTAGTCCATCCTCCACGGCGGGACCCTCGGGGCTCCCTCACGCCCAGGATCAGCGGGGCTACTACGCAGGTCCCTGTACAAGTCTTCACGTAGACACGTTTCTCTCCCTGGGGAACACACCTAGCCGTAGAATTCCTGGGTCAAAAGGGAACCTTATGTTCAACTCTTTGAGGAAATGCCAAACTGTCTTCCAAAATGGCCACAGCATCTCACACATTCCTGCCACAAATGTGCAAGGGCTCCAGTTTCTCCACATCTTTGCTACACTTGCTGTGGCCTGTCTTCTTAATTTTAGCTCTTAAATGGGGTCTCAGTGTGGCTTTGATTTGCTTTTCCCTAAGACTAGTGGTGTGGAACATTTTTTCACTGAATTCACCATTTGTACATCTTTGAGAAATGTTAAATCAAATATTTTGCCCATTTTTGAATTACTTGTCTTTTAATTGTTGGCTGTAAGAATTCTTTATGAATTCTGAATACTAGCCCTTTATCAGATACTTGATTTCCAAATATCTTCTCCCATGCTGGGTCATATTTTCACTTTCCTGATGGTGTTCTTTGTCACAAAAAATGTTAAATGATTTAGATAAAGTTCAATTTATCTATATAGCTTTTGTTTTTGTGCATTTGGTGGTACTTGTAAGAAATAATTGTGTAATCCAAGGTTATGCAAATATATGTTTGTATTTTTTTCTAAGAGTGTTTTAGTTTTACCTCTTAACCCTTGGATATTTTTATCTTTAAATTATCTGGCTTTGGGCTGGGGATGTGGCTCAAGTGGTGGCATGCTCACCTGGCATGCACGTGGCCCTGGGTTCGATCCTCAGCATCACGTGCATATAAAGATGTTATGTCCGCCGAAAAATAAAAAAATAAATATTAAAAAATTCTCTCTCTCTTTAAAAAAAATTATCTGGCTTAAAAATCAGGGAACACTTCTATGCTCAAATAATTTTTATTTCTATAAAGCAAAAAAAAAATTGTTGGGCTTGGCAGTGCAGTCTGTTATCCCAGTGACTTGGGAGGCTAAAGCAGGAGAATCTTAAGTTTGAGGTCAGCCTCAGCAACTAAGTAAGGCCCTAAGTAACTTAGCAATAAACTGTCTCAAAATATAAATAAATTAATAGAAAGAGCTGGGGATGTGGGTTCTCTTAGTGGCTAAGAGCCCTGGATTCAATCAGATCAGAAAAGCCAAACCAAACCAAACCAAACCAAACCAAAAAAAAAAAAAAAAAAAAACCTAAAGAAAATAAAAAGGAAAAAATTATAGAATAGGAAACAGTCATTAAAGCTACTTTTGCAATTTGCTTTGTCTATTTAATGTATCAGATGCATCTCTATGTTATTCTTCTTCTAATAATTCTGATTGGAAGCACTGCATTCCATTGTGTTTAACCAATCCCTTATTATTGGACATTTGTTGTTCCCATTAAAATACAGTAGAAGAAGTAATACAACAATGAGCAGATGCTGGCTTCCTTAGAGTGAATTCCCAAAGAGTTTTTAAAAGTGTAAATCCCCTTGGGCTGGGGTATAGCTCAGTTGGTAGAGTTCTTGCCTTCCAGACACAAGGCCCTGGGTTCAATCCCTAGCAAGACACACATATACACAAGCATAAATCCCCACTTCCAGCATCCTATGAAAACAAGTAAGTGTACAATAGTCCTCTTCAGAATTTTCTGGACCAAAGTGAAGGACATTTAATTAGAGAGTTAAATGAATGACTTCAATGATGGTCTTCATTTTTGGGATGTGCTTTCCTGACCTTGTCCAATATTCATATATTTTCTGTAAGATATTATGTAACAATATGAAGACCATATACTTTGTGACTATAGTTATCACAGTTACCGTTTTAATTACTGCATGGCATTATTGATTCTATGTGACATAAATTACTTATGACGTCCAGATGTTGAACATTTAAGTTGCATTCAATTTTTAATTTATAGAGCCCACCGTGGTGAACATATTTTATGCATATAACACTTTTCTTTTGAGTGCTTTCCTTAGGGCAGGTTCCCAGCAGGGGAATTCTGGGTTAGATTTTTAAAATACTGAGCGGAGCGTACCGTGGAGCTGTCCTGGAAAGGCTTGCCTGGGCTCCAGAGCTGGAGGCTGTGTGAGGAGTCATGTTCAGGGGCCTCTGAACTGTGTAATATTTAATGTCCATAGAGGGATATGACAGTTTGCCAGATTAAAAAACGGGGTGGCTCTGTCCAAAGGCAAGAGTCTCCTATCCTAGTATGCACACACGAAGTTGCCACCAGCCACAGCAGCTCAGTGTGCTGGGTCACAGCTGTCTCCGCAGAAGCCTTTGGTTGCCCGGGTGGGATGATGAGCGGCAGTGTCCAGGGGAATCGGTCACCCAGCACAGCACAGGCTGTGCCACGTCTGCCTCAGAGGAGGCGCCCTCCGCTCTGGGGACTCACTGTCCAAGACTGCTAACGAGAATCCCCTGCTATCATAAAAGCTTCTGATGGCCTAGAATGTTCTGCCAGTCATTTCCGATTAAGCAGGCATAGGCAGGTCTTTCCGGAGGGTGCTGTTGCCTTGTGCTTCAGAAGAGAGGGAAGCCAGCCCTCCCTCGACCACCATAGAATCCTGGAACCTGAGCGAGGGGCAGCTGCCCAGAGGGGGCCTGTGTTGTGTGGTTTAGAGAACTTGGGGGGAAAGAGCCCAGCTCGAGGGGGAGCTTTCTGTCAGAAAGCAAGGGGTTTTCTGTCAAGTTAATAATAGCAGAGAGCAGCTTTCCCTGTTGCTGGGGAAGCTGTGACAACAAATGGCGTTCCCTTTGGTTACTGACCTTGGTGCATTTGGCTGTGGACCAGGCGCAGATTCTCAGTGTCTGTGCAGAGGCTGGTGCAGGGACCCGCTGAGAGGTCTCATGAAACGCAGGTCATGTGGGACCCCTGAACCCGACCCTGGAAGACAACTTTGCACCTGAGAAACCAGCAAAGGCCAGCAGATCCCTGCTCTGGGCCTGGTTCCTGAAGCATGTTGTCACCCGTCTTTCAGACTGGCCTGTCACCTGCTGACCCCTGGGCTGCGGCTCCCCTGTGTGGTCCCGCTTCCCACTTCTGGGCTTTGTGTCTGTTGAGTCCAGGACACCTGCCAGCCCCTGATGGACCCTCTGAACCTGCCTGTCTCCACACCTGCCCCTCACCATGGTGTGAGTGGACAGCAAGTGTCCTTTTCCGTCTACCCCTTCAGAGGGGACATGAGGAGCATGCTTCCTGCACAGCAGCTCACCTGTGTGCAGGTGATGCCTCTTCAAACCCTCCTCCACCCCAGAGATGACAGCCGCAGCTGGAAGAGCCAGGTGGGCTCTGCGAGGGCTGCCGGAAGCCACAGGCTCAGTGTTTCCAGGAGGGTTGAACTGCTCCTAGGGCTGCCCTTCGCTGTCTTAGAGAGGGAGCCCTGGCCCTGGCTGTCCCCAGACTAGAGACCAGACCTCTCTTCTGGCCCCTGGCGTAGGCCCAGCCTCCCCCTGCCACGCAGCCCTGGCTGAGCCTCCCCGGGGTCCAGCTGCCCCTGTTCTTGTTTGCGCTCTCTGCCTGGCTGCGGGCCTCACGGCCTCTGTGTGCCGGGTGTGTGCTGCACGTGGACCTTCACTGTATAGTTTCTGTGCATCGAGTGAGTGCTCAGGTATGCTGCGTGTCCATTGTGTGTTGTGTGTGGCATTCTCATTGTCACTGGATGTCACCGGCTAGTGACATCAGCGCAGCAGGGCTCCCAAGTGAGCTGCATGCTGTGCCAACCCTCGTGCCCATGCCTTGATCCTGTTCTCTTCAGGCTCACTCCAGGGCACCACAAGCACATGAGCTTGGACTTCCACACACGTGCTCATACACAGAGCACACACCTTCACACACAAAGAACACTGCAGGGTGAGCACGCTCACATAGACACACCGTATACATTTACACATGTGCACCCCATAGCACACACAGCACACACCATACACACAACACAGACCCACAAACACACACTGCACAGACACACACAGACGTACCACACATCACATAGCCCAGGAGACGCCGCACACATACACACCCCAAACTCCACGCACAATCCCCCAAACACACACATAGAAACACGGTCCGCACACTCACACTCTTGAGCTCCTTGGATGGCAGGTTGGCCCAGGAGTGAGGATCCTGCGGCAGTGTCAAGGGCGCCTCCGTCATCAGGTGTCAGAACCTCCCCTGGATCTCCTCTCGTGGCCCATAACCAGCAGGTGCTGGCTGTGTCTCCAGACCGTCAGGTCATTTTCCTGGTCGACTGACAACAGTAGGTCCAGGCCATCCTTGTCCCTTGGGTGAGGGAGTGAGAGAGGGAGAGAAGGAACAGAAACGGGGTGCAGGCCACCCACGGGCCGGGCACGGGGCGAGGCAGGCGCAGCCGCTCTTGGAGTCTGACCTGCAGGCAAGCGCTGCGTCCTCCCTCGCTGCCTCTGGCGGGACCAAGCCTTTAATTTCCTTGTCTTTACTAAACGTCCCAACTTCTGGTCACATGGTGACATGTCGTGTAATGAAGGCGGCTGCTGAAATGCACAAAAAGACGAAAGAAAAGCTGGTGACTTTGCGAGGAAGGACTGTGGGCCACGTGCCTGGTGTGAACCGACTCCATCAGATGTGCGGGTGGGCGTGAAGTAGTGTGTGTGCAACTGAGTGTGTGTGCGCTGTGTGTGCACTTGGCCCCGAGCCAGCCTTATTCCGGAACGTGGACTGGTTGACGGAAGTTGCCGGGGGACACTTCGGAGCACAGAGTTCCCGCAGTCACTGCAGGAATGTCTCACTTTTTGTGAGTCCTGTCCATCATGTCCTGGCTCGAGTGGGACACTGTTAGGGAGACTGTCCTCTGTCCTACCCAGTGGAGCCTTGTGGTGCTGCTTCTCCTCAGAAGACTCGGCTGAGAGGAGACCAATGCATGGCTGGTCGGCTTGCCCGTGGCCTTGGGAGTGGGATGAGGGGCTGGCACCGGGGGGAAGGCAGGCCCATGGAGGGCCAGGCTCCGTGTCAGCCTGCTGGGAAGCAGGCAGAGCAGGAGGGTCCTGTGCAGCGTCTTCACTGCATGGGGCAGGATGGGGACCGCCGGGCCAACCCAGAGGGAGCAGCCAGGCAGTGAGGGTGGGCCTCGGTACTTGAAATGGATCCCCTCCTGCTCATTAGGATTTGTTGGAGCAAAATATATTTTGGAACAACTTGCTTGGGGAAAGTATGACAGTTGACATTTGTCCTCTTGAATTATCTTGATGCTAAATGACTCTTCAGGAGCAAATAGGGATAAGGAAAGAAGGGGCATGCGAAAGGGAGGGGACAAGAGAAATTCTGTTCTGGGCAGGGGACTCTTCCCCCAGGAGGGGCCACACTTATAAGTTTAAATAACACGTGTGAATGGGGGGCTGTGTCCAAAGGGTCTTTGGAGGCAGAGTGTGAATCAGACGAATCGCAGAGCCTTCTAGTGGCCAGCCTCTGGACGTGGTCTTCATGTCCCCCGTGTGACAACTGGGCAGAGACTGGGGCTGCCTCTCCTTGGGCCCCAGTGGTCCCGACAGCCGATGACGTCCATTCTTTTTGCTCTTACTCATCCTCACGTCCTTCCAAGGAAAGCGTGTTTCTCAGAAAGAGAAAAAAAACAGTCAACTTGCTATTTACTTGATTTAAAAATTATGTGAAACCCGCATGTGCCAGGACAAGACTCATTTGAATAAAGAGAAACATAAATTTTTGTTAGGGGCTGGGCTCGAGGGCAGTTTTGGCATGGATGCTTATTTAAACCTCGTGTTGTGTTTCCAATAAAATAACATTTTGAAAAATTAAAAGACGATTTTACGGTGTATTTTTTCAAGGGTTTTTACAGTTTTCTTCAGGTAGAACTATCCAGAAAGAAAAAGGCCCCGTGATTGCTTCCGTACCTTGATCTCCCTGGGATCTTTGGAAAGTTTACAAGGAGAAAAGCTGACCTCGGCGGCTGGCTCTTGGGAGGTGGACCTACTTTCAGCTGCGCTCAAAGGGCAGCTGCTGTCTTCAGAGAGACCAGGGAGCAGCTCTGACCCCAAGAGCCCCGGCGTTCTGCATCCCTGATCCTGGGCAGCCCAAGCATTCCCTGTGGGGAAGGGCGAGCCCTGGAGGAGTTTCAGGGCCACCTCCGGACTCCGTCCTGCAGAAGGCACGTCCCAGCCAGCTCAGCCCTGCTCGTCCACCATGGGCACCAGCCAGCGCACTTGAAGTCACCCCAGCACTCCCTGAGGACACGTTCTGGTGATGAAATAAATCTGCTTCTCAATTCATATCTGCACCATTATTGACTGAAAAGGAAGAGAAGATTCATTTTCTCCTCCAAATACCTAGTTACGGAAATTCTTGGCAAGTTCGTGATGACCCAGGGAAAAGTTTGCGGATGAGGTGAAGGGTCACCTGAGGGTGAGGAGTAGGCCTTGTGGGGGAAAAGGAGAGGGAACCAGGGTGGTTTATCCACAGGTCAGCTGGCACCCGAGACCCTATTGTCACATGGTAGAGAAGCTCTCACATTTGTAAGGTTGCCCCTAAATGAAGACTTACCCATGGACCACGATCAATTCTCCACTTCTAGGAGTGGACATTTCTCCACTGGGGGATTAACAGATGGAGGGGCAATACATGTATGTATGTGTGTGTAGAACTATCTAGAAAGAAAGGGGCCCCATGATTGCTTCCGTACCTTGGTCTCCGTGGGATGGTTGGAAAGTTTACAAGGAGAAAAGCTGACAGGGCCTTCTAGTGGCCAGCCTCTGGACGTGGTCTTCATGTCCCCTGTGTGACAACTGGGCAGAATGGGCTGCCTCTCCTTGGGCCCCAGTGTGCATGTGTGTACGTGTGTGTGTGCGTGCGTGCGTGTGTGTGTGTGTGTTTCCGTTTCTTGCTCAGCTGAGTGGGGGACACAGCTTATGGCTCTCCCTCACAAGGGGAGATTGCTCAAAAAAGAAGAAAGGTTAAAAGCTTAAGGGGACAAGTAATAATGGGGTTAGTTTGCTAGTTCTGCCAAATCCAAATCCCGCAGACTGGGAGGCTTAAACAACAGGCATCTCCTTTCTCCCAGTTCTGAGATGGAGGGAGTGGGGTTGGTTTCTCCTGAGGCCTTTCTCCTCAGCTTTCCGACCACTGGCTTCTCAATGTGTCTTCCCAAGGCCACCTCCCTATGTGAGTCTCTGTCCCCATCTTCTCTTTGTATAAGGCCCAGTTAGACTGGATTAGAGCCACCCCAGTGACCTCACTTAAACTCCATCACCTCTGTAAAGGCTGCTCTCCAAATGCAGTCCCCTTCTGGGGTACAGAGGCTAGGCTTCACTAGATGAATTTCGAGGGGGACAGAATTCAGCCAACAGCAGTGCGTCTCAACTCTGTGATGGGATCAGGGATGCAGAGCTTTGGGTGGTAGCTGGCCTGGAGGAGAGGCTGCTGCATGTGTCCGTCGCTCCCTGGTCCCCTGTGAGTCCCGTCTCCCCGTGGAGCAATCCCTGGCATGGGGTGAGCCCGCACAGAACGCTGGCTCCACTGTGGTTTGAAAATTTTCCACTCTAGCCTTTGAGTCTGTGTTAATCGGCTTTCCTCGCTGTGACACAAACCTCAAGAAATCAACTTAAAAGAGGGAAGATCTATCTGGGTTCATGGTCAGAGGCTCAGACCACTGTTCTGGCACATGATGAGGCAAGACATCATGGCAGGGGGCTTGGCGGAGCAAAGCTGCCCACCTCCTGGAGGTCAGGAAGCCAGGGGACTCAGGGACAAGGGGGAACTCTTCAAAGGCTCACCCCAGTGACCTCCTTCCTCTAACTAGGCCCCACCTCTGGGGACCAAGGCTTCAGTGGACATTTAAGATCCAAACCATAACCAGATTGTTCTTAGAGGAAATTTCACAATTCCTTGCTGAGATTCTAATAGAGTCACTGCTCTGATTCATTCAGAGTCTGGGTGACAGCCCCAGCTGAGGATGGAATTTGGTGGGGCCTTCAGAGTCCCATGAGTACCTTGAGCCTTTACAAGGTAAGAGGGGCTCTGGAAGGGTGCTGATGGTCCCAGGCTGAGCTGGTCAGAGGCAGTGCCCAGGGCTCTGGACTCCTTCTCTTTCTTTCTACAGCCTCCAGATCCTGCAGGCGCCTCCATCCTGAAGGTGCCTCGGTTCTGCCACTGAGGCACCTGAGAAGCCGGGAAGCCCCTCGGGGTAGGAGGAAGCTGTCTGGCAGGGTTTGGCCTCTCTGGATGCTGCTGAAATTTTGTCTGCATGTCTGTCTGCCACCAGGGTCGTTCTGTGGCAGGTGGAAAATTGTGCACAACACCCTAGACTCGCCTTACTGTGGATTAACTTTAAGCTCCCAGAATTCAGGGGTGGTCAATGACTCAGCCTCACATGCTGCTAGGCTCACAGAAGCTTTTTTTCTTTATGGTCTTAAATAAACGAACAAGATGATTTTTTTTTTTTTAATTTTGGTACCAGGGATTGGACTTGGGGTACTCAACCACTGAGCCACACCTTCAGCCCTATTTTGTATTTATTTAGAGACAGGGTCTCACTGAGTTGCTTGGCACCTCCCCTTTGCTGAGGCTGGCTTTGAACTCACCATCTTCCTGCCTCAGCCTCCTGAGCTGCTGGGATTATAGGCATGCGCCACTGTGTCCGGTGAATGAGAGAATTTTAACATGGAATTTTGGAAGTGGGAGAAACCTCATGTTCCTTTTTCCTGACATCTGTAGAAATTTCTATGATGTTGCTGACTATCCCTTGCACACTCCCAGGGATGAGGCGCTCACTCACAGAACAGTGATTTGCCTGATGGCTGTTTTTAGAAGCAGCTGACTTCTGGCTCTTACATTTACCCTGTGGTCTCGCTTCTGGGTGGGAACTTTGAGAGGTCTTGTCCAGGGATTCTCAGTAGGGGAGATGCCTCTGGATGGGCAAGTGGACCAGAGAAGTCAAAGATCACTTGAAGAAGCTTGTGCATTACATTATTTTATTTTGAAATTTGTAAAATGAAAAATCCCTATTATTTTCACAATGGCAACAACTATTGACAATAAACGGAAGAGTCATTACAAGGATCAGGGGCAGAGGATGGGTGATAAGTGACAATCAGGCCCAGGGTGGCAGCCAGATTTCTCTGCCTGGTTGTATTGTTTTGAATTTTCAACACATGAATGCATTGCCCATTCAGAGCAAAAATTAAATAAAATGTTAAAATCAAGCAGAAAAAATCCTAAAAGACAATTTTTGCTCTTTTGGAATAAGACCTAATGATTCCAACAATGCACCACCCCATCCCTCACTGTTCTCCAAAGGTGACGTGTGTTAACAGAGTCAGCAGGCGCTCAGAGGTCAGCCCTCTCTTTTGAAGAAGCAATGTGGAGCACAGGAGGTGAAGTGTATGTCCACCTAAAGCTATCTCAACTCCCCGCTTCCACAAGCTCAGCTGGCAGATGGATTTGGTAGAAGCCACCCTGGACATTATGTTGGTGAGGTCTGTGGCTTCCCCGACTTGGATCTGTCTAAGTTCCTTACTGTGGCTGACAGCAGGTACAGCTGACTGCTCCATGGTTACTGATACTAATACTTTAAAAAGTGTCTTTACTCTCATGAGCCTTGTCTCACTCACTCAAACAAACCAATACTTTGTGAATACATGACAAGGTGTTCAACCTCACTGTTTCATACAGCAAATCAGAACAAGGTGTCATTTTCACCCATCACGTTGGTGAAGGTGAACATGTTTGATCTTCGGCTGTAATGACAAGGTGTGGAGGAATGGGGCTCTCACTCACGGCTGCTGGTGGTATTAACTAGTTCAGAGTTTGCATTTTTTTTGGTGGCAATTTTACACTATTTATCAATATTACAAGTGCCTGTTTTCTGAGCCTTCCAATGCTACTTCTAGAAATTTGCCCTTCAGATATACTCTGGGGTGCAAGCAAAGCTACCCAAATAAGGGTGCTTACTGCAGCAAGATTCATAAAGACAAGGAATTGGAAATTCAGCAAACAAAGAGTTTTTTTTTTTTTTTTTTTGTATTGGAGATTGAACCCAGGGCCACTTTACCACCAAGCCACATCCTGATCCTTTTTATTGTTTGTTTCGAGACAGAGTCTCACCAAGTTGGCTTTGAACTTTTCCTCCTCTTGCTTCAGCTTCCTGACTTTCTGGGGTTACAGGTGTGTGCCACCACACCTGGCTTCAGCAAAGAAATTTGGATATATCTGCAGATGGAAGCACGAAGAGTTGGTGGATGGGGAGCCATCTGTCCCACCATCCAGTGACTGTCCTTACAAGGGAGAGAAGAAGAGACCTGGATGTGACAGTCCTCACGCTGCCCTCCGGCACATGCCACTGTCACCTACCTTCATCTGCTCTGGGAAGCAGCAAGGCTGAGATGCTGTGAGTTTGGAGAAGGTCATGTAGGAGCTGCCTGGGAGAAGGAGGGTGACCAAGACCAGTGTCAGCAGGTGACACTCTTTGGAGAGACCTGGAGTCACACAGCTTGGGCTCACATTCCCACTTTTCTACTTAGTACTAGTTGGTGGCCCTGTATCTTCTCCGTGCCTTCATTTCCCCTCTGTGAAGGGGAGAAGAACTGTGAGGCTGCCCGAGTTAAGGGGCCGAGTGCCGCGGAGATGTTGGGTGGGGACAGCCAGGGCCGCGTGGCGGGAGGAATTGCGGATGGGCTGGCTGCAGGAAGACCTCGGGCACTCCCCGCCTCTCTGGTCACATTGGGGTTGCCAGGTTGTTGTGACTCAATTGTTTTGAAGACTTGTGACCTTCTGAGGGCCTTTGGGACCCCATGGGGGCCACGGAGCCTGTGTGGAGTGGAGCCCGAGCAGGGGGTGCGGGGCCTTCACTCATGCACTTGCTTCCCACTTGGAGCCCTCTGAAGCCCGGTTTTGGAATCCGCAGGATGGGGCTGACTTTACACCAAGTTGTCCCGAGCTCTGTCTTCCAGCCTGGGACCCAGTTGTGCCTCCTACTCCTGGCACTTGATCTGCTTGGCCTCCCCTCTCTTGGTGTCAAGTGTGACTTCAACCTCAGGGCCCAGGGGGACACCCAGGAGAGGAGCCTCCCTTTCCTGCAGAGGTGAGGCTGCCTGACATGGAGGCCTGGGGTTGTGCTGAGGGAAGGGACTGCCTTGACTGTGCATATCTGGGGGTGTCACCGTGTCATTTCAGGGGGGATAGGGTTGCACACTCAGGAACCGGCGTCTGATGGGTTACCAGGTGCTCTCCACTGGGTGACCTTTTCTCCTGTGTCTGAGCAGGATGGCTTCTCAAATGTCAAGAACTTTAATTCTCGAGTAGCAGCATCCCTGTGAGGTGACTTACAGCCAACTTGAAGGTGGGAAGTTCAGACATTTCCAGTGTTGTGAATAATAGTATTAAGCAAGATTCCTAAAACATAATAAAAGGGCCCCAGAAAATTCAGTTTTACAGATCCCAACCCAGTCATGCTTCTTCCTCAGAAAGTGTCAGCTGTCAGGCTCCTGTTCCCGAGAGGAGCACATCTCAGGTGCTCTGGCCAAGGGGAAGCTCGAGGTAATAGTGAGTGGGTCATTTGGTCCCAAGTGGATCAGGAAAGTTGCAGCCCCCCAGGACAGGGGGACACTCGCTCCCCAGCCGGCAGGCGTGTTGGCCTACCCTTCCACGGCAGGTGTGGTTGCTGCTGTCCTCTCTTCCCCCACTGCCACTGTGAGCCACAGTGCCCTCCAGCCCAGGGGTTGCTCATAGCCACATTCTGTCTTCTTGACGTGTGCCCAGGACAGGAATGATGGCCTCCGACCACGGGGGTGTAGGGGGTTTGACTCCTGTCTCTCCATGTGAAAGTGACTTAACTTTGCTGATTGTCATTTTCTTCTCTGTAAAATAAGTAAAAATACTTTTCCCATTGTTATAAAGATTCAGTGAAGTGAGCATGAGCTCTGTTTAATTTCATAGCTGACACTGGTCAAGTGTCTACATGAGCTGGTCGTTGGAAGCTCTTTGAAGCCCTGTATGGGCTCCTCTAACAGCTCTATCAGGTTGGTATTACTATTATTTCCATTATTTTTTTTCCCTAAAACAGTTTTACTGAGATGAATTTGCAGGCCATACAAGTCGTGTGTGTGGAGGGTACAGCATGCTGCGTTATTGAGATGCCAGGAGGAGTCTGCCTGTAGCTGTCCAAGCCTAACCAGTAGGATTAGAGGTCAGCACGAACTGCAAGGCTTGGGGCTGGGCATGCTGGGGCGTGGGGTGGAGAGAAAGATTATGTCTAGGCCCAGGAGTAATGTAAGGCCTTAGCAATGATATGAACTAACACGAAATGGTTTGGGGCTGAGAGTGCAGCGCAGGGGTAGAGCTCTTGCGTAGCCTGCGCAAAGCCCTGGCTTCCATCCCCAGCCCTCAAAATCAAAAGAGGTGATTTTGACAGGTGCGGCTGGATGCCAGGAGGCAGGACAGGGATGGGGTGTGTGCCGAGAGCAGCAGGTTGTTCTGGATGACGCTGAAAAGTAAGCGGGGAGGTGCTGCTCGGGAGTGGAAGAGGCCCTGGGTGGGACCTTGAGCGCGAGGGAAGGAGCGTGGGAAAGGCTGGGGCGGGGCGGGGCGGGGCAGGGCAGTGGGCGGGGCGTCTCCTGAGCCCCGCCCCCGGGGTTCCCATCCCTTCCCTGGAGCTTCGGCCAGGCGCAGGGGCCCGCCCAGAAGAGGAACCTGCCGCAGGCGCCGGCCCTGGCTCGCTGCACGACCTGCTTCTGTGGCCAGCCCGGAAGCGCTGGTGCAGGTGGTGTGTGAGTGCGGTTCCTCTTGGCGTCTCTCATGTCTGGAAGGGGAATTCAGCAAGGACTCGGGTCTGGCGCTCTGACTCCAACTTCCTCCCACAGGCGCTTAGAGAGCAGCTGTGAGGCCAGTGTGGGCCGGCCTCGGGCCTGGGGAGGAGGCACATTCCCCTGGGTTTGGCTGCCTGGGGTCTGCATGCGGCCACACCCCTCCCTAGGCCTCCGCCCCTCCGGGCCATCCCCAGTAGCACAGGCCAGGTCCTGCTCTGCGTTATCATCAACATTGGTTCTGTTCTTGTCCCCTCTGTGAGCTCCTGAGTGCCCTGGTCCCCAGCAGGAGGCCTGGTGCTGAGAGGGATTAGAAGGTGCCTAGGAAGTGAGTAGAGCGAGCATGGGACCCCGTGTCCTCCGCTGAGCAGGCCTTGGGCAGATCCTGGCTCTACCTGACCAGGCTGGCCGCGCAACACTCCCAGCTTCTCTTCTGCAGGAAGGGGGTTACCTCCTCCCACCTGGGGTCTAAGCAGTTTCTCTCCTTTAGGTCGTGGGCTGCAAGGTACCCTCAAGTCCTGTGTCCTCAGGGTGCTCCCCTCCCTTGTGGATGAGAACTCAAGCTCCCCTCCTATGTGGCTGTGGAGTGCCCAGGCGCAGGCTCCTCCTCCAGAGGCAGCCTTGGCCCCCGCTTGTCTGCCCTCTGCACAGGGATCCTCTGTGCACAGTAGGAGCCTGTGACAGGCCAGTGCCCTGTTCTTGCATGTGAGTGCTGTGAGAAGCAGCTCTGACTTCCTCTACGGTCCTGGAAAATGGTCTTGGTGTGCTGGAGGAGGGGAGGGAGAGCCTGTTTCTTGGAACACAGCTCACTCAGTTCCCCATGTGAGGCCTGCAGGCCACCCTCAGCTCTGACCGCCAGGCCCTGTACAGGGGCCAGACTGTGCCAAAGCTGCCTGTTCCCTCCTGGTGGGCCTAGAGTTCTCAGTGCTCCCTGTCCTGGCCTGGGCCCCCTCGGATGGTACCTTTCAGCCCCACTGTGATCTCTGCCTTTTCCCCACACAGCAGTAACCTGAGGCAGGTCCAGGAAGCCTGGTGAAGGTTTGGGGGGCTTCCTGGGAACTCCCGGAGAGCAGCATTTGTTGAGGCTAAAAATGGAGTTCCTGGACAATTGTGCCTCTGCCCAGCACCTTGCCACTACCTGGGGCTGGCATCTGACTGGCATCTACCCCTCCACCCTTGTTAGTTGCTTCTAGCCCGCTGCCTCCAGAACTAGCTCAGGCTTAGCAGGGAAGGACCTCGAGTTTAGGATGGGGAAAGCTGGCGTCCTTCATGCTTCAGGGTTTTTCGTACTCTCTGGGCTCTGGAGCTCATGTGTCCAAGGAGGGTGAGTGTTATGTTATTTGGAATCAGAAAGAGCTGGCAGCTTTTGACCCCTTTCCTGGAGGTGGTTGGAATTAAGGCAAAAAAAAAAAAGGGGGGGGGCTCTTCCCAGCAGATTGCTGCTGCTAGTCTAAAGCAAGAAAAGAAATGTTTAAAGAAATAGGTAGAATTGCAGAGACATGGAGTGTCAGGCCTGGAAGTCACCTTGGTGACCCGCTAGCCCAGTCCCCTTTGGAGAGCCGGGGAAGACACTGAAGCTCTGAGAAGTTCAGAGATTTGCAAGAGTTCGCAGAGCTGCGCCTGGAGCTTTCTGCAGAGTTGGTCATGGTGGAGGGAGCCCCAGCATGTTGCAGACTCCCTGCAGAGTGTCCAGCAGGCTGCAGCCCTGGGCCGCCAGTTCCCCACCCCACTCTCAGGGCCAGTGCTGTCCTGCATACGCTGGTGGGATGTGTGCACCATGCCGTGAGTCAGCACTGGGGCCTGGCCCCGCCCCTGCCCCTGCAGTGCTCTGGCCTGCAAGGCATGTCGGGCCTGTCCTCCCTCCCCCTCCCCCTTCCACAGTGCCCCTGGCCTTGATGTTGTGCGTGCTTCCCTCCAGGGTGCCCTCGTGGTAGAGGGTGATCTGATAAGATGGTTTCCTAGGACTTGGGGTCAGAAGATGCCTCAGGGACACTTCTCTGAGGAGGTGGCCATGGCGGGCCCTGGTGCAGGCTCTGTGCCCTGGCCCTGGCTTCTGCACGGGATACACTGAAGCTGTTGAAGTGCTTGCCCTCCTGCCTGCACATTCCTCAAGGGCAGGGCCCAGGTTTTGTTTGTTTGTTTGTTTTGAGGTGGGGCCTCCCAGCGTTGCCCAGTGGCTGGGACACAGGAGCTTGCCACTGCCTCCGGCTGGGTTTTTGGACACTCATATGTGGCTCTTGGTGCAATGGCAGCTCTGCAGGATGCCGGGAGATGCCGCCCCCTCTGCTGGCTGCTGTCCACCTCGTGCTGAGCCCCAGCCTGGTGCTGGGTGGTGATGGGTGCTGGGACTGCCAGCCTACCCGCAGGCGCTCTGCATCTCACCAGCACCCTCTGCTGAAGAGCTGGTGAATCCTGGTGTCTCCCAACAGTCTCCACATCCTTTCCTGTCCCTTCTGGCTCCCAGGTCACGGAGGATCGCCTCAGCCCCACATATAGGCCAGCATTTGCAGAGGAATTCTTGGGCCAAAAGAATCCGTCCACCCCAGCAGGCTGCCTCCCACCCACCTGGCAGCCCATTTCCTTGCTGATGTGACTTCCGTGGGACTTTTTCCTTGCTGCCAGCTCTTGAGCCGCTCTCTTCTTCCCGTCCTAAAGGCAAGGCCGCGAGCCCACCCCAGGGACGCTCAGCAGCGCCGTCCCTCCTGTCAGCAGCTTTCTGTCCTCCATCAGGGTCAGCACGTTCTCCTCAGCATTTGACCTGTTGCTTCAGCCCCAGGGTTTGGAGACACCTGCCTGGTCACAGCTGCCCACATACCTGCTCCTGTGTCACCTGTGGGCTTGGCCTTGAGGAAAGGCTGCCAGGAGGCTCCTGTGGGACCAGACTTAAAGGACAGTGAGAGTCATGGCATCTCCCTCAGGGTCAGGGGCACTTTGGCTTGGTCACTGAGGCTTCCCCGAGGGAAGTCCTGATTTTCACATTGCTCCAGAATCAAATGCTCCATAGGACAGTGCCTTTAGGGAAATGCGACCTCATCTTGGGGACAGGTGCCTCCTGTCTTAATGATCACTGGGAAGCTGCGAGCTGTCTCCCACCTACCCTGTGCTCTGAGGCTCATCTAAGATCACATTTTTTAAAGGTCTGTTTTGCTGTGCTGCAGTGTTCTGCCTTCCAAACATGGGTGATTGATTCAGAGGTTCATCATCCATTTGTTAAATACTGACATTTATTGAGTACCTACTATGTGCCGGGCATGGTGCTAGGTAGCCTGTGAGGATGAGCTGTGCACAAGAGTGACACAACCCGGCCCTCGTGGAATTGTTGGTCAATCAGTTTGAATTCCACTTACTGTGTGACTGTGGGCTGTCCTGAGTTTTTAGACCCTTGGAAGAGACTGGCGGAGTTGCTTAGTTGACCCAGGTGTGCCAGGCTGCTGGCATAGCCCCTCAGGCTCTTTGCTACCTCTAGTCTGAGCTGTAGCTGTGTCCTGTTCTAATTTCAGTTTCTCTGTACACTTTGTAATTGGGCCACTCTTTCAGACAGCCTGAGCAGTTAATGACCTTGAGAAATGATACCAGTCCTGCACATGGGATCCTGCTCTTTGAAGGCACCCACTTTCTTTGTGGGTCTGTGCCTCTTGGGCACGCCTCCTCTTCCAGCTTTGATGGTGCCACTGTAACAACAGGGTTTGGAATTATTAATTCCTCTGCACAGCAAGGTGCAGTTTTATTACACAAAAAGGGGGAAATATAATTGCTATCTTGAGTAATCATTTTCCGAAGGCTGAAAGCATAACCTTTAATTAATATTTCATCTGCAGCTGGGGTGGGTAACTTGAATAGGGCCTAAAAATATTATTGCCCCTCTGCATGGAGAGAGCTTGAACTGTGAGACACAGAGCCAGTGTGTGCTATTCTGTTCAGTTATTTCTAAAATTAAAAGTGCTTAACCTGTTAACCCGTGATAACATGGGCCACAGGCTGTGACGATGCCGGTCTTATTGAGTGGGCCAGAGGGACAGTTATCACAGCCCCTCACAGAAGCCATCGCACCTGCCTAAGACATGAACGCAGGCAAGGCCTGGGGGCCACTGAGCCCTGATCAAAGCAGCCTCCCAGGTCATGTCCACGGGCCCTGTGCCAGTTGGACTTCCACAGGTCACTGGGTTAAGGCCTCGATGGGAAGAGCCGTCTTTGATGTTTCTGGAGCAGGCACTTGAGATGTTCAAAGTGCTTCCTGGGAGACAGCCAAAGGGTGTTCCCTGGGTGGCCTGGGAACCCAAGAGACTTGTGCTCTGGGGCCAGAAGGAGGCCAGGCAAGGGCCCCATCCAGGGCCTGGTGAGGGACGGTGAGAGGGGAGCAGGGCAACAGCGTAGAGAAGCCGCTTTGGTGGGTGACCTCCCAGCCTTGGGGATTCAGCTGGTAAGGGTCGTAGGGCTGGCTCCAGGGAGGGGACAAAGTCCTTAGTGAAACACACTCGGCACAGCTTGTCATTGTTTGCACATCGTTCCACAGACACCAGCTCATCTGTGTGTGGCAGCAGCCCTCTGAGACTTGGGCAAGCTCTTGTCCCCGTCCACAGGCCTTTCTTAAGCTGGTTCTGCAAGCACACAGGGCGCAGCGCCCTGGCTCTGCCTGTCAGTCCTGAGAACAGCCAGGAGGAAGGAGCCGTTTCCTGCCAGATGACATCTGAAGTCACTGATTTGCCCCTTCATACATGGGGTGTGGGCTGGGACGGGACTTCAGTGGCCTGGTTGGGTAGGGAGGACAGTGGGGTCCCCGGGGCTGTGTGGAGCAGTCAGGTTTGGTGGTCACTGTGAGGCCCACTTTGCCCAGATGCTTTGACATCTCCCTTTGATTCATAGGGATACTGACCCGTACCCTGGGACAGACCAGCACATTTGGGCAAATCATTTAACTTTATAAACACCAGTGGGATCATTTAAAATTTTTTTGCTTGTGGAACCCTAGAGTTACTTTCTGTGTTCTTGAAAAAATATTTTAAAAACATTGTGTACGGCCACGTTATTGATCCCAAGGAGGCTGTCTGAATTCCCGGTCACCTGCCGTGTCTGGACACTGGCCACAGCCGTCGTGTGGCCAGGAGCCCCCTCCTCGGGGAGAAAGGCTCTGGTCCCGGCACAGCCCGCTCTGGCCTCTGCTACCTGCTCCTGCAGAGGGATGGCTGTGGCCAGGGCCAGGGATGGCAGGCCCGTGGAAAACTGGAAAAGGTGAGTTCAGTGTCTGTGCCGCGTACAAGAAGGAAGAGCAGGCGGGCCGATGGCGGCCGTTCTGCCATGTCACGTGCTCCTCTCACTCGCCCTGGGGTGGCCCTGCTGCGGGTGGCCCTGTCTTTCCTGTTGACAAACAAGGAACTGAGTCCTGAGGGACGAGACCCCCAGCCAGGCAGCGCGGTCAGGAGGGAGCTGTGCGGGGAACCCAGCCTGTCTGTCTCCTCCCAGGGGAGAGCCCAGCAGGGAGGACAGGCCTCTCGAGGGACGAGGGACGCTGCCCTTTGTTCCCTCTCTGGGGCTCTGCTCCTGTGGGCTCTGTGCTAACTGAGAAAACGGCTGGAGGAGGGTTTCAGCAGTGACTTCATCCCGTGTATCTCCCCTCTACTTGACCCCTTTATGAGGAATCATGACCTTCTGCTTAGGGTGCGCTGAAGGAGCTTCTCCCCAACCACCCGTCGGTGGTGCAAGGTTGATGTCTTCTGCCCAGTTTCTGTGCAAAGTGAAGCCTTAGAGATGGATGTAAGCGTTGGTACTCAGAACTCTTTGTACCAGGTGAGTGTGTATAGGCAGGTTCCCTACAGCAGTGTTTGTGAAAGCTAAAGCCCCCAGACGTGCCCCTCCAGGGGGGTTCAGTTGGACAGACCACAGCACAGACGTTTAATGAAATGATTACTGTGTTTTTATTAGAGAAATACAAGGTTGCTCTCCACGTACAGATGTGAGAACTGCTTAGGTATAACTGAGCTTCAAACATGGGAGCTGAACTCTGTGCCGCATGCGAACCCACTTAATTTACTGTGCCTGCTTTACGTGGAGGCAAATGCCACTCAGGCGGCCTGTCCTGATGCTGCCAGTTTCTCCTTGGGACCGATGGCAGTTCCAGAGGCTGGATTTCTTTGGGCTAAGCTGCCTATGACATTGAGACGTCTCCAGAGAGCCCTGAGTTCTTTAAGGGGAGGCCGAGTCCACAGCACTGATTCAAATAAGGTGGGTACTTTTGCAGGGTTGGAAGAGCAGGGGCTGAAGAGCAGGGTGGGGACTGTGATGACCCCACACTTGGACTGGAGCGTCTTGGAGGGCACTGCCTCACCACTGTTCAGATGACCACATCAAATTGCCCTTCTTGCGCTGGCACAGCCCCAGATTTAAAGAGGTGAGGAGATTTCTTGGAGGTCATGCAGCAAGGTAGTGATTGGGCTGGGGCTAAGGGCCTCTCTGGAGGTGATCCTGAATGCTGCGTGTCTCAGGGAGGGGTGGGTGGAGACCAGGGGTGTCCAGTCTCCTCTCAGCCTTCCTGGGTGCACCTCAGAGCTGGGGCCTTCCGGGAGCTTGTGGGAAGTCCCGTGAGCATCCTGGCTCGATGCGTTCCCCTTGCAGCTCTCAGGTGATCCTGGTGTGTGTGGTGTGTATGTGCATGTGTGGGTGTGAGACTGTGCATGTGTGTGTGGTGTGAGTGTGTGGCGTGTGCGTGCCTGTGGGAATCGTGTACACGTCTGGGGTGTGTGTGTGTGTGGTGTTCTGAATGTGTGTGCACATGTGTTGTAGTGCATGTGTGCACACGTGTGTGTGTGTGTGTGTGACAGGAGACGAAGGGGACTCACCACAGCGCGTCTGGCTGACCCAGGTGTAGGGCAGCCCAGGCTGTCAGCCCTCTTCTGCTGGCAGCTGGTGGGAGTCTGTGCACAGCCTGGGTGGAGCCTGAAGCTGCGGTTAAGAGGGGCCAGCTCTCCAGTGGTATCCGATGTCCCCTTATTGATTCAGGTAGCAGTGACCCATTCTGAATATTTGGCGACTAATTATTTTTCCAGTGGAGGTGGCAGGGTGAAGAGTACTTTGCTCTGACCTGATCCACTTTCCCGGCTCCCCTAGGAGGGCGAGGGGGAGGCTGGAGGAGGGAAGGTCTCAAGGTGACCTCGGGAGAGAAATCTGCTCAAAGTCTGGGGCGCCCTTCAGCAGCCAGGGTCTCGGCTGCGAATCTCTGGAAGGATAAAAATAGTCCGCCCGCTTTGGTTTGTTGTTGCTGTCTCGTTGCGGGTCGTTTCCTCTGTGGGTGCAGCTCCTGCAGCCTACCTGGCAACACAGGTGGAGTGACAGGCCAGAGCTGCCCTCCTGGCCCAGGCTCACCACTTTAGGAGCTTTCCTTGGAATCCTCTGGCGACTACAACTTGGACTCAGGGACAGGGTGCTCATGGTGAGGGCACCCAGGAAGGACCCAAGAGGATGGGAACAGGGGACAGGTGGGAAAGACCCACAGGTGACCGCTGAGCTGAGCTGTGAGCTGAGGTGGAGCCTGTTTCTTCTCAGTTGCTAAAACTCCTTGGTCAACAGCTGCCTTTGTAGCTCTTGGGCTTTCTTTCTGGTAAGAGCTGCCCATGTCATTATCTCATTCAGGGGCACCTCCCACAGAGGGCTCCAGCAGACAGCAGGTTTGGAAGTCCAGGCCAGGCCAGCAGCCCTGGGAGTTGGAACACCCTTGGGCAAGAATCTATTTTGGGGAAGGGCAAACAGATTGGTAAACAATCGTCTGCTCTACCCTTCCCTGTGAGGCCATGGGGCTCAGGCACTGGGAGGGGATACAGTCAGGCCCTGCAGTTGCCTGCCTATGGGACCCAGGGTCCCTGGGCAGTCACACAGGCTTTCTGCTCAGCTTTGTGGGAGTTTGTGTTCTGCTCAGGGCAGGACGCTCCAGCTGGCTCCCCTGCAGCTGTGTCCTGTTCTGGAGACTTCTCTGGCTGCGGGCAAGGCTGGCCACCAGAGCACTTGCTCTGCAGAGACAGGGGTCCTCTCCAGGCGACTGTGGCTGGGTCAGCACTTACTGTGCTGTGGACTGGGTCCTTGACTCTGAGCACGTGGCTGTCTGTCTGCCTGCAGCTGGGCCGGCTCTGCTGAGGCGGGCCTGTGGCTGTGGTGATTCGCACAGTCATACCCGCCACGCCCCACTGCTGGTCATTCAGGGACCTTGTCTGTGAGTTTGGGGATTCCCCAGTGCCCAGGCTCGTGCCTTTGTCCTAGAGGATGGCCAATGCCTGGCCACATGGTCGGGCTGGTTCCCTACACAGGGGGAGCTGCAGTTCTGTCTGGGAGGCCCAGCGAGGTCCAACCAAATTGCAGGAGCCTTGGGCACACCTGGGTCCTGGGCCCTTGTCCTTCCATGTTGTGTGTCCTTGGGCGATGTCCTTCTGTGCCTGGGTATTGTTGGGATGTTTGCCGCAGGTGGAGCCAGGTGCTCGGACATCCAGCAACATGAACAGGGCCTGCAGGGCAGGGACTCTGCCTGCGGTGACCCTTGCAGCCTGCAGCCTGCAGCCTGGACAAGTGGCCTTTTGTCTCTGTTGAGTCCCTGGAGTCTGTGGGGAAACAGGGTGTTGCTCCCTCTTCTCTGGAGCCAAGAGAGCTCCTGTCTGCAGCTGGGAATGTCGTGGAGGGCCCCAGGGGAATGGGCAGCCCAGTCTGGCTCAGAGTTGAGGTCAAGGGTGGCCCTAGGCATTTTCTGGGCCATCCAAGAGTTGGTTTAAATAAGCCACAGAATGCCCAGGCTGGGATGTGAAGTGGCGCTGAGACCTAGACCAGCTTGTCCCTAGACGTGGGCCAAAGCAGGTCCCTCCAGGCACACCTGACAGCGGCCCGGAGCCAGTGCTCACAAAGCTTCACACTCGATCCCTGGGAGATGCAAAAACACCAGGTGCAGGGCTGTCGGTTAGAGTTTCCATTTACATTACCTGGGGCTTTTCTGTCCAGCCTGCCCTCCCCCCACCCCAGGAGGACTTCACTCACACAAACCCAGTGGGCGGAGGTTCTTTTTGGACCTGTCCACCTGTGGAATGCGACCGCCAGGTAGGCTTGGCGGCTTGCTGTGGGCGGGATGCAGAGCTTCCGCAGAAGACCTGGCACCAGCTCTGGAACTTGAACCTGCAAAGGCGGAGCCATGTGATGGCTGTGCAGACGGGTCCTGGGTCCAAGTCCCTCTCAGGACCTGGGTGGCCATGGAGATGTCAACCACAGAGGGGTTCCCATCTGAACTGGGGTCAGGAACACTCCCTGAGAGGCCAGGAGGGGGGATTGGATAAGTGAGCACTTCCTAGTGTCTTGACGGAGGGCAGCTGGTAACAATGGTGGCAGTCACTCGGCAGGGCCCCCTGCACCTGGCTCCTTGGAATGCTCGGCACAGCGCTCTCACCATGATGAGGAAACCGAGGCAGCTGAGAAGCAAAGTAATGTTACCAAAGTGACCCAGGTAGTGAGAGGTGGCAGGCAGGCGGCTCTGGAGCCCACATGCATGGCCCTCGGTGCACTCCGCTCATGTCTGTCGACCTGGACCACCTCCCTGAGCTGACCTCAGGGTCCCTGGCAGCTTCAGACCTCTCTGGAGGGTCTGCAAGGGGGAGTCCTGGGGTTGCACGGAGGCCTGGTCACTCTGGTCAGCTAGCTCCACATGCTCTGCTGTCCCTGCCCAGGGCCTGGGAGCAGTGGGGGAGGATGTGGGCTCCTGAGCCAGGGGCCTGGCTGTGATTTCTTGATTTTTATCACTAGTAGGAGTGTGACAAAGAGCAACTACTGTGGTCAAGGGCATTTTCCCTCCTCAGACTTAGGCAGGTCCCTTGCTGTGGCCTGGTTCTTTCCTGCTTGGTCCACTCCAGGACCTCTCTGGGGGCTTTCCCATAGGTTTCCAGACTGGCCGGCACAGTCCTCTCACCGCCTGAGCATGTGTTGTGTCGTCCTAAAGGTGCGGGAGTCCAACAAGGGGGCGAGGCACCCAAAAGGCTGGGGAGGGAATTGCCGGGGTGCTTGCTGGCCCTGGAGGGTGCAGGGGGACCGTGTCTGCCTTCCTCTGCTGGTTCTTGGTCCACCAATGTGCCTGAGCCACAGTAGACACCCAGGAAGGTTTGTTGAGTGGCTAGGAGGACACCAAGGACAGTTCCTAGAGCAGGGGCGTTGAGATTAGGGGAAGACGAGGGGCAAGTGGAGTTGGGCTCAGATGTGAACCACCAGCCAGAGACCGATGGCCGCCATGTGCAGCCTGGCAGGGTCCTGTTGGGGATCTGGGAGCGAGTCCTGGGGGAAAGGAACAAAGAGGCTCTGTTTGTTCAACCAACATTTACTTAGCATGGCCCTGGGCCTGTCCTGCTCAGTGAAGGCCGTGATGAGGCTGTGGATGGTGCTGGCAGGTGAGTGGGGGTCAAGCTGGGAGCCTCCCCAGGTGGCTGGGGTGCTGAGTGGGACTTCTGCAGTACAGCCCCCTCCCCCACCAGAGAGGCAAGCAGGAGGCAAAGGGCAGAGTCCAGGAAGGAGGGCGACTGCAGCTGTGGCTCCAGGGCCCCAGGTGCTGTCTAGGGAGGCCAGGGAGGCCATGCAGGTTCCATAGAGGGACCTGAGAGCTGTGGCCATGGGGCAGCTGCTGGCAGGGGGACTGGCCTCCACCTAGAGGCTGCCCTCTTGATTGTAGGGCAGCTGCATTTGGGCTGCACTGAGCCCAAGTCCCCTGGGGAAGGGCACAGCTTCAGGGTCCCACTCACTGAGTGTCTGATTGGGCAGGGGCCCCAGAATGTGCATTTTAGTTTTGTGGGTTTGTATTTGGAACCCCAGGAAATTCTGATCCTAGTTCTTTGACACAGAAGCACCTCTCTGTGAGCACTTCCGGCCACTAACGCCAGAAACCCTTTGAAGCCCACGATGTCGTTTCTGTGGTGCCAGAAGTCATGTCCCCAAACTGCCCCTTCTTACCTGGCCCTCCTGGAGCCGCGAGGCCTCACGGGAGATGAGCAGGGTTGACCTGGGGGATCTGAGTTCTCTCCTGTCAGGTGATGGTCTCACAGCTCCAAGTTCAAGGGTGTCCCTGTCAAGAAGGACTCTCAGATGGCTTCTAAGTACAAAAACATGTGCCTTGGTGTAAATTAAAAGTGAATTAAAAAAAAATAGCAGAACCAGGGAGGAGACGCACTGGGGGTGACAGTGCTCGGTTATCCAGGCTGTCACTCACCAAAACTTCTTCCAGCTCCTTCAGGGTCACAGACGTCCTGGGGGCTGTGTGAAGGAGCAGACTGAACTGTCAGTGTCCCTCCCAGGGCAGAAGCCTCACAGCCCACAGGAGCCTAGGCCACCAAATCCGCCCTTGATCTGGTCAATACAATGCTCTGCTTCTCCCAAAGGGAGGAAGGATCTGTGCAGGCTGCAAACCCGGCCTGCCCTGCCCTGCCCGGGGCTGCCAGTGACCTTCTGTCCTGTGAACCGGTTCCTGCAGCTACTCGCCAGGCCAGCCCTGAATGGACCACAGCTGGCTTCAGGGCATTTGTCCTCTGATCCTGACCTGAGGTTCTCAGGTGGCCACCCCAGACTCAGGGGCCTCCTTGGAGCCCAAGGGGACTCAGAGGCCGCCACCTTCGAGGAGTGGGAGAGGGAGCAGGCAAGGTTGTGTTTGCTCTGGGGTCCTCAATGGAGGGTCACTTAGAACGATGGCACCAGAGAGACTGCTGGACTCTCCTGTTGTGGGTCAGTCTCTGTCCATAGCCAGCTTTTGTGTTCCTGACAGGACGAATCAACTAATGGGTGAATGGAACTTTGCGCCCAGCTCTTACTTCACAAAAGGAAAACAAACTAATCAGCGTCAATAAAGGCCCCCAGGGAGGGAGAGTGCTCGCGGTTTCTGTCTAGAAATCCATCCCAGGGAGCCACTCGGGGCAGCTGTGGTGGTGACGGAAACCGAGTTTTGGGAATATTGCAATTTATTCTTTTCCCGGGATCTTTCTTTTCTCTCTGAATTTGAATTTCCTTGGGAACTAACCAAATGCAGCATCTGGGTGCTTTTGTGTTCTGTTTTTGTTTTGTTTTTTTTTAGGTCATGACTTTCTCTAAATAGTAATTATTAAACAAAACCAAAGGGGAGTCTTCGTGAGGATGCTGTTTGCAAACACTTGCTGGTTTACCATCTCTGAGGTGGCAGCGCGCAGGACCCTGAGCTTCTTCTGTCTCTCCAAAGGACGCGCCGGGGCGAGCGGGGCCTTCTCAGTGGTGCCTGCCTCGCTCAGGGGTGCTCTCGGCAGGACCTCAGAGCGCGTCTCCCCTCGCTCCCACCCCACTCTCCTGGGACCTTCATGCTTTGTCCCTGTTGCAGGGTCTGGAATCCTGGCACTTGGTCAGTGTGCTGGGGTGCCAGGGCGCCAGGTTTGGGCACATCACTTGGACTCACCATCCTGTGGCTCATTTGCCAGGGACCAGTGTCTCTTGGAGGGACTGTGGGGAGGATGAGGCAGAGCTCAGGGGACTGCCCGTGTGCCCTCAGGAGGGACCCAGGCCGTGGGTCTGCAGCACCCTAGGAAGCCCATGGGGGGCCAGGTGGCAGAACTGTGCCGTCTGTTTCCTGTGGGCACCTCTGTGCACCCAGGGTCTTGGATGCCCAGAGGAGGGCAGCAGCAGAAGAGCAGGATACACCAAGGTGACTCCAGCCTGCGGGGACAGCACCCCGCGAGCAGTGGGGCTGGGTTGGGGGCATGAGCTGTCGTGGGCAGCAGCTCTGGAGAGGGTGACGAGCTGGACTGGTCTGAGGCTGCAGGGGCTCCTCTGGGACAGAGCTGGCGTTTCAGGGCTGGCCTCACACTGGGGTGCTCGGCCATGTTCCTAGAGGACCAGTTATTGGGGAACTGGACCCGAGAAGGACCTCTCTCCTCCTCTCTCTCTCTTCCTCCCTGTTTCTCTGTTTACCCCTCTCTTCAGCTGTGATCTGTGGACTCATTTGAGGTGGGGGGTAGTGGGTTCAATACGGACCCCAAGGCTCTCTGAATCTCGGGAGGATGCCTGGTAGGTGCACTTAGAGTTCATACCTACCAGAGTTTGACAGCCGCCCTCTGAAGCCACAGTCGTCTCTTCCCCTGGGTGCAGAGGTGTGTGTGTGTGTGTGTGTGTGTGAGAGAGAGAGAGAGAGAGAGAGAGAGAGAGAGAGAGAGAGAGAGAGAGAGAGGTGAGTGTGAGTCCAGAAACTGCAAGATGGGCCGGCAGGGTAGAGGCCTGGCGTGTGCCGGGTGGAGGCCTGGTGTGTGCCGGGTGGAGGCCTGGTGTGTGCAGGGTGCTCAGTTGATATTGACTTAGGGAGGGAAGGAGGGAGGACTTAATTTTAAAAAGTAAAGATGGCATTAAGGAACACTGAGATATGACCCATGGGTATAAAGTTATATAAGACCCCCTTTACCTAAGATGTGCACACATGGAGACCCCATGTCGACGGATGGCCAGGAAGATGCAGGCTGTCCTGTGATGCTGACACCTTTGTGGAGCCTTTGTAGGGAAAGGCTGGGGCCACAGCTCCCGCCCGAGGCCTGGCAGGATCTCTCCTGCTCTAGGGAGGTCAGTGTTGTTCTCTTCAGGCCTCAGCTGGCGGGATGAGGCCCACCCTGTGATGGGGGCCAATTTACTCACACTCTACTGATTTGTGTATAGATCTCCCCAAAACACCCTCATGGGAACATCCAGAATACCCTTTGACCCAGCCATGTTGACATAAAATTAATCATTGCAGCCTCTAAAACGTTATCTTTCAGGTAGTCAGAAGTTTCTCTGGCTGTAGAAAGCTAAGGCCACGTGAGGCTCCACAAAGGGGTCAGGCATCACAGGTCAGCCTGCGTCTTCCTGGCCATCCGTCGACATGGAGTCTCCATGTGTGCCCGTCTTAGATGAAAGTGAGTCTTATATAACTTTATACACATGCGTCATATCTCAGTGTTCCTTAATGCCAGTCTTTACTTTTTAAAATTAAATCCTCCCTCCCTCCCTCCCTCCCTAAGTCAATATTAACTGAGCACCCTGCACACACCAGGCTCTTGGCCAGGGGCTGGGGAATCAGAAATGGAGACACCCCTGCTGCCTGCAATGAGCTTAGAGTCCAAAAGGCCCCTGTGCAGAGGGGCCATGGTGCAGAACTGCCACCGGTGTCCTGGAGCTGTGGGCTCCCTCCCCTTCTCTCAGTCCTCGGCAACGGTGGGGATCAGCTCTCAGCCTGCAGCGCCCCGTCCTCCGGTCAGCACCACTTCCTTTTGTGATGCCTCTTTTCCTCTGTGCAGAGGTGCCTCGTCCTTTTTTCTCCTAAAGCTGGGGTTGAGGACCCCAGCACTGACAGCACACACAGACCCCAACCCAGACCTCTGAGTCAGACTCTGCCTGGGAACAAGATCTGCCTGTGATTCCTGCAGTTTCCATCACGCCCTGCAGGTGGAAAGAAAAACTTCCATGTGGGATTTCAGAAGAATGGATGGCTTGGTCAAGGGGCTGCCCTGCTCGGGATGATTTTAAGCAAGTGTAAGAGGTTGGAATTTTTTCCTGGGTGAGGTTCCCTCTTCTTGGGCTCAGAGGGAGGCAGCCTGGCAGCTGCTGGTGATAGGGAATGGCAAGGGCAGGCTGCCGGGAGGCCAGCTCGTCTTTGACCCCCCACCGACTCCTGGAGCTGTCTTGGGCCACACGCTTCTCCACGATAGTTCTCTCCGTTGTAATATGGGGATGATTAAAAAAGAAAAAGTCTGGGTTTTGGGGGAATGAGCAGGCCCATAGCTAGTGGGTATCTGCATGATGTGGGCATGGCCATGACTGTAGGACAGGCAGTGGGTGGCACTGGAGGGAGTCAAAGTTCAGGAGTTTGATCTGGGGAACTCCTGGCTCCTCATCTTCAAAGTGAGGATAGCACCTGCTCAGGGCTGTCTTGCGGGTTAAATGAGATTATGCATGCCAAACGCCCAGCAGGAGCTGTTATTTTTGTAAAAACAATTGGTTTGGGAAACCACCCTGTGTACGCAGAGCTGGCTCTCAGCTTCAGGGCACCAGCACCAGACTCATGCCCAGAGACGGGAGGCGCAGGTGGAGGGAGGGGCCACTTGTGACTGTGGCAGTGTCTTCTAGATTGTTCTGCAGGACATTTAGACCTAGATTCTCGAGAGAATCTGTAAGGAGTGCAGAAATTAACATGACATGCTGCTAAGTGGATTTCTTTCTCTTCAAGGTAATGGCAGCTATGAGAGTCGCTCGTGGTGACGGGTTTTCTATTTCAAAGAACCTAATGTAGTAAGTTCGCCTATAAATATTCTGTCATAGAAGGTGAGCCTCCTCCAGGAAATTTTGCTGATGGATTTTGCTCCTTTTGGATCCATATTTCCAAAGCTGATTTTATCTTGTGCCTCTGGTGATTGGCAAGATGGGGAAGCCACCGCCTGTATTCAGAACAAAATTCACAGAGCACACGGTCACTTTTGTTCCTTTATTAGGGTCTTCTCAAGAACTGAAGGAGAGATTAAAAAAAAAAAAGAAAAAAGAAAAGAAAAGAGTTCTTTAGTCACTGAAGCATTTAATTAGGTGGTTTGGGATCCTCTGAGATCCTGCAGCTTAGGAGCAGAGTCAACTGCTGGCCAGGACCTTAATTCCTGAGGTCTTATTCAGTAAGTGCCTACTGGGTGCATTGAAGGTCATGTGCTTGGAGCAATGGAGGGTGGGATGGTGGGATGTGCTGATGAAGGGGACATGGACCCTGTCCTCCTAAGCCAGGATGGGAGGGACAGGCAGAGCCTGGCAGGCTCTGGGCGAGGCTTGGGCTGCTGTGGAATACAGCTGCCGTCAGGAGATGTGTGTGGGGAGGGCTGGGTTAGTGCCAGCCGAGAGGAGGGCCTGGGGAAATGGTGACCTACGATGGGCTCTTGAAGGATGGGAAGGACCCCAGCAGAAAGCCACGTGGGAACAGGCCTGTTCCCCTGGGGTGGGTGCCGTCAGCTGGCCAGAGCTGAGCAGTCTGGAGAGACCTGGGCAGGGACTGTGGAAAGCAGCAAAACCAGAGAGGTTCCTGGCCGCATTCCTGGTGGCTGGTCCAGCCCTGAGGGTTTGCGCCTCCCCTGGGCCTCGGGTGAGTTGAGGAGCCGTTCTGCCCAGCCTCTCGGGCCTCCCTGTTCCCAGGCAGCAGGAAGGCCCTCCTCAGAGCGGCTCTGTTCTAGGCCAGAGTTCTCCAGGCTTCCGTGGGGCTTTCTCACGTCCCTGATGCACACCCCCCGTGGGTCTCCAGCCCCAGCCAGATCTGGCCAGGAGCAATCCTGGGCCTTGTTCCTCTAACCAGGCTGCTCTCACCTGGCCCAGAGCCACAGCCATAAACCCAGTGCTGTCTGCGGTGCCCCAGGGACATCAACCTGCCAGACCAGAGGGTCAGGAGTGCAAGGACTTGAGGAGTGGAGGCTTTGCCCGGAATGTGCTGGAAGCAAGCACACGAGTCCCTGGACGCTCTGCGGCAACACGAGGGACTTCTGGGTCACCATGATGTGACCAGACACCAACCAGCAAAACCCCACGAAGGAATGACTGGAACCTGGCAGGGACAGAGGTGTCCAGCTCGGGGTCGCAGTCCTGCTGGGGACCTCACAGGGAGGGGACGGGAAGGCTCCACACAGGGGGCACCTCTTCCTGCCTTGGATTCTGTGCCCGCCCCCCCACTTGGTTTCCCACAAGACGAGGGGAGCCCCAGAGCGTCTGCTGGGGGGAGCCCCAGAGCGTCTGCCGAGGGCCACACCATCCATCCTGGGCAGGGCGCTGCACCGGCCCTCACCTGCCCTCCCAGCCCCTACTGGCCGCTGCGGTGTACCTGGTGTACCTGTGGGCGACTTACCAATGCCAGCGTGGGACCTCCAGCTGTGACTCACTCCCACGGGATTTGAAAGATGAAGCCAAAACGTTCATTTTGTTCCAGAACATAAAATTGATCCATGTTCAGAGCTCATAGCACACAATTTGGAAATTGAGCTGGGGTGGGTGGGTGGGGGAGGGGCGGGGGAGAGTTCGTATTTTGTAGCGCCGACCGCTGTTCCTTTTTTCTCTGTCTGCACATTTATTTCCACCTTCACCTTCCTTTGGCCAAACTGGATTTTACTCCGCGAGCAACTCTGAAGCCACTTACTTTCCATTCGTCCTGTCTTATGAACCCGCTTCCTTGTGAGTTGACCTTCGAGTGCCACACCCCTGGTGGCTGCCTGTGTCTTGTCAGTGCTTCCTCAGGCCTGCTCAGCCCTGTCCCTTCATCCCTGTTTGCTCCCAGGACTCCCCGTCGGCCTAGGCCCAGCCTGCGCCTGCTGCCCTGAGTCCTGATGGTTTTGACGGCATCCAAGCCATGGGCCGCCCTGTCATTGTCCTGTGGAGCCTCCTGTCTCTGGTGCCAGCTCTGCGCTCACCTTCCAGGGCCCATTAGCTGTGTCTGCTCTTCCCTGATGTGCAGCCCTGTGCCGTCTGCCCGTACCAGGCCGCAGGCCCCAGGGCGGCCCTGTTCTTGTTCCAACCATGGCTTTCTGATCACAGATGCAAAGATCCACCCTGAGGTTGGAGGCGTGCACTGAAGAAGCCCTACCCGGTTGGTGCATTTCCTGCCCTGACCTTGTCCAGGACTCCCTGTGTGAAATCTAAGGAGGTAAGGAGTGCTAGGTGGCCTGGATGTGCATGTCCCCAAGGACATTGGGAGGAGAGGGAACCACCATCTGCTGGGCACCTCTTGGGATTTGGGCTCTGGCACGGACAGCTGCATGTTGGCTAAGGTCTGGTGGTGGACCTGAGATTTGGGCTGCCTATCACGCCTTGCAGGTGGCCTAGATCTCCACTCACAGGGTGCCTGAGCCTGGGCACGTTCTAATGAACAGAAACTTACATGGTTCACAGTTCTGGAGGCTGGGCAGTCCAAGATGCAGGCGGCTGCATCTGATGAGGACCCTCCTTCTGTGTTATAACAAAGTGGAGGGCATCACAGGAGGGGGCATCCTCAATTTTATAACAAGCTCACTCTCTCAGGACCCACATTAACCTGTCAGGAGGGCTCTAACCTTAGAGCCTGTGTGCATCTGAAATGCTCCCCTTCTTGCCCTGTTGCATTGGGGGTCATGTTCTAATCTCATGGACTCTGGGCACACAGTTGGCCACAGCGGCCTGTGGGAGGGTACCCTGACCCCTTGTAACCCACAGATCTGGACCCAGCATGGCATTGAGCACACAACTCAACCCAGAGGGACTTGATCTGGGTGACTGTGTGAGAGGCCACACAGCTGGCTGCTCATGGCCAGAAAGCCAATCGGCAGTCCCCGGGGCTGGACTGACCGTGCAGCCTTAGCCAGGTCCCCAGCCACTCTGTGGTCGAGACTCACGCCAGCTGGACTCACAGTACTGATGTATCCATCAGATGTCAGCTCATTAGTATTATTGTTTTTATTGTTCTACCATGTCAGTGAGGTGTGATTCCTAGGCCGAGGGTACATGTGTTTGTTGTGTACAACCTGATGAGTTTGGAGATGAGTATATTTCTGTGAAACCATCACCACAATCTATGCTGCAAACATTTCCACATCCCTGGACGTTTACTCCTGCCCACCGTCATCATCGGATGGTATCACCTTATGTTCTATTTTTTGTGATAAGGGCACTTAATCTAAGACTACCCCTTTAACAAACTTTTAAGTATATAATAAAAGTATAGATAACTACAGGAGCCATGCTGTACAGAAGTTCTCTAGGACTTGCTCATCTTTTGCTTTTTCTTTTAGGGACAGAAGACTCCATTGGGACATAATTATAAATGCATGGAATATATCTTGTTCTAATTCAGTCCCCAGTACCTCTCCTTCCCCTTACCTTCCCGATTTGATCTTTCTGTCATTTACCCATAGTTACTTTTTAAAAAGTTAATTTCTTATGGACGTCCATGATGGTGAGATTCAGGGTGGTGCATTCATGTATGTACGTAGGAAAGATATGTCCGATTCAGTCCACTGTCTTTCTTTCCTTTTCCCATCCCCCCCTTCGTTTCCCTTTGTCTACTCCTCTGAACTTCTGTTCCCACACCCACCTCCCTTATGTGGTTAACTTCCGCATAATCAGAGAAAACATTCAACCTTTGGTTTGTTGGGATTGGCTTATTTCACTTAGCGTGGTAGTCTCCAGACCCATCCATTTACTGGCAAATGTCATAGACTCATTCTTTATGGCTGAGTAAGACGCTATTGTATATATACACCACATTTTCTTTATCCCATAGGACTTAGTCATCGTTCATAACTGAAACTGTGTACCTTTTTTTTTTTAAAGAGAGAGAGACAGAGAGAGAGAGAGAGAGAGAGAGAGAGAGGAGAGAGAGAGAGAGAGAATTTGTGGTGCTGAGGATCGAACTCGGGCCGCATGCATGCCAGGCGAGCACGCTACTGCTTGAGTCACATCCCCAGCCCTGAAACTGTGTACCCTTTGACCAATAGCTCCTTTTCCGCCTCTCCTCATTCCCAACAGCCAGTATTCTACTCTTTCTCTCTGCATTGGACTATTTATTTTTTCCCAGATTTATTAGAAAACAAAAATTATATAAATTTAAGTTATAAAATCTGATGTTTTGATAATGAAATGGTCATGACAATCCAACTAATTAACTCATTCATCACCTCACCTAACCTCCCATATTATGTTTGTGTGTGTGTGTGTGTTGGGGGTGGGTGAGAACACTGAAGACCCACCATCTTAGCAGAGGTCAAGCACACATGTGTTATCATCACCGGTAGCCACCAAGCCGAGCATTGGTTCTCTAGAACTGACTCATCCTGCATCATGGAAACTGGGACCAGCAGCCCACCCTGCCCCAGCCTTGGAAGCCACCATTCTGCTCTCTGCTTCTAGGAGTCAACCCTTTCAGGTCCACACGAGTGAGCCCAGTGGTGTTTGTCCTTCTGTTTCTGCCATTTCCCTTGGCACAACATCCTCCAGGTTCACCCACATCGTCACAAGCGATGGGACTCCCTTCCCTTTGGAAGAGGCTGTGTGCATGTGTACATTCGCTGTTTCCTTTATCCACTCGTCTGTCAGTGGACGCTAGTTGTTCTTGCTCTTGTGAATGATGCTGCCTGGTAACTGGCAGCTCTTCAAGGCCCTGATTTCAAGTTCTTTGAATATATACGCACAAGTGAATTTCTGGATCACATGGCAGTTCTGTTTTCCGTTTTCAGGGAACCTCTATAGGGTTTTCCGTAGTGGCCACCTGATTTACATTCCCACCAACAGGACGCAGGTGTGGCCTTTTCCCCATCCTTGCTAACATTTGATATCCTTTTTATTCAACATTTTTAGTTATAGATGAACACAATACCCTTGTTTTACTTGTTGATTTTTTTTTATGTGGTGTTGAGGATCAAACCCAGTTCTTCACACTTGCTTGGCAAGCGCCCTGCCTCTGAGCCTCAACCACAGTCTTATTGTCTTTTTTTTTTTTTTTTTAAACAGCAATCATCCTACCAGGCACGGTGTGATAGCAGACTATGGTTTTGATTTGCATTTCCTCTGATGATTAGTGTTGTTCGGTACATTTTCATATATCTAGTGGTCTTCCCTGAAGAAATGTGTATTCAGAGTATTTGCCCACTTTTCAATTGAGTTATTATTATTATTGCTATTAAGTTGTAGGACTTCCTTCTATATTTTGGGTGTGAACTTTGTATCAAATATGTGGTTTACAGATATTTTCTGCCATTCTAAAGATGTCCTTTCATTTTTTTTAAAAAACTTTATTTGTTCTCTTTAGTTATACAAGACAGTAGAATGTATTTTTGACATAGAATCCATACCTGGAACATACCTTCCCATTCTGTGTTTGTACATGAGTGGAGTTACACTGGTTGTATAGTCATATAGAACATAGAAAAATATGTCCGATTCATTATAAATGTCTTTCCCATTCCCATCCCCCTCCCCTCCCTTCATTCCTCTTTGTCTAATCCAGTGAACTTCCATCACCCGACCCCATTGCTTATTGTGAGTCAGCAACTGCATATCAGAGGGACTATTTGGCTTTGGTTTTTTGGGATTCGTTTATTTCACTTAACATGATAGTCTCCAGTTTCATCCATCTACCAGCAAATGCCATAATTACTTTTCTCTTTATGACTGAGTAATATTCCATTGTATACAACACATTTTTTGATCTATTCATCTGTTGAAGGGCACCTATGTTGGTTCCATAACTTAGCTATTGTGAATTGAGCTGCTATATATACTGATGTGGCTGCCTCACTATAATATGCTCTTTTTAAGTCCTCTGGGTATAAACCAAGGAGTGGGATAGCTGGGTCAAATGGTGGTTCCATTCCCAGTTTTCTGAGGAATCCATACTGCTTTCCAGAGTGTTGCACCAATTTGCAGTCCCACCAGCAATGTCTGAGTGTGCCTTTTCGCCTCATCCTCGCTAGCATTTGTTGTTGCTTGTATTCTGGATGATTGCCGTTCTGACTGGAGTGAGATGAAACCTCAGTGTAGTTTAATTTGCATTTCTCTAATTGATGCCCTTTATTTAGTTTTCTATTTCCTTTGCTGAGTCGAAGCTTTTTAGTTTGGCACAATCTCATTTGTCTACTTTTGGGTCTTCACTCTTTTTTTTTTTTCTCTTGCTCTGTAGTTCTGTTCAAATCAGTTGTTTCTTTATGGATTTGCTGTCTGGAAGGTCCATCTATTACAGTATGGTCTTGAATAGTCTAACAAGTTTGTCAAATTAGTTTAAGTTTTAAAAAACCAACTCTTGGCTTTGGTGTTTTTTCTATTTTTCTCTTTTCTGTCTTATTTATGTCTGCTCTGATCTTATAACTTCCACCGTTCTGCTAACTTGGTTTGTTTTTATTCTACTCACTTGAGGTGTGACATTAGGTCGTTTAGTTGAGAGCTTCCCCACGATAATGTTTTTGCTGTTCCCGTGTTTTGGTGTGTTGTGTTTTAGTTTAAGTTGTCCTGAGATGTTTTATAATTTCTCCTTTGAGTTCTTCTTCGACTCACTGATTGTTCAAGAGTATTGTTTAATTTTTAAGTTCTTGTAAATTTTCCTGTTTGACTTGGATTATTAACTTCTAATTTAATTTCATCGTTGGAAAAGGAACGATTTCGACTTAAACATTTTAAGATTTTTTTGGTGACCTAGCACGTCATCCACACTGGAGGATGTTCTGGGGGCTCTTGAGAAGGATGCTGCCCCCGTGTTGGGTGGAATGTTCTCGGATGTTCTGCAGAGTTGCTTAGTCTCTTGTTCCCTACTGCTCTTCGGCCTGGACAGCAGACTTGTCACTGAGAGCGCTGAGTCTTCCTGCAGTGACTGCATGGCTGCTGTTAATCTCTTCAGATCTGTAAATATTTACTCGACATCCTTAGGTACTAAGACTTTGGACGCATACATGTGAATTATTGCTAGATCTTCCTGTTGAATTGAGCCTTTGGTTATTATTTAAGGTCTTCTTTGTTGTGGGGTTCTTGACTGAAAGTGTTTGATTGATGTAAATACAGCTACTCTTGCTTTCTTTTGGTTTCCATTTGAATGAACTCCCTTTTTATATCCCTTCGCTTTCAGCGTGTATGTGCCTTCACTCTAGAGTACGTGTCTTTTAGACAGTGTGTAGCTGCAGCTTCAAAAAATCCACTCAGCCACTCTGCTTGTTTTGATTGGTGGGTTAATCCATTCATATTTGAAGTAACTATTCATGATTCAGGACTGACTGTTGCCATTTTGTTCACTGTTTTCTGTTTTGAACTTCTTTCATTTTTGTTTCTCTCTTCCTCTCTGTTGTCCACCTTTGTGATGTGATTTTTTTGGGGGGGGGCGGGTACTGGGGATTGAACTCAGGGGCACTCGACCACTGAGCCACGTCCCCAGCCCTGTTTTGTATTTTATTTAGGGTCTCAGTTGCTTAGTGCCTCGTTGTTGCTGAGGCTGGCTTTGAATCGTGATCCTCCTGCCTCAGCCTCCTGAGCTGCTGGGAGTGATTTGATATTTTTGAGGTGACATGCTTTGTGATAATTTTTTTTTTTTACTTTTTTGTAGGTTTTTTTTCTTTGTGGTGACCATGAAGTTTGCATAAAACCTTTTACAGTCAGAACAGTCTGCTATAAACTGACACTGCCCTAATTTCAATTGCATGCAATTTGTTTATATTGTGTATCTATTCACAAATTATAGCTATCTGTCCTTTTTCTTTTTTTTAAATATTTTTTTTAGTTGTAGATGGACACAATCCCTTCATTTCACTTACTTGTTTTTATGTGGTGCTGAGGATAACCCAGGGCCTCATCCGTGCCAGGCAGGCACGCTACCACTGAGCCCCAGCCCCAGCCCAGAAATCACAACTGTTCTTAATGCTTTGTCTTTTAACTTTCCTATGAGGGTTAAAAGTGATTAAGCACCACCGACCACCGATTAAAGTGTTGTATCACTCTGTTGTCTGCATATTTACCTTTGCCAGTGAGATGGATAATTCCATATGCTTTTGTATGGCTACCTAGTATTCTTTCAGGAAAAAGTCTCTGTAGCACTGATTATAAGGCAGGTCTAGGGGTGACAAACCCCCTCCATTTATTTCTTTTTTGTTTTTAAAGGCTAACCTGCTGTGTGGCGTTCTTGGGTGACAGTTCTTTCTTTCTGCATGTTGAACACACCGTCTCGCTCTATGCTGGGCTCAGGGTTTCTGCTGAGAACCTGTTGACAGTCTCATGGGGACCACTTTGATGCGTTGAGTCACCCTTTCGCTGCCTCCAACATTTCTTTGGCTTTTGAGAATTTGAGCATGATGCACCTCAGGGCAGACCTCTTAGGTCTGGCCTGTGTGGTGTCCTTTGTCCTTCATGAATCTGTATGGACATATTCCCCTGACAGTGTCCAATAAGTCCCATAGTTTTCTTCACTTTTCTCATTCTTTTTTCTATTACCTTCTCTCCATGGATAACTGAAGATGACCTCTTTGAGACCACTGTTTATTTCTTCTGCTTGCTCTAGCCTCTGTTGATGTTCTCCCGACCTTACAGAGTTGAGCTGGCGGGCGAGATCCACCACGTGCTGTCTGTAGGGGCCTGCGGGCTGTGGTCTGTGGGAGCTTGCAGGGCACCATCTGCAGGGGCACACACAGGCCAGGGGTCTGTGGGTGGGCCAGCTGGTTGTTGGGGTCCATCGATGGGCTGGCTGGTGTTTGTGGGTAGGCCAGCTGGCTGGTAATGTCTGTATATAAGCTTTCTGGGGAAAAATTATATATTTTTTGGATATTTCTGCCTTAACATGAATGTGCATGATTGCTATTGAGGTTGGACATCTTTTTAAATTTACTTTCCATTTATATTTCTTCTCTGAAATATCTGCTCACATTCACTCCCAAATTTTCTGTTGGATTTTTGCTCCTTTTGAATGTGTAGGTGTTCTTTGTTTTTTCTTTACATTAATAGTTTTGTTATTACATATGCAGCAAATACTTTCTATCAATCTGTCAATGATCTTTTAACTTTGTTTATGAAGCCCATGATACAAGATTTTTATGTTATGTGATTGAATTTGTCAATCTTTTTTTCCCCCATCAATTTAAAAATGTTTTTTGTATATAGTTGTTCCTTAGTATCCATGGGGTTTGGTTCTAGAGTGCCTCATGCATATATTGGTAAGTGCTTTAATCTTTTATGTAAAATAGCACAATTATTTGCATATAACTTATGTAATTCTCCCATAGACTTTAAATAATTTCTGGATTACATATGATATTCCATAAATTATTAATGTTACATATGTAGTTGTTATTCTATATTCTTTAGGAAGTTATGACAAGAAAAAAAATTCTGTACATGTTCATTACGGATGCAGCAATTAGAGGCCTAACTACATTGTACACATCAGCAAGGACATCATTTTGGGGGTGGGTGAGTACCAGGGATTGAACCCAGGGGCCACATCCACTGAGCCACATCCTCAGCCCTTTTAAAATTTTTTATTTTGAGATAGGGTCTTGCCAAGTTGCTGAGGATGGCTTTGAACTTGTCATCCTCTGGCCTCAGTCTCCCGAGCCACTGGGATTACAGGCATGTGCCACCACATCTGGCAAGAACACTGTTTAAATTTTTTTTATTTATTTACTTATTCTCATTAGGTATATATGACAGCAGAGTGCATTTTGATTCATTGTACACAATTGCAGCACAACTTTTCATTTCTCTGGTTGTACGCAATGTAGTGACGCATCATATGTGCAGTCATACATGTACCTAGGGTAGTGATGTCCATCTCATTCCACCATCTTTCCTGCCCCCAGAACATCATTTTTGATTCACAGTTGGTTGAATCTGTGAATGTGGAACCCACAGATATAGATGTTGATGTATTTTGTTTTGAAACTTTTAGTATTAAAATATTCATTTTGAATTACTTAAATTTCATTTTTCTATGGCATGAGGTAGGGTTCAACATTAAGAAATAATTTCTAAGTTTTTATACCATTTATTGACGGGGTCAGGGTTTTCTTACTGATTGGAAATCTCTCTTGCTCTGGTTGTCTATTGCCGGATAACAAATGACTCTAGACTTTGTGGCATAGAACAACTATCACTTTATTATGCTCATGAATTCTGTAGATTGAGAATTTGGGTGGAATGTGGATCATTGGTCTCTGCTCCACAATGGCTGGGGACACCTGAATGGCTGGGGTGACGTCAGCAGTGGAGGGCTGGAATCACCTTAGACTGGGATGACTCCAAAGTTGGGCTCAGCTGGAGACAGTCCCTGGAGCACTATACTGGGCCTCTGTGAGGCTGTGTGGAGGCCTCGGGGTGGCTCGACTTCTGGATGGGAGCTCAGGACACTAGATGTGAATGCGCCACAGAAGGAGGAGGAACCCGCGTGGCCTTCTCTGACCTCACATCGGAAGTCACGTGGCAGCACATTCACATGCCTGCCCAGATTCAAAGAGAGCGAATCTAGACCCCACTTATCAATGGAAGAAGTGTCAGTGGATTTGTAGCCATGCTTTAAAACTATTTCTTTATCTCTTGCCATGTTTTAAAATTCCATTCATAATAAATCTGCTTTTTAGAGTCTAATGAATTCCATGGGTCTATTTGTTTAATACTGCACAAATATCTCATTGCTTTTATCTTTATAAATCATCATATTTTGACATTTGACAGGGCAAGTCCTCCTTAGTAGTATTGATTTAAAATACATTTTTCTGAAGAATATATATTTTATTTTGATAAGTTCCATGGGACTTCTTTCACTAGTTTGTTTGGAATTACATTAAATTTATAGATTAACTTGGAGGAAAATGGACATAATTGAAAATGGTGTCTGACCACCCAGGAACAAGATCTTCCGTTTTCCTTCCTGTGCTGGGGACTGTACTCAGAGCCAGGGCCTGGTGCATTCTGGGCAAGTGCTCTACCACTGAGCAACACCCCCAGCCCTCAAACATGGTGTTTTAATAAGAAAACGTTGATGACTTTCCTTACGCGGGTCTCACCCTTTCTTATTAGGCTGCTCTTCCTCCCTCCCTCCCTCCCTCCCTCCCTCCCTCCCTCCTTCCTTCCTTCCTTCCTTCCTTCCTTCCTTCCTTCCTTCCTTCCTTCCTGTTTTCTTTCTTTGTTCTAATTAGTTATAGATGACAGCAGAATGCATTTTGATTCATTGTACACAAATGGAGCACAACTTTTCATTTCTCCGGTTACATACAATGTAGAGTATATTATGTGTACATATGTGCAGTCATACATGTACCTAGGAATTATGTCCATATATCGTTACTGCCCCAAAGCCGCCTCCCCTCCTGACCCTCCCCTTTGCCCAAAATTCCTCCATTTTTCTAATCCCCACCTCCCCATTGTGGACCAACATCTACTTATCAGAGAGAATATTTGGCCTTTGGTTTTTTGGGCTTGGCTTACTTCACTTAGTGTGATGTTCTCCAACTCCATCCATTTACCTGCATATCCATAATTTTATTCTGTTTTAATGCTGAGTAATATTACATTGTGTGTGTTTCTTTATCCATTCATATATTGAAGGGCACCTAGGTTGGTTCCACAGTTTAGCTATTGTGAATTGAGCTGCTACAAACATTGATGTGGCTGCATCACTGTAGTATGCTGATTTTAAGTCCTTTGGGTATAAACCAAGGAGTGGGATAGCTGGGTCAAATGGTGGTTCCATTCCAAGTTTTCTAAGGAATTTCCTTACTGCTTTCCAGAATCAGAAAGGCAATTATCAAGAATACAAGCAATAATAAGTGTTGACGAAGATGTGGGGGAAAGGCACACTCATGCATTGATGGTGGGACTGCAATTGGTGCAACCACTCTAGGCAGTATGGAGATTCCTTAGGCTGCTTCTTATAGATTTTTAAAGCTGCTGTGTCAGAAATACTTTCTAAGTTCTGCTGCCCTGTGGTAGGCTTTCCTTCTCCTGTCGTACTACTGTTACTTTCCACTTAGTATGATGACATTTTAAATGATTTCTTTATAAATTTTTGGTTAGGAAGCCTTATTATCTGTAAACAGTGATTGCTTTTTTTGTGTGTCCATTAGGAGTTTGTGGAATTTTTACGGTGGGTACACATGATGTACTGATGCCTCTTAGTTATGCCTGTGCTTCTTAGGAGGGATGTGGGAGCTGCTGAGTCCATCTGCCCCAGCCCCGACTGTCCATGCAGCAACACAGCCCATACAGACAGGGTGGCTTGCCCATGGTCCCTAGCTGTTGCAGGAAGGGCTGGCCCTGGGCCCTGGGGTCTCCTGACCCCTGCATGGTGCTCTGCCCATCATGGCTGCGGGGATCCTCAGCCCCCCAGCTTTTGTCAGCCGCCTTTGTTCTCCAGTAATGGTCTTGGGTGGTAGTTAAGTGCTTTGGTGACCTGTGTGTGTGATGCTCACAATAAAACAAGGGGCAAACGTGGGTTCGCTGTGACTTTCCCTAGAAATTTCCTACGACCCTCGCATTCCTCAATCCAGCAGCAACCTTGTGCAAAGAAAAGAGGAAGGCCTTGGAGTCTGAGGACGTCTGCCATTTGGGACACGTGGCCAGTCCCCTTGGTCCATTCCTCTGTGAAGGGGAAGAGTACTTTGGCTTCGGGCTTCCTGGGATAGCATGAGACGGTGACTGACAAGCATTCAGCACACACCAAGCTTTCCACGTGTGGCCACCTGCCTGTGTCCTCTTCCTGCTCCTGATCATCCTTTCTCCTCATTTCATGCACCCCTTTCCTCCTCCTCCTTTTCCTTCTTTGCAAATAAATGTGTCCGCTGCTTCTGATTCAGCTACATTCATATCCTTAGTTCATGTGAGTTTGAAAATAGTGGTTGGCAATATTGACGCAGACGTCTTGTGAAAGAAATGTGGGTTGGGCCAGGGTCATTGAAAGTTGAAAGTCACCAGTATTATTGGTGATTTAATTTTGGGTCGGAAGAACAGGAAAACACCAACCTAAACAGAGGCCTGGTAAGTGCCACCCTGAAGGACTTCACAGTGTAGAAGGTGCGGTTGACTGGCAGCTCCCCAGAGGTGCCTGACCCCCACCCCCTTTTGCAGGCATGTGTGTTCTGGCTCCGGGAGTTATTACCTGTTTTGCATGCACTTCCCTGTGAGTCACTTATGCCGACCCATCAGTCTTTGCAAAGTCCTTCCAGAGGCTGATTGAAATGGTCAATAGCTCACCGCCTGCCCTGTTGCCCTTCCTGTCTCTAGAACATATCTCATGGTACAGGGCCTGCCTGGCTCTGAGATGGGTCTCTCTACACAGAGGGAGAGTCCCTTACAAACCCTTAGCAAGAACGCCAAGAGTCCACCTTTGTGGTGAGGCTGCATGGCCCTTACTGGCTGGGGTACCTGGTGGATCCCCACTTCTGGCTGTGTAGACTGTGCCCTCTGCAGTGTGAAATTACCCAGAGCATTTCCCCAAATGCATGGTGTCAGGGCTGAGAGTCCAGCTCCATCTTTCAGCTGTGAACCCTGAGTGCTACCCAGGGCACCTGCCTGGCCCATGGCTTATGGATCCCCTGGGGCAGCTGCGAAGAAATACCAAAGGCACAGGGGCCCTCCCTCTGTCCCTACCTTCTCCCAGCCCCAGCCATCTATTGCTGGGGCCTCCTCTTCCTGTTGATAGGAGGAGCCAGGAGGAGCTGCCTGCTTGGCTTTCTGGACTCATGGTTATGCTGTCACCAGGGACAGGGGACAGGTGCTGCCTGGGTGGGTGAAGAGCCAGCCAGAGGGGAGGGTGTGCAAGGCCCGGGTCACAGTCTCGTCAGAGAGGAGCAGAACACCTGCCTCCAAGGAGAGCTTCGCCCTGAGAGCTGACTCAGTCCTCGCTGCGACTCCACAGGCAGGGGCCGAATTTCTGCCCAGCACCCGGCTGAGGAAGTGGAGGCACCGAGTGGTTAGGTTTCCACCCTGGCATCGCAGCTCGACGGTCAGAGAGCCAGGATCCAGGCTCCAAAGGCTCTGCCATCTGACTTCACCCACCTCGCTGATCAGCCATGCCTCCAATAACGAGTGGGGGAGAAACATGCTCTGGACGTTTTAGAAAGTCATTAAATGAAGAATTAAATGATTAAAATGGTTTCACTAATTTGTGATTCCATGAAAGACTGTGACATTTCTTTTAAAACCGAATTGATGCATGGGGGCATGAACAGAAGTGTTTGGGAACACTGTAGAGGGCCTGACGTCTTTTGCCCAAGTGGAACTGTTCCCTCCACTGAAACTCTGTAGCCTGGGCAGAGCTCCCTGGTCACCTGCAAGGGCGAGGTGTCCAAGTCTAGGCTTTTGTGCACAGAGTCGGTCCTGGTGCTCAGGCCGGGGTGCAGTCTGTTCTACCTGTGGGCTGTCCCACATGCAGGTGCTGCCGCGCACCCAGCCTGGTCCTGCCTGCCTGCGTGCCCTGTGGTTGCCACTCTGGCCCTCAGTGCCGTGAGCCCCACTGTCTGCCAGAGGATACACTGACCCTTGCCTCCTCTGTTTTCTGATGCTGTAACTTGTTTTTGCAGCCCAGGTAATTTATAAAGAACAGAGGTTTATTTCGACTTTCAGTCCTGAAGACTGGAAGCCCCACAGCACGTTGCTGGCCTCTGCTCAACTTCTGGTGAGGACCTTCCTGTTGTGCCGGGAGATGGCGAGAGACTTTGGGAGGTGAGACAGAAGGAGCGTGCCAGAGAGAACGTGCAAAGCCCCTCCCACACTAACCCACAAATCCATCAATTCATGAAGGGATTGGTCCATTAGTGAGGGCAGAGCCTCGGTGACACAATTGCTTCCCCTGAATCCTCAATTACCTTTAACACAAGACATTCAGTTTCCAACACACGCAATGAAATTTGGGGCACACCCAAACCATAGCAGTTGTTTTCGTAATTTTTACGACAGACGCTGGGTTTCTGATTCACGGGTCAGCCGTGGAATAGGCCGACCTCTTACTTTTGACCCGGCCTCCAATGGGTTATTCAGATGAATTGTGATTTCCTGGGCTCCTGGGAGCTATTTGCAGAGGAACCTCCATGAAGAGCCCTTCTCTGCCTTGCCCCGACTGTGCAGACCCTGGGAACTTCCATCAGCCAGCGGCCTGTGAGGACTGAGTGAGGCTTCCCAGCTCAGCTGGCCCACACCTCCTCCTTATGGCTGTGTTTTGCAAGGAGTGACCTAGGGACACCTGGGGAATCCCAAGGTGCTGTTGGAGGGCCCACAGGTCAAACTGTTTTCAGAGAAATGCTAAAATCCGGTTGATTGTTCATGGTGCCCTGTTGGTCCTGCTGGTGTGCAGGAGTCGAGGGAAAAGGGCTGGTGCCGGGCAGGAAGGAGTCAAGGACAGTTCTCGTGGTCATTATTCACAGTTGTCACATTCTTCTTGGTCTCACCGTCATCATGAACAATAACAGTTTCATAAGGATGACCCTGGTGGAAAAGGGAAAAGGATGAATTTTCGCTCTTCCCTTTAGTAAGGGTGATTCCTTCTGTCCTGGAGATGCGAGTCCACAGGAGGCCCCTCTGCAGCTCGGCAGCGTCGTGGGTGTCGGGAGTAAGTTACCTCATCGTGGGGGGCCGGGGGGGTTGGTTTCTAGCTCTGAATGGAGCCAACAGCTTTTTCATGGGGAAAAGAAAGACTTGGGGAAAAAAGACTCACTGACCAACGAACTAAGTTAATCAGAGCTAGAATCTGGCAGATGTTTTCTTGAAAATAAAGAGAGTGAGTCTGCTACTTTAAGAAACTTAACTGACCGCACCTGCAGCCAATGATAAAGTTGAAATTTTCAAGTGAAAATTAAAACTTTGGAGACCTTGCATTCACTCCTGTGAGCTTGATAGATTCCTAACACCTAGAGACATTTCTGATTGTAGGGATTGTAGTAATGCCAAGGCTGAGTCATAAAATGTGTTAACATTTGGTAGATCTGCAAACTCCATGAATCAATATTTGCCAAATGACCAATGCACCACATTGCAAAATCACAGGTGAGTGGAAAACAGGAGTCTATCCGAGGTGCACGATAGTTAGCATTCATACAGAATTTATGGCTAGGGTTTCAGATTCCACGCTGGGGCTGACTTTGCCAAAGCTACTGGTTCTGGTGCTCTGTTAAAGAAGAAAAGCCCTGGTCACCTGGAAAGTCTGCTGGGGGGTGTTTTCTTTCTCCCAGCTGAGTGTTTGTTGGAGGTTGAGTGTTCTTCACAGACCTCAACAACTGATGCCATGGAATGAGCCGGAAGCCAGTCGAGATGCAGCTGCTTTGTTATGTGAGACACTGAGGAGTTTGGACAGGTATAAGCCATTGCTATTATCATCACTGCTCATTTCGCTTGGAAAATAGTTATGTTCTTGAGGTATGAAATCTATGTTCATATGGAATGGACTTATGATTGCTATTTTTAATGCAAATGATACACATTTAAATTTTTTTCTATTTTAATTTCTAATACAGTAAGCATCATCCAATGCAGCCCTCATGAACAAAAGTTTTTTTAGGATGCCCAATAATAAATAATAAAGTAGTCTTGAAATCAAAAAGTCTAAGAAATTTCTAGGCTTTGTGTAAATAGGAGTCTTCTGAAAAGGTTCCTGGGCAGAGGTGAGGACTTCCAGGAGCCAAGGCGGGTCCCACCTGCTGTCACCTGTGAGCTCCCACCAGGTCTCACTTCTGCCTTCTGTGTAAATGGCCTGGATTCCACAGGGAGTGACTCGGGTCCTCTGGGCACATCGAGTTGACAAGCATTTTAAAAGCAAATCTGGGCCCAGTGAGATGCTGATGGGCAGCTGCAGGTGTGCTTGACCTCTGCTTGGGGACCTGTGCTTGGACTCCTTGCTGTCTCACCTCTGCATGCGGGGTGGGGTGGGGGGATCCAGCTGCGCATGTCGGCTGTGCCCTTCAGCTGTGCCCTTCAGCTTTCGCCATCGAGCCCTGGGCCCTCCAGGCCTGCAAGGTGAGTGTGCAGTCTTGGACTGCAAGAGGAGGACATCTTCATATTTCTGGGCAGGAAGGAGATAGAATAAAACATCTTGGGTGTATTTGTCACGGGGGATTCAAATCAATGACCAGTCTTCGTCTCTTCCATCTCTCCTGACATGTGCATGCCCTCTGCCCCCAGCCTTGTTCTGGATCCAGAGGCAAACTGGACCCAATCCTGCCATCAAAGGGCTCACTGTGAAGTTGGGAAATAGAAAACCCATAAACTATGCAAGTGATGGGATGCCATGCCTCCTGTAGGTGACGAGACAGTGGGTGCAGGGGAGGCTAGAGCTGGCGGCTGTGCCCCTGGGTAGGGTGGGGGTGCCTGGTGTGAGGGACGGGTCTGGGGAGAAGGAGTGTTGGGGAATGGAGGGAGGAGAGGATGGAGAACTGCTTCCCAGGGCAGCCAGAAGTCTAAGTCTAGTCGAGCAGTTGTGGTGCCCAGGTGCTGAGGACCAGAGAGGGTGCAGTTATTGGGGGGGGGGGTGCTCAGGTTCTCCCGAGTAGTCTGCTTGCTGAGACCAGTAGTATTTCAATTCAATTGACCCTGCAGAGCGCACACTGCCTCTTGCCTAGTCCAGCCTTGGGGACTTGGAGTGGTCTTCAGGGGTTTGTAGAGCAGACAGGGCACGGACTTGACCCGGGAGAGTGACCAGGATCTGGTGAGCCGAGAGGAGCATGGAAGGCATTCAAGGTTAGGAGGTGGGAGCACCTCGCCCGTCAGTGGGAAGGGCAGGGTGCAGAATCCCCCTGACGGTGAACTGCGGGTGGGAGTGGCCTGGGCTGCCGCAGAAGGTCTTACTCCACTTGGGCCCTGCCCCTGGGCCACGGCAGCCCAGGATGGTCTTTGAGCAGTGGCTCGGCTGTGAGTCCAGGTTCTCCGAGGGCGACTGTGGGAGTGGGCCTGGGAGGGGAGACGGTCACACAGGCACCGCGGAGGTGTGCCAGGAGCAGTGGGCAGGAAAGGGAGGAGGGAGGTCAACTCTGGAGGAGACGGAGGCTGCGCGGGGGTGAGAGCCAGGGGGTGCCAGGCCCCCAGCCTGACGCGCCACAACACAGACCGCTGTTTCTTTGCACGGCTGAGCAGTGAAAGTCACGAGGGTATCTTCTTCCCCTCTTAGTTTTGGGAAGAGCAGGAGGAGGAAGCATGTTGGGCTGGGAGTCAAGTTCCAGGCCTCTTCAAGGCCACTATTACTACTCAGGAGAGACCCAACTCGGAGTCCTGGGGGACCCAGACCAGAGGCTTGGAGCCTCTGTCTGTCTTCTGTGGACTCCCGCCTCCTCTGTGGGCTCAGTGTGGTTGGTGGCCCCATGAGGGCCCCCAGTGACCGCCACCTCTGCTGTCCATGGCCTCCTGTGATCCCCTCTTGAGTGTGATTGGACCTCAGGGCTCACTTCTCACCAACAGACCTCGGTGAGGTGATGGGAAGCGGCGTCCCAGGTAGCTGCAGGGCCGGGCCTCGTTCCTGATCGCCCTCTCCTGCTCCTGCTTGCCCAGTCCTCTGGGGGATGTTTGCTGCCAGGTGGTGAAGAATTCAGGTCTCTAGTGAGTGGGGATGGAACAGAGTCCTCCCCGTCAGGCCTGAGATGATCGCTGTGCCCGAGAGTTTTGAGAGCTGCTGAGCCAGAAGGACCAGCCAGCCACTCCCTGACCCACAGACACCGAGAATGTGTACTCGTTGCGTTAGGCGGCCGAGTTTGGGGAGGTTTGTTACACAGTGTAGATAGCTGATACACCCAAGCTCTCTTGGTGGTGGCTAAGAGTGCTGGCCCCAGAGCTGGACACGTGGGTTCAGATCCTGGCTTTGCCATTTATAAGATGTGCAACTTTAAGCCCATTATTTGATTCTATGGGCCTCAGTCCCTTTACCTGTGAAGCGGAGGGCAGAGTACACCAGGCTTGTGCTTTGAGTTTTCTTCTCCCTGGGCACACCTGAGGGGTTGCCAGCAGCTAGGATTGCTGAGATTCTCTGGAGAGAGGAGCCAGCTGCTCTTCTTCCTGCCATGTGGCCTAGGGAACACCTGTGTCATCCCCTGCACCCCGGGCTGCTGGAGGAAGGTGACGTGATGAAGGAGTTGGCTTCAGGTCTTGCCCTCCTGAGCTCTGGGTAGGTGCTCTCAGGTGACCACAGCCTGTAGGCAGGAGCTGCCCGCCCCTCCCAGCACGCACTTCCTGAGCATCTGCTATGAGCTGGGACCCTACAGGGCACCTGAGGTTGAACTGACCTAGAGGGTTTCCTGAGCCCGGGGCTCTGAGCATCTGGGGAAGTACGCGTCTGCAGAGATGTCCGGCCTCCCAGGGCACATGGTGGCGAGTGACTGTGTTGGCTCCTTGTCACAGTGGCTGGCAGTGTCCCTGGTGTTTGGTAGGTAGGGCTGGGGGCTCCCGCAGTTGGAAGATAGTACCTCACGGCAAGGAATACCCTACTCCTGGTGCCAGTTTACTGCACCTTTGGGAATTCCAAGTCCCGGGGAGAACCATGTTAATTAACCACACAAATACCTGAGAAGAGCCGGATGGTGTCCCTGCTGTGAAGGCAGGGGCAAGCGTGGGGAGCCGCAGAGGACCCGTCCAGGGAGGCCGTGGGGATGAGGAGGGCTTTCCTCTGACTGTCCAGAGCTTGAAGCACGAGTGCACAGGGGGCTGGAGGGGCAGGAGGGGCCTCTGAGGGGAGCTGAGCGGAAGGCACCACTGCGTGGAAATGGGATGCGCCAAACGTGGAGGCCGCCAGGGGCAGGGCAGAGGGGAGTGTCAAGGGAATGGGAAGAGGGGCTGAGGAGGCAGTCACAAGGGCCCCAAGAAGCCACGCGGCACTCTGGTCTGTCTCCCAGGAGATTTCAGCAGGAGGGTGACCTGTCCACATCAGGCAGAGGGCCACCCTGGAAGGCAGGGAGAGTGGGGGCGCAGGCAGAGGTAGGCCCTGCACCCCTTCCTGAGGAGGAGGACCGAGGACCAAAGGCGCGGGTCTGCAGGGTGTGAGGGGGAAGCGGGGCGCGGGTGCCCTGGGTCTGGAGGCGAGGAGGAAGGCGGTGGCAGTGACTCGGGTGTGGTGCCACTTAGCAGGTTGCAGGCCCGGGGGTGATGGCAGGCTTGGCTTGGCACAAGCTGAGCCGGGTGCTCCTGGGCCAGCAAGGTGGCATGTGGACTAGGCTCTCAGGTATGCGGCCCGGCAGAGGCACAGCTGGGCCGGAGGCAGGGTTTGGAAGAGGTTTGTGTCCTTGGTAGTAGCAGAGGTCATGGAAAGTGAGCATGCCCAGGAAGAGGGACTCCAGCTAGAGAAGACGCTGCCCACCTAATGGCCAGGTAGAGGAGGTGACCCCGTGGGGGAGGGGCCCAGGGGGGAGGTGTCGGCCCAGGGGGCTTTCGGGATGGGGAGGCTGGAGTGGAAGCAGGGCCTGGGGCTGCGGGGAGACTGCAGGTGAGGGTGGCTGTATTAAGCAGGGTTGTGGCGACCTTGGCAGGCCCAAGGTCAAAGCCTGGTGAAGCAGTGCTGGCGGAGGCCAGGCAGGACTGGGTGGACAACAGCAGATGGCGACTGCCTGGCACCCCTTTGCAGAAGTCTGGGGGTGGGGATAGAGCAGTGTGGGGTTGAGGGAGCCATTTATTTCTTTAATCTGTGGAGGAGCGTTTCCGACACCCCGCTACGGCCGAGCTTTATCTCAGTTACATTCTTTTTTCTTTTTGGTACTGGGGATTGAATCCCAGAGCACTTCACCACTGAGCCACATCCCCAGCCCTTTTTATTATTATTATTTTTTTATTTTGAGATAATGACTCACTAAGTTGCTTAGGGCCTCATAATTTGAACTTGTGATCCTCAGCCCGGAGTCAAGGGGATTACAGATGTGTGCCACCATGCCCAGTTGTTACATTCTTGAGTACAAACAGCCTATGACATAGAGATTATTTCGACAAAGTGAGTACCCATACAAAAAAGCAGATACTGTTATTCTCCTGTCTTTATTTGCGAAGCTCAGAGTGGTTATGTAACTTGCTCAAGGCCACACAGCTAGAAAATAGATCCAACCAGTCGGTTAGCTAACGTCTTAATTGAAGAGCCCGAATCTTAGCCCTTACACTTACTCCTCCAACACTCAAGCTCTGCTGCCTTTCAACTGAGCCCTGGTCACTGCCTGTCCTGTGTGTCCCCTGATCGGTGATCCTCTTGTGGGAAGAGCTGGATTTGCATGTCCACCAAGTGTGCAAGATCCTAGAGCTCGTGGCAGCTGGTTGTGTCTTTTCTACGTTTAGTGGTGAACTTGGCTGTGATGGGAGTATTTGCACCAAGGAAATTGGCCCAGGTGACAAATTAGAGCTGGTTTTAGTTTGCACAGCTCACTGCTCAGCCTTAGGTGCCTTTGTCTCGACGAGCAGCCGAGGTCCTCTGGCTCCCTTGGGGCTTCCTTACCTGTGCCCTGCTCTGGCCTTCCACCTGCGGCCGTGAGACCTGGGCTCCAGAGTGCTGAGCTGGAGGGGCCGGGCAGCAGGAGGGCGTCAGGGCGACGCTGCAGCTTGGGAAGCCCTTGCTGGAGTGAGGAGTGAGCTGAGCTGGCCTTTCCACCTGCCGCCACAGCCTCCTGTGCCCCGGGGCCAGCCCTGCCTTCCAAGACCGAGACCTCCAGAGCTATCACTTCTCCTCCCTAAGTGTGGCATGGCTTAAGTGAGGACCAAGGAGGAAAGGCCGAGGCTCCTCGTGCCCTGGGAGAGGCTAGCATCATGCGCTCCCTCTGCAGAGCCGCCTGGGAGCGGTTCCTCCTCACGGAGGCCCCCTGTGTCCACTCCACTGCAGACAAGGAAACCGAGGTGCAAAAGAGGAAGCAACCTGTGTCCAAACCCAGCTGCCGAGGGCAGCCCGAGATTTCCTCCCAGGCAGCCCAGAGGCCTCAGGCCTCACTTCCATGTTCCTCCTGGTCCACGTGCAGGGGTCGGCTCGGAACCCAGAGTGGTATCTGAGGGCTTTCGGATGCATGTGTCTTCCCGCCTGCCCTGCTAAGGCAGGGCTTTCCTGGGACTGCTCCCAGCTGGGTCTCAGGCTCATTGGGGCAACGGGAGGGCCGTGGCTCAGGTCCCCGTGGGGCCTGCTTGGGGCTCGTGCGCCACCTGCCCAGTCGAGGCCAGGCACGAGGAGCTTGCCCAGGCCCCAGCCGTGGCAGCTGGCCCGGGCTCCTGGTGGCCACCCACAGCCTGCAGCGCCCACCCCCACGTGAACAGTGGCGTGTGCAGTTCCCCATTCAGCTGAGGGTGAGTGCTGCGCTATTTTAAGCCCACATGGAAGTATTTTTTTTTTTTTTTTATAAGGACCATCTGCTACCGGCCCCAGCCCAGATGATACAGTTAGAGCTGCCCACAGCATCCTCTCCCGCCTTCAGACAGTTCCAGGAACGAGGGTGACTCAGACCCAGCTGAACCCTGTCTTGCTAACCCGAGCGATGGCCCAGGCAGCATGGGGACAAACACGTTCGTGGGGCAGGTGCCCTCCGCTGCCTCTCAGACAGGAAGGGGACCTCAGCCTCTGTTTCAAGGGTGCCAAAGCCCTCCTCAGCTGCACCCCTTCCCCTCGGAGGGACTGTGACCAGGTCAGAAGTTCAAGTGCAGATGCTGCAGCTTCTTGTCACAGCAGCTAGTCACAAAGCATGTCACAGAGAAGCTGGTGGTGCACAGTCTTGGTCACTACCCTGCTATGGCTATCCCCAGAAGAGCCCCTGGGTCCACATGGGGAGGCAGAAATGGTGGGTGCCTTGCTGGGCTGTTTGAGGAGGTGTCCTGGGGGGTCTCACCCTGGGCTGTTGGGAAGATGCTGTGGCCCAGGGCTGCCCCCAGCCAGGGCCCAGGGCCGGGCACTCGCTCTCGAGCGGCTCACCGCCGCCTTCTCACCTCCCCCTTCTCTCCTCTTCCCTTCTTAGCACCTAATGACTCACATGAAAAGAGGACGTGTAACCCAGTGGGCAGGGCAGGGACTGCAGTGAGACTTTGCATCTGGGACCTGCCCTTCATAGGCTGTGTGGCTCCGAGCTGCGTAAATATGATCCCTGGGGCTCGTTTTGCTCCCCTGTAAATGGGGTCAATCTGACCCACCTCCTAGGGAGCCAGAGAGCAGTAAGAGGGTAGTTCACGGGGAGCGTCCACGATGCCCAGCTGCTTTGTTCTCTATCATCATGAAGGGCAAAGCCGGCCTCTGGGTTGGCTGGGAGGCTCAGGCGTATCTGGAAATGCTGGCTCCGAGCTTCTGCCAGGCAGCGCCTCCCACCACATCGCTGTCACTGTGCTCCGGGTGCCTCGGCCCCCCTCCTGCCGTGGAACTGCGGGGACTCTGGTGACAAAATGCATGGGCCACAGTTAACTCGATCCTGATAGTGTAGGCCCCGGCCTGGGCCAATATGTCCTCACCCAGTTATTTTGATCAATGTCTTTGACCAGGATTGTGGGACCCCCGAGGACCCCCGAGGCCCAGCCTTTGCTTGGTGCTTCTTTGCCTTTTCTGGCCCCTCCTCTCCTTTCAGGGGCTATGGCTGGCCGGTCAGGCCTGGCTGCCCACCCTCCCTGGGCTCACTGCGTCAGGCCCGCAGCCCGCGCTGGGGCTGTCCTGGGGCCTGTACCCTTCGAGGCCAGCGTCTGATGGTGCGATGGGACTTCCTGCCCAGGGTCTGTCTATCTGCCTCTCCTTGCTCCTTGGTGGAGCCCTACAGTTTATCTGTGGTCACTTTTCTCACCCATTTCCTGCCAGCTGCTACTGGTTTTCAGTCAGCTCTGAGAGCTACGGTGATTGGGAAAGGCTGCCTGGGAGTGTTCACCAGGTCGTCTGGGGGGACACGGGGACATAGGCCCTGAGGAGCACAGTGGGGGCACCCCTGTGAGGGACACAGGAAAGACACACTTCTCACAGAAAAGTGGGCACACTCAGTGTGTCACGGAAGCCCGTGTGTGTGCATGTGTGTGTGTGTGTGTGTGTGGGGGGGTATAAAGGAAAAAATTTAAAATGCACAGAAGCCAAAATGGTTTCACGTTTTGAGAAGTCAGAACAGAGCTCCAGGCTGAGCTTGGCCCTTTCACGGGGCCTTCGTGTCCTCCCTGAGGTGACTGTGGTGAGATGTCTCAGATAGGACATTTAAAGTCTTATTTCCTGGCATTTCCGAAAATGAAGACCCCCCACCCCGGCCATGCGGCACATGACTCCGCCCAGGAGAAAACTCTATGTTGGGAAACAGTTTTGGGGTGGCCCCAAATGTCGGCAATCACTCGGTCCAGGGTCTTTCCCTGCCGAGAGGGTTGGTACCCAGGAGCAGCTGCGGTGGTTGGGAAAGGACACGGGCTGTCTCCTGGAGGGTGGGACCAGACCCGGCACGAGCGGCATCACCTGGGGACCTGTGTAAGGCGCTGTGCTGAGTCTCAGCCGGTGGGGCCAGGCCTGGGGAGGGCAGCGGACTGGGTCCTGCCTCACCACTGGGTGGCCCTGCCCTGGCCTTCATTGGTAGATTCAGATTTTTCTGTTGGTAGGTGGGGTTGCGAGGAATGAGACAGACACTGCAGAACAGGATCACATGTTCCATTCCACACGTATTTTCAGCCTCCCTTGGGTACCAGGCTCTGTGCTGCACTCATAAGGGGCCACCTGGCACCTAGAGTTCAAGGTACTTACTGAGAGGGGACAGATAAAGTAAAGAAGGCTGCTGTCTACTAAGGAGAAGTTCCTAACTGGACCTGGCCTGGCTGCTGGGAGACCCCATGGGGCCCCATGGGGGGAGATGGCCATGAGGTGACCTCCTGGGGTGAGACCCAAAGCAGTTAATCAATGGATGGGAATTAGATGAGGGAGGAGACTTGGAACACTGTAGTGAAGGGGAAGGAAGGTTCTGAGAATAGCCTTTAAGATTTGGGGGTCAGCCCAGCTCTGAGGTTGAGTGCCTAACCTTAGTCCAGTCCCCATACCTCTCTAAATCTCAGTGTTTGATCTCATAATGGGTCTAATAACATTTCCCTTTGAGTATAAGATTTAAATGAGATAATACATGCAAAGTACTTAGCAAGGCCTCCCTAAACTCAGTCAAGACAACAGTGGCTGCCTTGTTGGGGAGCAGTGGGGAGCCATGAAGGGCTTTCAGGTACAGAGCAACATGCATGGGATAATGTAACCACATCTGGAAACTCTGTGGACATTTAGGCCAGTAGAGGCTCCTTGTTGTGCACAAGATGCACGCACCATTCATATTTCAAGATACAATCACGCTTAAAATTTGTCTGAGAAAATATCTGAAATATCAGTGTAGAATCTGACCACTTTCCAAAGCAGCATTCCTTTGGATTGAGAATAAAATTGTAGAACAACGCTTCATTATTTTCCCTCTCAACAAGTCACAGAGCCCAGAATACAGGAAAATTGTGGCTTTCGATGATTGAGCCTTCCGGATGCCCACGCATGGGCAAGACCTGGCTCTGGATGTGCCCAGTCCAGTGACCTGCATTCTTGGAGCCATGTGGGCAAACCCTGCTTCTCATGGAGAAATCCTCAGCTGAACCAGGCTTTTCTGTTTTCAAAGATGGGAAGTCTCTGGAGGGAACTCCACGGTACCGGACGAGAGCCTTCGACAGTTCCTTCCCGGATGCTTTGAGAAAGTCCTGCATTTAGCTTCCATTCAAAAGCAGCCTTGGGGCAGATGCTCCTTGATCCTCCCGTGAGCAGTTGGTGAGCACCTTCATGCACCCTTGCACAGGCTCAGACAGTGACCGGCTGGAACACACATTCTAAAAGTGAGAAACACCGTCCGCAGGTCAAATAGAGCAGGCATGAAGGCCCAGGGTCTTCCTGGTCCTAGGCTGTGCACACTTTTCCTTACTGAGCGACTCGCTCTCTGCTGACTTCTGAAGGAGGGGGATGGGGGGCACCTAGAAGCATCAGACGCTCAAATGTGGAGGCTACGCCGGCCACCCAGGTGCCTTTGCAGAGAACCTGTGCAGCTGCCACCCACATCAAAGGTGTGTGGTCCAGGTGGGAGCCTGGGTGGTCAGGTGCGATTCCCGGCACTGGCACCAACCCTCTGCGACAAGACTTCTGCCTTTATCTCTAAACTGGGTCAAGGTGTAATGTTTCTGGTTCTATGAACATTCCTGGGAGAACAACTTCACTGGCCAGGATTGTGCCATGTGCGGTGTGGGTTCCAGACAGAGATTACCCCCTCCCCATGGTTTTCTGGGAGTTCATCTGAGGATGGGGCCAGAGCCCCCCACTCTGTTACTTAGAGGAAATGGTCACATTAGAGGCTCTTACTCCAGCACCGCCTGGATTGGAGGTGAAACAGCACTGAGGCTTCTCTTGCTAACCCATAGGTTGGCATCTGTGCCCAGGGCCTTTCCCTCCCTGCCAATCACTTTGGATGCTCCGAAGACCCTGTGCGGCCCTGAGGACTGCCGGAGTTCCCCAGCAGGCAGGTTTCCTCTTAGCCCCAGGGCCTTCGCAAGTGCTACTCCCTTGTGGTGTGATGGTGGCAAACTCTCTTCATTCTTCAGAACCCAGCCTCATGCTCACGCCTTCTGGGAAGTTTTTGTGGATCCCTTGGATCTCTGAGGGCTCATGAGTCATTTCCTCCATGCACAGGCTGTGTTAAGGATTCAGGGTGCCCCGAGACCTGTTCTTGGTCACCTCTGGCAGGCCAAGGGGAGAGCCTCCCACTTTTGGGGAAGCAGGAGGGAATCGTTCCTTCCATCTCACACCGGATCCCTGCCCCTGACCAGGAGTTGGAGTTTTTGTTTTAGAACACCCTGCAGCAGGGGGTTGATCTCAGGGCTGTCCTGAAGCCTGGAGACAGGGAAGGGCCCCTTCAGGATTAAAGCAGGTCAGAGACTCCCGGGAGGAATCAGCAGCTCCCTTTGGATGGAAGCACAGGGCTGCTGCTTTGGAGGGCACTGGGGAGGGTCAGGCCCCTGGAGGACCCTGTAAGTTCAGCAGAGTCTGCCCTGCAGCAGCCTGACCTTCTGAGGGAAGCCGGGAAGGCCATCGAATCCCAGGATCTCTCTCACTGGCTGTGGCTTTGGGGGTGGGGCTGTGACCGTGAGAAAGGAGAGGCCCAATTGCAGGAGATTGATGGGGACCAGGCCTGATCCTGGCCCAGGTGCTGGCTGGTGACATTCCAATGGCTCCCCAGGTCTGGTTTTTCCTGTTACTGAAACTGCTGCAGCATGAAAGTTTCTCTGGGCCAGGTCAGAAGTGCCCATGTACAGAAGGCTGAGCTCAAAGGAACAGGAAATCAGGACTTGTATCAGCACCAGCTCAAACTCTGCAGTCCTGGCCTGCTTCCTAGAAAGGAAGGGGGTGACAGCACGGGATGGGGGCTGAGATTTCCCAGGGAGGTCAGGGATGACAGTGGGCTGGGGTCCCCCAGGGAGGTTGGGGATGACGCAGGGGCTTCCCAGGAGGTCAGGGTTCTGGTCTGGAGGGGAAGGGGCTTTGCTCTGCCCGCAGTGGTGGCCCACAGCCGTTCTCTGACCCCGTGGGTTTCTGTTTCCTTCTCTGTTAGAATGAGGCCAAAGGCACGTGCCTGCCACCCTGGAAGGATCTGGGTTGGGGACAAACAGGGTAATTCTGGACACTGCATCTTGGATGTTCCTGTTCTCTTCTGGGCAGTCTCTGGCGAAATGTGATGTGAATGGTGACTCCGGAAGTGGGGGGTCACAGAGAGGCAAAGAGGGGCTGCCATAGTCATGGGCTCAGGTAGCTAGGAGGGTCCTGGGGCCAGGCATGGGGGGCAGTCGCAGCCACTTCCCCCACAGTTGAGAAAACCAAGGCCCAGGGAAGGTGAGTGTGTGGCCCTGGGACCCAGAGCTCTCAGTGGCTAAATGCTGATATCAGGGTGTGGGCTTCTCAGGTGGGGATCTCAGTAGGTAGCCCAAGGTGACCCCACTCTGAATTCCAGGGCTGGGCACCTGGGTCAGCTCCCCTCCTCTTCTCCCCAAGGAGGCTACCCTTCAGGGCAGGGTCCTCCACATGACAGCCCGAACTTGTGGCCTGGCTGAAGGACACAGACTCCTGTGTCCAGCAAAGAGGCAGTTCCTGCACAGGGAGGGAAGAGGCCGGGAGTGGCCAGGTAGGTCCAGGCCTCCTGAGCTCCTGGGATCAGAGACCCCACCTCCTCTCATCACAGTCTAGATCCCCTTGGGGGGCACTTCTGGCCACCTACCCTGACCCCGGCCGGTGCCTCTGGCTGCGGGTGGTGAGGGCAGGGAGGGGACCTGGCAGAACAGCTCACGCTGCACAAGTCTCCCACACTGAGTCCCCCTCAGCTTGTTCCACTTTCAAAAATAGCTAATGAGGAAATTAATTTTGTCACCCAGATGTATTCAGTAAAAACATGTCAGGGGAAGACAATTAACCTCTGCACTGATGAATCCTGCCCAAGCTAATGAAGTTCACATCTGTAGACGCTGAGAAGTTGGAATGGGGAGAGGACCCAAATCAGGGCTTCCTCCAGGCAGGGGAGGAGGGGGGGGGAAGAGACAGAGACAGAGATGGAGGGAGGAGAGAGAAGGATAGCGGGAAGAATGGCGGGAGAGGGCGAGGGAGTGCGGGCTTCACGGCAACCTGGCCCTAACCTTTTCTGAGTATTTTCTGTTGTTCGAGGCTGTCGCTTGCAGTTGGTTTGGGACAGGATAAGACTTGACAAATTAAACCAGAAAATGAAAGATTAGAATTTTTTAAGACGTAGTTTCCATCTTTCCTGGACTGAGTCATCTCTGCTTAATGATTCTGGATTCCTTTTCCTTGGGGACCCCAAGCCCCACGAGGAGGTTACTTGCCAATAGGAGGGGCCTATGGCTGGCCGGCTGGTCCCTGAAAAAAATCTCCCTGTGTTGGCTGAGAGTAGCACGGTCAATGCAGGTGGCCTCTGGGTCTCCTGGTCTTCACGGAGACCGCCACAGGGAGATGGCAGCCCCTTAGAAGAGGTCACTCTGCCGACATTGGATCCAACGTGTGGGGGGGTCAGTGTGAAGAGAACGGGTGGCGCTGCCCGGACCCCACCCTCCTGTCCCTCAGCTCTGCATAGGAAGCAGGTCCAGTGGAACCTTCTCTGGAGATTTTCAGTGGAGATGTCAGGTCTGACATCCCTGTGACCTCTCCGGGGTTTGTCACATCCATGACTTGGTCTGGGCCTTCTCAGGTGCTGACAGCAGTGCTCACCTGCCAAGCCTGGCTCCTGGTCCACCGGGCCAACTTGGCCATCAGCCAGAGGGGCTACTTTGCCCTTGCCTGTCAGGAAACCACACTTTCCTTCATCCCTCCCAGCTCTGTGAAGCACAGGACAGAAGCAGCTGCCCTTCAAATCTCTTTAAATGACCAGTTCTTGAATGTTCTAGGATGCGTGGTGGCGGGGGGCAGTGTGGCCTGGCTGGGCCGCCCACTGGGAGGCAATGAGGAAATGGAGGAAGACGCTTAGACACTCAGGATGTGCTTCTTTCCAGAAAACCCAGGACAATGACAGTAGCTGGCCAACAAGAGAAGGGGGCTGGGAGCTTGGACATCCAGGGCCTGGGGTTTAGCTGGGGTCAAGCCTGGGCTGCCATGTTGGAACTCAGGGGGGCGGGGGGGCATCAGTGGAAGAGTCAATGCTGGGGGGCTGAAAGAATGCCGACCCTGTCACCTCACCCCCTGCAGACACGGAGGGAGGGAGGAGATATTAGGTATCTGGATTTTCCGATGACCAGGCTCTTACTAATCTAATCTTCCTAAGCAGAGTGACAAGTGTGCAGATTGCAGGGAGTGATAGATGTCACATATCTTGAGTTCAGTTGGGCCGTTGCTTGCTCTGTGTGAAGAACCACCCCCACCACAAACCAGGAATCAGGGGTAGATTTTTCCAGCTTCATGAATTACAAGCTGGGCAGACCAGAGCCTCCCAAGTGCCCACCCACACAGAAAAGGGTCTCAGAGTGACTCCTGTGGGCCCAGGGCAGTTGGTGTGGTCATTACACCCTGGAGAGAATGGGGAACTTGTCGGATTTTGCAGTGAGGTGGGCAGGGGCTACACCCTGGAGAAGGGATCCTAACCCGCACAGGCTGGCAAAGCCTACAGGGGTGAAAATGGAACCACGAGGGGCCCAGGCGCAGCCGTGCTGGGAGGGCTCACCCCGCAGCTCTGGGCCCTGGGTCTGGTGCCTGCCCCATACCTGGCAGAGAGCTGGGTTGAGTCCTCATCTGGCTCTGCAGGTGAGCACAAGCCCCGGGAAGCTTGTCCCCACACACCAAGCTCGTTCCACACCACCTGCCAGCCACCCCCAGGCCGCAGGCCCCACGGATGAGCAAAGGAATGAAAGCCCGAAGGAGGAGGGATTCTGGGGGAGACTGATGAGGTGGCTGCCAAGTCTGCGAGTGTGTAGGATGCAGGCTTCTCCAGCCCGGATGGGGGCAGCTCTGTGCTCTGCTCTGGACAGACCACACGTGAGGGCTCCGGGTTAGAGGGCGGGAGGAGTATTCTGGCACCGAGGGTTCAGCATGCAATTGAGTTGCTAATGAACACTCTGTGTCTGCAGCCCTCAGAGGTGGGTGGGTGCTGCCTTGTAGTCCTGACCCCTCCTGCGGGATGCATGACATCTAAAAGGACACCCTGGAATCCCACAGGCCTGGGGAGAATCCCAGTCAGGGCACTGACCAGCCCAAGCCTCAGTTTCCCCATCTGTGTGTTGACATGAGTTTTTCCTCATTAGAAGGAACAACATATGTAAGTAAATGTGTTTTAGTTAGAACACACTGCGCAATGCTGTCCTCCCTTCCAGCACACACACACATGTGTGGTGCCCTGGGCCTGGGGGAGTCTTGGAATGTCCTGGGGAGAGGCCTGAACCTCCCTTAGCCGCTACCTGCCAATCTTCCACCGTCGGAGCAGAGACCACCTGGTCCTGGGAGGAATGAGGGCTGGGAGCTACTCCCGCCCACGGTCCCTTCCCTCCCTGTCTTTTCCACCCCTGTGTAGACCTGGACGAGGGAGGGAGTGGGAGCCAGTTCCAGAGCTCCGGGTGGTCTCCCCCACTGTAACCTGCCGAGTGACACCTGTGGCACAGCAGCTCCCTGTGTCCAGGGCCTCCTCAGAGGGAGGCAGGGCCCAGGAAGTCTGCTTGGCCGCCTTCTGGTCCTGCAGCCTTTGACATAGGCCCCCGCTCAGCTCTGGGGCTGGCCGGCCTGCTGGGACTCTCCCCTGCTCCTGTTTGGCTGACCCTGGTGGCCACCTGGCCACTGTAGGGGTTACTCAACAGTCATGCAGAGCAGAAGGGTGGTGACGGGGGGGGGGGGAAGTGGGGAAGTGGCAGAAGCTGAAGAAACCTCCCAGGGCTCTTGCAGCTGGGGCCCTAGTTCCCGATTCTCTGGCTGACATGTGGCCCGAGGGCCCTGGCCTCTGGCTCCCCTTCCACCCCCACCAGGGAGGACACAAGTCCCCCCCGCCCCCAGACTTCTCCTCCTGGCACCCCTGACCCAGCTCTTTCTGCAGCCTGCCAATCCCGCAGGCGGTGGCTGTGGGGCTGAGTGTGGTCAGGGGTTGATGGCATTTCTCATCTGTGCTGGACGCTTCCTACTTAGAGAACAGGGCTCAGAGATCAAGTGACGAGTGACATGCTGGAGTTCACAGTCAGAGGTGCAGCTGGAAGCTGACCCCAGCCTGCAGTGTGGCTCCTCAGCTGAGCTCTACCTCTGAGCTCTGCTGCCCCGTGGGGCCCAGGGACTGGGTCCTGGGCAGGCTCAGGCTCCATGCTGTGTGCAGATTTAGTTCATTGGTGGAAAAAGGGAGCCAAGAGCCTAACTTGGGGTCCCCAGGAGGCTCGTCCCTTTGGATGGCCACTTCATGGGCCTGAGAGGTCGGGAAGCACTGGCAGAGGCCCTGACTCCAGGTGGGGAGGACTCGCCTTGGGCCACCTCTTTGTTCCTTTTGCTGAGATTCTGTCCCCCAGCCTGGGAGTCCCAACTCTGAGGCCCCTTTCCTGGCCTACTTCTGTTTCCCAGCTTGAGTGTGAGCAGGGTGAGGCTTGGATTTGGAAAGCATGTCCCATTTCTAGACGGGTAGTGCTGAGCAGCAGCGTCTGAGGGGGACAGGAAGCTGTGGAAGAGGGCAGGTCAGGGGCCTGTGGTCCAGCTGCCGTCCTGACATCCCCCTTGCTCCCTGGACTCCTTCCCTCTGGGGATGGGGGATGGGTGCGAGTTTGAGTGGCTGCTGGGGGTCCCTGGGGTGGAGCCTTTGGGTTTGACCTCATTGTGAGTGGGTTCGGAAGGGCGTGACTACACACAGTCACTTATGAAATGCCTACTGTGTGTCATGGCCACAGGCTGGACTGGGGTCACCCCCTGCAGCCCTCATCACAACCTCAGCAGTGCCTCTGACTGATGAAGACGCGGGGTGTGGGGAAACGATTTGCCTGAGGCCACAGATGAAAGAGGCAGAGCTGGGATCCCTGGCAGGGCTCTGAGCCCACGTCGGCCCTCTATCTGGCTCTTCCATCGGTAGCTGAGCAGCTCCCTCCTTCCTGCAGAGGCTTGGGGGTGGCCGAGGGTATAGGCCATGTATCAGTTTAGGGCTGTGCTTCATGGCAAGGCTAGGCCACCCGACTTCCTACCCCCTGCTCACTGACGGCTTAAGGGAGATGATCCCTAGTCCCATGGGGCAGGGGACACGGTATGGAGGAGCAGGGTGGTAAGTGGTGAGGGTCTCACTCCCGCTCAGGCATATTTTAGCCTATGACCTTGGACAAAGCTCAAGCTCCAGTTTCGTCACCTGTAAAACAAGGTGTGATAATGACGGCTCCTGGCGGTTTGGTTAGTTCCCTGGGGCTGCCAGAACAAAGCACCACACACTGAGCGGCTTAAACCTCTGGGATTTATTGTCCTGCAGTTCTAGAGTGACAAGTCCAAGGCCAAAGTGTCCTCAGCATCAGCCCCAGCATTGGTTCCCTCCTTTTCCCCCTTCCCCTCCTCCTCTCTTCCTCCTCTGCCTCTTTCTCCTTCTCCTTCCTCTCCTTCTCCTTTTCTTTTTTTGTGCCTGGGGGATTGAATCCAGGAGCATTCTACAACACCCCACTCCCCTTTTAAATTTTATTTTGAGGCAGAGTTTCACTGAGTTGCTGAGGCTGGCCTCAAACTTGTGATACTCCTGCCTCAGCCTCCTGAGTCTCTGGGATAACAGGTGTGTGCCTCTGTGCCTGTAGCACCGGTTTCTTTTGAGGCGGTGAGGGAGAACCTGTTTCGGGCCTCTGTCCAGGCTTCAGGGATGCTGGCCATCCCTTGTGTCCTGTCAAGTCTCGCCCTGATCTCTGCCCGAGTGGCTGTGATCTTGGGAGATGGGATAGGAGGTCATGAAATGGCTTGTTCTGAGCTGAAACTTTGGCTCCATTGAGACAGAAATGTGACCAGTGGCCAAGCACAGTCTGTATTTCTGACCTCCAGGGCGTGAACTCTCTGGATTATCTCTTCAGCTGACCCTAGTAAGGGGCACAGCCCTGGTTTGGGTCAGACTGGGCTGCTAAGTGGGAAGTCAGCTTTTCGACCTGTATTGTGGTCATTGCTGAGCACTCCCTTGTAGAATTGAGTGAACAAGGGGACCAACAATGCTACCAGCTCTTCACTTTTCCAAGTATTTTAAAAAATATATTTTAAGTTGACAAATCAGAGTCATATATATTTATGGGATATATGCTGTTCTGGTAGATGTTTATATTGTTGTGTGATTAAATCAAGCTAATTAACAAATCCATCATCTCCCATACTCATTTTTTGCACAGAATGGTGATTATAATAAATAATAATGCACTGTGTACTTTAGAATTGCTAAGATGATAGATTTTAAACTGCAGTCTGCTCTCCATAGTCAGGCATAGACATGGCCCTGAACTTCCCTTAATAACAAACGCATACACACACATACATGCAAAGATAAACATTCAGGCTCACGGCCCAGCACCTGAAGTGCTGCTGCTGCTGGGTTTAATGTTAACCGTGTACTCAGTTGTGAGTGGAGATACTTAGGAGTTGAGGGATGCGTTGATGAACTTCCACAGGCTCCAGCTGCAGGTCCAGCCCACTTGGGGCCTGTTATGGTAACGCGTGTGCACGTGTGTCCCTGTGTCTGTGCTCACATGAATGTGCATTCGCACCACAGTTGGACAGGCGGAGTCAGGATCACAGTAGTTTGTCTGTCACCAGTGCAGTCCTCCTGAGAACTATCTATCTTGTGTCTATGCCATGGCTGACACTTTGCTAGCACCTTGCAAGACAGGTGACTCCCATTTCCGGAGAAGACTCTTGCCTTCAGAGGGGTTGATGCCTGAGTGTCTCTGGGTCTATCTTGCTCTTTGAGTGGGTTTTTACCCATGCATGATTTTTACCTTGTAGTTTGGAAGATGCTGATTTACTGAGTTACACAGATCCCCCGAGTGTTGTCACATTTTACTGTACAACACCCAGGAACCGCAGTCACTACTTCACCATCAATCTCATCAGAGAAGTCTTGGGAAGTGCTCCGTCAAGCACGTGGTATGTTAGATTTTTTATCCCTGTGACAAATACCTGAGAAAAACAATTTTAAGGATGAAATATATATTTTGGCTCAAGATTTCAGTCCACGGTTGACTGGCTCCATTGCTTTGGGCTGAGACGAAGCAGAGCATCATGAAGAAGGGCGTGGTGGAGGGAGGCTGCTCAGCTCATGGCCACCGAGAAGGGGTGGGGGAGAGAGGGAGGGAGAGAGGGAGCATGAGCAAGCCCAAGGAAGGAGCCATGACAAGATCTACCCTCGAGGACGTGCCACCGGAGCCTGGTGACCACCGTGCAGTGGGGTGCCACGGCCACCCCTGCCTTGATTCACGTGGTTTCCCACCGTCCCTTCGTGCTGTGGCGCAGGTGTGGACAAGGGTAAAGGCACGTCTCGCCACCCCACTCTCTTCCTCCTCTCTCTGAGGCCTGAGCCTCTTTCCACTTTCAGCTCACTCTATTCCTTCCTTCTCTGTTTCTTCGTGTCTCTTGGGCTCTCTCATATGGTCTCTCCCTCTTCTCCCCGTGTTCTCTTTTCCTGACCCGGACCTGCCCTCCTTCTCCTCCACGCCCTCCTCCGTCCCTCCTCCTGGGTGCCTGGATCCATGGTACGCTCGGTGCGGGTGTGCGTGGGCAGCGTCCACCGTGGCAGAGCGGGCACTGTTGGAAAGGACCTCTCCTTGCCAGCGAGGAGCAGTGAGAAGCCCTCCCTCCATAGAAACCTTTCCATCCGGAATCCCTTGCCCCCAGTTCAGCCGGCTCTGGACGTGAGCACGGCGGATGCTGTGGGTGCCAGGGGCCCTCCGTGCTGGGCGGTGCAGCTGTGCTGTCTGTGTTCAATGGTGGCAGAGGAAGAAAACACGGTCTCCTTCCTTCTCACTGCTAGGCAGCTGGGAACTGGTGCTCAAGTTGAACAAATCAGTTGAAAGAATCCTTGTTTCTCTTGTTGTTTCAGAACGCTTACCCAGAAGGACTTAGATACAGGTTGTCATCAGGCGGACGACAGGTCATCTCAGGGGGACAGCAGAACAACCCTGGGAGAGGCCCGTGCCCTCCTTGGTGCCCTTGGGGACGTCCTCCCCTTCCTCTGACCTAAGTTTGGTCCTTTCTTCCCAATCTCCATCTCTCTCAGGCCACTTTTTGAGGGAATATGAGTATTTATCAAAATCTCCACACATGCCCCGGGTTCCAGGGACTTAATAGACTTTCACTGAGAACTGCTAGCTCCTTCCACAAGGTAGACTTTATCACTCCCATCTCACAGGTGACCAGACTGAGGCTTGAGGAGTGTGTGGTGACTGGTCTCATAGCTGTGTGGTCAGTCTGCTGCCTGGCTGCAGGGTCCAGGCCCAGTTGTTGGAGGCTGGAGCCATGGGCAGCAGACAGAGAGGCCCAAACAGGCTCCTGTGTTTGCACATGGACACACACGTGTGTGCAGGTGTGTGTGTGTGTGTGTATACACGAGTGTGTTCTGAGGGAGAGGTGTTGGGGCCAAGCGTGGAGCAAAGGACTCATGCTGAGGAGCCTGGCCATTGTCCTGAAGGGCAGAGACAGGTGGCAGTTTTACTGCAAAACTTGTGTGGTCAGGTGTGTTGGGGAGGCTTACTTGCAGAGTGCTTTGTAGACTGGGTTTGAGGGTAGCGGCATCAGGGGACCCCGAGACAGGATCCCCCTAGGAGGCCACTGCAAAAACTGAGGAGGAAGCTGAAGATGGCCGGAGGTGGCACATGGTCCTGGGGACGCACCGGTACCTGAAGGGGGAAAAGGAAGGACCAGGAAGGGCCCGACAGCCTCTGGCCCGGCACTTGATCACTGGTCTTCGAGGCCAGGACCTTGGGCGCCCGTGCGGTCTGAGGAAGCTACTTTAGAGCCAACGAGTGCTTTCCGGCTCCTGGAGCCTCTCACCCGCCTGCCTCCAGCTGCCGGCACCAGCCCTCTGACTAACAGACGGCTTCCCTGAGTGCCTCCCTCTGGCAAAGCTAAATATCAATTATCTCCCTTTAGTTCATGATTATTCATGGAAGCTAATGTCACCACATCGGGAGCGAGAAGTCAGGGGCTGGAGCCAGGCAGAGGGGCTGCCGAGCCGCTCCGGGTTCTGCAGGGGGCTGGGCCTGCTCTGAACTGGAACCCAGGCCTGGGCTGTGGTCTCAGGCGAGCCTCGGGCTGGAGGGTGCCCAGGCGAGAGTCCCTCCGCTGGAACCAGAGGTAATCTGCCCACCACCCTCCTGAGATGTGCCCCTGTGTCTCAGTTTTGACAGTTGAAGCTACATCCACGGGGATGCAGGTCACACCAGGCAAGACACGGGCAAAGGTGAGAGAGCCCGGGCCACGGCAGGCCCTGTGGGGGCAGAAGCAAGCTAAGCTGCACCTTGAAGTCTCATCATGAAGCCGCCCCTGGCTGTGTGTGTGGGGGGACATGGGTGTGACTGTGGGGGGGGACATTTTGCACATGGTGGTGATCCCTTAGCCCGACAGGATGTAAGCAGAATCGTGTGCTCTGAGGATTATGGGTGGCCCACATCCAGGGTGCGCGGGTGCTCGGGAAGTAAGTGCTCACTGATGAGACGTGTGCCCGCCGGCTTCTGCTGGCTCCTGTGGTCTCCACCCTGGCATGTGCCCTGGCATCAGAGGACAACCTCAGATCAAGGGGTGGAGGTGGATGGAGTCAGTGTGAAGCCCGGAGCTTCCAAACCGGAAGGCACAGAGCACAGCCGTCATCCCAACTCCCGCCGAGAAATGGAGCAGATCTGCAATTATCATATGAGGTCATTGGAGTGACATAAAATAATATCTAATTAGACACCATCCCATCTTTTAGAGACTTGTCATAGTTCAGATGGAAGACCTTTCAGCTTCTCAGTGGGAGCCTTTAAATTCTCATTCCCATTCAGATCTCTGCCTCTGTCCTTTGCTCTGGTCACTGGCCTCTGGTGGGCACTCCAGCCGCCATCTGCAGGTCAGTGGGAGAGGCAGGGATGGGTGTGGCTTCAGAGAGGAGCCAGGAGGGATTTGGCAGGCCGCAGGGCTTCCTCGTTGATCGCTGGTCCCATTTTTCTGAAGAAAGTATCAGAGAAGATGGAAAACCCACAGTCGTTGCCAGGACACTGGGCTTAAACCCAGACGACCTCCAAACGACAGAGCCAGGGTGAAGGCCCCGTCTCTCTGACCCTGGGTTTCATCTATGAAAGTGAGTGGGGGTGCTGGTTTGTGAAGGAGGCCAGAACAGAGTGACAGTCCTTGAAGTTTCTAGAAGCCGTGCTGTTTCTTCTGCTGCACTGAAGGGTTTTGCGCTAAAACCAAGGAACGGTATTTCCCTGGGTCTGTAGGAATAAAGGTCCCGCAAGCTATCGAAGGCAGGTGTCCCCATGCTGCCCGGTGGCCCTGGAGGCCTGGAGTCCCAGCTGGGTGCCTGCAGGACGAGGAAAGCTTCTAGGGGACTCTCAGGGGGCTGCCATCTGGCCCATCTTGTCACCTCCTACCCGGATTGCACCTGCGTTGTCCCACCAAGAGCCTGCGGCCATCTGGTTTCTGTTGTCCCTGCTCTTTTGGTTCTGCCCTCCTCACGTGTGGCAGAGCCCCACCCACGTCTCCAGGCGGCTCAGGGGCTTTGCTGGGGCCCATGAGGGCACCCGGAGGAAATGAGCTCTGCCTCAGCCCAGTGCTCCTGGGGCCACTGGTGGCCCTGCAGAGGCCCAGGTCTCCTCTGCTCCTCCTCCTCCTCAGGGTCAGGGCCAGTCCCCACCTCTTCCTCCTCAGTTCCAGTCCCCTCCTTTAGACCGGATTCAGAGACTCAAGCCCTCGGCTGACGAATCTGCATTTGGGTCATTTCACCTTTCAGGGCTTTCCCCAGATGACGGGGAAACACTGGCCCACATCTGCGTGAACTCAAGGCTGATCAGGAGAGGGCCTTCCGAGAGTACGGTCCTCCCTCAGAATGCAAAACCTGGTGCCTTTACCAGAAGCAGGCCGAGGGACGGCGAGAGGAACCGCCTTTGTGTCAGGAGTAGTGCTATCAGTTTGAAGCTTCTCTTCCAGACATTTTAAAAATTAAAAACGATGAAAATTGGGACGAGATACGGGTAGCGTACCATGACAGTGAGCACCCCACCCGCGGCCAGCGCGGGCGGAGGCGTGCTCCTTTCTGTAGCGCTCAGTCCTTCCATGCTGGTCACCACCGGCTGGGAGTCCTGGCGGGGAGGTGCAAGGCGCTCGGCTCTCCTGCTCCAGGGTGATGTAGCTGAGCTTCTGGGTGTCCCACAAGGAGCACGCCTCTGTGTCCTCTTGGGGACACTGGGAGCCCTTTCCCTCTGTACTTCTGGATTCTACTCGGGGTCTGAGGTTGGCCCCAGCGTTCTCCACTTACCAGCTGTGGGACTTTGTACAAGTGTCATCAGTTTCCTTGTCTGTAAAATACAGATGTGAGAACCCCTTGGGGGCGGGGAGAGAAGAGCAGCAGGCAGCTGTGCCCTGAGAGCTACTGGTGCCCACTGCCCGGAAATAGGTCTCTGGCTGTGACTGCCCTGGGAGGGCAGAAGCAGCTGCTTGGCCAAGCAGGAAGTGGAGAGCAGGCTGGATCCTGCTTGAGCAGGTTAGAAAAATCAAAGTTAGTCCAGCCAGGGAAACAGCGCAAGCCAGCCTGGCCCAAAGCTGATGGCTGACCTCCTGCGTCGTACCATCGATCCGGACCATCCACTTCCTCTTTGTGCCTTCTCTGCACAGGAAAGTCCCTGCAGGTGTGAGCTGAGCCTCACAAAGCAGCCTGGGAGATAGCAGCCGAGGAAAAATAATTCCACCTGTAAACACCTGTGTTAACAAGTGCTGTATTTGTGCAGCTATTTTCTTTTTCAAACTCTGTTTACACACACCTATTCTCTTACCGCGCTCAGGTGTGCCTTGCATGGCATCTGGGGACCTGCTGGCTGGGGGCCAACCTGCCCATCGGAAACGCCCCCGTCCTCCGGCCAGCACCGTGGGGCTCGGGGGCCAGGCCTTCTGTGGCTCAGCTAAGCTCCTCCTGGAGTCCAGCCAGGTCCCCACAAGCATGAGGTCTGAGGCTTCTTGTGACCGGAAGGGCCTGCTTGGGGCCCCTTAGGGGACAGTGACCCCAGCTGGAGGAAAAAGGACACCTGCTCTTTCCCTGGCTGGCCTAGGTCACTTTGCATTTTCACACCCAGAGGAAATCTGAACCCCTGGGTCCCTGATCACACCTGGCTGGACCAGGTCAGGGAGCAGGAAGTGCAGTCACCCAACAGTGAACCCTAGGAGGTGTCATGGTCCCAGTGCAGGCAGCCTCTCAAGCTCTAGAGTGTGTTCTGAATCCCCCTGACTCCGTGGAAGCCTCTGGACTGGGCTTGTTCTCGTCCGGCTGCTGGTCTCAACAGGAGCTGCACGGCAGGGTCACCAGGGATGAGCCAAGGCCCTTTACTGAGGCCCAGGCCCAGGGAGTCTCCTTCACTCAGCCCCAGTCTAAGGTACAGTCACTGCGGAAAGACTCCCCTCATATACGGCAAAGCCCTTATGCGGACTATTTGGACATTTCCAGAAGAGCTGGAGACAGAGAATCGGCCAGGCCCCTCACCGCCCCTCTTTGTTGACCGTCTGTGTCACTGAACCCTCAGTCACCTCTGGGGAACCGGTGACTCCAGCTCAGCTTCACCGTTCATCTGAACTCCACTGGCTTTTCCCTAAGTCCTTTCTCTGGCCCAGGGTCCTTGGAGCAGTCCTCCTTACATTTGTGGTCACATCTCTGGAGCCTCTGGTCTGATGGCTTCCCTGACATTCCTTGTCTTTGGATGGTCTTGGCCGTTTGGGGAGGAGTGGTCAGGTGTTTTGTAGAGTGCCCCTCAACTTGAGCTCATCCAGGATTTCTCTTCCGGTTACATTAGGATTGTGGGTTGGGGGAAGAGGACCACAGAGAGGTCCAGTGCTGCTTTCATGACATCCTATCAAGGTGCACCGGGTCACCATGGCTGCTGCTGCTGATGTTGACCTTGGTCACCACGTAGAGGTGGTGTTTGTCTGGCTTTTCCACCGTTTCCCTGACTCCGGCGTTCCATACCGCTCTTGAAGGCAAGCCCCAAAGCCCTGCCCTCCCGGGAGAGGGACACTTTCTCTCCACCTCTGGCAGGGGGAGTGTTTGTGTGAATTATTTGGAATCCTTCTGCAGGGGCAGATTCTCTCCTCTCCGCATTGCTTGCTTGTTCGTCCATTCGTTTATATTGGTCGGACCCACGGACATTTCTTTTACACTCTGAGCTACGACCCAATGCTTGGTTGCTCACTGTATTGCTCACGCTGTCCTAACTGTGGCTGGCAGGCACCCTTGCAGGAGACTCTGTGTCCCCGCCAGCTCCCTTCCACCCTGGAGGGAAGGTGCTGAACACCTGCTGGGGTCTGCCTGGCCTAGTGCTGCCCAGCCCTCTCACCCCCTTGTCCTGGGAGTGGTGTGGGGCGCCCAGCTGTGTGCTCTGGAACAAGTTCTTCAACCTTCACCCCCTCTGACTTCTGATCCATGAGGAGGGGACCAGACTGTGTCTCAAGGGAGTGTTATGAGCCTAAGAGGTCAGTGCCTGGCACGCGAAAGGTGCTCAGTATGGGCACTGCCTGGCCCTGTCCCGTCAGGAAGTGACTGGGTAAATTCTGACCTCTCTGAACCTCAGTTTCCTCAGTGCCTGGACCAGGTGGTCTTGGAAGACCCCCTCCCTGAAGTTCCATACAGGCTCAAGTGTAGCTGGCCATGAGAAGACGGAGCTGGAGGGGCCTGCAGGCCACGGCACGGGGGTCCCTGGCCACAGGGATTCAGCTCTGCAATTGCCAGTCAGAGAAGATGCCTTTTGCCTCAGAGGACAGGATTGACCTGCAATGGTGGCCTGAGGGTGTGCTGAGACCACCGCTTCCCTACCATTTTAGCTCTTGGCATACCCCAGCTGGCTGGCACGGGCTAGGGTCATAGCCTGGTCAGGTCGCTAGAGTGTCAGGTGGGTTTGCTGTCACTGGCACGTAAGTCCACAGCCTGCACCAGTCCTGCGCGTGGGTTCTCCCAGGCCTGGCCCCCAGCTCTGCGTCCGTCCGTCTGCCTGGCAGTGGGATTTGACGGTTTCTGTCGACAAGGGGGACTTAGTTTGGGGTGTGAGGTTGGATTTTCTGGAGTGAATTTCCGAGCTTGGTTATAGGTGCTGAGACCAGGGGCCGGGGCGGGCATTCTGTCTGTCAGCCAAGTGCAGAGCTCAGTGGGCAGCCACGGCCGCTGCCTCGTCCTCACGTGGACTGGTGTGGGCCAGTTTGCCGAAGCAGGAGGGAGCAGGTGGTGGAGTGGGCGACGATGGAGCGGGACTGGGGGCACGCCAGGTGCCGGGTGGTAGCGGGAGGTGAGCTGGAGGAGGCCGGCAGGGGGCCAGCCTGGATTTCACTCTTGGGGAGAAGCTGAAGGCCCCTCACCCACTTGGGACACAGTTTCGGGCATCCCAAAGCTCTGGTGGAGGAAGCGGAGACCTTGGGTTCAGACGTGTAGCCGAGAGGAGGGAAAGGGGACTCAGTGAGAGTGTTCAGCGGGCTACCCAGGGCGGCCAGGAGGGCTCAGCTTGTCCCGTCCACAGAGAGCGAGGCAAGAGCAAGGACCTGGCCAGGCTTTCCCTCCCTCTGCCAGACTTTGTGTGCCGGCACTACACGTCGCACGAGACACAGAGAGTTCCCTGTAGTGGGTTAGAGTCGGAAGCAAACCGCTTTCTTTAGGACATGTGGAATGTCCAGTGGAGAGGAATGTTCTGGACATGTCCACAGGAAGGCGATCGGCCTACACAAATTGCTGTGGAAGACATTGCCAGGTCACCCTGCCCAGTGGGGAAAGCCAAGTGCAGAGCTCAGTGGGCAGCCACGGCCACTCAGGGAGCGTGGACCCAGAGGGGCGCACTGTGTCATAGGGTGGCTTCTCCTGTAGGCAACAGAGAGCGCGGCATTATCGGTTAAAAACATAGGGGTTTATTTTTCTTCTGCCACACCAGGTCTGGAGATAGGCAGTTGGGGTGTTGGCTCCACTGTTTACCAATGTCTTCAGAGAGACAGGTTGTTTTCCTTCTGCTCCACTTTCAGGAAACCTGTTGGCTTTATATATAATTTAACCTCAGGGTCCTCAGATGGCTGCTGTAGCTGCAAACATCACACTCAAGTACTAAGAATGATGAGGGGACCTGGCTCATGACAAACTAAATTATCTGTTTTTTTTTTTTTTTTTTTTAAATTTGAAAAGCAACAGCTTCCCAGATATCACCTGGCTCCTATCTCCCTGCCATGGGTCGACTCACCTCCATGGCTTATTGGCCAGGACAGGACCCAGGCCCGTCTCCAGCTATAAGGGTGGCTGGGAAAGCCGGAATGTGGCTTTTAAGCCGTAGCGGTGAGGAAAGAGCACCTGAAAACGGCCCCGCCAGCCAGCCATTTGCTTGTGTGTGCAGGAGCTGGCTGGGAAGGGTCCCGGGGAGCTCTTGACACCAGCTGCCCCTGGACATGGGCCATGGGGTCTGACAGGGCAGAGGCTGGCTTCTCTGTCACACGGCCTTTGTGCTCTTTTTGTCACCATGTGTAGATGTGACTCTGTCACTGAAAAAAGCCTGAGTAATAAAAATAACCCCAGAGCACAGGGCACAGTGAACCTGGCCTGGGAGGCGCAGCCTGAGGAAACTGGGTGGGCAGACAGGGTGGTGGAGTCCCCGACTCCCATGCGGCGTCCCCGTGGCCAGGCAGTGCGGGGGCAGCAAGCCTGGCCATCGGGGCAGCGAGGGGCTCCCTGGGGAGAGCCGGTCCTTGGAGCGTTTGCTGAGGGAACGCTAGTTTTCTTGCTGCTTCATCTTCCAGAAGGTGGTGTTGAAACCAAGTCCTAGGAAAACCCCTCCTGGCCCTGCCTTGGGGCTGACGTGGGTTTCTAATTCTACAGCGGCCAGACACGAGTCTCTGACGACACTCCATGAAGCAGAAATGGGAAGATGGTCTGAAATCAGCCCTGGAGTCAGATGAATGGGACGGAGTCTGAAGAGAGCTCAGGGGTGGTGGCTTTGCTTTTCCCGAGGGTGACGTCACCTTCTGTGGACTGGGTGGCATGTGTCCCCTGCACATGTGAAGGAGCCCCAAGAGGAGCGGAGAGCACTTGTCCTGGTCAGTCGGCCCCAAGTCTTCCCCAACTCAGTGAGTGGCCTGTACTGACCTGCAGGAGGGGACATTCTGGCTGGGCTCAAGGACTTACTTGTTGAGCAGGAATGGAAGACTCGTGGCCTTGGCTGGCTTTAAAATTGAGCTGCAGGATTTTCCAGGGGAGAATGGCACCCCACATTTTCCCCAGTCTAAGGTGGGGTGTCCGTTGCTTGAGCCCCTAACACTTCCCTAACAGAGGATCAAACTCTACCAGGTGTATTTGTGTGACATATCAAGAGGAAGCACAGCATGGCTTAAATCCGACGGTCTTTATAGAGAAATCGTGAAGGTTTGGGCTCCAGCCTTTCCCCTAGTTCGTTATGGAGTCCAGGAAGACTTCACACAAACTCATCGATTTTTCAGGTGGCCATTCCTTAAATTGACCAGGCACACAGATTACCTGGACCTGGGACCTAAGAGTGAATGCATCAGTCAGAGCTCACTGTGGGAGACAGAAACCCTCTAGGTCTATCACCAGGAGGGGCTTTAATATAGGGATTTATCCTTTACAAGCCCAGCAGGAGGGCTGAAAAAGCAGGCTCCACTGTGGGCCTCTGGGATAAGGGCTGGTCAATAGGAGGTCATTGAAGTGACCCTAAGACTCTGTTGGAAGCAACAAGTTGCCCCTGAGTCTGCTTCTGATGGAGAATGCGCCCAGAGCTGCCATCGAGGGGTTAGGGAGCCAGATCGGCCCAGCCAGGCCCACCCCTGCCACTGACTTTGCAGCCGCAGGGTCAGGCACCGTGAGTGCCTCCTAAGGTATCCGGTGAACTCTAGCTGCAAGGCAGCTGGGAGATGTGTTCCAGGTCTTCCACCCGACAGGGAGAAGGCCAATGTCCCTTCCAGGGTCTGGCACGTGGGGCAAGGCTGAGAGGGGCCAGGAAGCCAGCAGGGGTCTGCGCAGCATTAATTCTTCAGGGAAGGCTTGACCACGACGCGCCTGGGGGGGGGGGCGGTCAGTAATGGAAAGCATCCGTTTTCCCCAGCTTCAGTGTTTGATATTAGACGCTTCTGGCCTCAGCTCCACTGTCCCGAGGGGTGGTGTCCTGTGGTATGAGCCCTTGACAAGTCCCAGGTGCCCAGTTGTGAAATGAGGGCGCTGGGTAAGCTTGAGGTGCCCTCCAGCTTTGGGGCGACTCCTCACCGTCTGTGGGCTCTCCCTTTGGCTCTGGAGCTGTGGGGAGCCACTCTGTGTTCCTGGGTTTGCCCACCTCAACGCACTCACGGGAGCCTCCCGGGCCCTGTGAAGACCAAAGTGAAGACGGAGGGGGAGGGGCTGTGGAAAGCTGGTGAAGCAGGGGCTCGGGGGCTGTTGCCTGAACAGTGGCGTGTCTGGTGGCATGCTGGCCCCGGGACTTTCAAGGCCGGGCCCAGCTGCTGTTGCCAGGGGTGGCCCCCTTCCGGGGGGAGGGACCTAGGGTTCCCCCGGCTCTGCCGCTCTAGGGGTGCTGCTGAGAGCCCCACGCTGATGCTGATGGTAGGGCTGTGACAGGTGCCTTGTGGCTTGGCTTCTCAGCCACAGCAAGGATACGTCCACCAGGAGCCTCCCAGGCCCTCGCTGGGTCCCCTGGTATGGAGAGGAGGCCAGGGAGGGACTGGAGGGTGTGGGACAGATCCTGTTCTGCCTGGCTGCCCCTGGCTTCAGAGGAATGCGGGTGAATGTTTAGCAAGGGACACCCCCTCCCCCCAGCCCAAAGGCCCGGGTTAGCAGCGTATCCATTTCCATGGTCAGATGCTGGCCCAGGACTTCACCAGGGCATGGGGGGAAGGGGCGCTCACAACTAGGCTCAGCACTGCACTGAGTTAGGTGGTGCCCCCTGTGCCCACTGGCAAATCTCCCCATCAGTCCAAGCACCTGGAGAGCGAGGGCAGGGGCCACCTGAGGAGGCGGTGACCTCTCTGAGGAAGGAGAGGGCTGGAGCGGTGGGCACTCAGTGCTCCAGAGGAATGGCCTCAGGACCAGCCTGGCAGGGACCACTAGGCTTCCCATCCAGACCGCCCCGAGGTCCCACAGCTGGTGGCTGCCACGCCCTGCACCACCTCCCATCTTCCTGGAGCCTCCTCAGCGTCCTCATCTACAAAGTGCTGTCGAGGGTGACGAGGTGATTCCAAGGATCGAAGGATCACAGGCTCTTCACCGTAGGTGCCAGGAACGGACCCTGGCGTGCGCCCGAGAGATCAATAGGACCCAGCTATTGTAGCATCTGCCTCCCAGCTGGCCTCTGAGCAGGGGGCTGCTTCACGTCGTGTGCAAGGAGACTGCGGGGATCCACCCTCACGGTGACACCCAGCGTCCTTTTCCGCCAGGCTGGGCATCGGCACCTTCCGAGTCTCCATTTCCCAGCCTCTGCTCCACTGTGCCCTTGGGGACCATGGCCACTAACTACCACTCCGGGGCTTCCACCATGTGGCGGAGGATGCTGAGGGTGGCAGGACTCAGGTGGGACTCTGTGGCATCGAGCAGATTCCATTTCCTCTCCGAGCCTCGGTGTCCAGCTGGAGGAGCAGCGTGGACAGTGGTCACTGGTGTTTACCCAGTGAACATCTCTCCAGCTCCTCGTGGTGCCAGATGCTATTTTAGGTGCAAGAATCAACAGACACCAACCACCACGATTAACCACTAATTAGCCCTGGCTCTGGGCTGAGAGGACTTGAAGTCTATTGGGGAAAAGACAATTAAATTGATGATAACCAAGTGTGACCAGGCAGGGTGACGTGGGAGCAGCAGTTGGTCAGATGTGGTCATGGGAAAAGGTCCCAGAGGCTCCGAGGGCCAGGTGCAAGGCTCTGCCTGTGGGTGGCAGGTGTCGCAGGTGTCCAGCTGGTCCCAGGGAGAGGCGGGCAGCAGCCTGCGGATCCTAGCCTTTGGGGTGCTGGGTGTGAGCGGCGGTGGCAGGGAAGCTGTAAACATCAGTGGAGATCAGTGAGTGTCCTGGGCACTGGGTGTCTCAATGTGCGCCTCGCATCACGTTTGTGACCCAAGGCAATACCTCGCTCCGTCCTCCTGACAGCCTGGGCAGTCAGTCTGAGTGACCCCATGCACAGGTGATCACACAGGCTGCAGGCTGTGCAATTTGCCAGAGGCCACAGAAGCAGGGCACTGAAGCGTGGACGTCAGGTGGCCCTGCTCTGAGCCTCAGGTTTGCTGTGAAGCTCTGCTGCCTCCTCTTGTCTGACCTCCATTCCCGCCTTGTCTGAGGAACTCCATGAAAGAACCACCAGCTACAGTCCTGAATGGGCCCTTTCTTCCCATGGGGACACCTGGGTGGAGGTTGGGGGCCCAGAGGAAGCGGTGTGACAGCAGGTGAAGAGTGGTTTCTGTTTGCTTCTCAAGTGTTTCCTCTGATAACATTCACAGAGAGCTGTGTGCTGGGCTGCCTAGCTGCCCACCTGGGAACTGGAGGTGCTCTGGAGGAGGGAGGGAGCCGGAGGGGGAGGAAGTGGAGAAAGGGGAGGAGGAGGAAGAGGGAAATGGAGGGCAAGAGCAGCAAGAGAGGAGGAGGAGCAGGAGGAGCAGGAGGAGCAGGAGGCGGCAGCCTTGCTGTGTCTGTGCAGCTCCTGAGCACACCGTTCCTGAAGCTGTTTAGGAAGCCTAACTTTCTACACCCAGTTTCCTTTGGGTTGAGGTGTTCCTGAGACATCCGTGACGCAGGGTTGAGATATCATCGAAACAAGAGTATGTTTAGAAGACAGGAAACGAGCCCTCCGGCCGGCCCTTGATTTTACAGGGGCATTTTAGCTGTAGTGAGCCAGCTGGGGCTGCAGGGCGGAGAGAGGAAATCTCTCTGGCTCTTGCACTCGTGCTGATACATCCTCTCTTTCCTTTCTCTTCTCTGTCTCTGTCCCCCCGTTTGCCTCTTTCTGTTTCTGTCTTGTGCGGGCTTTGCTGGGGTTGTCCCAGCAAAGGGACAGAAATGACACTTTGTTAGGAACTGAGTCATTTTGCTGGATTGTTTTTAGCTCCATTCCTGCTTAGTAAACCTGTTTCAAGAATGGGAAAATGCATGGGGCTATTTTCAAGTGTTCTCGGCGTCAATGTCCCTAATTCCTAGAACAGACACTAGTCACTTTCCTGGTCTCAAATGCAGATAAACACTTTGCACTGCATGACCTTTAGCAAATTAGACTTGCTGAGTGTCAGTTTGCTCATCTGTAAAATGGGGCCAGCCCTACCTACTTCTTGGGGCCAAGGGTAAAATGAGAGACTGTGTACTTGCCTTCTGCATGTGCTGTGCCTATTGCCCATGAGTGTTTAATTTGCTGATAGTTCTTATTTTTCTAATAAAACTTACCAATCCAAAACCATCACCAAGGAGCTGGGTGAATTTCCCCTGTATGCTGAACACAGGTGTGTCTATCAGTTTAAAATCCTCCTTTGGTTGGCTATCAGAGGAATCAAATGGAAACTCACACTCAAATCACCAGCCAGGGGAAAACTCGGTGACTTCTACTCAGTAAGTGCACGTCTGCTCAGGCCCCATGTGCTGGCCCTGTGCAGGCAGCTAGGGAGGGAGGAAGAGGTGGCACCGCCCTGGCTTGAGAACCTCCCGGCAGGAGAGGAGGTGGATGCAGAAGTGAGTCCAAGGGGCAGCACTGACTGTGAGATGGGGACGGGGCACCCAACTCAGGAGAGTTTGGGAATGGCTTCTCTCCAGATCTTTCTGTTATTGGAAGTTGGAGGACACCCCAGATACAGTGGTATTTGAAAGACCAGGACGGTCAATCAGGACTTTTTATAGGTACGCCTAGTGCAGAAGCTTTCTCTCAGGGTACGAATGAGTTGCGTTCCGAGGGAGAATGTAACGTCGATGTGCCAAATACGAGTAGCCGCGCCTGTCAGTGTCCGTCGGGTGCTAGACATCGCGCCCCTGCTCTGCGTGCTTCTCGCTGGGTCTCCACGGCAGCCCTGTGGGTTGGAACTGCGCTCCTGTTTACAGGTGGACTGAGATGCCTGCCCCAGGTGTGCGGCTGAGCTGGCGGAGCTGGGGCTGGAGCAGAGGCCTGCGAGGCTGCATGGTGGCCTCACTTTGCCTCCAGCTGGTTCTCTTGCTCAGGGAGCAGACACTCCCCAGGGGTCGTGCCAGCAGCAGCTGAGCAGCGCACATTCTTTGGTCTCTCTCATATGACACCCAAGCCATTTGGAGTCTCACTATCCCTCTGCCCTCTGACCCCTCTTGATCCTAACCCTCTCCCCATCTCTGCTGCCCCGAGCTGCTCTCGGCCTTGCCCCTTCTCTCCTGATCCCCAGCTGTTTCCCCTCTTCCCATCCAGCCCTGGGTCGTCAGGGATGTCTCTGACATCTGGCGGAACATCCCAGGGCAGAGACGCCCTGCCCCATCCTCTCAGGACAAAGATCATGTCTCTTGTTTTGATGACACAGAGGGCCCAGCCTCTTCTGGAGGACCCTGGCCTCCTGAGCTGCAGAGCTGTGGGTGGCGCCCTGCTCAGACCTGGCTGGTTCTCCTCGTCACACCAGCCCACGCCTCCTGCCTCCTCCCTTCCTTTCCCCTGGCTGGCTCCTGCTCAAGACCCACCCTGGCCTCTTCCAAAGCGCTCCCAGATGCACTCCTCCCGCGTCAGGTGAAGCTCTGTCCATCTCAGTGCACTTGGCAGTGGGGAGTACGTCTCGCCAACCTGAGATGCCCCACAAGTGAGTCCCTTTCATCCTTCTCTCCTGTCCCATGCCTCGCCCTTGAGCCATGCTGCTGGATTCAGATCAAATCCCAATTCTGTCCCTGGCCAGCCAGGTGTGACACTTTTTCCTCTTCTGTCTCAGTTTTGAATTTAGGAGATGGGATAATGGCTGGCTGCGACATTGCTGAGAGCCACTGGGATGTGTGCGAGTGTCCTTTGGTGTGTCTGGTGGTATCGAGTGGCACTTTTTACATGGTGGCTGTGTTGTGCAGAGCATGCTAGCAGGGAGGACAGAGGACTCAGCACTTTGTAAAAACCCAGCTCAAACCTACCAGCCTGGCTCTGTGTCTGTCTTTGCCTCTTGCTTTGTAACCCCTGCAATGGCACAAGCCAGGTCCCCAGGGCTAGGGACTGAATGTTTCTGCACCCCTCACCACCACCAGCTCCTGTGTTGAAACCCTAATGTGCAGTGTGTCTTTACTTAGAGACGGGGGCTCTAAGAAGTTAAATTAAGGTTAAAGGAGGTCGTGAGGGTGGGGCCCTGTCAGATAGACTTTGTGTCTTTATTTATGTATTTATTTTTGGGATACTGAAAGATCACTTTTATTACTGAAACTTTCAAATGGATTTGTGTCTTTATAAAGAGGAAATGTCAGGTGCATGCTCTCTCCCTCTCCCTCTCTCCATACAGGCACTGGGGAAGGGCCATGGGAGGACACAGTGAGAATGTGGCCGTCTGCAAACCAGCCAGAAGCTCCTCTGAAACTGAATCAGCCGGTACCTTGATCTTGGACATGTAGCCTCCAGAGCGGTGAAAAGTAAATATCTGTGGCCGAAGCCTGGAGCCCGAAGTATCCTGCTATGCAGCCTCAGTAGCTGATACCTCCAGATGAGGGGGCTCACATGGCTAAAATTCTTCTCCAAACTCAGAGTTGGGTGCACATCACTAAAAATCACTGGTTGCTTCTAGTTCCCAAGGCCCATCCTGTGTGAACCCTTCCTGGCTCTGACCTGCCCAGGTGGGGAGAGGTGATTTTGTTGTGGTCATCCATAAGGCTCCTGCAAGGCCACAGCAAGAGGGACAGCCTAAAGACAACCCCCCTGTGGGGAAGCTCCTTGCCCTGCTGTACCTATTGAGCTGGGCCTTCTTGTCACCTCTGCTGACCACCTCTGGTTCTGAACAGTGGTGGGAAGTGACAGGGGTCTGTGGAATCCATAGCAGCTGCTGGAGTAGAAAACCTTATAGTCCATGATGATGTCTCCTGCCCCAATTTGGTCACCAGCAGCTGGGGCTGAGGCCAGGAGACAGCAGGAACCAGCCCTTCATTCCTGATGAGTCCAGAGTCTGAGGGTTTCTTCTGAGCAGAGCAGAGAAGGCAAGTGCAGATGTGCAGGCTGAGGGCCATTCTGGAAGTTCACAGCCCTGCCTGTGGCTGCAGCCCTAGGGACCAGCGTGGAGAAGGGCCTGGGGCAAAGGAGGTGGGGCGCCCCTTCTCGGTCTCCTAGGTGCTGGCCGCCAGGGCTGGGGCAGTGTGACCATTATCTCCTTGGACACTCACAAAGCACAGCTCTGTGAGCGGTGGGAGCCCGCTGTGCCAAGGGGGAGATGGGGCGTGGAGGGGTCCTTTACCTGTGCCTGCTGTCAGGGTCAAGGCCACAGCCTGGAAGAGCTGCAGGCCCCTGGAGTTTTCTGGTCTAGCCAGCATCCGACTGAAGGGGGAGCGGTCGAAGTTGGGGTGGTCAGGAGCAGAACAGGACCTGCCTCTGTTGGGACCCTCCTTTTTCTAGAACATTCAACATCACTTTTGATGTAGGAATTCGTCTCCTTCCTTAGACAAGGAGCAGCTGGAAGTCCTGCAGGGCAATCTGAGGGAGGGCCCTGACTTGGCCTGGAGCTCCGCAGCCTGGGTGTCCCTGAAGACTTTGCCTGTGCCCATCCTCCTGTGGCTGTGGACACAGGCACCGTGCACCGGCAGCCCTGGCTGCCCGCTGCCTTCTGTCCTCAGGGCTGTGACTCTCCGCCCAGCCTTGCCTTCTCAACCCTGGACAGAGCGGTCACCCTGTCCCTACTTCGGGAGAGAACTGGCACCCACTGAGCCGGCCTGCTCACCTGTGAGCTGCAGCCACAGCCGCACCCATTCCAATCCTACGAAGAACTAACTTGTGAATGTCTCTATATTGATTTAGAAGCTAAACTTACGGGACTTCAGGGCTGCTTTGGTTTGGAAGTAGATGTGGAGACAAAGATTTTAGCTTGTACCTGGGGAGACACCCTCGTGGAGACTGGTAGGAAGTAAGGCAGGCGAGGCAGGTTAGGGTCTGGGCCACGGAACAGGGCCTTTGACTAGAGGGCTTGAAACAGAGAATCCCTCTCACAATCCTGGAGCTGGCCGTCTGGAGTCAAGGTTGGACGGCCCTGCTCCCTCCGAGGGACTGCCCAGGGGGCCGTGTTCCAGCCCCTCCTGGATGGTTGGCAGCCTCTGGCGATCCTTGGCTTGTAGCTGTGACCTTTGACTGTCCATCTTCATGTGACGTCTCCCTGGGTCTCTTCACACGGTCTTCTCTCTCTGTTTGTCTGTCTCTGGGTTCAAATTTCCCTTTTTTATAGTGACATCAGTCATGTCTGATTAGGGTCCTAAAGACGTCATCCTAACCGGATCCCCTCTGTAAAGACCCCACCTGGGGTACTGGAGGCTAGGACTCCGATGTGTCATTTTGGGGAACACAACCCAACACCTAACAGAAGGGGAGGAGGCTGATGACGGCGGGTCATCCCCAGCTTTGTGCCTATCCTGCCAATACCTCCAGAGAGCAATGGAGACTGCACTGGTCATCCCAGCAAGGACAAGCAGCTGGGTATTTCTTGGCTCCAGAACCCTTTTGCCCCCTGCGTGCCCACCAGGGAGCTGACCTCTGTACTCAGCCCTCAGTGTGCAGAGTGCAGAGCCTCCTGGGTAAGGGCCAGCAGGGCCTCCCCTGGTGCCGCAGTCCGGCTGCAGCAAAATAACCCGGGGGGGGGGGGTGACGAAGAACTTGTGTAGATTGATACAGCAGGAGTGGGAGCCGTTTATTATAGGACAGGAGCGGTATATATACATTCCACAGAGCTTATCTAATTAGCATAAACTCGATACAGCAGTCAACCAATAAGGAATCTGCACACTTCATGGCTCGCTGGCCTTACTTCACAAACCACTCCCTCTGGCAAAATGCCAGGCGCCATCCAGACTTGTTTACAGACTCTAACATTTGCCAGGCGCCATCCTGACTTGTTTACAGACTCTAACACTGGGCCACATTTGTGCCCAGGAAGATGGAGTTGCCCGCACCCTGGAGTGTTCAGGGCACCTGAAAGAAAATGCTTCTGAAATAGCAGATTTACTGTTCCTCTGATGTATTCAGTGGGCTGTATTACATAAATTTTTATCACGTGTGAAATATAATACTCAATGAACTATACTATATAGTGTATAACTGGTGTCTTGGTGAATTTCTAGCCCTGTGATGTACTTGCCAAAGGTCGGGGTCAAGTTCAAATTGGTAACTGTAGTCACGGGTTAGCATTTCCCCTAAGTTCAGAGAGTAGCTGGCCCCTGTTGTAGGGAGGTGGCATAGGCGAGGCTTGGCTCTGGAGAAGTTCACGTTTGGAAAGTGTGCGTGCCCTCGTCGGGGCCCGGAGAGTGGGGAGCCGGGGAGCTGGGGAGCTGGGCTCAGGCCTGCCCCTGATGGAGGCACCCGCAGGCCAGCCCCACGTCTCCTGTGTTGCGGGAATGAAGAAATCCTGTTTTTCTTTCACAGAAAGCAGTCTTCCGGGCAAGGAGGAGGGACATGTGTGCAGAGGACCCTAAGCAGCCAGCAGTGGCTTGGGCATCTCAGAGCAGAGGTCGCTGCAGGACATGACAGCGTGCAGGACCCCGGAGAGTTTTGGAGGCTGCATTGCAAACTGCACCTGTGGGTTTCATCAGCAGGGGGTCCTTGTGTGTCTGCCCAGCGCTGCAGTCCCAAGGAGAGGGAGGCAGAAAGCACAGCCCAGGACAGGACCTGAACGTGTCTCGCCCCGTCCCGGCTGGGAGGTTCGGCTTTGGTCCAGCTTGCTCTGTGGCAGCCGAAGCTCTGGGTGCAGAATTGGGGGTGAGCACTCAATGACCTGGAGGACAAATGCAGACGGACACCTCTGTTCTGTCTGCCGCTTGGGTGGGATCCAGCCGAACCTCTGCTTGCCTTGATGCTGGCTGGGGAGAAGCCGGGAGCCTGGGAGAAGGCCAGACCTGGGAGCTAGGTCTGAATGCTCCTCCAGCCAAGTGGCCTCAGACACGTCATTTAACCATGTGGACCCCTGATCTTGTCTTCTCAAAATGGGGCTGATAATATTTACTTCATGGAAGTGTGGTAGAATAAGACACCTGGAATGGTCACATAAGGTGTGGCACCGTGCCTGGCACACAGGAGGACTTTGATAAGCAGAAACTACTATTATTAATAAAGTGCAGTTGCTTGGGCTCGCTGCTGCAGAGGGCTGACTTGGAGGAGGCTTACAACCTACCGTACTGCACCAGAGACAACTAAATTCCTGTTTACACGCAAACCTAAACCCTCTTATTCCAACTGTGCCACCACCTTAAGAGACATATATTTATGCTTTCGGTTCTAGCTGCTCATATGTTTAAAGCAGCGAAGCCCTTGCAGAGTGATTATGCTAATGTACATAAGGAGTTTAACAATCGCACTGGCTGCACTAACCATCTATTTGAACTACGTTGTGCAAATAAGATGTTATCTTAAATAAGCTCCTAATATAACTCAGTAATCACTATAATGCTTTTTGGTGAAATTGTGGTGTTATTACTGAATTTAACCATTGAGTCTCAAACGCCGAACCCTGAAGCATACCCCCGTGGTGCCCAGAGGCTCCACTCCTGGCCTGGAGGAACTGGACATGGCTGACCTGGTGGGCGGGGCCAGCACTGTGATCCACACCCACGGTGGAGGAGAAGGATGGCGCCCACCAGGGGACACTTCGCCTCCCCCCATGCTTCATCAAAGCGAGGGAAAGAAGTTTAAACCCTGGGCAGAGACAGTGGTGGCATGCAGACCAGGGGAGCCTGCAGGGGGCCCCACGTTCCATGGAGGGCAGACCCCACCTGCACTGCTGCCCACCATCAGAGGTAGGGTCAGGGAGGGGTGATGGGAGTCTCTGGGGCAGCTGGTGTTTTTGTTGGCTCACGGATAAAAAGTACTCGATTGTTAAAGGGGGATGCTGTTATCCTCACAGCTCATTACAGAAACAGGAAAATGAGACACCAAGGTGAAAGTATCTTTATATTTAAAAACATCTTTCTGTCTGCCTACTTACTACATTTATTATTATGACGTATTCTGTGCTTTATACACACACACACACACACATTTAAAAATATAATGACCTACTTTATTTCCTTCCTTGTTTTTGTTTTAACTGGTGGAAACACTTATCTTAGAAGCAGGGAAGACAGCCAGGCCATGTGAGTGCTCGTGACCTGGTGACCTCTGGGTGGGCTGGTCGGTGGAGCAGGGTGGAGGCCAACACCAGCCACGTGTTGAGTGTCGTGGCCTCAGAAAGCCACGGTAGTTCTCAGCAGTGCAGGCCACTCGGCTTTGTGCAGGGAAAGAGTTTTCTTTCTGCTGAGGAAAGAGTCCTGCATCTGAAGTCAGCGTGTGGGTCAAGGACAGCGGGGCGGGTGACATCACCTCCGGTCTGAGTACTGGATGAGCCACTAGCCAAGGCACTCGGACCAATCGCCTTTCCAGTGTTGGATGGCAGGGAGCACTTTCTAAACTGCGAAGCACTTTGCACATTTAAGGCAGTGTTAGGAGATCTGCCGAAGCTGCCAGGCAGAGGGACCAGGTGCCATCGCTGTTGGGACGGAAGGAGGTAGCCCAGAGACAGGCTAAGTGCTATCTGGGCCACACGTTGTTCCCTGGAGCTACACTCTCAGCCATGGGCATGGTGCCACTCTGCAGAGGAGCTTATCAATTGCACCGTGACCGCCACTGCAGAGCCATCTCTGTCTCTACAGAAGAAACTCCTGTGTGGAGCGGCTTCTGCACTTGTCCCTGATCACCCACTGAAGATGCAGAGGCCTCAGGCGTCACGTCCACCTCTCCCCAATACCACGAACTCTGACCTCAGCCCACTGCCTTGGAGAGTGGCCACTGTTCACCTTCTCTGCTCTGATTTTGTGGTGAGCAATGAGAATCCCTGAGAGGGTTTCCACACCCACAGCCAACATGGCACCAGGATCTGGAACCTTGGGGCACCTCTGTCTTCTAGAACGTTCCCTGCTTGGTGAGTGACACATGCAGAGGACAGGGACAGCTGGTCCTGTCACAACTCTCTCGAGGAATTGCAGTCTCCTTTCTCACAAACACACGGAAGCCCAGGGAGGACCATGAGGGTGGTCCGGAGGTGATCTCGAGCCAGAGGACATTATTCAGTGTCTCAGAAATTCAATTTAAGTTACAATAAATTAAGAAGCATATAGGAAGTCGAGGTCCTCTGGCGTCCGGGTTGTCGGGAGCCGTGTTTGCCCTTCATCCGCTGGCCCTCCTGTCCTCTCCCCCATGGTGCTCAGCTCTGCAGATATACGCAGACTACAATTTTGGCCAATTTAGGATTAACCTTCTCCTTTTACAAAGGAGGACATCCAGGCTTCAAGAGCCTTAAGTGAGTTGTCAGAGGCCAACACCTGGCCAGTGTATCCAACCCATGAGATTTTCTTCTTTAAATATACTTCTCTTCCACCCAGGGGTGTGTGGGACTCCCGTGAGGGTGGCGGGAGCTTGCACCCTGCAGACAGCTGACAGCAGGAACTCATGCCTGTTTTAACTTGCTTGGTTGAACATGCTGCGCTACTTCCTACTGCTGAATGTTTTAGGGGTTCTCAGGTTTTCAGGATATAATATATTCTCAATAAACAAGAAAGCAGCGAACATCTTTGTGCATTTGTACATACACCTTGTTTTCCCACAGTCTGGGATATGTCATTTGGATGGCTCCCAGAAGGTACTCCATGGGTCAACGTATGGAGTGTACTCATTTCCAATCCTCTGGCCACGAGGCTATGAGCTCTTCCCAGGGTGTATGCCAGCTTCTGCTCCCACCAGAAGGGTGAGCGGCTCAGGCAGAGAAAGCACGAGGCTCGGAGGCCTGGGCTGAGTCCTGGCTTTATCACTTACTTAACAGATGCTCTTGGGCAAGTCAAATAACCTTCCTGGGACTCAGTGTTCTTATATGTAAACTGGAAATGACAGCTCACAGGACTGTACTGAGAGTCACATGGTCAAGGTGTGTGACAGTGCTTCACAGACTGTCACACCGTGTGGAATGTGAGTTCTCCAGCAAAGGCACTTGTTGTCAGGCAGGTGTCAGACCTACAGCACCCCAGACAACCCAGTGTGCAGCACCTGGGGCTCAGGTGTGCAATACCTGGGCTCTGGAGTTTAGCCCTGAGAATCCCATGCACGGTGTCCTGCCCACCTTCTCAACTCTGCTGGAACTGGGGCAGCGCTTCTCCTGCGTCTTCCTGTTGGAGGGATCAGTTCCAGGTCTGCTCTGCCTGACTGCCCCCCGTGCTGCTGAGTTACCTGTGGCTTCCCTCACAGTTTGCCAAAGGATTGAGTCAGGAAGCACTCAGAAACGAGCAGCAATTTCTTTCTCTGGTTAGAAATATTAGGGCCCCAAAGGCCCCACAAATCTTCTCCCCATCCTCCGCCTGGTTGCAGAAGAAGAGGAAGAGACACAGGTGCTCCTCACAGCCCTCGTCAGTGAGGAGCTGGAGGCCACCCACAGGAAGGCAGACGCCCCTTCTAGGAAACTGCCTCATTCTTTCCCCTCCTCCCTGCTGTGTGCCCAACATCTGACCGGGGCTGAGAGTATGTGGATTAGGAGGTGCAGCCCTTGCTTGTAGGGGTCCTGGGGGGACATCAGAGTGAGGGAGCGGTGATCTCAGGTTGGTTGAGGACTTGATGGAGGTCAAGGAGCTGGAGGGAGCACGGATATGCCCCGACGGGCTGAGGCCAAGGGACATGCCACGAAGGACACCAGCGTGGGGGCCCCAGTGTGGCAAAGGACAGGGCCCGGAGGAAGCTCAGCTCCTGAGGCTGCTGTGTGGCCACAGACGCACGCCACGAGAGCAGGGAGGGCAGGAGCCCGGCAAGTGAGAGGCTGAGTGGCCCAGGGGCCCGTCCCACAGGGCCGAGCCCCCCTCCTGGAGGCTGAGGTCAGCCAGGAGCTGGGAGGCTGAGTCAGAGACTTTGTTCTTCCATTTGAAGACCAGCAAGACAAGCGTCTTCCTAGCAATGGGGGTCGTGGGGGTTTTCAGAGTAGGAAGGCTGAAATGACATTAAATCTCAGCGGCTCCTCCTCCCTGAGACCATCCCAGCGACATTGATACCCACGTGTCAGTGATGAAGCTCACCACGGCTGTCAAGAAGTCATCCAAGAGCATCAGGCTGTTGAAGCCCAAGTTTGGAAGTGCCTCCATTATTTGACAGATGACCCCTCACTTAGTCGGGATCCGTACCTGACCTGTGGTTGGGTTGGAGGGGCAGGCTGGTTACATTCAGATATCTGAAGGCTGATCATGAAAAAGGGATTAAAATAGTTTTTTTTTTGTGGGCTAAGATGTAAGGTGTAAGGTGTCAGAGGGCAGAAAATACACCATGGGAGAATTCAGCCCCTGTTAACATCAAGACCCATAATAACTGTGGCGTGAAGAAAAGACGGATGGCCAGAGCAGCTCTGCTTCTTCACCTCCCACACGAGTGTGACGCCCTCCTGGGACAGCGGAATAGCATGTGACTCACAAGGCAGTTGAACTAATTAGAGAGAAGACATACCTGAGGACACCCAGACTCGATGACACATACCAAGAGCTTAGCAAGTGGTATTGTGTCTCCAAGAATTAGAACTAGGGACGGAACAACATGTCTCCGTGGGCAGGGAACCCCTGCTCTGAAGGAAGTCAAGAAATCAGGTGACAGTAAATGGAAGAGACCCTGAGTTTCCAAATGCTCTGTGCCCAGGGCTGGTGCACCAGAGGAAGCAGGAGGACGTCCAGACCGGGAGAGAGCAGCCCTGTTGGCCTCTGCCTCCTGTGTGACCAGGGGGTTCCAGAAATCCCTCCAAACCAAACAGGCTGGAGTGCATGGTGGTTGGAGCTGGGCTGTTTTCTGGGGAGGTGTGTCCTTGGCTAGGACCCCTGGTCAGGGGAAGGGACGTGCCCTGGGGAGCCCTGGCATGTCCTGCAGTCACAGCTGGTACAGAAGGACAAGACCCAGCTGCTGCCCTGTGGCCCACACCCTCGCATTCCAGCTGGAGAGGAAGACACCGTCACATGGAACAGTCGACAGCAATAGGAGAAGGTGCAGGATGCGAGTCACCTCAGGAGACGGGGCTGCAGGAGGCCCCGGAGCTGGGCACTAGGCTGCGGGGAAGGTGGGAGATGGGTGCCTGCCGTGGCCTGAGGTGCTGGTGGGATTCGGACACCTAGAACGTGGAGGCCAGAGATCCAGGCAGGGAATCTGCAGGGAGAAGAGACCAGGGCCGGGAGCTCTTCCAGGTGTGTTCAAGGGACGCGCGGTGGCTTTCTCTGCCTCCACGAGAGGGGGTTTGTGGCTGGCAGGAGCCATGTTGGCACACGCTGGGTGGGTCTCGTGTGGGTTCCTCTGTCCCGGGGAGTCAGCTCCTGAACGCGGGACCCATTTGTCTCATTCTTTGCTTCTGAAGGTCCTTGGACCGGGAGGGGGCTGGCACCAGTGTGGACTGGAGCTGGCCTCATGGGGGAGCAGGGCTTCAGCTGGGGAAGGATCTGGGCTGTGGAGGGTTGGGAAGGGAAGGCGGGTGGGACCATCTGCAGAGGAGGGACAAGGAGGCTGGAATCAGAGACGCAGTCGTCTTTCCTCTGCCTGGGAGAGGAGGTGACAGGATGGGGACATGTATTGTGTGTGGTCCCCACTGCTACTGACACCTTTCAGAAGCCTAAGGAGGCACGCTTGTCTGGGTGCACATGCCGACCACTTTGGATGGGCCATGACTGCAGGAGAGGTCAGGGGTCCTGGTGACGTTGACCTGCACTGAGCACAACCGGGTGTCCCCTCCTGCTGCCTCTTCCCTACACTCCCGAGACGCCGACGCCCAATGCTGACTGGACGGCTCAGTGTGGCGGTCAGTGAGGGGAAGCTGGGGCCCTTCGATTGCCCGGCCGTCCTGTCCAGCTCGGGACTGGGCTCCTGGACGGGCAGGCCAGGAGCAACTCAGCTTGCACGGCACAGCTGTCCTCTCTGCAGCCAGCGTCCAGGCCCTCCGCCGGTGGGGCAGCCTGGAGGCCCAACGGCCAGAAGGTGGCCCCTGGACTTGGGCTGCAGTCCCTATTTGGTGGCTCATGGCTTCCTTCCGAGGTGGAGGGTGGAGGCTGAGTGGGTGGCCCTGGCCAAAACTTTCCAGTGAATCCCGGGGCGGTTCCCACTCAGGGTTGCCTCCCCGGCACCCAGACATGAGACTCCAGTGCGATGGCCCAGCGTTCACTGACCTCTACTTCCTGATGGGCACCGTGAGCGAGAGTGGGAATCGTGCAGAGCTCCGAGGACTGAGAGAAATAGAGTGATTTATTGTTTTGACATAAAGTAGAACATATAAATTCCCTTGAGAGAACTTAGGAACCGTGGAGCTCTTTCTCTGAATTGGGGCCATACGAGGAGATCCAGGGAGAAGACGGCATCTAAGCAGTTACTGTGAATGTGCTTTGCAGACATGCAGCAAGAGAGGGGAAGGGCATTTCTGGAAGGAGGAACAGCATCAGCAGTGTGCCGAGGCAGGCGCGGGAGGTCACTGGAATGTGACCTGATTTGGAAATAGGATTGCAGACGTGATTAGTTAAGATAAGGCCCTGTCGGAGGAGGGCTCCCCTGCTTCAGTATGATTGGTGTCCCTATAAGAAGAGGAGAAGACACAGAGATGGGAGAGGGAACATCATGTGACAATGGTGGCAGAGACCAAAGTGCCACAGCCATGAGCTGAGGATGGCTGGCCGTTCAGGATCTGGAAGAGGTAAGGACGGCTTCTACCTGAGGCTTCAGAGGGAGCGCGGGCTGCCCACACCTGACCTTGGACTTCTGGCCTCCAGAACCCTGAGAGAAGACCCACCTGCAGCCACCCCACTGGTGGGACTTTGCTATGGCAGCCCTGATATGGTCTCGTGACCCCTCTCCTGGCCTTCAACCCTGACCTAGGGCCCTGAGCTGCCCACCTCCGGGGTATGCACGGCCAGGGCTGCTGGCCGTGTCCACCTGATATGCTGTGGACCGGGGGGGGGGGGTCAAACTCTTGACTTCTTCCTCCCACTCCTCGGAAAAGATACGGACTTTGGGAAGAAAGGATATCCATAAACAAGGAGGAGCACCGAAGTCCCCCCAGGAAACAGGTGGGCGGAGCGGGGTGCAGGCTGGTGCTGCGGGTGTCGCCCTGGCCGTGAAGTGCAGAGGTGCCGGGGCTGGGACGAGGGGCAGGAGGGTGCTGTGGCCTTCAAGGGGTGGCTCACTCGGGCTGCAGCTGGCCAGGGGCTGTATCGGGGGGTGCTGCAGCTGCTTTGCTCTGAGCCGAGGGAGGCCGCCGCAGTGCTGAGAGGTGGCCGTCCTTGTCCCTGCCTCCCGCTGGCCCTCCTCTCTCCCAACCTTCACTCCAGCTTCTGCCCCAGCCTGCTTGCTCAGAAGAGGTGGAGGAAGAGGTGCCCTTGCTGGATCCCGACAGCGAGCTGCCTGGGTCTTGCACACTGAGCACGTTGTTCGAGACAGGCCTGAGCCACTTCTGTAAGAATATTGGTTCTGTGGCGTTGCCAAGGTTTCTGAGCTCACCATCGGCCAGCGCTGCTTGGGCAAACCCCATGTGCCCTCTGGCAGGTTTACCCAGCGTGCCGTCCTTTCTAGACCATGGTCACTGTGTCTGTGATCGCCATCTCCCTCTCCTGCCCACCCACAGTGGCTGGGGCCATGTCCTGGGAAGAGACAGGGTGACTGTAACTGGGAAAGGGCGGGAGGGCTCTTTCTTCCACAGGAAGGGAGACGTCATCTCACCCACATTTGCATACCTTTAGAGAATATCTTTTTATAAAGATTCAAATCAAACTTTCCTGCCGCTCAAGGGAGACCTGTTGTCTTTGCCCGAGCTGCTGGTGAAGTCCTGGGACTGGTGAGCGAGGTCAAGGCTTCGAACCACAGGTGGCTACTGGCTCAGGGAGTGAACCAGGTGCATTTCCTGGGTGAAGTCACCTTAGGAGAGAAGAGTGTCATGATCCTGAGGTTCATAGCAAAGCTGGAACATTTTGTAGAATAAGTCAAATGGACACACAATGGACACGTGAAGTTCATCTGAGAATGAGGTTGATCCTTCAGCCATTAATCTATTGGGGATCAGAAAATGTTATTTTCAAGTTCTGAAAGAGAAAACAAAGATCAAAACTTGCCTATGCATCAGGTTACCATGTTTAAAAAATTTGAGCGTAGACAGAAATTAATAAACATGCTGGCCCTTGTAGTAACTCATTTAATAAACTCAGTAGACAAAGGACGATACTTTGATAGAATTACCAGATAAGTCCCCTCTGCCTTTCCTCACCCCCAGGATTCTTATAAATGATGTTTTCAATTATGGATTTACCGTAGGGAGAAAATTAATAGATGTGTGGTCAGACCAGCAGGCTGGGAAGTTAGTGTCTGGACCTATTCCTTCTTCTCTGCTCTGGACTTACTGTGTGATGTTGGCCCAAACAGTTAACCTCTCTGGACCTCAGCTGCTACATCTGTAAAAGAGGAACATTGTTTGTCAGATGCCCTGCAGTGGTTGAGATGAAGATCTGGCCTCTGAGAAGAGAAATAAGGAAAGGGCAGTGGAGGAGAGCAGCAGGGGAGAAGGAACGGATTCCACTGACTCTCCAGGCCGCTACTGCTGGCCCCTCCTCAGACCTGATGTTTGTAATCTGCGACTCCACGCTGACTTGGCCTGTTGCTCAAAAATATTGAAAGCAAATATTAACTCAAGATAATGCAACACGAGCCATGCAAAGGCCAATTAACCCGGAAAAAGAAAACACCACCATATTTTAAAGTGATGGCACACGTCTGCTTCCAGAACCATCCTCAATTCCCAGTGTGTGGCCACGAGGACCCGTTGGGGAAATGAATGCAGGGGTATCTCGGGGCGCCTCGGAGATCATGTCAGATCTGTGCACTGTCCCCATTTGCTCAACTCTTCATCGCTGATAAGGTGCTTGTTAGAGGAACGGGAACTAAATTTATAGCTGGCTTCTGTGGAGCCAATTTACATGTTGTGCGGCTGGAGCTTGGAACTAAGGAAACGCGCTGGAAGCCAAAATTGGCTTTGTGGCTCCAGTTCCTGGGCTCGGCACCACCTGCCTCCAATCAAACTGTCCAATTACAGGAAACGATTGTTTTCTTGCTTTCTGGGAAGGAAAGAAATTCATCCAGAAAAGGATGGATTTCTAAATGTTTCTTCTTCTCCTTAAAAAGAAAAAAAGAGAGAAAAAAAACCCCAACAAATTCAAAACATCAACAACATTCTGGGGGAGAAAGTGTTTCCCTACCAAATTATTTCAGAGTTCAAAAGCCAGAATGTTGCCTCCGCCCGCGAGTGTTTTTGACCACAGACACCTGATCGGTAATTACCTCTTCTAATAACGTTATTAGCCATTCAAAAGAAAGGCTCTCTTTTAACATGTGAGGCACTAATTAAAGACTGCGAGTCTCACAGGTGAAATCTTGCAGAAAGTACGAGTTTGAAGTCAAAGAATTTAGCCATCTACCTCGGCATAATTACACTTTCTCCTCCAAATAAAATCTTACACTCGAGACAATGGAATGAGGGCAATGATACCATTTATCTTGGAGCTCACGTCTCTTTTCTTTAAACCCTAATTTGACTTAGTGACGCTGACTCGGCCGACAGGGTTAAGATGGCACTGAAGGAGCTGAAAGGCAAGACGCCCCTGGCCATACCAGGATGGCACTCAGTGTGCCCTGGGCATGGGTGACAATCGCGGTTCAGAATCTCCACGGGGCGATATTTTAATGGAACTAACAAATAAACTGTATTGATGTGTTTCTAATGCATCACAGGCTTTTCTTGAAAAAAAAAAGGGCAAGACAGCCTGCTATTTTATGATTTGGTAAAAATAACGATCTGATGAAAACCACTGGTGTTTCCACATCATTCCTTGGTAAGGCTCCTGGGTTTCTGAGGCCACCTCCAAGAGCTCCCATACACAACCTGGGCTTTCTCACTGCACTTGCCATTAACTGGAGTTAGCAGGAGAGTAATGTCATTCTGAGGGAGTGCTCCACACAGGACCTCAGCTTCTAAGAACTGCAGGCTCGCTCTCCGGGAAGCCTGCCCTGTCAGACGGTGGGGACCACCTCTTAGGTTTCTGTACCTCTGGTCCTGCTGGGCTCTTGTTCCTGCATCCGTGGCTTTTGGCTTCTTTGTGGATACAGACTTGTTGGGGACCAGGCCGTTTTCCTTCTACTGGCTCAAAATGAATGTGTGGATAAGTTGGTGCTGGTAAAAATGAAGGAGAAAATTCCTCCTGTTTTTCTGGATATTTTCTCTGAGCTAGTCCTCTCTTGGTCCCCTACATATTGGTGTGCCTTAGGACCCACTCTCAGCCCCTGCCCCATACCTCTAACACCCCCCGGGGGTTCTCATGCACTTCTGTGGTTTCACCTGTGGCCTGCGCTCCCCCAACCCAGAGGCCCATGTTCTGTCCTGTTGGCTGGCGAGGACTTGGGGCCAGGTGGGGATCACCAAGAACACAGTCTCCAGAACTGGGTTCCCATGCAGAGCCCTGTTCGTATGAAGGGGGACCTTACTGAACCTCCAGAGCCTTACTTTTCCTGAAATGGGGGAGGGGGTGTGTGCTACCGGCGAGGCAGTGTCCGGAACCGCTAAGTGGAAGCCCCGATTCACCTGTCTCTAGCCCGGGTTCTTCCTGACATTTCCATGCGTCAAGTACAGCACTTACTGGCTGCCAACCCTGGACTCGCCCCGGCCAGCATGGCAGCCACATGTGGTGGCTCAAATTGAAGTTAATGAAAATGGAGTAAAATTTAAAATTCAGTTCCTCGGTTGAAAGAGCTGTATTTCAAGGGTCCACTGGCCGTGTGATTACGGCTGCTTTTTTGGACAGCACAGACTTATCAGTCATTCTAGAAACACCACAGCAGAATTCCACTGGGCCACACTGCCCCTGATGTTTCACTAGGTGTCTCAGATCTGCCCTGTGATAGGCACCACCCAGCGGTTTGAGCCGGCCGCTGGGGCGGACATGGGCAGCCTGGAGTTAACAGGAGACCCAGGGAGCACATGGCCTCAGATCACACTTCCTGGCTCTGTTGTCTGAATTGCTTTGTGTCTCAGTTTCCTCATTCGCAAAAGCCTTGGAGCCCAGGACCTGCCAGGATCCGTGGAGATTAAACTTAGCCCGTTAGTGGGGGATGGGGCACTGGTCGCCTGAGAGCTGTGCCTGTTCCCTGGCATCCTGGCTCCTCAGTGTGGGCCTCTCCCACCTGCTTCCTGGCTCCAGCTGTCCCCACCACCCTCCATGCTGCCCAGAGGGATCTTTCTGAAACACTCTTCTGTCTCCTGGAATACAGCTCTGCCTCCTTAGAACAGCACAGGAGCCCAAGGGGCCTCTGCCCTCCTGCCTTCCTCCTGCTGTCCCCCCGAGTCCCTAACCTACTGTCCCTCCTGAGGCAGGTGGTTCTGTCCTGAGTGCCATCTCCACTGGTGCCACCTGCCGCCTCATGGGCCCCAGCCACCTCCACTTCCAGCTCCTGCAGGGCCTGCTGCTTGTCTCCCTCAGAGGCACCGAGAGCCAGGGTTTCTCCAGGGCAGGGCTGAGCCGAGCTGTCCCTCGCTCCCGGGGCCTGGCTTGCGGGCGGCCTCTGGAAGGCCCCAGAAAGTCTCCACTGAGTGAAGGGATCTGGTTTCACTCAGCAGATCTGTGCTCCTCCCCACACGCGCTGCTGTATTCAGAAGAATAGATTCAGATATTGAAATCTGCCGCTTCACCGGTGCGATGGTGACTCAGGGGATAATTGCCACATGGGGGCTTTCCAGCAACCTAGTTAGAAGAAGCCGCACGGCAACCTTCCCACCCTCGGGGTGACCTACTTCTCAATTCCTGTAGCCTCAACATCCATCGCTGCAGAATTCTGATGAGCCCTGGCAATTTCACTGCTGGTATTTGATGAGAAAAAGGAATTGAAATGTAGGTGACTGATTGGGACCGACCTGGAGAAGCTGTTGGAGGTCGGGTTCTTTTTGATGACGGAAGCTGGTCTGTGCGAGGGGACTTCCTGGGACCCTGCAGCGCTGCCCAGAGGTTCTGATTGTTTCCCGAGGTTGGGGAACATGAAGGCTGCCCTGTTACCCTGGCCTGAGAGATAGAGGGGCTCTCGCAGCAGCTCGGGGTGAGTTTTCCAATCGGAATGAAGCATCTTTAGCTGTTCTCCACCGGATCCTTATTTTGCCTCTCAGGGCTGAAGTTGACCTTGAACTCTGGAGTGCTGTCTGAATGAGCCTCGGAGGGCAGGACTGGCAGCGCCTAGGCTGCCGGGCGACCCTCCTCCACCAGCAGCAGACCCCGGGGGGCGGGCAGACGCAGAGAGAAGCAGTGAGGCTCCTTGGCCAGGTCCTTCTCCTTCCTTTCTCCTAACTCTTAGTCATCAGGAGGTCCCCTCCTCTGTGCATACTTTTCTGAAAATCCCCATCCCTGTCCCAGGCCACGTGGACATAGACCTCCCTCCTGGGCCTCCCTGCGGCCCTTCCAGCAACTTCCTTGATTGTGTTTTCCTGTTCTAGGCTCAGCTCCCACAGGCTGGGCAACCCTTGGGGGCAGGCAGTCTGCTGATCACTCCTCAGCTGGGCCAGGGACACTTGACCTATGGCAGATGCCACAGAGTGAGTACCAGTCCCAGCTGAGCTAAGAACAGAGCAGAAGCTGGGCTCTGCCCTGAACGGACAGAACCCGTTCTAGGGGTAAGGCCAGGACCAGCGTTTCAGAGCTCCGTGGGTTTCGTGGCAGAGCAACTTGGAGTGGCAGAAACAGACCTTTGGAATGTGACTTCCAGGGCTGGGACCTGGGCTTCCCGCCTGACTCATTCCTTATAGGGGGAACTGGGTGGCGGCTGTCAGGCAGGCTGTGTGCTGGGTTCTAGAAAATATGCAACACACCTCGTACTTCAGGTGCCCCCGTGGCTTTTCATCTATGGCTCCCAGTGCTTGTGCACATAGGGCCAGGCCTGTAAGAGATGGAGTTAGGCAAGACCTGGTCTGAATGGTTGCTAGGTCTTTAAATTGGACGGTTACATGACTTCTCTGACTCAGGAGTTTCATCTAGTAAGTGGGTTTAATAATATTGTCCATATATCCGTGGAAAAAACCTAGAGGAATGCCGTCTGGCAGATGGAGGCATAAAGAAAATGTGGTATAAACGTACACAGGAATGCTATTTGGCCTTTAAAAGAAACTGTGATACGTGACACGCACAAAGCTTAAGGACCTTATGCCGAATAATGGTTAGAGAAAGACAAGTTCTGCATGACGTCACTCACTGAGGCATCTGAAACAGTCAAATGCATAGAGTCAAGGAGAGGGGATAATAGCTAGTTACAGGAGGCAGAGAAACAGGGGATGTTACTAATCAATGGGCCAAAGTTTTCAGTCAAGGGAGAAGAAAAAGCTCCAGAGATCCAGGCATGCACGGCATTGCTGGAGCCCACGACAGTGCCTGGCACATGTGCACAGATGTTAAGAGGGCAGGTCTCTGGCTAAGAGTCCTTACACAACACAAAAAAGCCCCTGCACGGGAGTTACAAGCATAAGCCTGGCCTGTGCTATGATATCAAGTAAGTGTCTGATAATCAGCAGCTATTCATTGCCATGTTGTCATTATGAGATGGTTAGATGCGTGAGTGACAGACAGGGTAAATGTTGACTGATGGACACAGAGGGAATAGCTACTAGATAAGGATATACGGATTGACTTCTTTTCTAATCTCTCTGAGCCTTGAACTTTGTGGAAAAGACTTAGGCCTTGATTTCTGACCTTCACAAATCACAATACTGATTAGACTTTGTTTCTGTTAGGTAAGGCTAGATAAATGAGCTACTGATAGTTTTTTTGGAGTCAAAATATATTTTCATTTGCTAATTTCTGTCAACAGGCCAAAAGCTTTTCTTAAGTAAACAATTATGTTTTTAGGGAAGTGTAAGTTAAAGTGCTGTTCCCAATTTTGCTAAACGTGCACGCCCTCTAACTGTCATTTATCCGACACGCACTCAGCTCTAGTTGCTGCTAACCCACGGCGCTCTCACCAGCAGACACACGGGAACGGATGCAGGCTGCGAGCCAGAGGGGCGAGGCGGAGCCCCTTGCAGCCCCTGCCCTTCGCCCCCCACAGAGGTCAACGGAAGTAAGGAAGTGACCCTCCACGTGTGCCCTTCAGTCTCCTAGGGTGAGGATCAGGGGATGAATTCCAACTATGAGGAAAACAATTAAATGCTTACAAAATTTGAAGAAAACTTAGGAAACCTGTTTTAGCTGTGTAATGGAGCTGTCACCTGTTAGCTGAGGGATAGCAGGAGCCTCTTCCCAGAGTGCTCCCCGGTATTCTGCCTTTGCCCTAGAGCCCCCTAAACCAGATCTCGGGGTCATCAGTGTCTCCCTCCTGATCCAAGACTGCTGCCTATGCTTGAGCAAGCTGATGTCCCTGTCTGCCTCAAGAAGGCCACTGCTCATGGCAGGGGACCACCACCAGGGGCTCCCCAAATTTTCAGTCTTCAGGGGGTTGGGGGTGGTTGGCTTCCTGTAGAACAGGATGAATGGACTGTCCCCAAGACCCTAGGTCTGAAGGGGTCTGCTGCCTGCCCCCGATACCCCTACCTCATGTCTCCTGAGCATCTCTGTGGCTCTTTTTCCTCTTGGGGCAAAAAGCCGGGCCAGCGGGGAAGACACCGTGGTCCTCTATGCTCCACTGTCCTCCCGATACAGGATAATGGCTCCCTTGCAAAGCACCCATGGTGCACACGGATCCTGCTGTGACTGAGTGAGTGTGGTGCCGGAGCCACGGCGGGCGGACCTCAGCTTGTGCCTAAAATCCAGTCACGCTCTTGAAGCGGTGAACAATGACAGCAAGACTAGGTGATAACTTCCTGGAGAGCAACGTAGCAGGACTGACCAGGGGCCTTAAAACGCTATAGCCTTTTAACTCCTAGGAATTCACTTTCAGGAAATAGGTTTTTAAAGATCTAGGTTTAAGGATTTTCATTTTAAAATTTAATTGGAGATCAACAACCTTAATAACCAAGATAGAAGATAAATAAATCAATAAATCCTGGTATTTACATACACGTAATAAACTATTTTAAGACCATGAAAGTATAAAGTATAATTAATGATATAGGAAGATATTAATGTTGAGATATTGGGTTGAAACTATTAGATATAAAATTGTAGGTATAACATCATCTCATCATGTGAAAAGCATAAAAGTGTACGTGTGCGTGTGAGTGTGTGTGTGTGTGTGTGTGTGTATGAAAGAGTCATGTGCCAATTAAAGTCTCTAATGCTCAACCACATATAGGATGATGGTCCCATAATATTATGATAAAGCTGAAAGATTGCTATCATCAAGCAGCCATTGTAACATTGTAGCTCAGTGTCACCATTCACATGTTTGGGGTAATGCTTGTGTTAAAAACCCAGGTGGATAGAGGGATACTTACCCTGTGTTCTGGCTGCCTACAGAATTCTGCGCAGTACCATGCAGAGCGGTAGGCTGTGTGTCATAGTCTGTACCAGCCAGCTTTGTCAAGGATACCCTGGGATGTCCACACAAGGTCACGATCCCCTAAGAACACATTTTTCAGTCCTCCTGGACCCTCAATGCTCAGAGGCTGCCAGGTGAGCACCTGACCATGCTTCTTCAGGGAACCACTGTGTCACTGTTTCCTGGCTGAAAGGAGGGCAGACGGGTGATGGGCCGTCCTGGCGACAGGAATATGCACCATTGCAAAATAATCTCATGCTGGCACGGTTGGCGCGTTGCGGGCAAGAACAACATAGCACAAGGCCAAATGCAAATTGTTTTAAAACACACAAATGAGCTCGGTTCAGGTGGTGCCAAAGAATTCTCCATTTCAGCAGAGAGTTATTTTGCGCACTTTTACTATGATCTTCCAATAAAAACGCAACTGTTCGTGGAGTCATTAAGCTACACTTTTAGAAGCTGCTGTCAAGGAAAGCAGGCCACACGTTTAACCTGGTTTGCAAAACGGATCTTATTTGCTTTTGTCAAAGCCACATCAAACCTTCAAATCTGTGGGCTCTCTTTTTCATTGTGAAATCATTACTCTGAACATTTAGAATCAATTTGATTAAGTGGCAGCACTAGCCACACCAGTGCCTATGAGCACTCGGGTAAGCGATGGGGCTCCTGACCTCAAGGAGCTGCCAAACAGGGTGCTGTTGGGAAAACAGGGCTGTGGGTGCCATGAGGGGTCAGCAGGTGGAGGATGTGGAGCCCACAACCAGCGTCTCGGCTGTGCAGGGCTGATTCAGCCTTCCACCTGTGCAGTGCCTGAGCTGAGGAGGGCCCTATCCTTGCCTTAAGGTTCTGCTGTCACAGTTCTGAAATCTTGCGTAAGTATAAACATGCAACTCTGTATTTTCATTCTGCGCCAAGTCTGTTTCATTTTCTTCCTGGACACACAGCCAGACCACAACTCTGTGTGTCCAGTCCAGCTTCCCTTGCAGTTGGGTGTGGCCAGGTGGGTGCCATCATATCAATGGAATATGAGTGCCACCTGCACACCTGGCCCATTAGCATTTCGGTGCAGGGTCCTCTGAAGCACACACCTGAGCTTAGTCCTAGTGGTGCAGAGAAGTTCTGGAGAATTCAGCAGAGGGTTATGCCATGCACTTTCATGTGGTCCAGCAACAATACAAATGTTTCCGTAGCCATTAGGTTGAACTTCTAGGAGATGCTCTCAAGGGAAACGAGCCACTCTCCCTATTTGGCTAATTGGGGTGTGACTTTGGAAGTCACAGGTTGAAGACAGCACAGCTTGGGCCTGGACCTCTGAGTAACTGCATAGGGCAGAGCTTGCTGTGTCTCCTGCCTCGTCCCAGCCACTGGAAATGCCCAGGACTGTTACAGGAGCACAATGTGGGCATCTCTCTCATTGGGAGCTGAGGTTCCTGCAGCCGGGCCTGGGATGGGGCCCCTGGGATGGGGCTTTCTCAGAAGGCTCTCAGAAACTTCCTCTCTCAGCTTGTCGGCCAGAGTTGTCTTATATCCTTTCCTAACCTGTCCCAGCAAGGGGAGAGGAATTGTCATGATCAACCTCAACTAATAAGGACTTACTCCCTGGGTGGGCCACTTGCTCCACATCGATGGCTCCCCACATCTGGGAAAACTGCACTTCAAATAGTGAGTGGTGAGAGGGACTTGCCATGGGGTAGGTGGTCGACAGTGTCTGCCATGGGGGAGAAAAAGGAGAGGTTTAAAAAATAATAACGAGGTAAATATTTGTTTTCTATTTTGTACATGTACAAATATGTAACAATGAATCCCACCCTTAGGTACAACTACAAGGCACAATAAAAATATAGAAAAAGGAAAAACCAAAATAAGAAAAAAGTGTGTTTTGAAGCTTCTAAAGACAGAGAGTGACCAAATCTTTTATTATTATTTTTTGAGCAATAGATTATTCTTATATTCTTGCACATGGAACGGTTGTGTGTATGTGTGTAACACAATTACACATGTTTCATTGGTGAGACAAACCTTCACCATAGCTTTGAAGTTTATGTAGAAATCAGAATGCACCATGGAGATCTAATCCACAGTCGCATCCTCAACACTCTTCCCTCTCGATGGACTGGGAGCTGGGTGCAGCCAGCTGTCAGGCCAGGAGCTGTGCAGCAGCGGCCGAGCGCTTTGGAGTGGTCTCCATTTCTGGACAAATCATTTTCCCTTTTAATGTTTGGTTTCTCTACCAGGAGTGAGTGTCAGAGGTGGCAAGTCACAGCACACCTGACATTAGACTGTATTGTTTTCATAGCGAGGGTTCATTGTGACCATCAGGAAGGCTGGGGAAGAGCTGGTCCACAGGTTCAATGACAGTAGCACTCGTCCGCGCTTCAAGACCCACTCTGTCGCATTTTGTCCAGCGAAGTTTCTAGACAACGGCCTCACGGCTTTGGTCTTTTGCCCAGAACTGGGTGACACACCACCCTTAGCTCCCAGGGAGGCTGGAGACAGAGAAGCAGCTGGCAACGTTGGCTTAGGTCACTTGTGGTCCACCACTTGGAGCTGGGCCCATGGCTGCTCTGCACCAAAGTGGGTTCTTCCAGCAAGGGAGGAATGGGCCTCCAGTACGCAGCAAAGGGCGCAAGAAATGCCACAGTCCTGAGTCCACAGAGAAGTCTGGGGTGAGTTTGTCACAATCAGGCAGCTGGGATTTCAACCTCTCCTGGAAGTTCAAGGAGGAATGTTTATGTTGATATATGCAGTGCTGGGGTTCAAAGCCAGGAGCTCACGCTTGCTAGGCTAGAGTTCTACCACTGAGCCACATCCTTAGCTGGTGACCTTTTTGGATACAAATAAGAATCATAGCAAGATGAAAACCAGAGCAGAGTTCACATCTCAGCTGATGCTGGTTCCACACTGAATCCACAGTCTTCTTGCAGCTGATGTTTGATCCTCTGTGAATCCAGCCCCTATAACTTGATCAGATTGTTCCTGATCTCTATGGTGGGGCCCAAGGGCTGTGGCTGATGACCTGTCCCATCTACTAGACCACCAACAAGCACTTGACCTTCATATCTGAGCTCCTCCTGCCGTCTAGCATCTTGCTTCCCTTGACTCCCCTGCACTTCCTTCACATTCTTTGCCTCCTAAGTGATATGGACAGCTCTGTTCAGTTGTCCCCCTCAATGTCCCTCTGGAGAGGGCTGCCTAGCAGGAGCACAATGGGAGCCTCAACTGGAAATCAGCCTGCAACTGGAAATTGATTAGTAGACATTTTAAAAAATGGTAAATGTGCAACAATTTATTAAATGCTATAGTTTAGTTAACCTGATAGGTTGAAAATGTCATTTTAACATGTGATCAGCAAAAAAACTTTCATACTAAGTCTTGGAAATCTGTTGTGTTCCTTGCACTCCACACATCGTGATGTGACTTAGCCACGGCTTCAGTGATTGCAAACTGCATGTGGCTAGTGGCTACTACACAAACTGTGCAATTCTGGAGGACAGACACCAGCTTTAGGAACTGCAGAGCAGACCCTTAACATATACCTACTGAATGAATACAAACAGCCACTCTGCCAGGAGCAGGTCTTTCTTAAACAGAGGGTGCAGGGTCGACCAGAGAGCTCTGGAGCAGTGTGTGTGGTGATCAAGAACTTGAACCTGCATTCTCAGCCCTTGGGTGTGGCTACATCAGGAGTTGACCCAGATCCAGTCACTCAGCCTCTTTGTGTCTCTGTTTCCTCATCTGTAAAGAGAGACAGCAGTGTCTGTCTGCAAGATGCTGAGCAGATTAAGTGACCAGTGTAGACAAAATGCCAACTGCCTGGCACAGGGTGGGCGTGTAAGAAGCCATGGCTGTGGTGATTTTAAGCTAGACATTCTGTGAGTCATAGGGAGACTTGGTTTTAGCGGTAACAGTATAGTTTGGTGAGGGCAGCGCTGGTCCTCATGATTGCTGTGTCCTATTAACAGGACTCTTGCAGGATTCTACCTGCTTGGGAACTGTCCTGGGGACCTCAAAGGAATTTGTGGTGTTTCTGCTTTGGGCTATGGCTGGGGTAAGTCACACTGCCAACCCTCGGGCCCAGTGAGCAAGGGTGCCAATGAGGCCGTCCTGGCTCTGGGAATCACCCACGGCTCATTGTCCTTCCAAAGCCTGAGGGCTCGCAGGAACAGATCAGCTTGTGCAGCCAGGTGCCTTCAGAGCAGGCTGGAGACCTGACCTGCTCCGGCCATCCCTGTCCTCCTGCCCAGCCATCCCCACGTGCTCCACCTCTCCTCTGTCCTTCTCCTCCGCTGCCCCTGACTTTTCTCCTAAATCGACAGACTTGGAACTTGGTAGTCGTAAGCAATAGAAACCAAGTGTTTCATTATCATAACCCAGTTTTGAAAACGAAAAATGGGCAAAATGAGCCAGACGCATAGTGGCATTAAGGAAAGTAAAGGTTAACTTAATTAAAAAGCTTCTTTGTGGTATCAGGCAGGAAGTGAAACAGCTTTAAATGGCAAACATTTCTCAATCATTGAATGCACCAGTAATCTTGGCATTCTTTCCCCTTTGTTCCCTTAAAGAAAAAGAGTGCCCAGACCCAACTCAGAGAAGATGGGAGGAAGGATGGAGTCGGCGCATTGTCCTGGGGCCCTGAAGAGCAGAGTCCCGGGCGAGTCCCACCAGAAAGCTCTGCAGGGCTCGAGGTTGGAAGGAGTCTCACGTGCAGGTTCAGTTCACGTCCTGCTGGATGACAGTGGCTGGGTGGCCCCTGGTGGACTGTGGGCTCTGTGTCACTCTCTCTCTCTGTGTCACTGATGGAGGCACCATAGGTGTGGGATTTTCTATGTTAGCCTGCAAGTCCACTTGCTGGGGACAGCAGCCCTCACAACTAGTACGTTCTGCTCTTGCCAAACACCGTTGTCCAGATTTCTATGCAACTTCGTTTCTTTACACAGAAAATAAAAACCCAGAGAAGCATGATTGGCTAAATCTTTTCCTGAAGAAAAAATTGCACTCACTTATTGAGTGCCAAACCCATAGAAATGGAAGGGAAGCCGGAAGATGGATGCCACTGATAGACTCTTGCTTAGTTGCACTTTTTAAGATTTATTTATAGATGTCAAACAGGATATGGCATATGGGAGGTGCTCAGTAAGTACTCCTTAATTGATTAAAACAGAGAAATCTCTTTGGAGATCTTTAAGGAAAGAGGTACTTTTTAAATAGTGGTTGATTTTAATCAGTAACAGAAATGGTGTCAGATAGATCAAAAGCTGAGCTAATACAAAATAGCCCTCAATCGTACTGACTTCAGCATCTTTCTTAAAAATTCTAAGAACGGCTTGCCACATCTTCTCATTAGCCTTTGTCCTGCTTTGTGGTGGCGGGTGGCAGGCATTCTGATAGGCACCCGGAAGTCAGAGGCGCCATAGGCTGGGGCTGGAGTTCAGGTTTCTGGGCGCCCAGAGGCATCCCTCCTAATCCTGTCTCTGTCCTTCTCCGTCTGGTGAATACCCCCAGCCTTGAACCTACAAGCGGGGTAGCTGCTCCCCTCTCGCCTGTTCCTACCCCTGGCCAGAGTGAGTCCAAGGCGCTGTAACTGGTCAGTGTCTGTCTTTCCCATGTCAGCTCCTCAAGGGCACAGACCCGGAATCATCCATTTTAACCTCTCGGTAGCCCCCACAGTGCCTGCGGTAACAGCTTGATAAACCGCTGAGTGGATGAACGCAGAGCAGATCTGTTCCTTGGTGTTGACGATGCTGATTCGGTTTGTTGCTGGTGTTAGTCTCGCTTCTTGTCATTCTCTTTTCTCCCTGAGATAAATAATGCAGCCAGAATTCTCACCTTGCAAAAAGGCTAGCCGACTTCTAGAGCTGTTCTGTGGGCTCTTTAAAGACAGACTGGAAATACCTCCTCTGTTCCCCGGGGGAGAGTCCTCAGTGAGGGGTTGGAAATGCTGCAAACCAAAGAACTTGCCCTTGAAGTTAAATGAAAAGGGCGTTGTGTCCTTCTCTTTTGATTTCCATCCCCAGCATTGTCACTTGCCTGGCAGGCAGGCACTGAGCAGGTTGGAAAAGCTTGGTGTCCCCCACCCCCTCCTCGTAGGTAGAGATAGTTCACAGTTTTTCCTTATTGGTTTTCCTGCTTCAATGTACTTGAAACAACATTTTTGGATCTGGAAAAAGGCTTTAGCACTGTCCCAACAGCTAGCAGGTGACTTTGAGCTATGCCAATTTTAGGGAAGTATTTTTTTAAAGGCCTGACAAGAAGTGGCTTCTTTCTCAGAGTCCCCTCTTGCAGAGCTGTGCTCAACAATGGCCGCCACCGCAGCCAGCAGGACTTCTTTGGCTCAAGTTTCTGCAGCGATTGCTCCTAGGTTGGGGTCTGGGTAGCACTCTTTTCTTGCAATCCACCTGATTATTCTAATGCACACCAGACCTGTGATTCCTGGTTTGATAAAGCCCCAACGGTTAAGGGGAAGTATTGTCATCTCACCACCTGGTTTCAGGAACAAAGTACTCACCCTCCAGCGCTGTGAGCCATTTCAAAATAACCTTTGTTCAGGGATCTGGAGGGCCCAGTGCAGCGGGGACTGTCCTGGGCGCTGGCTGGGGGTAGGATGGGGTTTCAGGTGTGCAGGACTTCCACTGTTGCCACGGAGACAATCATCATTTGAAGAAATCTGCTGGGAGGGTGTGAGGGTGAGAAACCACTAGAAGTCGTCTGCCTTTTAACAACGTGTAGGCACCTGTGCCCTCCCCAGACTTGCCCCGGCCTGTGGGTACTGGGCTCTGGAAATAAAAGGAGAACTGAGCATGGTCACTCCCCTTAAGAAACACAAATAATTCAAGTTTCAAGGCCCCCATGCAAGACTTCAGGGGCCCTCAGAGCCTCAGTAATTTTGTATGTGCAAGAGCTGTGGAAGGGGAAGGTGCTCTTTGTTTGATTTGGGGACACACAACACACAACTCATTCCTGGCTGCCATGAGGAATCCTATTCTGGGATTTTTCCGGCTGTAGATCACTCTAGTTTTGGGAACTTAACAAATGGATGACCTTGCCAGCTCTTCCTCATTGAGGACTTACTCTGTGCCGAAGGCTTTACCGACATCGTCGCCTGTATACTGTATACCGTAGAGCCTTTATGTGCTGCCTCTCCTGTTCTTCCTGTGGCAGTGCCCTCTCAAGGCATATGGTGAAGGACCTGGCTTTGCTTTGCCCAGTGGATGGGCACTCGGGGCACTCCTCACCGGCAGCAGCTGGGCGCCCTGGCCTCAGGGCTCAGGAGGTCCATCAATCTGACCTGTCTACCTTCGTCAAGAGGACTGGTTGGGGCTGTTTCCCAGGGTGTCACCTGGTGGGAGAGAGGTTGGGGATCAAAGGCTTTGGCTACCCTGTGCATGGCCAGGGGCCAAACCCATGGGTTCATCCAGCTGACTGGGCTCCAAGGAGCACTTCTGGTCTGGAGTGTGGGCTCTGGCTCTGCAGAACGTCTTGCAACAGAACCACTGTGGGAAGAGCTGCATTTGGGGTCTTCTGTGGGTGATCCAGCAGGCACCCCCATGGGAACCCAATGCCTGGGGGGTGTCTAGCTGCCTGTGGAAGGGGCCAGGGACCGTGGTGCTGCCACTACTGTTAAACTTGGTTTCTGGGCATGGACTTCTTTGTCCTGAGGGGCAGGCTCCATTGACAGTCTGAGGCCAGTCTCCCTGACTTTGGCTCTTTCCAAGGATTTAGACCTGGCCACATCCCTGAAGAGTGACTCTCTGGTGACAGAGAGGGGAAGCCAACAACTGCAGCATCATCGTCTCAGTGCACTACCCGATGACACCTCTGGCCTTGGACGGCCTCTTGTTGTCCATTCTGACAAACGACAGACGAGGGAGAGGCTGTGCAGTGGCGGCTGCTGTGCCAGCCTTGGCCCCACCAGGACTGGGAAGGGAAGCCACTGGCCTCTCGGCCTCACCCTCCACGTCTGCAAACTGGAAGTGAAAGTGTCCATGTTGCATGGACAAAGAGCAATGCAGGTTTTGCACTGACACCAGGTGGATACTCCATGTTGTCTTCGTGTGATGATAAGGATCTCATATGAACCCAGTGCTGTAGGACTTTTCAAGTGCACGGGAACTGGAAGCATCTGATGCCACCTTGAAATTGTTATTTGGATATAGACTGTATCTGGACTCCTATCAGATTGAGGCCCATGGAGGACAAGGACTGAAGACCACACCCTGAGCCGGAGCTCGGGTGGAGGTGCTGAAGCTGGTCAGTACACTGACCGGTACCTGTCATCCCAGCCAAACCCGAAAGCCAGGTGCCAGTTTTCAGGAACCCGCCTGGGGAGTCTTCTCCTAGCTTAGGGATAGATGGAACTGGCAGGCATGTGCTCTCCCACCCTGGACCAGGGCCCCGGCCAGGCCTGGGTCTCTTGCACGCTTCACGCTTCATAGGGAACCTAGCGACTTGCCAGTTTCCCAACCAGGGTGGAAAGCTTGCTTTAGAAACCTCCCCAGAGATGCGGTGTCGAAACTCCTGGTAGAGCTCAGCGTGGAGGGGAAGTGCTCAGGAGGTGCTGGGCCAACAGGAAGTGGGCGCTGTTTCTAGCACAGAGGATGTGGCTCAAGACAAGGTATGAGAAATGAAAGTCAAAAGGGAGGAGAAGTGGATCCTGAGGTGCCTCGAGGACAAGGAAGTGGCTTTGTTGGCAAAGGTGGTGGGACAACAGCTCCAGGAGAAGAGTCAGGGGGGGGCCTGGCCTGGTTTTCCCAAGGCCTGCACGACGGGGGTGTTGCACCTTGGGTGGGACGTTTTACGTGGAGCTTCTTGGTCAGTGCCAGTGGATCACACGAAACCATCCCGACGAGAAGTGCACTGTGCAAGCCCAGACTCCTCGGGCTCAAAGAGGCTTAGTTTGCTGGCTTGTGCTTCGTTGGGTAGCACGCAGAGTGGGGTCAGCTTCTCCTGGGGGCAGCTCTGTTTTTCCTTGACATTGAGGGGACACATAAAATCTACCAGCCACTGAGTACCAACCACATGGTGAGATTTACAGACATTCAATTACTTCATTCTCATGGTGACCCACGAAGTAGCAAATGATTATCCCCCACATTTTACAGAGATGAGGCAGCAGAGAAGAGTGCCGTTTATGTAACTTGTCCAGAAGTAGAGATAGGCTAGCAAATTGATTTGCGCTCAGGTCTCTCTGATGCCAGAATCAAGATTTCTTTTTTTTTTTTCTCCCTGCAAAGTGGTTTGCTCATGTATAGATCTTGTTTGGAAATTTTCCTCCCCTACATAAGAGGTCATTTTGGTGGGGGGGCAGGGTCATGGGCTCCTGAAGCACATATGTAAGTCTCCAATGTCAACAGAACTATCTTAGTCTGTTTGGTATTACTATAATAACACCCCCAAGGCTGGGTTCTTTGTAAAGAAAAGAGGTTTGTTTGGCTGACTCTTTGGGAGGCTGAAAGTCCAAGATTGGGTAGCCCCATCAGTTCAGCCTTTGCTGAGGAACTTCTGGATAACTCAAAACAAGGTGAATGGCATCACAATGCAGGAGCATGCGTGAGAGGCCTGAGTGTGAGCAGAAGGGGAATCGGGTTGAGAGGGGAAGGAGGAGAGCAAGCCATGTTCTTTTGGTAACCAACTCAGCCCTGTGAGACCCGACCCACACCCGGGGGCGAGACCCGGCCCACTTCCATGGGGTGAGCATCAGGCCCTTTCTAGGAGGTGCCCCAGTGACCCCGTCACCTCCACCGGCCCCTCTCAACACTGCCCACTGGGGCCAGAGCTTCCTGCACAAGAAGCCTTGGGGTCCACCACATCCAAAGCCTTGCCGTAAAGAAACAGGAGGCCAGAGGAGGCCAGAGGAGAAGGAGACCCTGACAATTTAGAAGCTGAATGGACTGACACACTCTGAATCTGCCTCCTGAACAGAAGCCCATGGGAGCAGGACGGTGTTGCCTTACGTGGTCAACATCCCTCCTGCTGGTGATGTCCCCGTGGGAATGGAGGACCCGTCTGGACATTCTACACGCAGACATTTTTTCTTACCACAAAGTCAAGACGTAAAACAGCTCCCAACAATGTGTTGGAAAGTCTGACCTGGGACTCCCTCCTTTCCGCTTTCTGCTGAGATATTCTACCCTGAGGGCAGTCATGTTAGGAGCCACATGGGGTGACATCCACCGACCCCCCAGAGCCCTGGTGCAATATTGTCATAGTTATTAATAAGAGAACCTCATCCCACTGGAAGATGGCTCTTTGTATATGTTTAAATAAGCTCACAAATGCTCCTGCGCAGGGGCCTATCAGCTCTCCGAGGTGAAGGGAGCTAGGCCTTCATCCAAACCCCCTCATCTTACAGATGGGGAAACTGAGGCCAGCAGAAGGTAGGCTGACAGTTTCCAGGCTGACCACTGAGTTGGTGGCAGAGCCGGGACTACACCGAAGTGTCCCAATTCTTTTCCAGTTCAGGGTGACATATCTGTCCCACAGGCCCTCATACATAACTGTCGAAGGTGGCCAGATCCAGATGGAGTTCTCCTTCTGCTCTGACGGCCTGGCAGGGAGGCATCTTTGGTCACACCAGGGAAGCACAGTGGCTTTGCTAGCTGAGACACATGCTGGGGATGAGGGTCTGGTCAGGGTAAGGGAAAGGTGCTCTGGCCCAGCATGCACACGGAGGACCCCCCCTGCTGTGGAGGTGGCCAGAAATAAGGGCCACCTGCACCCCAAAGACTATGGAGCAGGTCCAGGAGGAGGGCAGGAAGGGAACAGAGATCCACAGGCAGGCGGACAGGAGAAGAGGGGACAGGTCATGGAGGAAGAGTCAGGGGGACTCTGGGGTCTCCCTGGGGAGACCCTGTGTGCAATGAAAGGCGGCTTGAGGGGAAACTCGGGTTTGTGTCCTGTGCCTCGCTATGTGCTTGGGCCCAGCTGGCCGGGGGGACCTGCCATCCTGGGTGAGATGGCTGCGGCACTTTGGAGCAGGTACTGCGGAAGTTCTGAGAGCAGAAGTCAGGGTCTCACTTTCAGGTTTCTCCACCTCCGAGGTCGATGTGGTTAGGCTCCAAATTTAGCCTCTTAACCTTTGGGGCTTGATATCCTCAGACGTTTCTCCCAGGCCCAGAGAGTCTAAAGCCCGGGCTGCAACCCAGGCCAGGCAATCGCCACCTGGAGAGCCTTGGGTAACAGAGCCCCTTAACCTCTGGGAGCCTCAGTCTCTCTGCTGGCCAAGTGACCCTTCTTCCTGTCCCCAGGAAATCGGACCCAACTGTGTCAAGGGTAAGATTGTAGTTCAAATTAGGGAGCCAAAGCCCCTGCCTGTCTCTGAACTTGCGTTGACTGCGGGTTTACCGCAGGGGCATGTCCCGAGACAGGGTGTGTCTCTAAGGAGGGGGATGGACCATCCTGGGGCAGCAGGGAGGGAGTCAGGGTGTGTCCATCCACGACAGGGAGAGCTCCCCTGTGAGACATGGGTCCCCTGGATCAGGACACATCAGTTCATAGCCTTCCTCCTGCTCTCAGTCTGACCTTCAGGAGCTTCTGGTCACAGCGGGGCTTCCCAGGCAACGCACCTACAAGGAGCAAACGTCTGGCCACAGGAAATAGCCACTGACTGACCTGGTGGTCAGGTTTCGTTTGGGCAATAAATCACTATGTTAGCATTCTGGTTTCTCTGCTTCGGGGCCCTGTGGGTTGGTCAGATCAGTCAGCGCAGCTCTCAGCTGTGCAGCCTCTGACCCCGATGTCCGGCGATGTGACCCTCCAGTCCCCAGGCCACTTTCTCTTCCCTCCCCACTTCTGCTTCTGCCCCTCATGGCCGGCCACATTTTAATCCTCAAGGGATGGCTCTGGGTCTTCCGTCGGCCCTCTCGGCTACATCCTATCAAGACTCCTGGGGAGGAACGGCCCCAAGGGGAGCCAAAGGCTGTTGGCCCTCAGATGCTGACTGACTGACTGAGCGCTCCATGGCTGCGCGTCCTGGGGACACAGGGGACGCAGAGCTCTGTCTCTGGGTGGAAGGAGGGACCCTCCTGAAGTTAGTGGGAGGAGCGTCACACAAGGGGCTCCTGGCCTGGCTCCTCCAGCTGTGCCCTGCGTGGTCACATGTCACTCACAAAGGGAAGCAGCTGGAGTGGGGCCGCGGTGTCCCAGACAGGAAGGTTCGCTGTTCCAAAGCCTCCCGCACCCCCTTATTTCAATCTCCAGAGTCAGAGCAATTCCAGGAATTTGGACAGATAACCTTGAAACTCACAGGCAGAAGTGAAGGGCTCAACGTGGGACGGTTTAAAGGAAAAGAGTGTGATACGGGATTCGCTTGGCAAAGGCTCACTAAAGAGCTGATGTGACTCAGCACAGCACTGGGTCAAGAGTACAACGTGGGTCAACCAAATGGACCAGGAAACCCAGAAAATGACCCGTTTGAGAAGCTGGCCTCAGACAGAGGTAGGATTGTGAATTAGTAGGAGAAATCCAGTTTGCCATGGACCATGTGATTATTTATATGAGTGAAAAGTTAAATCAGATCTTATTTAACAAAATCCCTGGAGGTCAATTTAGAAAGATGAAAGAACTATATGGAAAAGTGGCAATATAGGAGACTTCTTCCATTACTGGCCCAACATCGGGCTAAGAAAACCTTTGAACAACATATAACAAGCAATAGCCGTCAAGGCAAGATGCACAAGTTTGATATTAAAATGAAAATTTGCCTACAGTAAAGAGAACCATATAATGGGGGAAGATATTTACAACAAATATAACCAATCAAAAACAAGAGCTAAGAATAGAATCTAACAAAATAGTATGGCAGTTCCCAACAGCTTCTGCGTGGCAAAGGAAATGATTAAGAATTTGAAGCCAGGTGCGGTGGCACATACCTGTAATTTCAGCGGCTCTGGAGGCTGATGCAAGAGGATGGCAAGTTCAAAGCCAGCCTCAGCAAAAGTGAGGCACTAAGCAACTCAGTGAGACCCTGTGTCTAAATAAAATACAAACTAGGGCTGGGGATGTGGATCAGTGGCCAAGTGCCCCCAAGTTCAACCCCTGGTAACCCTCTCTCAAAAAAAAAAAACTTGAAGAGGGGGTCTACAGAATGGGTGATGATCTTTTCCAGCCACTCCTCCAATAGGGGGTTAATATCCAGGATATATAAAGAACAAAAACAAAACAAACAAACAACCAATCAGAAAAACCAGAATAACCCAATTTATAAATGGGCAAAAGAACTAAATGGACATTTCTCAAAAGAAGAAATACAAATGGCCAACAAGAATATAAAAAAGTGTTCAACATCTGTAGCAATCAGGGAAATGCAAATCAAAACTACAGTGAGATTTCATCTCACTCCAATCAGCCTAGCAATCATCAGGAATACAAATAACGACCAACACTGGGGAGCACGTGGGGGAGAGGCTCACTCACACAGTGTCAGCGGGATGCAAACTAGTGAAACCACCTTGGGGAGCAGTGTGGGGATTCCTCAAAGGATTGGGGATGGAACTGCCACATGACCCAGCTGTCACACGCCTCAGCATTTAGCTGAGCTAAAATCAGCGTGTTGTGGTCACAGAGGCACATGGGTGTTGACTGCAGCACAATTCACTGTAGCCGAGTTAGGGAACCAGCCCAGGTGCCACCTGTCACCAGGTGAATAAAGAAAACGTAAATCACACGTGGCACAGGTGCATACGCTCACATAGACACACGCACACACACAAAATGGAGTTTCACTCAGCCATAAAGAAGAATGCAATGATGGCACTTGCTGATCAATGGATGGAGCTGGAGAACATCATGCCGAGTGAGACAAGCCAGATTCAAAAAGCCGAGGGTGGAATATTTTCTCTCTAAGGTGGAAACTAGAGCAAAACAAGGGAGGATCCCATGACAATAGAAAGGAGGTCAGTGGAGGAGAGGAGGTGGGCTGAGGGAGACAGCAGGAGGAACAGGAAAAGGGAATAACTCAGAAAGAAGTCGGCCACATTACACTGTGGATGATGAACGCACCACAGTGGATTCCACAGAGAGCACCGGCTACAAAACAACCAGCAAGTAGAAGGAAGGCCAGTTGAGCAGAGGGAGAGGGGAACATGGGTGGAGAGGGGAGGGAAAGAGGAGATATTAGGGACTGAAATGGAGCAATTTTTTTCACAGAGGTGAAATTATGACCAAATGAACCCCACTCTATGTCTAACTGCAATGCACTGATGAAAACTAGAAAACATTAAACACAGAGTTCCCTCCTGATCCAGGGATTCCCTGTCTGGGTGTGTGCCCGATGGAGCGGGGAGCAGGGACACGGAGAGATGATTTCACCAACATTCATGGCAGTAGCCTTCTCAAGAGCCAGAAAGCAGAAATAACCCAAGTGTCCATGGAGATAAATGGATAAGCAAAATGTGGCCCCCCCATACAGGGGAGTAGGATTCAGTCCTACCAAGGAGGGACCTTCTGGCCCCTGCTTCCTGGTTGGACGTGGAGGATGTTGCTAAGTGGAGTCAGCTGGCCACAGGACAAATACTGCACGATTCACGTCTTCACTGTGCAAGTCCAAGTCACGGGGACAGAAGGCAAAGAGAGGCAGAGAGAGGAGGCTGGGGAGGGGGCAGAGGGCAGTTATCTTTCAACGTGGACAGAATGGCAGCTTGGGAACTTGAGAAAGATGCGGCAGAGGATGGCCGTGGGGGCCGTTCAGCACTGTGGATGAGCTCGGTGCCCCTGGCATGTGCATGTAAGATGTCTGAGTGACGAGGCTCATGTCTCGCTGCAGCACGGATGGACCTTGAAACAAACATTACACCAAGTGAGAGAAGCCAGACACAAAGATACGTCACATCATGGAAACTCCATGTCTACAAAAGTCCAGAAGAGGCAAATTTAGAGGGAGAGAAAACACATTAGTGCTTGCCCAGGGGTGGGGCAATGAGGGGACTTGGGGGGTGGTGGCCAAAAAGTATGGGTTTGGTTTTTTTTTGGCTAATGAAATAGTTGAAAATGTGGTGGTGGGAGCCCGACTCTGCAGACACCGCTGCTGGGCTGTGCTCCGAGTGGCTGACCTAAGACTCATGAATTATTTCTCAACAAAGGGGTTACCAAAGCATTCAGAAATAACAAAGAACAAAGAGAAAATGAACATTCTGGTGGCCCTGAGTGGAAAGGCCACTCGATGCAGACCCTTTGGCCCAGTTTGGCAATACCTGGCCGATGCCCAGGGAAGCACCCCTTAGAATCAGTAGTCCCCCTGTAGGGACAGACCCCGGGCAGCTCCTCATGTCTTCGAGGGGAGTTATGTGTCTTTTTTGTTTTAATTAGTTATACATGACAGTAGAATGCACTTATGCACTGTGATACATCATACATAGATGGGATATAATTTCTCATTTTTCTGAGTGCACATGTTGCAGAATCACATTGGTCATGCAGTCACATATATACCTACAGTAATGATGTCTGTCTCATTCTACTGTCTTTCTTATCCCACATCCCCTCCCCTCCCCTCCCATCACTTCCCTCTACCTAATCTAAGGTAACACCATTCTTCCCTAGTGCCCCCCTCCTTATTGTGAATTAGCATCCACATATTAGAGAAAACATTAGGCCTTTGGTTTGGTGGGATTGGCTTATTTCACTTAGGTTGAGCCAAGAGGCTGGGCTTTGACGGCGAGTGGCAATATTCTCCAACTCCAACCATTTATTGTAAAATGCCATAATTTCACTGTTCTTTAAAGCTGAGTAATATTCCATTGAGTGTATATACTATATTTTCTTTATCCATTCATCTATTGAGACACACTAAAGTGAAGGCTTTGAAGCAAATATGTCAAAGTGTTTAGAATCAGCAAATCTCACAGGTGTTGCCATGAGTGTCACATTATTCTATACTGAATGTGTGTTTGAAATACCTGATGGTTCAAAAAGCATCTGGGACCCCCATGCTGCTGTGCACCTAGGGTCGTGCATGGCTCCCCATGTCCCTCAGAGACAACCTGAGTGAGAGGTCCTCCTGGGCAAGAGCCTGCCTCCGGAGGGTGAGGGTCTTGGGACTTGGGAGTGTTTGGGCCTCCTCAGCTTCGAAGCCCTCACACCTGGCAATGGCAGGGCCATCAATGCCAAAGAGGGAGAACTGTCACCAAGACGCTCAGCTGGGCTGAGGGACTGATGGGTGAGGGAGAGGTGGTGTCTTCAGCACCTCAGGAGCTCTGCCTGTCGGGTCCCCAAGCTACTGGCATGAGATGCTCGGCCTCCGCCCGCTGCTCCAGACTGGAGAGGGAAACTGCTGCTGCAGAGCCGGCTCAGCAGGGGGCTGTCTGGGAAGCTCCTTCTCAACCACGGTGCAGTGACACCCTCTCTCTAGTGTGACCCTTGGGACATTTGGAGGGAGTGACGCTCATCAAACAGCGATAAAGAGCTTCCTCTGCATCCCTTCCTCAAAGATGGTCTCAGCGGTGTGGAAGCAGCAGGAGTGAGCGGCCCTGCTAGGCTGAGCCCAGAGGCGGGCTTTGATGGTCAATGGCAGAAAGAAAGAGTAACTGCTCCTGTTGGGCTGCTGCAATTCTTCTGCTGCTGCGGGCAAAGGGTAGTCAGTCGTTAACAGAAATGAACGATAAGAGAGTTCTGCAGAGAGCAGTGTGTGTGTGTGTGTGTGTGTGTAGTCATCGTTTTCCTCTTCCAACTGAATTACTTGATTTTGCCCACACACAGGCAGTGAGACACCTACTGCACTGCCCTCGAGCCCACCTGTGACAACCGCGTCACTTGTGATCCGCCAGAATGCACCAGGCACAGTCTGAACCGTGGAAAGCCTGCAGCTCACTTGCTCTGCGTCCCTGCACCAAAGGCCTTCAACCATGGTCACTTTCACAGCTGACACCCTGCAGCACTTACCCGAGTCGACTGCTTGTCAAATGTGTCAGGCCTTCGAGTGATGACCGAGAATAGATTCAGTGTGATCCAGAGGATGTGAAAACAGTGCCCAATCCGACCCCAGGCGAGTTGGGGGTGCTTTCCTTCAGCGCACTGGCCTTGAGTCCATTTCCTATTACCTGCAATGCCGAGCAGTAAGGTTGGTTCTGAATCAAAATCAGATTCCCCGGGGGTTCAGCACGATGCTGGAAGGTCCTTACTCCCTCCCGAAAGGCTGCCTGGGAAACAGTCTTTAAATCATCCTTGCAGAGTCGGGAGACACCCTGTCCTGTGGGGATTTACTTTAGCAATCCCACCATCTCATCCCATCCTTCATCCTTCCCCGTGCAGAGAGCCATGTGCTGAAAAACAGAGTCTTAGTTCTGACTTTAAAAATCGTCACATAAGATATTTCTCTTACGATGTTGGACCAGCTCTCCATCACACATTCCATCCCGGAGGAGACAGTTGAGGAGAAGTTTGTCTCCCCATTACCCCAGGGAAATTTTTCTCCTTGAATGCAGTGAGTTGCATAGCGATTGATGATGCTGAGGAGTGACAGTAGAAGGCACAGGGCTGGCCTGGGCCTCCGTCCATTTGCAATGGTCCTCCTGGCCCAATGGCCAGGACACACTTGTGTGGCTGCTTCAGATGGGGGAATCCATGTCTGAAACCTGTAGAGATGTCATAATCTGCGACAGGAATGGGAAATTGGGGTTAAAAATCCGGAGCTGTCTGTAGCTCATTCTTTAACCTTAGCAGTTAACATTTCTTTCTTTCCTAAGCAGGTGATTTGAATGCAGCTCACCAGAGGATTTTTTTTTTTGTCTTTGGGATTTCTTTTATGCAGCTTTTTATTTTATTCCCCACTTAGTACTTAAAGAGACACGACTTTGAGAGCATAGTCGCTCTCTGGGAGTCCTCTAAGCCGAAGTCATCAGCAGCTGCATCTGGCAATACAGCAGGTTGAGCAGAGGGCGAGAGGGGGCACTGCTTATGATGAGGACAGACAGAGTGCCCTCGTCCTGGTCCCAGGGTGGGGGACACTACTCTGGGGAGGCAGGGCCGTGGTATCCCCCATGACTTTGACCTGATTTCCGTGCCGCTCTTTGCCTCGCATCTAACCCAGCGGTGGGGCTGCACTAGCAGCTTCTTCCTCTGCCCCACAGGCTCTCTGGGTTCTGGGTGAGGAGGGCCTCCCAGGACCTGGCTGCTGACAGGGGTCCCTGGGTCGCCCCTGACCCCGGGCACTCCTCTGGCTTATTGTCGATCGTGAGTGCTCTCCAGACTCTCCCTTCTGGAGGCTCTGCCCGGCCTTGGTTCCCATACCCCCGCTCCCGTTCCCTGCTGGATTCCAGCCACAGCTCCACGCTGCCTCGTGTCCATGAGGCGCTGGTCTCCCTGGCCCTGACCAGAGCCCGTGAGTCTGTTCCCCGCTGTTCCTCCATGGAGAGGCCCTGCCAGTGGAGAAGCCGATCCCTGCAGCTTCCTGGCCCCCTGCATTTCACAGAAGCCCAATGGCCGTGGAGATTCCTTTCCCTCTCTCCCTCATCTGTCCCTTTCTGTCCCCTTCTCTGTTTGCCATCTTGCTAGCACAGCTTGGTCCTTTCAGTGGCTTCAAAGCTGGCCTCCCATCGCCGTCGGAGCCCTCTCCCCTCTGTCCTGGCCACTGCAGCTTTAATGGCATCTCCAAGAAGAGCGGCCTGTCCCCTGCCTGGCTTCCAAGCGGGAGAGAAAACAGTGGGTAGAGACGGGCGTCTCTTCCTCAGGGAGGCCACGTGGGCGGCATGGCTCTGTGTGCACGGTGGCTGAGCAGCCGGCTGTACTGGTTCCGTGCAGGACAACAGGACAACTGAGTCTTTGCGGTGTGCTGGGGCAGGTGCGCACTTTTCCTGAGGGGCTGGCCCAGCGCGACTAAGAGCAGAACAGCAGCAGGAGACTCACTTCCTCACAAGAAACTTGGCCCCGGGTGGAAGGAGAAGAGTGGTTTGCACAGGTCCCAAAATGCCAGCCAAAGTCGGGTGCTCTCCTTCCTCCCCGTGGGTGGTGGGAGAGGCTGGGGAGGAAGGCGGTGTGAGGAGAGGGAGAGGCTCCCAGGGAGCCAACGGATCTTTGAAAGTTGCAAGTGCTGACCCACTGGGGGTCTCTGCTCAGAAGCCTCCAGTTCCCAGTGCTGCCGGCTCCTCCAGTCTCACCTGGAGGGAATGGCCTCCCAAGCTCTGTTTTTTGTCTAGATTAATGAAAGGTCTTGAGCTTTCCCTTCTGTTCTGTGTTTGGTTGGAGCTGTTGAATGTCTGCACAGACTTCAAGGTCAAGGTCAGCTACCTGTCAAGCCCATCACTACAGGGAGCACAGCTTTGGGGCAGCACCAGCAATGGCAGCTCTCCACCCAGGGCTCATGCTGTGGCCTGAGCAGAGCACAGGATGCCTGGGCCTTGGAGCCATTCAACTCTCAGGGGGAGAAAGCGGAGCCAAAGGGACTCAGCTTCTTCTATCCAGACTTGAAGGTCATCATATGGGGTGTCTGCGTTTATTATTCTCCTTGCTTGGTCCATTTCCAGATCTTGAGTGGCCACAATATCATGCAAGTAGTGACCATCCCCCAATCCCCTGCAAGGTGCCACATGTCAAGGCCCCAACAGCCTGTGTAGGATGCACCCAGCACAATGACTCCAGCATCCTCTGTAGGGTGCACACAGCAGCAATGACACCAAGATCTTGTACAGGATGGCACATAGTGGTGACAGCCTCAGTGACCTCTTTTGTTCTTGAGAGAAAAAGCAATGTGGCTTCCCAGGGTGATCGACCAGCAGCCCTGGATTTGCCTAGTGGAGGCCGACTGGCCTGACCTTGGAGATTGAAAATGCCCCTTCATCAGCACACAACTGCCCCAGGCTAGTGCTGCAAAGATTGAATGATCAGTTCCTCTAAACTGAAGCAAATAGAGCGAGCCACTCAGTCTGCCTATGTGGCCTCTGCGAGGAGTAAAGGTCTCACGACCTTCCAACCACAGGGTCGACTTCAGGGAGGCCATTTGAATGGAATCCCACCCAGCAGCTCCAGCAGGGCTAAGAGTCAGCAGTCGCAAGATGCTGCAGGCCATGGCCATGACCCAGACCTCTTCCAGGAGTGAAGCTCACCCATGTCCAGCCTTCTCGCTTGGCGGAGGCTGGGGCCACAGCCGAGCCATCTGGCTGACCTCTGCTCTTCCGGTTCCTCCCCTCCCCTGCCCATCTCTGAACTGCAGCCCTGGCCTCTCCTGAGGGGATGCTTGTCCCTCTGAGCCCCTTAGTGTTTGTACTCCTTCCGTGGCGCCTGCATCCCGCACCCACTGCAGCTCTTCGGGAAGGGGTACAACACATTGCAAGTACTGTCCTTGCCCACTCTTTCCTCTCCTTGAACTCTCCACCTGGAGTCCTGTGAGAGGGGGGCAGCTGGCCCCACTGTTCCAGTGAGGTCAAGTCCCTGCCCCGGCTACTGACAAGCCCCACCAGCCCGCTCCTCTGCGCATCCCTGCTCTGGTCACAAAGGAGTTGCCTTAGAGACCCACTGTAGACGGAGGGAGTCACTCACCCAGCTGGCGAGGACTTGGCAGCTCCGCTGAGAGTGCCGTGCTACACCTGGTCCCCTTGGGCAGGACCCAGAAAAGAGACATGAAGACATTGGCCCTGCCCACCTCGATCCACTTAGGAGAATAACCCACATGCAGCCTGTGAACAGGCAAGACAGCCTCATAATTAAATGCTAATGTGAAGGACTGGAAGCGGCGCTGGATTCTGAGGCGGAAGAGATCCCAGAGGGCTGGAGGAGGCCGAAGGAGTCCGCAGAGAGAGTGGAGCCTGAATTCAGGTTTGAAAGACCCGCAGGATTTGGAGGAGGGCCGAGAGCATTTTAGGCCAGGAAAACGAATCACTCAAAACACTGCCTCCTTCACGTCGAGGACAGAGCGCCGCTGTCACGCCGTCGTGTGCTGGGCCCTCTGACGTCACGGTAGGCAGTCTCCTCGGCTGCCAAAGTGGCTGGGTATTTATTCAGACTCTAAAATAAATTGGCCTATTACATCAGTTGCAAGGAATCTCCTCTGGACAGTGACTAGATTGGAAGGATCTAGTTCTTTGGCAAGTTAGAGGAAACTTAGGGCTAATTTCCCTCACTTTTAAGGGAAGAGGGTCAGTCAGTCAATAATAAGAGCCTGCTGAGGGACATGGGGGACAGAGCAGGGACAAAATGAAAGTTGCTTATTAATGAACAGACCTGGGGGGTGGGCATCCCTCCACAGCCGGGAGGAAGCTCCTGCCTGGGGACAGGGAAGCTCCCCAGCAGTAGGTCTAGGACATTCTGCAGACTACAGGCTTCTGCAGAGCTTAAAGGGAAGATGGTGGGGTGAGAGAAAAGGGGTCATTCCTGATGGGAAGTTGGGGTACAGCGAGGGGGGAGTGGGGCCAGCAGCAGAGGGCAGGGCCAAGACAAGCATTCCCAGGGGCACTGCCCTGCATGTCGCTTCTTGACAGGGTTCTTGGTGGCCTGAGCAAAAAAAGAAAAATCAGGTTAGTTTCTTGCTAAATGTATTCAGCTGAAAGGATTTTTTTTCCCCTTCAAATTTGCCCCTGTTTTCTGGAATGAAGGTGCCAGTGGCTCAAAGCAGTCTTACCTGACCATTGAAAGTTAGAAACTTCATGAGAACCTCAGATTTTTTTTTTAAATTTTTAAAAAATAAAGTCTAAAAGTCAGGGAACTGCTGCTCCAGGAACACAGAGAGAAAAGGGACAGGGTGGGGGACAGCTGAGTCACTTACCCACTTCCTCCAGCAGGTCCTCATAGGCCTTGGGGCATGAGCTTAGTGCAGAGACCCGAGGGGAGTGGACAGAGGGCGATGCTCTGTGAGGCAGGGGCACTGGTCAGAGGAAGCCAGGTGGGTTCCCTGTGGAGTCCTGGGAGGCTCACTTCTGCCCATGGAGACGTGCCTGGCTTCAGGGCGGGTCTCCTGGACGGTCAGCAAGGGCAACGGGTGGGAGAGAACTGGCGTCCACACAAACCTGTCAGCTCTTGGGGAACCTTCAAGAGGAAGTGGTGTAAGGAGGGCCAGAGCAGAGGCGCAGCGTGTGTGGGTCAAGTACGTGTTTACTGAGCACCTAGCACAGGCCCCCACGCAGCGCTAGACAGAGCCGAGCTTACTAAGCCATGCTTGTTTCTCCAAGGTAGACGGTGTCTTAGGGCCAAGTGAAATCGACAAGTGATTTGAAGTCACTCTTCTCTCTTTCTGGTGGCTTCTCAGAATCGATTGGGTAGACTTGGCTGGTCACATGCCCACAGGTGAACATGCACTGTGCGCCCGAGGCCTGGGTTGGCCTCCTGCCTGCCCTTGCTGGGCACCTGTGAGCACAGGAGTGTTTTAGACTATTAGATTAATGGAGATGTGTGTGCACACACATATACACATATGTCCTGCCCCTCTTCCTGGTACCTGTGGCAACGGTGTGGGCAAGGTGACACCTCACTTTAGCACTAGATATGACACGAAAACAAAAATGACCTACAAAACCAGAGGCTAAGGCAGGCAGGCAAATGGCCAGTGGGCCTCCAGCAGGACCCTGTGAGACACCGTCCCTTGCCACCCCCAGGGAAGCCTGTGGAGAGGAGAAAATGACTCAGAGGTCGCTGGCTTTTCACTGGGCCCATACGTCACATTTAAAATGCACTCATTCTCTCAGCTGGAAATTAGGACTTCCAAGTAATACGATCAGTGAGAAAATAACTAGTAAAATCAATAAGAAAATAAATACGGTAACTGAGGGGCCAGGATCCCTGGAGTTCAAGGAAATGTCACAGAAACCAGGCAGAAAATGTGAGGTGTCTTCCTGGGGTGGAATTTTTATGCTGATTATATAATTATTATTCAATGTTATTTAACACCTGGAAAATTGACTTGTTCAGGGGGCAGACAGTGGGCAGACAGTGGGCAGACAGTGGGCAGGCAGACAGTGGCATGGGGATGGGATGAGGGTCTTTCATAGTCTGAAGGGGAATTAAAATTGCTGATGTTAAAAAAAAATTTGTTAGATGAAAACAAGGACATTATATATAAACATGATTTTTTAAAAATATGTTCATAAATATTGGTAATAAAAATACATCTGTATTTAAAAAAAAATTGCTGTTTTAGATCAATGGGGTAAGGAGAAAGAAAAAAGAAAAAAACAGAAACCAGAGAAAAGTCCGGAAACCGATGGGATCCTAAACATAGTACAGTAGGCAATAGAGGAGAAATATTTCTCCAAGTAAAAGCCAAGAAGATAAACACCAGGTAGGCTGCACCTGTTTTCCTTATCTCACCTGTTGGGAATGCCAGGGCTGGTTCCTGTTTATCCACACCTCCCGCAGGAGGGGGCGTGTTCCTGCCGACCATCTGCTTGTAGTCCCTCCTCCAGGTCCCCTCCAAGGACCTCTCTGCGTCTGGGCTTTGCTGTCTTATTTCCCTTAATGGATTTACAGTGTCGGGAGGGAGGCTGTGGAAACCCTGGCCGTATGTAAATGAGATCTGATTTCTCAGCACTTCTTTCTGCTTTTGGAGAGGACTGACAATTCCCATATGTATACAGTACATAGATACACACCCATAGGTGATCAGGACACACCGACTTCAGGATGGGTCTCCTCCAGGGTACACAAGAGTGAAGTGTGGGGAGGGGGTGGGCTTGGGGACCAGGAGCCCAAACAAACCTCTCAGCTCTTAGGGAACATTCAAGCTAAAGAGGTGTAGGGAGAATCAGAGTGGGGTGCTCAGCTTGTGTGGGTCCAGGGCCTGTACCTGTGTGTATATGTGTGTGCACATACATCTCCATTGATCTAAGTAACTCAAGAGAAGCTTGAGCACCTTTGGCTGCTGCACAGGGAGGTGCAGTGGGTTAGCACCCCCTGGGGGCCCCCTCTCCCCACCTTCCCCAGCCTCTCCATCAATTAACCCTCCCACACCTGGCCTGTGGGAGGAGCCAGCACTGCCCCAGGACCTAGCATTTGGGGGAGGAAGTTGGGGAGCAGAGTGCCCAGCTGCCTGGCAGGCACCTCTGTCACCCGTCACCCATCGCCCCAGGCATGGGTACAGCCTGGAGCCGCCCACCACTCACGCTGCCCTCTTCCTTCTGCATCCTGGCACCTCCACCTGAACCCAGGACAGCCTCCAAGCCTGGTGTGGCTCAAGCTGAGCAGGACCAGTGCTGGGTAGACACTGCCCCACACCACTTCTCTGGTGCAGAGAAGTTGCACAGGTGACCTGGCCTAAGGATTCTACCAACCCAGAACCAGCATGCCAGGCCTGGTCAGCCCTAGGGACTCAGTTTCCCTTTTGGAGAGACCCGAGGCTAGACTCTGCACCCCTCCATCTCATGGATAAGGCTGCTGTGGGCTTGGCCGACACATCCTGCCACCCTTCCAGGTGCTCCCTCTGCCTCTTTCCTAAACAGTTCTGATGTTCACAGTCATCTTCTGTGATAACTTTTTTTTTTTTTAAATAACCTCTATTTTACATTTATGTGGTGCTGAGGATGGAACCCAGTGCCTCATGCATGCTAGGCGAGCGCCCTACCTCTGAGCCACAACCCCCGCCTCTGTGATAACTTTTAAAGCATCCTCATTCCCTCCTGGTCTTAGCAAGCAACTTGCCTGCGTTGCCTGTCTCCAAATTAGGTCGCCGATCTGAGTGATGAAACAGCTCGATGATCAAGGCTGCAGCCGTGGATGAGCGTGCTCAGCCAGGCGTGAACCGCAGAGTGGAGGCTTTATGAGATCGCGGTGGAATCTCAGAGATCTGCTCCTTTACAGACAAGCCCTGCGTCCCTGCAGAGCACCTTGACACCTTTGTTTTTGCCTTGAGGACGTGGCCTGTGTGTTATGTGTGGTTGTCTGGCGGCGGGGAGAAGACTGGCTTAGAGTTCATTCTGCAGACCTGCCCGCATCTGGGAGCCTTTGAAGGGCTCTGGGGAGCAGGGAGCTCAGTTTCTGCGAGCAGACTGCTTTCATTGTCTGGCTTGCCTTCATCGAGATACCTCATTCTTTGACATTTCCTGCCCAGAAACCTTTGAACGGCACTCTCTTTGGTGATGGTGTGCTGAGCTCTAGGAAGCCTCTTTAGAGCCTCTTCTGTTGCCCAGCTCTGCGACCAACCACAAATAGGAATGGACGGTCTGCATCCAGCCGTGGCCCCTCCCAGTGAGGTCCACCCGATCTATGAGGATAGGGAGAATCAGTGCTTTGGGGAGAGATGTCTCAGGCCCAGAATGTCCCCCAAGGCATCAGTGTCCTCTTCCTGTGCCATTGTACCCATCAGAGAGAGCCTGCCTAGTTTGAAAGAACTCAGGAAAAAAAAAAAGTCTCCCGTGCCATCGGTTGCCTCTGCCATCTGATCTGAGCTCATCTTCCTGAGTAGTGTCATCACTGCCACCAATATTAAGGGAAACTTCCCCTGAGCTGTGCCAGTTATGAGCTTTTTAGTAACTGGGTCAAGATGAAACTATACATTTTTACCTGTTAGAAGTTTTTTTTACAAGTAATTCATAGAGATGTATTATTATTATTTTTTTTGGTATAAATGAAAGTGTTCAATTGGCTGTTGATAACTGGATTGGGGGGAAATTCCTATTAAGGGTATGAAACTTTGTTGATTCCTGTTAATGCACACATCTGCTCTGAGCTTGGAGGGATTGTCCCCCTTTCTGTCATGACAAAAACTTTCTTTGTGCATTTTCCAATGGGAGGTGGAGGCTGCGCCGGACGGTGCCCCAGCCTGATATCTTTCCTGGTGTCCATGTGAATGGGTGTCACTGAGGGGAGCTCATGAAGTTCTGCTCCCCCTGTGATGGTATACTGCCTTGGAATGTGGTGGGGAAGGCCAGAGGCAGCTGGGCCTGCGCTCCAGCTGCTGGCCTCTGTTTCCTCACAGCTGACCTGGTGATGCTGTGGCTCCTGCCAATGGGAACTGGGCTTAGTAGGGTATGTCTGAGGGACCCTGGGCTCCTGAGGTGGTGCTGGGCTCCAGGGGCCTCCAGTGGAAGTGGCCCTGGAGGGACACGAGAGCCATTGACTCCTGATTTCCGTAAAGGCGGCTCCCTGCTTCCGCGAGTGGTCCCAGCTGCTCAGTGTGATGATGCAGTGTGATGCTTGGGCATCCTGAAATTTTCCTTTGCCTCATGCAGTGCCACATCGAGGAGAGGAAAGATGGAATCAGCAAACCTCAGGGATGGGGCATGACTTAAGTCTCTCTGTACCCTGTCTCCGCATTTGTCAACTGGGGATAATAATAGCACCAGCCGCAGAGAATCTGCATAAAGACTGAGTGAATCAGTCTAGGTGAAGTGTTTAGAGCAGAGTCCAGCGAACCAGGCGGCACTAAGTGAGGGTTCCTGGCTGTTTTACTCTTGTGTTCAGCTAAGCCATGGGTCTTAATCCAGCTATGGGTGTGTGACTTGGAAGTTTTTTGCTTTTAAGAAAAAGAGAAAAAAAAATACATAATCAACCTCCTTTACTCTTAGGCCAAATTGAAACCTCGGCTAATGCACATTCCCAGGCTCCTGGTTACGATGAGGGGTTTGTGTTGGCGGAGCTCGCTAACTTCCTATGAGTTTCTAGGTCTTTGGACAGTTTGGGATGGTGAGCCTGGATTTTATTTACTCTGGCAAGGGCCACACTGAAGTGGAACCTGTTCCAGCAGGCGTGGAGCTGGGGAGAGTCAATGCTCTGAGCTTATATAAAATGCAATTTTAGATTATGGGTCAAAACATCCCCACCCATGAACAGGGAAAATGAAGAAGCATGGTGGCTGTGTCACTGTGAATACTTGGTACAGGTGTCTGAACGTGGCATGACTGGGCAGAGGGAAACCTCGGGAATACCCATGAGTCCAGCGCTGGGGAAAGTTTCACCAGATTCTCTGACCAGAGTGAGTGCTGGACGGCCAGCAGGATGGGGCCAGCAGGATGTGCTTGAGCAACCTGCCGGTGGCACCTGCCCTGGCTCGGAGCACCTTCTGTGGCTGGAAGTGTTCTCAGGTGTGGTTCCTGCAGATGTTTCTGAAATCTCCTCCACGGAACCCTTTGTGGCAATTGTTCTGACCCGAGAGCTCGAGGGAGCTGGCTTGGGAACCTGTGTGTGGACTCTGTGGTGACCAGGGAGGGGCCGTGCAAACCCCTGGTTGGCACAGCATCTGTCACAAGCTGACACCGAGCAACTGTGCAACAGGCTCAATCCAACTGAGACAAAGTGGTCTGAGTAGTTTTTCTAGAAACAGCAATGGGCCTACCCTGAGTCATTCAAACCCTTGTCAAATTGCTTTTGTTAGGGAGTGTTCACTTTTCTAGACAATCTTACAAATGTAAGCTTCACTTAAACCCCTATCTGCATATGACCTGTGTGGTGGTCAGAATTATGTCCTGGGTCTCCTCACTAACACTATGCCAGCTGGTAAACCCAGCCTGGCTTTTTTCTTTTTTTGGTACTGGGCTACAAAACCAGCCCTTTGCTTTTCTGTATTTTGTTTAGAGACAGGGTCTCACTGAGTCGCTTAGCTCCTCACTGTTGCTGAGGCTGGCTTTGAACCCACAATCTTCCTGCCTCAGCCTCCTGAGCCACTGGGATTACAGGTGTGTGTCACTGTGCCTGGCTGGTAAGCCCAGAAGGATACCAGGTGGGAATTTCCTGATTCTGAAAAAGGGTGTTAAGGATGGTGCAGAAGAGAAATATCTGCATAACAATGGCTGCTGTCACTCAGCAGTGTCATACACGCCCCCACGGGGGGGGGGGTGCTTTCCTCCCCTCCCTGCAGTCTCTTAGGAACACTGCAGAGCACAGACTCTGCCATGAACAGCTCATGGACCCCAGGGACTGCTGACGAGTCATCCGTGGGCCACATTCTACCCCTGGTGGCAATGGCTTCCCGTTACCTGTCTGCCATGATTTCCAGTGTGGCTGACACTTTCACGTAACGTGGGGCAAAGGGTGGCAGCAGACACGTGCGGCTGGCAAGGCCGTAGGACAGAAATTCCTGTCGTCCTCCATGTGGTCTGAAAAGGGCCAGGAAAGAGTAGCCTTGCATCCCCCAGGTGCCTGCAGGTGAAGTTGTTTATTGATGATTGAGGTTGACAGGCCTAGTGCAGCCCCTTGTGGGGACCCCTTGGTGCCTGCTCTTATTGATATGTGATGGCCACAGCACAGCGGGTGGACTTGCAGCCAGAGAGGCCTTGGGGCCTCCACACCTGAAGGGCTTGGTGGTCAGGACAGGAGCACGCATGGTCAACGGGCTGACACCTGAGACCAGGTGGGAGGAGAACATTTTTGTGGATACCAAAACAGCCACAGATAGAAGACACTGACCCCGGGCCAGGAGCAGGGGTTACCTTCTGTCCCCTCGTGTTGGCACTAGGGGCTCCAGAATTTTGATGGGAATCTGTTGAGGAAGATCTGAGATGAAACCAGTCATGATAAAATCAGACAACTCGTTTCTCAAGCACTGAATCTGTGGGCAGGGACGTGGTCAGCGCCTGTGTCGACTGGCGGTGGGTCTACTCCTCTATGTATCAGAGCCGAGCTCCTGCCATGCAGGGGTTTTAGGTCAGCCTCACTGGCAATGCTGCAGGGTCAGCGGCTGCTGCAGAGTCAAGGGCTGCAGCCAGAAGCCTGGTGCTGCCGCTCTGACCCTGACCTCTACTCAGAGCTTGGCCTAACCTGGACTCACCTCTCTGGGCTTCAGTTTTCTCGTTGGGCAAACCTTCTCCAGTGTTCCTTAGAGCTCCTATTTTGTCGAACTCTAAAATTGACACCAGACCTGAAATTCCCTCCATGTGGGGGTAGAAAAACACATACACCCCTCTGTCCCCTATGTATACGATCAGCCACTCACAATCCATCTACATCCCACTGTGTGTCCCTGTAAGCACAGGTGTGCGCACACGTGACTTGGTCCCTTCTGTGCTGCGGCTCACTGGTGGCATTTCTCTAGGCTGTTGCTCAGGCCTTCCTGCCGATCGTGCTGATCCTCTGCTATCAGGCCTGTGCTTCATCATGTGCTGACCTACTGATGCCACTGACCTTTCAGTCCTGGGAAGCCCCAGGAAGAGCACAACACTCTTCACACTGCGGACAGCCATCAAGAATGCACCCTGGGGGCTGGGGATGTGGCTCAAGCGGTAGCGCGCTCGCCTGGCATGCGTGCAGCCCGGGTTCGATCCTCAGCACCACATACAAACAAAGATGTTGTGTCCGCCAAAAACTAAAAAAAAAAAAAATTAGAATTCTCTCTCTCTCTCTCCCTCTCTCTTTAAAAAAAAAAAGAATGCACCCTGATCCCTGTGGACTTGTATTTTTAGTTGTCTTTTTTTTTTTAATTTTTAAAGAATCATGGAGCTGGGTAGGGTAGTGCATGCCTATAATCCCAGCAGCTTGGAAGGCTGAGGCAGGAGGATTGCAAGATTGAGGCCAGGCTCAGCAACTTAGTGAGAACCTGTCTCAAAAAAAAAAAAAAATAAAAAGGGCTGGGGATGTGGCTCAGTGGTTTATGAGGGCTCTGGATTTAATCCCTGGTACTAAAAATAAATAAATAACAAATAAAAATAAATAAATAAAAATCATGGAACCGGGGACATCAAACCAGTCTTTGATTCATGTGTTATCCCTCAAAGGATATCTAAATCAGAAGCTGGATGAAACCTGATTGTTGACATTTGCAAAATGTCCTCAGTGTGGAATGCACACAGTCACAGTAAATGACTGAAAAAAATGAAGAGAGAATAGCTGTACCTGCACATCATGTGCCTCTTTCTATCCTTGTGTCACACAGTGACAATCAATAGCTTGAGTTCAGTGGAGCAGAAGGCGACTCTGCAGAAGCAGCAGTACTTTTCCTTGTGATTCCCAGTGAGCGCAGAGTTGGGGGACCCTCCTTTGCGTTGCTGTGACCCTCAGCCTGCTTCCGGTGCAGCGTGTCTCACCTTTTCCTACGACTGCCGGTAACTTGGCTACTTTCTACGTAAGGCGGGGACTGTCTCATTCATTGTTGTGATACCAGAGCCCAGGGGTGGACGATGAAGGATGGTGAGCAGCAGAGGTGCTGAGCAGTGTGGTAGGAAATGAGTGGCCAGTGGGGCTCAACCAATTAATATCAAGCAGTGCACGAAGTCCCAGTGAGGCGAGTGAGCTGTGCGAAGGTGGGAAGCAATCTGTGGAGCAAAAAGGCTGCCGATCGGTACAACTGTCGACTTGCGTGAGTTTGATTTAGTGAAGAGAGCTCATATGGTAGCATGCCTTTGTCCAAGATTATGCAAGATGTATTTGTTCAACTCCCAACAATTTAGAAAGTCATATTTGGTTCATGTAAAGTAGGTGAGCAATTGAAAGAAAGATATCTAATTTGAAGCTTGTTATATACTTGATTTCAAACATATAAACTCCTTGCTTGTAGCAATGGTTCTGAAACTTGATTATCTATCAGAATTATCTGGAAAGCTTAAAAAATTCCCTGATGCATAGAGGGTGCCTTAGACTCTTTGTGATGGAAGTGAGGCATTAGGAGCTTGTAAGCTCCCCAGCTGAGCCCAGCGTACATCCTGTGGCCTCTTACCTTGGCCACATCACGTACGAGAAAACTGGACACTACAAATTGCAAGAAGAAATTGACCCCCACATAGCAAGACTTCGGTTTGGTACTTTAAAAATGGATACATTGAGAAAGTATTTTCAATTAATAATCTAAAAACCCATGCATACTAAAAATTAAGGGAAATGCTCTGCAGATCAATTTTATGGTTTTGAATTCATTGTTAAGAAAAACCATTCTTTTCCTCCTTACTTAACTGGATTTTGTGCTCTTATTGAGCTGTTCTGTGCTTAAGAAAGCAGAGGTGTTCACAGCAGGTCTAGAGGTGGGTGTGTCACACCCCACCCTGGAAGCCACGTCCCTGATGCCACAGGTGCGGCAGGCCAAATCTTTTAATACCACTTCCACCCCTGGGAATTAAATTCATTCTCGGTGAAAAAGGGATTCATAAATCCTGGCCCTGCCTTCCGAACAGCAGTGTGGTTCTGCCAGGGTGATAAATTGCTCCTATCAAAACAGACATAGAGCCTCCCAGGGAAATAATGGGCTCCAGAGTACAAAGTGTAATGTCCTAAGTGCATGGGACTGGGGACCAGGGGAGAAAAGTCAAGTCTTGGGAAATCAGTGACTTTTGCTTGAACCTCGTCCAGCTTGTCTTAAGTCGTAAGAGGTATGGCAGAGCAGATGTACAGGACATGTGAGCAGATGAAGAAAATCCATCATAAAACCCTCCTGCAGGGCACACTGGCAGGAGCGCATGGGGCGGGGCGGGGGTGGGGAGGCTGGTGGCGAGGTGCAGGCGGGTGGTGTGGGCGGGTGGGGACATCAGCTGTCCGGGAGGCCAGAGGTGCTCCCTACCTGCCTTGAGAACACTCCCTGCCCACCCCTGACGGCCTACAGTTCTCATGCCTGTGTGTGAAGTGGTGAGTGGACATGCTACTGGGCAGAAAGCTGTGACGGCACCACCAGTGACCCACCATGTATTTTAAATCATGTCCTCCAGAGAACCAGCGGGTCTCATGAACTGATCTAGAGATAAATGGAAGAAAGGCTTTCAGTTCTGGTCACTTCTTTCCCAATTTCCTTACACATTATCCTGCCTAGGCCCTTGACCTTGTCAAAAAAAACTCCGAAAAACAAAACAACAACAAAACCAAAGCAAACCCTCCCCAACGGCAGCCTCTGTCCCACGAGGCGCACACGTTCAGTTCTACGGCCGTCTCTTGGACTCATCCTTCGGCCTCCTCCGACTGTGACTCTCCAGGAAGCCTTTCTTGTTGCGCCCAGGACACTGACCTCAGCTTTCCTGGCCTTTACCAGCCTCTCGCCCTGATGGCAGCAGAGAGCCATCACCGTTGTGGCAGGGACTCGGGCACCCGGACTTGACTTCAGCCATTTGCGTTTTCCTGCTACCTGAGCCCTGGGCCTTGGTCGGGATGGAAGGAGAGGGCTCAGCCTGGTGCTCAGAGACCTCAGTGGCTGTGCCTCAGGCGCACCTCCACGTGCACCCAGAGGCCACAGGGGACCTGGGTTCCAGTGCTTCTTCCCTGTAGGGCAGGGCCAGCACAGCTGTCCTTTCCTGGGCCCAGGTTCCTCACCGTCTAGTGACCAGGTTGGAGTAGACAACACTGGAAGTTTCTTCTGGTTCTGGGAGTCTATGAACTATAGAAATCTAAAACATGAACATTTCTCAGAAATATCATTTATCTCTTAATTACTCAAATAAAACACTTTCCTTATAGAAAAGAAAGAAAATCAAGTCATGGCAATTCTAGCACTCAGGGATAATCCCTGGTACCATTAGGTCGGATGATCAGTGTTCGATGAGGCATAGATCCCTCCGGCAGGTTGAGAACAGGTTTGTGTTCTCACTGATTCCCACAGGTCAGACTTTTTATTCAATTGGTACATTTTCCTCATCAACGTGATTTTTGTGGTTTAAAATTATGACTACTATTATTAATACTGAGTGGCATTAATCAAGTATTTACAAATCCCCCGGCACCGTTCCAGGCACTTTAGATCCCTGAGGCCAGATGAGGTAGGTACTCTTATTCCCTTCAATGGGGGAGGAACCCAGGCGGACTGTGCTTAAGTAACTGGCTGAAGGTCACACCCTTCTAAGGGGCTGTTCCTGCTGGGGAAGCCAGGTGCCCAGGGACCCCACAGCAGTACAGACAACGTGCTGATTAAAATCCTGACAGCTAAAAATTCTCACATGCTCCTTGTCATTTCCTTGAGATAAATCCTTAGCAGCAGAATCAAAAAGCCAAAGTCACATTAGTTTTTGCATACAGGCTGCTAAATCGCTCTTCTTCCCACAAGCAGTTGGTACACGTAGTGCCCTAAGTCCAGGAGCAGGCAGACCAGAGGAAGCCTGCCATGCCCAGGAAGGGAACAGAGCAGACACATCAAGGAGACCGGCAGCAGAGCAGGAAGGGGTTGTCCTCGCCAACCTAGCAGCTCTGTGGGTTTGCAGGGTCCCTCAGGCTCTTGATTTGCAGCAGGCTGGATGACTGTCCAGCTTTGGACTGTACCTGGCTATGTCATCTAAAGTCACTGATATAAAAAAAAATGGTAGCTTTCCATTTCTCTTGAATTACAAAAACAAAAACCTCACCTTTATTGTCTTTTTGCGCTAAACCAAACCTGAGGTGTATGCGCTTTTCCCAGGTGAAAATGTGAGATGAAATTCCAGAGCCATCAAACGAGACCTTTATTCTCCCACCTGCACATTATGACTCTAATAAACACGTTATCAGCTCATGAAAATGATGGCAAACAGGTGACGGAAGGATTTGATAAGTCAGCAGCAAAGATTAACAGTTCTTTTCAGAGAAGGCTGTGAGAGGTTCCCCCATTTAAAACAATTGTGGCATGTGAATTTACAGCACTTAAATCATTATCGGCAATTAGTCCTTGTCAAAAAGGTTGCAGCTGGCTTCAATTACAGGTAAGATTTTTATAATTCGAACTTAGTAGTACGTCTGATAAGTAGGAATTGGAGGAACACCCTTGGGGAGATTTGCAATTTGAGAAAAACTTCAAGGCATTTCAAAATTCAAAAATTCATTACTTGCAGCAATGCTTTATTATTGACATCTATTATTAAGCTTCTAGAAAAATTTCCATAAACTTCATCTTTCTGTTGTTTTCTTCCCTAACAGAAAAATTGCTGCTGATTAAAAGAATCGTTCTTTTAATTATGAAAGCACTTCATACACATTATTTAAAAAGCCCAAGCAACAAAGAATACAAAACAAAAATAAGTCTCTTTCTAGACATCTTCACTTTTGCTTTTAATTCTTGAAGTTACCACCATGACTTCCTCTCAGGTTGTTTTTACCTGATGGTCTTTATCTACCGACTTTGGACGTGTACCAGCATTTCACTAGGCAGGAAAAAGAATTCAGAGCCTTTACAAGCCTTCCACCTCTCCTTCACTTGTTGATTATTGCTGATTATATATATATATATATATATATATATAATACATGCTATATATTATATATATTAAGTTTACTTGCAGCTTCAAAACTTGAATTATGTATTATCTCATCTCTTTCTTTTTTTTTTCTAAAAGACAGCCTTGTGTATAGAAGTATGTTGTTAACTCGTTTTTTTTTTTTAAGAGAGAGAGAGAATATTTTTTAATATTTATTTTCTAGTACTCTGTGGACACAACATCTTTGTTTGTATGTGGTGCTGAGGATCGAACCTGGGCCGCACGCATGCTAGGCCAGCGCGCTACTGCTTGAGCCACATCCCCAGCCCCTCATCTCTTTCTTGATCTACCAATTTTAGACTTTCACCATCCCACTAGGTGCATGGTGTTGCCTTATCCTTATTTTTATTTAAATTTGTGAACCCCTAATGACATATACTTTTTTTTTTAAATGGGCATATTTGCCATCTGCGTATCTTCCTTGGTGAAGTGTCTGTTCAGATTTTTTTTTGGGGGGTCTATTCTTTAATCAGATTTGTTTCCTTATAGAATCTTAAAAGTCCTTTGTTCAGATTGAATAATAATCTTTATCAGATTTTTTTTTTTTGGCAAATATTTTCTGCAAGACTGTGGCTTGTCTTTTCAATCTCTTGACAGTATCTGTTGCAGGGCAGAAGGTTTTGAATCTTACTGAAGTCCAGCTCTTTCATGAATCGTGCCTTTAGTGGAGCTCCATGGTAGACCTTTTCTGTTGGCTCTGCACTGAGGAAGGTGAGAAGATTAGCACTTATAAATCCTACCTTCCTTTCCTTTTTGGTCAGCTAAACTATTATTTTTACATCATCAGGATTTAAAATATTTGTGTGATTTTTATTTACTTTTGAGTAACTATAGTTAGGTTTTCAATACTTCTAAGAATCAATTCTATGAATAAAACCCATCTATGTGGTTATGGTTATTCCATATTTTCACTGTGAAACCAGTGAAAGTACTTCTTCGGAACCAGTGCCATTTGAAGGATGACCTTCCAAAGGTCAAGGTTCAATTTATCTCACTTTTCCTAAACTCCACCTCCTGCTCAGAATCAGGTCGCCTTTCATTAGGTCTCATGTCTGCTCTGTGCGTGTGTTGGCTGTCTTCTCCTTCCTCCTACCCGGTGGGGTTTCTTGTTCCCCTCCCTTTCCTTTTCTGTCACCACCCAGGAAGAGACACATGAATCCTCCAGGTCTTCCAGCTTCCTCAGCACACAGTGGGTTGGTTCTATCCTGCAGCGTCTTCTCCAGGCCTCGGCTTCCTCTTTGCACGGCCCGTTGCTGCCCAGGCTCGGGGCAGCTGCCCACCTTTCTCACGGGTCTCTCTGCTCCCTGTGGGTTAGGCTTCACTACAACTCTTTCCTTTTTCCAGGTGTAACCCCTGCCACCGTGTCTTCACCTGTAACATCGGACAATAATGATGCCATGAGGTGGACGTGAGGACCAGAGTTGACACAGTAATGACGTATCAGTGATGACTTGGTGCCTTTGACCTTTGACCTTTGGCCTGTCTCCTTTGCTCCCTCTCTGGTCTCCTGGAATGCTGGAATCCAGTCCTTACCGTCTTTGGTCTGTGTGGCCTTGACGTTGCTACGTATCATGTCTCCTCATCAGAGTGACCTTGAATCTGACCTGTGGCTCTCTTGCTCCAAGAACCTCTGTGTGCCACTGTCTCGTCTGTCCAACCTCTTCCCAGAGCAGCCTCAGCACGTGCTGGAGCAGCCATGCAACGGCGGCTGGAGTTGATGGAGCTCCCACCCAAGTGGCCAGGGCTTTTGATTCTCATGTCCTTGCATTTTATTCACTGCTGATCCCAGAGCCCAGAATGGTGCCCAGCACGTAGCTGGTGTCCAACAAGTATTTGCCAGACGCACAATGAGTGAGTGAGAACAATGAAAGACGGGTCCCCAAACCGTTAAAGGTGAGTCCTCCAGCCCACTTTGGGCTCTGGATTCTTCCGGGGGTCCTTCCTGGGTGACTCTGCTGCTTCCGTTGTCTCCCCTCCTCCTGCACGTCGGTTCTGCCCCTCATGCCAAATCTGCCTCCGCCTTCTCCCCGTTTCCTGTTCCGGCCACAGTTCCCCTAACACTGTCCTGGCTGGTGCTCTCTCCCATTCCTGTCCCTGGGAAGAGGGCTGCCCTGATGCTGTTCACGTCCTGGACCCTGGGCTCTGTGACCATGACAGTCTGCAGCAGAGGACCTTAGAGATGTTATAAAGACAGTGGTGGCTGGAAATTTACCAAATCAAGGTGGGAAAAGACATAATTGGAAGAATTTGGTAAATAAATTAACTGTTTCATAGAAATCTACATTTTCCCCAAGATTTTTTACAAATATACAAGCAAACCTTTAATTGTTGCCATCAAACTAATAAAGCCACACCATGCTGTATCACTTTGCTTTAGGAAAGACCCAGGAATAATTTCTTAAGCCTTTTGATCTGCCCCCCACCAACTCCATTTCCTATCTTACCCCACCAACCCCTTTCTCCCTCCTCCTTCCTCCTCCCTCCCTCCTTCTTCTTTCCCCCTCTCTCCTGTCTTTCCTTCCATATATATTTGAGTCCCTACTCCATGCCAGGCTATGATTTGGGGACCACAAAACAAGAATGGTTGGTTTTGCGCTTTCTGGCAGCCTGGTCCGTGGGAACGATTTTGGAAGACCTGAGTTTTCCAAACTCCATCCTGGAAACCTCTGTTCCAGCTTCCCACTCTGGGGCATCCAGGTGTCTCTCCAGTAGCAGGGGTCTCCCAGCCACTGTGATGGTGAAATACAGCCGCTGTGCTTCACAGCAGGGACGTGTGCTGAGACCTGCGTCACGAGGCGGTCCATCACGGTGAGAATGTCACAGAGGGCGGCTCAGAGAGCCGCAAAGGCACCAGGTAGTCTGATCCTGTGGGCCCCATGGTTTGGGCAGTCTGAGGTTGACCAAAGTGTCCTTAGGCAGTACCTGACTATGGCACTTCACGTGGATTTAAGGAGCATTAGGTAGTACTTACAAGTGTGTTGAGCAAGCACAGAATCAATGAACCAAATGCGAATTTAGATTCAAACACATTTTCCTGAGTTTCAGCGATTTCTAGCGTGTTGCCTGGCAAGGGGAAACGGCTGCTATGAAATGTTACCAACTGCATATATTTCCTCATATTAAAAAATCTCATTATGGAAAAGTCATACTTTAGCATTATCCTCTAGCAGGGAATCGCAGAAGGCACGCAGGCGCAGTAGTGGAGCAGGGGTTAATGCAAAATGAAACACAGAGAGTAATTAATCTTTTGTTTACTTGAAACTTTCATATCCAAATGTTTAATTTCACATCCACACTCCTGCTCTTTTGTGCACTGGATGGTACTGTATTCTAATTACTCAGCCTAAAGCCACTTTTGAAAACTGCTTCCCCCCCCTCTCTCCTAAACAGTGCTCAGGAAAACCCAGCACAACCCTTATTTCCACTGATCTTGACCTTGCCATTGCGGGATTGTGCCTGTCTTATCCCTCGCTCCCTTTCAACCTCTCTGTGTCCACTCGGGAGTCCTGCTGGTGATGATTCGCTTTTGTGACAAATTTCTTTATGCCATATTTTTAAAATAATAATAAGAGTGATCTCTGAAGCGCACCCCCGGGGAGCAGCGTCAGACCACACGGCTTGTGATTACAAAGGAATATCTGAAGCTTTCCCTTTGCGTCCACGCGTTTCCAGCAGATTTCTTTTTGGCCATGTTGCTTTAATTAAGTTTGGCCACTCTAGGAAACGGACAACCCTGCATTAATATTCTAGGGAAAGAAATGAAATTCTCCAGACACACGGCTGCCTGCCCAAGTGCGCACCCCGCAGAGGAAGGGACAGTAGCTTCCTTAGCTTTGAGTTTGCGGGATTTGGCACACATTTGTGGCTCTGCTGTGAACTGGAAAAGGAAAAGAAGAAATGATAAAAGAATGGACGAGTGAACACAGGTGTGCAATCAACTCTGCAGCCGCAGCTCCACAGCCCGAGAGGAGTCTTCCTGACCGCCCCAACTCTCCCCCCCACGTTTGGTTTAGGATTGTATCCCAATCTGCCCTTCCTTCCTTCCCCACCTGCCCTTCCTTCTCCCTCCCTCCCTCCCTCCCTTCTCTCCTTTCTTGGCACGAGGATGTCTTGGGCCATTTGCTCACATACACTGAGTTATCAGCTTTACATCTCCATTCAGAGTCCTGTTGATATGTACAATGAAAGTGTATTAGCAGTGGTGACACAGGGCACTGCTTTCTCTGTTCCGCTCTGTTCACTGCTGAGCTCCTATGGTCTCCCCAGTCAGGGCCAGCTTGTTCAGTAGGCACGGCAGGCACAAACACACACACACACACACACACACACACACACACACACAGACCTGTGATACTTTTAGGGGTCTAGGAAGTGTCATCATTTTCCTTTTTGTTTTGTTTTTCAATTGGAAGAAAACAAGGAGGCTTTAGGTTGGGGAAAATGTCTCAATAAATAACATTAGTATTTTCTAGCAACATGCATTTAAAGTATGATTTTCCTGTTGTTTTATGGAGGAAGGGCCTTTGGAAGAAAGATGCCTGAGTCCATGAGAAGTGTGCCTCCCTTTAGATACAGCTTGTGGCTCTTGAGCCTGGTGGAACATTCAAGTCACTGGGGCATGTTTTGAAAAAGTGCCAGGCCCACATCGATGTGAATTAAGACCTGGGGGTGGGGCGCCGGCCCCAGTGATTTAAAAGCTCCTGGTGGTTGGAATGGGCACTCTGGGCTGGGAACTGCTGGGGTGCTTCTCAGCCTCTGTGTGCCCCCATCACTGGGGATTTTATTGACAGGCAGATGCTGATTGGGTAGGCTTGTGGGGAGGGGTTGGGACCCTTATCTCTAATCAGCTCCTCTGGGATGGGGACAGCCTTCTGTAGCAGACTCTGGGTGGGGGTGGGCTGGACTGGCAGAGTCTCCACCTGAGCTCTGGGGTCTGGAGGACCCTGGCAGCTGCTATTTATTGGGTACCAACTGCTAGCTAGGTGCTCCTGTGCTTCTTTTCTTCAATGTCACAACCACTTTGTGAGGAAAGTAGCCTTGTTCCTCTTTTACAGATGAAAACACTGAGGGTTGGAGAAGTTAAGATTGGAGCCCAGGATCCCCGGACAATGAATGGTGGTGCTGAGATTCGAGCCAGCTCCAAGAAACCCCGAGAGTCCACAGTCACCCAAGCCCCACCCTGCCTCCACCACCTCCAGCAGCTCCTCGAAGATGGGGACCCTTCAGTGCCCAGGGCCCACAAACCAGGGCTCCTATGCTCCTGCCTGTGGATTCAAAGAAAATAACCCCAGCCTAAAATAGGTGAAAACGTAAAAGCAAAAGGCACCTAGTTAATGATGCAGGTTAACCATGCATCTGTAAGGCAAAAGCAAATCCAAAATGTTACAAAGTCCAAAGCTCTTTAAGTGCTGACCAGATGCCACAGGTTCAGAGGCCACACCTTGAAAGTCCCAGTCATCCACAAAATTATTAACAACCATGTATAAAATCACCTATGGTCCACGTGTATGAGGCATCCAACAAAACACAAATAAATTTCATGTTTGAACTTGGGTCTCGTTCTCAAAATATCTCATCTGGATCCCAAAACTTAAAAATCATCTGAAATTGTAGATTTTTGGTCTCAAGCAACTTGGATAATGGAGATAACCTGTGATACGTTGACGGTTCCCAGCTCCGTGCTCTGGTGTGTTCTGATGCTCCTTTAATGGTCCTGACGCTGCTCCCAGACCTCCCCTTGTATCAGCCAAGAGCTGGGGCCGGTCTCGGTGCTGGTGTTCAGGGCCCTCCGCGCTCTGGATTTGCCCTCCACTGGCGCTTCCCCGCAACAGATGATCCACCAACAGATGTTCACCGAGTGGCCCGTGATGTAGGGTCCTCTCCCACATGCTGGAGTCCTCGTGTTGTTGAGGGGCCAGCAAAGCCCCAGTTTTGCTCATTCTAGGTGAATCACCATGTGTTTCTATGTGAGTTTTAACTTTCTTGTCATAATTTCAGCAAAATGACAAATCATTTTGCCATGTTTAAGATTTCCACAAAATTTGTGTTTGAGGAACAGTGTAGAGCTGAAAGATTAAGAAATCAAATGCAACTTTATTCAATAAATGCAACATTTAAATATATTTTCACTCAAGTAGAAGTTTAAAAAATTCTAAATTTAAGATATTAAAGTTATTTTTCATTTTAAAAGTGATTTTCTTCCAAATCATTTAAAGTCAGTCCAAAATAAACATACACATTGTAATTAATACATTTCAACAATTAACATCAAAATATTTAATATCACTAAAATTTTCATTTTTTAAAAAATCAGTGACGTCAGTACAGTTTTAACAGAAACTCTTGGCAATTCTGACACTCAGCAGTCACTTGGTTGCCCACGGAAAGGAATGAGTGTCAGGTTTTGTGCTTGTGATATGTCTGTATCTGAGTCTACCAACGTGAGAGTGTTGCCAATCCACACAGAGGATTCCTGTCACCATGAGCAACTGTGGCAGAAGCAGTGCTGATCTCGGTGGGCCTTGCGCCTCTGGACCAGGAGGGGACTTGGGAAAGGCCGCTGGTCTGAGGAGCCCCCTGTGGCCCTCCCTCTGGGAGCAAGGGTTAGACAGGAGCACTGCCCCTCTGCCCCCTTACCATTGGCCCCAAGGCTCCATCCTTCCCTGCACTCCAAAGCAGGGTCCTTGCCCAGCTCTCAGACCTTCCTGGCCTTGGGAACTGTCACCTTTCATCTTGAGATGTAAGCCAGACACCGGGAGGGTTCTCCCCGACCAGCAAGGTTCTAGTCCTGAGAGCAGATGCCTAAGGAGGATCCTGCTCCTCCCTTGTCTGTCCCAAGGAAAGTTCTGCCCAGGGCTTGGAACAGTGTCTGGCACATGGTAAGGCCTAAATAAAACCTGCTCTTACAGGTGTGACTCTGGAAAGCTGTCCGGGCGCCCTTGTTGGTGGGTGACCCCAGGCGCAGGCCTCTCCAGGTGTGTCTTCTTGGGCTGCCGCTTTCCGCCCCTTGGGGCCCCAGGTTATGCTGTTCTGCCTTCTGCAACCCCTCTGGTCTTTGGGAACCTGGGGGTTGTCAGAGGCCTGCCTCCTCCAGGCAGCTTCTCAGGTGTGTGCAGTGGCTCTGGAAGGCTGCCCAGGCCCACCTCCTGGACGCCACAATCCAGTGGCCCTGCTCCAGCGGCTTGCTGGGCGCCTCCTGGAGGTCGCCCAGGTTCTCCCACTCTCAGACGCCCTGGAGAGGCCTCCCATCTCTGCGTCAGGCTGCATCTGCACTCTGAGGCTTCCTCTTGTTCCGTCTGGAGAATCTTTGGCCCTGCCTGCTTCGGTGGGTCTCTCTCAGACTCTTCTTTCTTTCATAAAATCTAAAAGTGCATTTTAAAAACCCAAGAATTAGCTCTTTTCTTCCGCCTGCATTACTGAGGAAACATTTCTCCTTCAAGGCCACTGCTGCCTCCATATCTGGCTGCTTGTATGGGACAGGGGACCTGAGGAAGGTAGGGAAAGCCACATTGGCCAGACAGGGGGAGGGTGCAGAGAAAGGGCACCTCCGCTACTGGCATCTGGAACCTGACTTGGGACTTCCGTTGTGGCCCGTGAGCCAGTGGAACCCTCTTACACCAAGAATGCACTCTCCCCGCTCAGGCCAGACCAAATCGCTTACAGTGTCGGAATGGGATGCCAACCCCCGTCCATCCCTACCATGTGCACAGACCTGGACACGTGAGCCCGGCCCTGCCCTCAGCAAGCTCACCCTCTGCAGTGTTTCAGAAACTCCTTTAGGAAATTAGCAGCTCGTTTTAGAGGAAAACAGGATCACAGTTAGCAGGTGTCCTGTTAAGTGAGCTCAGCATCCACACAACCAGGGATGGACCCTTCTTTGCTTGTAGTTTTCTGAATCCACAAAACAAATGGTTTTGCTAAGAGGTGTGCACCACACTGGAGTCCCCGAGGTTCCAGGTCCTGATGATGTTTGCTGGTCCCAGCGCTTGTGGCCCAGGCCCTGGGGATTGGGCCCTGCATGCTGCCCCCTCTCTGGGTGACTCTGCTCACCCTCTGATAGTCCTCTGTTTGGATTTCTGCTAAGCTTCCATTCATAGCACTTTGTGATGTCACTCGACTCCTCACTGGGCTCAATGTCACTGTGTACAGCAGAGGCTCATCTTTCCTCATCAGCCTGCATCGGCCGAGGTGGACATGGGCACTGAGTGGGGAGGTCCAGGGGACTAAGAGGTGGGGGCCGTGCAGAGAGCAGGGAGGGCTTCCTTTTAAGGTGACTGTCGACCATCACAGTGAAAATGGACCACTCTAGTTTTTCAAAATTTTCCAGGGAGTCAAGGCTGCTGGAGACACCTGGACGCTGGCTGGACACCAGCTGTCTCCAACTCATGTTTTCTGGTTCGATTCCCACTTCATGTCCCGCTGCCTTGTCCCTTTGTTTCATCCAATACCTCTCAGTTTTTGGTTTCTGGAACTAGGCTCCCTGACCTCGGTCCTGAGCATGGGTTTGAGTCTCTGCTCACTCTGTCTCTCATCCGGGCACCTCTGTCCCTTTAGTGCTGTTGGAATGTCCCCATCTTTCAGGGGCACCAGCTCCGACTCTACTGGCAAAGCCCTGTCAGCTCTGGACTTGGTTCTTTCTATCCCGGCAATGACGGTGACGGCCTGCTGGATCTGCCTGTGCCATGGACTGTGCTGTGTTCCCCCAGATGGACACTTGCTCTCAGTCCCTCTTCACCCACGGAAACTGGCAGAGGGCTCTGAACACACCAGAGCCAGGACATCTTTAGGAGCCAGTTGGCTCTGCATCACAGGTTGCGTATGGAACTTAAGAGATGCTGAGTGGGACCCAGGGTCAGGGGCTGCTGCCATCATGCCTGCAAGCCAAGTTCTATGAAACCTGCAACCCTGGCACAGCAAGGAACACCCAGGGCGATTTTTGAACGGAGGCGGATTCTGACACAGGCTGTGTGTGTGTGTGTGTGTGCGCGCGCGCACGTGTGTGTACCTGTGAATGTGTGTGTGTTTGGAACGGACACCTGCAGGTGGTCCTCCCATCCTGGGAGCTGCCCTCTCCTCACTTACCCAAGCTCCTTCCCAATTTTTTCTGCTTCTTCCTCCTGTGGGGCTGTAAGAAGCTCTGGAGGATGTTTCTACTTGGAAGTGCAATTTGCAGTGAGTTGTGTGGAATGCTCTCTGGGGTGGAAGCTGCAGGACACCATCCTTGGATGCAGGATACCCTGATGACACCCTTGGGTGTGACAGACGCTGTGCTCCCAAGTGTCTCTCGTTCCCAGCAGCACCACCTCTCCTCCTGCTACCCACACCTCCAGAGTTCTTGTCTTTTAGGGACTGGTATAAATAAATCAGTTACTTAAGGTGATTGCTGTGGTTCTCAGGAGCTTTGCTGTGCAGTTCTCTGGGAACCCTTCCCTCCCATCATGGATGCAGTCCTTCTTAGGGCCACCATGTGGTCCCTGTATCCTGTCCCGTCATGTGCGGTGGTCAGTCACAAACTCCCTATGCACAAGAGCTTCTGTGGCTGCAGCAGAGCTGACCCGGCCCCTTTCATCTGAGAACAGTGCTGTGGTCTCAGCTAAGTGGACACTCAGGCTCTGGGTGACTCTGTTATCTGCACCCCTTCAAAGGGGCTGGGCAGGTGGAATCGCCCCCTTGTCCCTTGTGGCCATCCACATTAGTGTCTCCTAAAATGCCACTTCCCCTGGTTGGGTGGAAAGAATTTGGGGGTCACTTGGGATCTGTGTAAATTAACATTTATGTCATATTAATGAGGTGTTAATTGCTCTTGCAACCTTTTCTGTGAAAATTAATTTAGTCCTGTTTGCATAGAAGGTATCCAGCCTGATAGGCCTGGCCTCCACTGCTGTCAAAGTGATTATTGGGCTTCTGTTAATAAGGAGCCTCTTTCCTGTCTGCTCACTACTACATATGGGGTGTCTTTTGAGAGTAACAGGTGGTTTCCACATTGTTAGGGTCATTTTAAAATTACACTGTCTCCCCAGGAAGGGGCATTTGCAAGCGGTGCTGCAGTTAACAGCTGTGGAGTGTCTGTGGATGCCATTAACCCCCAGGAAGCTGTGAACTCACTAATGCCCTTGTAGGTCTTCCTCCTTGCTCCTCTTCCTGTCACCTTTCTAAGATGACGAAATGACAAGCAGTTTCAGAGCCACGTGGGGTCCGGCTAGAGCCACTTGCTTTGGCTATTCTGGGCCTCTGATTTTTCCAAATGAATTTCATGACTGCCTTTTCCCCCCTGTTTCTATGAAGAACATCATCAGAATCGTAATAGGAATAGCACTAAATCTGTATAGTGCTTTTGGTAGCATGGCCATTTTGACAATACTGATTCTGCCTGTCCAGGAGATCTTTCCATCTTCTAATGTCCTCTTCAATTTCTTTATTTAGTGTTCTGCAGTTTTCATTGTAAAGGTCTTTTTCGTCTTTTGTTAGATTGATTCCCAAATATTTTATTTTCTTTGAGGCTATTATTAATGGGGTAGTTTTCCTCATTTCTCTTTCAGTGAATTTATCACTGATGTATAGGAATACAATTGATTTATGGATATTAATTTTATATCCTGCTACTTTGCTGAGTTTATTATGAGTTCCAGTTTTTTTTGGTATCTTCTAAATATAGAATCAAGTCATCAGCAAATAGGGTTAGTTTGAGTTCTTCTTTTCCTGTTGGTGTGCCTTTAATTTCTTTCTTCTAATTGCTCTGTGTAGAGTTTCCAGAACTCTGTTGATTAGAAGTGGTAAAAGAGGCTATCTTTTCTGTCTTATTCCAGTTTTTAGAGAGAGTGCTTTCAATTTTTCTCCATTTAGAATTATGTTGGCCTCGGGTTTAGCATATATAGCTTTTACAAAGTTGCTGTATATTCTTACTATTCCTGGGTCTCCCAGTGTTTTGAACATGAAGGGGTGCTGTATTTTATCAATGCTTTTTTTTTGCATACATTGAGGTAATCATGGTATTCTTGTCTTTAAGTCCATTAATGTGGTGAATCACGTTTATTGATTTCCATATGCTGAATCAATCCTGCATCCCTGGGATGAATCCCACTTGATCATGGTGCACTATCTTTTTAATATGTTTTTGTATGTGATTTGCCACGATTTTATTAAGAATTTTTGCATCTATGTTTATCAGAGATTTTGGCCTGAAATTTTCTTTTCTTGATGTGTCTTTGTCTAGTTTTGGTATCAGGGTGACACTAGCTACATAGACTGAGCTTGGAAGGGTTCCGTCCTTCTTTTCTATTTCATGGAATAATTTGAGGAGGACTGGTGTCAGTTTTTCTTTGAAGGGCTGGCAGAACTCAGCGGAGAATCTGTCTGGTCCTCGGCTTTTCTTTCTTGGTGGGCTTTTCATGGCATCTTCGATGTCATTGTTGAGATTATCAGTTTAAATTGTGTATGTCCTCCTGATTCAGTTAGGGTAGGTCATGTGTCTCTAGAAGTCTGTCCAGGTCCCAAGTGTGGGGAGACACTCTGAATGACTTGTGCCTTCCATCCTGAAGCCAGAGGCTGACCCTTGAACCCTATCCCTCCTGGCCTTTTATGGATGGAACTTCCAAGAACAAGGTGCCCCCAATAAAAGCTCACTTCCAAACATCCTCGTTCTGTTCTCTTCCTGTCTCGTGACTTTCTCTTGCTCTCCCATTTGGGGAGCCTGAGGCCGAGAGTGGAGAAGCCGTTCTGAAGCTTGTGTAAAGGTAGAGTGTGTGTCTGGGTTTTATTTGTTGTCCCTGGAAATTCACACGAGCAACCTTAAGTTCAGCTGCTTGCACCAGTCAGGGGCAGCATACAGGATTTTCTATTTTATGAGAATATAAATTTTCAAAATTATTTTAAAAAGATTAGTGTCTGTATTTCTACAGTGTTCATTGTGACATTTCCTTTTTCATTGCTAATTTTAGTAATTTGAGTTTTCTTTCTCTTTCTCTTTGTTACCTTGGTTTATCAATTTTATTGATTTTTTTCAAAGAACCAACTTATGATTTTGTTGATTTTTGGATTATTTATTTTGTTTCAATTTTATCTCTGATTTTAAACACTTCCTGTCTTTTAGTGTTGATTTGTTTTTCTTTTTCTAGGGCTTTGAGATGTAATAGTAGGTTTTTTATTTGTTGACTTTCTATTTTTTTTATGAATGAGCTCAATGCAATGAAGTTCCTCTTTGCCTTCAAAGTCCAAGAGACTTTGATATGTTGATGGCTATGTTTGATATGTTGTATGGCTATTCTCATTTACCTCTAAGTATTTTTAAAATTTCATCTTTGATTTCTTCTGCTATTCATTCATCATTGAATAGCATATTATTTAGTCTCCAGGTGTTGGAGTAGCTTCAATTTTTTATTTTATTGTTGCTTTCTAATTTCATTCCATTATGATCTCATAGGATGCAAGGTATTCTTTTGTATTTGCTAAGAGTTGCTTTGCAGCATAAGATATGGTCTATTTTAGAGAAGGATCCATGTGCTGCTGAGAAGAACGTGTATTCAGTCATTGATGGATGAAATATTCTATATATGTCTATTAAATCTAAGTTATTAATTGTGTTTTTTAGTTCCAGAGCATCATTATTTTTGGTTTTTGTTTAGAGGTTCTATCCAGTAGTGATAGAGATATGTTAAAGTCACAGAGTATTATTATTATGTTGTGGCATATTTAATACTTGATATTGAGAAGTTTTTTTTGTTGTTGTTATACATTCGATGCTCCATTATTTGAGCATAAATATTTATAATTGTTATGTCTTGTTGATGTATAATTCCCTTAAGCATTATGCAATGTCCTTCTTTATCCCTTCTGATTAACTCTGGCTTGAAGTCTACTTTATCTGATGTGAGGGTGTAAACCCTTAGTTGTTTATGAGATCCATATGAAGGATATGTTTTTTTTCCCAATATTTTACCTTCAGTCTGTGGATGTCTTTGCCTCTGAGGTCAGTCTCTTGAGACAGCATATTGTTGGGTCTTTTTGTTTTTAATCCAATCTGCCAGTCTATGTCTTTTGATCGATGAGTTTAGGCTATTTATATTCAATGTTATTATTGAGATATGATTTTTATTCCCTGTCATTTTGATTTATTTCTGGTTTTCAATTTGAATTACTTTCTCCTTTGATTGACTATTCTTCTATTGTACTTTCTTCCTTTGCTGCTTTTCGCTTTTATATCTTCATGAAATATTTTATTGAATATGTTTTGTAGTGCAGGCTTTCTGGTTGTGAATTCTTTTAACTTCTGTTTATCGTGGAAAGTTTTTATTTCATCGTCAATTCTGAAGCTTAATTTTGCTGGGTGTAGTGTTTTATTGATTCCTTCATTTCAAGGATTTCTGCTTTTTTTTTCCTTCCAGAATCTCTAGCTCTTTATTGGTGTGATCTTTCACTTCCTGTATTTTCTCTCTGATTTCACTCCTTATACCACCCTTGACTTTGCAGATCAGTTTGACTGTGTACATTCTAGACTCCTCCTCTGACATTGCTGGCACTGTGATGCCATCGTGTCGTCATGTTCTGTTGCTATGATGTGAGGCCATGGACCTCGACTGCTCATTCAGTGCCCTTCCCCAGACCTCATGGCGCCAGGATGGGGTCCTCCTGTGCTCCTCCGTCATTCCTTTCAGCAGAACCTGCCAGTTATTGGCTGTGGACACCTAGGCTGACCAGTGAAGTCTCCAGCAGGTGGAAGTACGGCTGGAACACATTCAGTTTCCCAAAGCCCCAGTAGGTTTTCATTCAAGAGGTGAACAGGGTTTAAGGTAGCAGAGTAGACGTGGTTTGGGATGGTGTGTGTATGTGTGTGTGGGGGGGATGCTGATGCACACTGATGGTTAAAAACAGGCACCTGTAGGTTGTGGAAACTGTGGGGAGGTTAACTTTATAATGAGCCAGAAATTGATTGATAGAAGCCAAAACAAGAAAGGAGAGGTCACTGGCTCTCATCTTGGGTGGACTGGGCAGCCGAGGGTGCCTGAAGTATGGGCTGTGAAAGCAAATGTGAGGAGGATTCTACCTGGAGGTCACTTGGCTTAATCAAGGGCAAGGACCGGCTTGGAAGAGAAGCCCCGAGGTTGACCCATCCTCACCGGGTGAGGCTTGTCCAAGGGATTTCTGAGTGTGAGTGGTGGACAGGAGGGACCTCCTAGGTGGAGGCTGCTACTCCTGTGGCCTTGGCACATAGCACCATGCAGCCCTGACCTCCAGGGAGCTCCAAGAGAAATCCTTGGTGATCTAGGAGAAGGCCCAGAATGAATCTAGGATTTTCCAATTTCATCTTTGTCCCTGGATTATGGCTACCTGTAACAGGTTCTTAAACTCAACTTGAGACCGAGTGCTTGCCTACTTGGGAGGAGGGGTCCTTTTCCAACCCTTTGATATCTTCACGTGAGGCCCGAGGTTTTGCTTATGGAGGCCACCCAGTAGTGTTTGCTGATTGACTGGAAAAAACTCACATTGGTGGTCTGGAAGGAGCTGGAGTGTTGGGGTCTGAGAGCGGAGCTCTTCTTCCCAGGTGGTCCTGGAGGAACTGGCTTTGGTCTGGGAACTTCTGAGTGAGAGTCTTTTCTGCCCCCAGGGCAGACCCACAGCTCCTGGACAAACCCGGTGAGAGACAGGCACTTCACTTTCGTGGTGGGGCACTTGACCCTGGGGCTGCCTCTCCTGACTGACAATCACAGAAATGGAAGAGATTCTTGTGGCTCTGGGTTGCAATTGCTCTCACAAAGAGTGAGAGATGTACAGAGATTTAAACAAACAAACAAACAAACAAAAAACCCAGGAAGCCTGGCATGAAAAAAGAGAAGCCCATGTTTTTGACTCGCTATGTCTTACAGTAATTAGAACTCCTTCTAAATGACAGCAAGTTGGATTAGATGGCGAATTTGACAACATTAAATCATTAGCACTTGGTGACTACCTTCTCTGAAGGGTGGAAAGATGAATTAGAAATGGTAACCGCTTCCAAGAAGCTGAACATTTATTTCAAGGAGGAAGATAAAGATAGATCTAGATACAGAAAGATGACAGATGACAGAGTGTATAGATATTGTTTACTTATGTCAAGTTCTGGTGCATTATTGTATAATCTCAATCTTTGCATCTCATGGGACAGATGCTGTTATTATTGTTGCTCTTTTACATCTGGGTAACTGCAACACAGAAGGTTGGCTCACCTGTGGAAGCTTACATGGCTAGTAAATGGAAAAGACAAAATTCAAAGCCAGGTTTGGTGACTTGAAGCCACTGTCTCATTCCCACGGGCCACATTGGTACTGGTCTTCTCCACGGCCCCTTTAGCTTGCCCACCTCCGGAGTTAGTCCAGGATGGGGTTGAGCAGTTGACTGAGGAAGAGGCTGTTGGAGAGGCAGCAGAGATGGTAGAAATCTGGGGGCCATTGGAGCCTCTGTCTTTCTGGGGACAAGGGAACAACCTTTTTGGTCTTTCCCCTGCATGGGACTTCGGGGAAGGTGGGTGGAGATTGCCATCTCTCCCTGGGTGCATCAACAGGAGGCTTGTCACAGGCAGGGTCCAGTCCCCTCCCTGATGAATCCAGTTATTAAAACTGACCACAGGAAGGCAGGATGAGGGGCTTCAAGAATTGAAACATGGGCTAGGATCAAGTTTAATCAGAATATTGGAAGTTAGAATGTGGCCAACGTTAAAGAGCAGACCGAACCTTGGAAACAAAGTGCATGGGCCACATGAAGTTGAAAAGGTGAAAGACAGATTATTTTTAATTAAAATAAGGTTTTGGAGTTGGGGTGCAACAGATATATCAGGGAGGGTAACAACAGGAAAATTGAAGTCAGAAAAGAATTAAGTCCAGCTGACTAGTTGGGTTGGATAAGTGAAAACAGTAAAATATATATGAAGAGGAGCTGCTAAAAATCCCTTCCTTATGTTTTCATGCATTGTTTGCATTCATGGGCTAAGTAATTCATGCTGGATTTAGAGGGTATTGACATTAGTCCTCGAGAATATCAGTTTCTGCTCTGCTGCTCAAGTTATTGATGAGGTTGGATTTTTTTTTTCTTTCTAGAAGATGAACTGATGCCATGGATGGGCATCACTAAAGAAATATTGTTGCCTAGGAGATGACCCCAGATGGATGCTTGAAGACAAGGTGGCAAGTGACAGAGGCCAGGCCCATGTGGGCACATGATGCACAGACGGCTGAGGAGCTGCAGATGTGGGTCCCAGAAACCCAAAGCTTGTTTGTCCACTCAGGGGAGGGACTTGCCACTCCAGGAGAATGGTGGCCCTTTGCAGTTGCCTGGTGACACCCAGTGATGTTATACTGTGTTTGATGATGATATCCACACTCGACAGAGCTGCACATCCTGAGGCAGGCAGTTTGTCTCCTTGTCCCCAGGGAGACAGAGGCTCCAAAGGCCACTAGATTTCTGCTGGGCCTGGCTTTCTACTGGATTTCCGAAAGCCAGGAAGTTCCCTAAGGAGGCGGAATGAATAGAGGAGTAAGTTCATTCATTCGCTCATTCCTTCCCTTTATCGAGGGCCTAATTTGTGCCTGGCTCCTTGTAAGATGCTGATGGCCTGGCCTCTGCCCTGGAGAAGGCCCAGTCCGGCTGTAGAGAAAAGTCCCCACAGCAAAGGTGAGCAGCGTGCACGTGGGCGGCAGGCGTGCTGTGCTGTGTGCCCCAGAGCACAAAGGGGCCCCAGAGGGCTGGGGCTGAGTTCTGCAGACAGCACTGGGGGCAGTGAAGGGAAGGGCTCTCTGACACAGGGAACAGCGTGCAAATCCCTGGAGGTCCCAAGTCGCCTCTTGAGCTCAGGGGCATGTGCTGTCCACATCTTGCCTTCTAGGCTTTTCCTCTCGGCTTGCATTCTGTCTTATTCTGTACGTCTGTAGCACAGTGTCTGAGGCTAGGCCATTCCTGATGAACAGAAGTTGATGTGGCTCACAAGTCTGGAGGCAGGAGAGGCTGAGATCTCAGGAGGGACTGCATCTTGCTGTGCCATAACAAGGTGAGAAGCATCGCTGGGGCAAGAGGGCAAGATAAGAGAGAGAGGGAGAGATAGAGGGGAAGGAGGGAGAGGGGGAGGGAGAGGGAGAGAGAAAGGAGAGGGAGGGGGAGGGAGGGAAGAGACATAAGGAGGGAGAAGGGAAGGCGGAGTGAGGAAGAGAGAGTGTGGGAGAAGGGAACGGGTCAGAGGCAAACTCATCCTTTCATCAGGAACCCACAGTAATGAACCCACCCACCCGTTGTGGGGTCAGGGCCCTGGTGCCCTAATCACCCCACATGGGTCCCCCCTTCTCAACACCGTTGCTCTGGGGATGAGGTTCTAACACGTGAGCTTTGGGGGGACACGCACAAAGGACAGCAGACTCAGCACTGCAGGCTTTGGAGTCAGATGATGGTCACCCACCGCACTGGTCTTGGCTCCGGGTGGGTTTCACAACTACCATGGGGCACAGAGCACAGGCAGGAAACGCTGACAGGCAGCGGCTCAAGATCTTGGGCTCTTTACCTTCAAACATAGAAAGCAGCCCGCCCAGGGCACCTTGTTATTGGGCTCATACTAACCCCCTAAAATCTTATCGCTAATGTCTATCAGACAAAGGACCTTTTCCATTGCGAATGGAATGAGATGGCACCAGCCTGAATACTGGACTATGTGAATGAGCGGCAGCAGCAAAGCTAGAGAAGTCGCCTTTTAGGAGCTTTAGTGAGAAGCAGTTTCTGAATATTTAAGGATGGCTATTTCTGTGAGATTCTTTGTGCGTGAGCGCTCGGGCTGTGTTGAAACAATGCGCTCTCCGAGGCATTCGGACACGCCCCCACGAATGCTGTATATAACTTTAACTTCTCAGGCAGCAGAAAGGTTCGCTGGGCAAAGTCAGACTTGAGCCTGGTGGGAAAGAAGATTTCAAACCAGCCAGTCCTGAGTTAATGAGATTCTCCCTTAGTTCAGGTCACGGGTTTCCTCCTGTCAAACGTGGAGTGGGCCTGGAGCCTGGGAAGGGGCGGAAGCAAGTGCTCTGGGAGTGGATCGGCTTCTGGGGACAGTGAGTGGAGCTGGCTGTTCCTCCCTGGGTCGCGGATCTGGAATCTGTGTCTTCAAAGCTGGTGTGCACATCTGGCCCCGCGCTCTGGGCAGCCTTTGCCCAGTCTCCGCCTGAGGGGGTCAGCAGGCCGAGGGCTGAGTGTCTGTCCCCACGAGGGCTGACTGTCCCCACGAGGGCCTCACGCCCAGCTGTTGCTTAAGCTCCAGGAGAGTGGTCACCAGGTAGTGGTGGTGAAGGGTGGGAGTCCTTCCTCCTCCAGGCCTGCAGGTGTGTTTCCTTTGATGCAGGGTCCAGGAGTGAGCGTTTGCCGCCCATGAGCAGACCCGCTGCAGGGGGACTCTTCTCTTTGTTGTCTTGGGCTGTTTGCTGAGTCCGTTGTTTTCAAGCTGTCTTCACTTCAGATTTCTTAGGGGGCCTGGGCTTGCAGAAATCTCCTCGTCACCCGCAAGGACAACACCGCGGTGGCAGCCAGCTCTGAGGTCAGAGGTAGTTTCAAGCACATGGGGTGGGGGGCATCCTTGCTCCCCTCTTTTTCAAAATCATCCAGTTGGAATACACATGATCTTTGTGAGACAGACCTTTGGACACATGGAGCCAGCTTCGTTTTCCTGGCGGATTTGCTGGGGGAGCAGTGAGGGTGGGGACCAGCGGAGCCAGGCCCGCCCACGCCTGGGCCAGCTTGGCCAGTGTGCGCTGCTTGCTAAATGTTTCCTGTTTGCAGGCCCCTGCTGGTGTCGAAAGGGTTTCACAAGAGCCCTGGCCATCTCTGTTCCACGTGTTTTATCGCCTGCTTTTTCTGATAAGAAATGCACGCACAGTTGGGTGGAAACTGCACCAGGGAAAAGTCAAAGGACCAAGTCCAGAGACAGCTGCGTTCTACAGAAGCTCGTTTTGGCTTTTGCGACCTCTGGGCTCTTTGTTCAGGTGCCCAGGCAGCGAGGGGCCTGCGGTGCTGGTTTGCATCTGCTGTCCAGGAGTGGCTGGTCTCCCCTCCTGTCCTCAGGGGGCTCCCCTGGGGCCTGAGACCTCAAGCTCTCTCCCAGGAGCTCACCTTTACTCGGCGACTTTGGAGGCGTCTTTGCCTCTGGTCCTGTGTGGAGGACGATCCCATTTATTTCAAAGTTGTTTGTGGTAGAGTGGCCGAAGTTGTCACCCGGCTCCCCTAGGAAAACACAACCTGTTCCTCTTAATCCGTCTCTGGCTGCAAACTTGGAGTAGGAGTCTTTCCTCAGTTTCTCAAACCCTCCGGGGCCTACGCAAAGGGAGTGCATGGCCTTTAAAGATGAGTCGAGGAGACTGGCAGTGCCTGGAGGTTCTGGAATGTTCCAGAGCCCTTCCAGCCTTCTCCCAGCCGCTGAGGAGTCACACTCCTCCCTGAATGAGAAACTGTCCTCACTGTGAGGTGGTCCTGAGCTTGTCATCTATCCAGCCGGTGCTGCCGTGACTCCTCGATCCTTCAGGAGTGTTTCATGACAGAGGCTCTCGTACTGCCCGAGGGGACTGCTCCGGCTCCGGGTCCCCTGCACTTTCTTTGCTGAGTGCTTGGTCCTTTCTTGGCTGTCTCCTCTGTCACCGTTCACAGTGGGCCGTGAATGCTGGTTGGCTTTCTCTGTGCTAAACTGGACTGTTCAGGGCAATTGTGCTTCTCAATCACCATGAGAAATTGGAGCGAAAGGTTGGCCTTCCCACAGCCTGTCAGTGTGGCAGCAGCAGGAAGGGGAGGCCAGCCCAACACTCGAGGTGCCTCCTGTCACACAGACAGAAGGGGACATGTCCTGGGCAGTCCGTGGAAATGAGGCAGAAGGTAAGAACAGAGGCCAGTTGATGTCTCCTTGGCTGGTGTTGTGTATACTGCACGATTGACATCGCTGCGCTCCTCTGAGGTTAATAGAGCACTAATGGATGCCTGCCTTGACCTGGGCGGTGAGCCTCCTGGACAGGTGTGATGCTGCTCCTGACTTTAGGAGACTCTGAGAGTAACGGGAGGATGAGCAACAAAAGCTGTCTCAGGGAAACTCTCCCGAACGGTGGTGGACCCAGAGGACTGCAAAGGTGCCCATCTCAGCCCAGGTAGGCCCTGGGAAGCTAACGGCCCAGTAGGGAGCCTGATAGACTGGAGAAGAGGGAAGGGCCTGCCTTTAGGGATGACTTTTCTAGGGAATTAGAAATGGCTCAGAATGGACAGAGGGAAGAGTCTTATGGGGGGACTATGGAAGTTTCATCCATTCACTCATTCCACTTATTACCGAGTGTGAGGTCCACTACTCGGAGATGGTGCTACAAAAGCAGGTGAAGGGCCGACAGGAGGAAGGATGCTATCCCAAAGCCTCAGAGGCTGAAAGGACTCAGTACAGTGTTGGCTATTGTGGTGAGACATGCTGGGGGACAGGCATGCAGGTGAGGGCCTGGGCAGATGGGAGAGGATCAGAGGAGGCCAGCTGGAGTGGAAAGGAGGCGCCTATCAAGGGGCGTGGAAGTCGGTCAGACCTGCTCACTGGGTGGGAAACGTGTGACAGAAGGTGCTGGCCTCGGCGGTGAGGGAGGAGGAAGGTCAAGGTGGGGGAAGCTGGTGGGTGCATCTTCAGATGGGTCTGAACAGCTTGAGGTGCCCGTGAGGGCTGTGGGGTGTCCTCGGGGCCACCAGACGTACAGGCCAGGCTGGAGAGAGAGACGAGCTGCAGATAGGGACGTGGGAGTCTCAGCTTATCGACTGTGGTGACGCCGTGGGAGGGGCTGACATCACTTAGTTAGAGGTCATGGAGGCTTGTGAGCACTCCCTGCGGGCTGAGCCTGTAGTAAGCACTGAGGCATTTAGTCTTCAGCTGGACTCTACCATAGACTATTTTCAATTGTCCCCATTTCACAGAGCAGGGGTTTGAGCCGTTTAGCAGTTTGAGGAAGGCTGCACAGTGACTGCAGAAGCTGGCGGCTGGAAGGAGGTTTGGGGAACTTAAAAGAGGGGTGTGGGAGGGAAGGGGTGCCACCCAGGAGCTGAGAAGCAAGTCCCAAGAAGAACGCCCCAGGGACTTGAGCCGGGAACCTCCTGGGGGTGGGGGGATCAGCTTCTCTTTCACCTGGGGCTCTCCTGGAACTCCAGGTCTGAGTCCTGTTCTTGTCAGGGCCTCCGTGACCCTCTGTCTTCAGAGGGCACAGGATGTGCTGCCTGTAGGCCACGAGTCCCCTTCCTTCAAACCTCCAGCACAGAAGGACAGTTCTCACCTGGCTGCCCTGCCTTCCCAAGCTCCCAAGGCTTACCTCACCCTCCTGGAAGGCTCCTGCAAGTGGCAGCTTCTCTGACTCAGTGCATTGCACAAGCAAATGTCTTACACACATTCTTTTCCAAGGTCACCTGCGTGTCCATCTTGAAGTCCTGGAGGGCAGGAACTGTACTTACCAATTTGCATGCATTGTATATAGTAGGTGCTTAGTAAATGATTGTATTAGTAAGTGTTTAATAAATGAATTTGGAACAAAGGAAGACAAAGTCCTGGAAGCTTCTTCTGCCCCTTAAATTCCCCCTTTGAGGCTCAATTTCAACCAAATCACCCTCGCGGTCTAGCTCTCGTGTTGCCATGGTTACTTCCTCCCTCTCATGCATCCCTTGTCCAGGGGACCTCGGAAGGAACTGCATGTCTGGGGCCTGCGCTGGACACCAAGTCCTTGAGGACTGGGTTCTTATTCCCCTCTGATGCCAAGTCCACTGCCCGACTTGGTCAGGGTTAAGAGGCAGCGGTGGGATGGACTTTTATTCCCCTGGGGGCCCCTCCACCCTTCCCTGCTGCGTCCCCACCGTCCCCACCGTGTACCTCTTCTCCCTGGGCCAGTCAGCTGGGCCATTTCATCCCGTGCTAATGAGGGGAGCAGGTGGCCAGCCCCACTCCCTGTCCCCTCTGAGCCTCGTGGACTTCCCAGCCTCAGCTGATCCAGACGCAGGCTCACACATGATGTTATGATGTTATGGGCTTCGGCTTTGATCAAAGCTGAGAAACTGCAGCTGAGACCTGAACTGGCTGATAAATTAGCAAAGACTTATTTTAGCCAGTTGGGCCAGAGTCTGAAAATCCATGTGCCAGAAGCCTGTGCCACAGTCCCGAGTCAGAGCCACGAAGCTCTTCTTTAAAGAGCCAGGCACCCTGGAGAAGGCCGGTGTGCTGCACACGCAGGGTGCTCTCTAAAGGGCCCTCAGTCACCCTGGGGTGGGGGCAGCTGCACTGTCAGTGTTGGCCTTCTGCCAGCTCACTCCCTCTCTCTGAAGGAGTGGAGGCCGAGGGCCTAGGACCAGAGAGAGAACATGCACGTCTCTCTACATGAATTCCAACGTAAACACTGCACTCGAGCTCATCGGGGCAATATTTTCAGTGGAAAGATATATTTCTACTGGACACAGTACAAGAATTTTTTGCTCATGGAATTTTCACTTAACAATAGGGAAAAAATGTTTTCACACAGGCAGTTTTGGCTCCAAGTATGGACTTGACAAGTGTTTCCCCAAATGCCACCAGGACTGAAGTATGCAGCTGCTATGGAAATTTCAGAGCTCTCCGAAGAACCCCAGATACATTAAAAAAGCACTAACGCACATATTTAAACCGTGCTTTCTATTGTTGCTAACAACATTTGAATATTGTAATCAGGGAGACTTCAGAGATCTTGACTGAGAAACCTTAAACACTCATTTAGCCGTTGGACTTTCTATAGTTTCATTTAGCATCATGGCAAAATACAAGTGCTCCGCGCGGTAAGTTTCACATCCTATTCGTTGTGAGTTTTACTTTCTGTCCCTGCGACGCCACTGATGTTTGGGTTTTCAGAACAGAAAGGGAGTACTGGCAGGGAAGCTCAGGTATCTGTCATTTGAATGGAAGTCACCCCACCGGGCTCTCCAGCTCATGTCAAAACCACCTAAGCCCCTTCCCCCTTACTCAGTGTGACTTCTGGTCCAGCTCAATGCTGACGCAATGGAGCACGCCATCAATGTCAAAGGCTGTTTCTCTCCTGCGTGAGGTGTCGTCCCCTGACCCCATGCCTGTCACCATGGGCCTGGGCGCAGCGGATTGGCCCATGGGAGAAGAGGTCGTAGGGGTTTTTGCAGCCCTGGGGCCACGATGGCAGCTTCCACTGGGCCTGAAATTGTGTCAAAATGACTCAGCTCTCTACGGCTGCAGCCCCCACAGGCTCCTTGTTGATGTTCCCTCAGTTCCTTCTGGTTAATCCTATTATCTTCCAAATGTCAAACCACCTTGCCGATTTTAAATTAATTTACACTTGGAGGGTCTGGTTCAGGTGACTCTCTCCCACTGTTTTCTTATGATAATATTCAGCAGGAAGAGCTCACCACCAACCTCAGTCTGCTTCTAGAACATCTCCCAAAGGCCCATGCTAAAGGCTTGGTCCCCCAACTTTGGGAGGTAGAAAAAGTTTTAAGAGGTGGGGCCTAGTGGCAGGTCACTGAGGACATGTCCTCCAAGGGGACGGGGGACCCTGGTCTCTTCTCTCTGTTTCTTGGCTGTCATGATGTGAGCACTTTCCTTTGCCTTGTGCCACAGGCCTCAAAGCAGCAGGATCACGTGACAGCAGATGGACAACTGTGAGCCAATAAACCTCTCCTGTTCTGAAGTTGACGACCCCAGCATGCGTGACGGTGTCAGAGATCCTGTACTGGGATTAACTGCCACCCAGCTCACACCTCAGAGATCCCCAGGCTCGTGTGAGCTGATCAGGATGCACTTTGGAGGTCACTGGAGCATCACTGTAGGGAGAGGAAGGAGGGTCTCAGGGCTTTCTCGTCTGTGTACCTTATCATTACAGCTGGGCCTAGAGACTTGAAAAGCCAAGTAGAATAACTTCTCATAGAAACCCCTCTTGATTTTAGTGTGATATCCATACAACTTTGGCTCAGTTTTCTCCCCATCACCACTTGGATCAGCGTCGTCATTGAGATCCTCATGTAACAAAACTGTGCAAGTCAGATTTAACTTTGTTTTGGTGATGGGATAGGGTTTGGGAAGCACAAGTTATCAGGGTTCTCCAGGGAAACCGAGTCGATAGGATAAAGACACAGATACACAGATGTCTGATAGGAATGGCTCACAGGGTCATGGAGGCCAAGCTCCAGGATGTGCCATCTGTAGGTCCATGAAGCAGGTGGGCAATTCAGTTCAAGTCCGAAGGCCAGAGAACCAAAGAGCCCATGTTGGAGGGCAGGAGGAAAAGGATGTCCCAGCAGCATGAAAGCCCTTGCTAACACCCTTTGGTTACACTCTGGCTCTCAAAGCCTCGGGTGGCGCCTGCCTGCCCACACTGTAAGGGTGGTCTCTACAGCCTCCTGATTTCAGCTAATCATGAACCTCCTCACAGACAAAGGGAGAAATTCTGTTTGCCATCTACCTGGGCATCCTTGGGCCACTCAAGTTGACACACAAGCTTGACCATCACACAGATCTTTGGCTGAGAGGTGGCAAAATCTGGAGCTCACAGAGTAGTCCCTGTGTTGATCCCAGGTGATCCTCTCAGTGAATTGCTGGTGGCAGGGATGCTGGGGTAGACACGGCTGTGTACCCCCTGGGAACTGGGTCTGCTCTGCCATCTTGCCTGGGTACTTAGTAAAGCCCGTGAGGAGGCCAGCTGCCCTGTTGATGCCTTTCGCAAGTAGATTAAGCAAGAATGGGAATCCTGAAGAGGCTGCGTGGACCTTCCACTTTGGCCTGCCCCATGAGGGGCTATCAGCAAGCTGGAGAGAGCTGCGTCCACACTGCACCTGGGAGGGGGACGAAGTGGGCTCCATCTGCATTATTGGTCTGTTACCAACAGGGTGTCATTTTAAATCTGTACCTTCACTGGTAGAAGAATTAAGTAAGTTTTAATTAAAAATTAATCAGTGCATGTGTTCAGTGGTGGAGAGTGATAACAGCATCATTTCATTGGAATTTCTTTTAAAATAATTTTAAAATAAAATATTTTTAATTTGGAGCAAGGACACCTAAAATTCGAAGATTTTAGCTTTTTATAGGAGCCAACAGCTACGTTATCTTATTAATAGACCCCATCTCCTTGTTCTCATCAAGAAATGCATGTGAGGTAATGCATGTTAATTAGCTCAATCTAGCCAAGACATCATGTATATGAGACATACGTATATAAATTTTTCGTTTGTCAATTTAAAATAATACATCCTAAAGTGCTTCACTTAGGTGAATTCCCCAAGAGAATACAGGGGATGCTGAGTGTGGAAAGACCACACAAGACCTCAGTAGCACAAGCAGTGTGGGTGCCTCCCAGAGCACCTTTTCAGGCAGAGGACTCCTAGTTCTGATTTCTTACTGTAGGAAATTCTCCCCTGTGCCTAATTTAATGGAACTTAAAATCCATTATTGTCTTAGTTTAGTGAGGCACAATAGGCCCTTGGAATTGTGTCCTTGAGGCCTTTATTGGATCCCGGGTTGGATTTTCCTTGGTTAAAACCATCAGATCCTTTTGCTGTCCTCCTCCTTGGTGACCTCGGCAGGCCTGCTGAGGTGAGCCTCTGGGTTGCTAGATGTGCCTGTCTCCATGAACCCAGAGCCCAGATGGTCGGATTGGCTTCCTAGCCTCCTCAGGACGGGACTCAGCCCTATAGTGACAGTGTTCACCATTAACAACGTGGATTTGGGAAGGAGTATGGTGTGAGTTGGGCTTTGTATCCATGCTTCCTTCATTTAACAAATGCTTAATGAACACTTGGTAAGGCCAGATGTGATAAAAGAGCTTAGAGTCTATCAGGGAGCGAGCAATGCACAAGAACAGGTTCTGATTATAGTTTATAATTATAAATTACAATTCTAGCTTATAATAATAATTTAAACATCATTTAAAACAACCATTATAAATTATAAGTGCAATTTTAATGGGAGAGAAAAATGAATTGGAGGTGTCAATTGTAGATAAAATTGTCACAGAAGTCCTTTCTAAACCCTACAGAGTTTTAAGGAAGGTGATTAAAACTGTCTTTATGGTTACTATGGGATGAACATAAAGGTGAGGGCTGGATGGGCAAGAATGCAGGTGGGGTGTCCAGACAGGCTTGGTTTCCTTCCTGGCTTAGACACACACCGCCCACCCTATTCATTCTCTGTATGTGCATATTAGGGGTAAGAGCACTGACCACAGGGAATGGCTGGGGGGATCAGAAGACGTGAAGCCCCACTCAGCCTGGCTACGTCACCACTGTCTTGCAAGAGCAGCTCCTCGTGTCTGCCATCCCAGGCTCTCCCTGAGGCCTGGGACCTCTCCCAGCTCTGACCACCATTGCTGACCTCCCTCTCTGTACCTGCACTGGAGCTGGAGGGACCCAGATGCCTGGCGAGCCCCCACTCTAGGGGAGAGTGGTCAGAGGAATTCTCAGGATCATAGAAAAGGCTGCTGGGGTCCAGGGGCCCCTTGGGAAGGGGGCTCAGATGGAGGGTAGATGGAAACAGGGGCCACAAAGGTAAGAGGGGGTTTATGCTGTCCAGGGCCCTCACCCAACTCTTATTGCTGGTCATTCTAGCCAAACCTGACATCGCACCTCGACGAGTGCCCCAGTGGTCCTGCCTTTTCCCTCGCCTCGAGTGCACAGGTGTTCTCTCCAGGCTGAGCACGTGTGAACACTCTCCGTCCTTCTCCAGGTGTCATGAGAGCTCCTGGCCCACCTGTCTGCTCCCTGACCTGGGCCAGGCCGCAGTGCCCTGCACCGGGACCTCCAGTCCTTAATACATTCCGATCACTCCTCCCAAGCTCACCCCCGCTGCCAGGCAATGAATGCGTCTCATTTCTTTCTAGATCCCGGACACCTAGCACAGGTCTGAACCACTGTAGATGCTCAGTCGATATTTATTGAGAGAATGAAAAAATGAGTGGAGTGAAACAGAGCGCCGATTGTTGGTTGGTATGTGGGGTTTACTTACCTTGCCTCTTGGCTTTGAGATGACCTTCAACAAAGGCTAAGTTGTTAATTAATCTCAGACAATCAGATTAATAAGCATACAGGGCATTGGAAATAAAAGATAAAGGAGGCAAAGTGAACGTGACAACCGGGAGGACTAAATCATGTTTGTGACTGAGCCAAAATTGATCCCTAAGCTCCCTGCCAGCAAGGGCAAAAAGGAAAAGAGAATTGTTAGGCAGTTGCAGCCAGCACAAAGGCAGCAGTCTCCTTTAGAGAAAGATCATTCTCAGGCACAAGATTTTAGTTTGAATTTAAGCTTCTAAAGAATAAGAATGTCTTTACAGTAAATTCAGATACACATGAAAAAGTCCATTAACTTTGATAACATACCGGAAGCTCAATGATATTACAGATAAAGGAAAACAGACACTAGCAGCAGTATAACAGAAGCAATGTATTTAAAAATTCAATTGTGAGCACCATTTACAAAATGCAAGAACTATTGCATCCTAATTACCAGGGAATGGGGAAATAGACCCTAGTCGGCCACGGTCTCTATGCCCCGCTGGCCTGGCCATCGCTGCTCACAGATTGGGATCTCCTCCTGGGAGTGCCTGGGCCCCTGTTCTGAGAAAGCTTTTCCTGCTCCAGCCTCACTGTCCCTGTCCAGCTCATGCTGCCTGCCAGGAGGACCCATGGTTCTTCTGTCCATTGGAAATCACAGTCCTTCAAGGCCCAGGCCAGCCTCTATCTGACCCTTGCCACTCAGCCGCGCCCGCTTCTCCGAGCACTGTGGTGGCGGCTGCTCCTTCTTGCTCCTTGAGTTCGCCTGTGTTCTACTGTTGCTTTAAAGTTTTACCCCATCTGTCCTTAAGGGTCAAGGTCATATTTTATTTCTTTATATCTTCACTCCCCAGCAGCCCAAGAGACAGGTAGCACTGAGAAACAAGAGGGTCTGCAAGCGGACGCCTAGGGTGAGTGTGGAAGACCCATCGTTACTGCAGCCTTGGCCTAGTCCCTTTGGGGCAGGACTACCTTGTGTAGTGGGGACAACAGCCAACGTTCTGATTTAGATAATGGTGACCCAGAGATACAGGGGTGCAGGTCTTTGGGATTTCTCCAAACTGCCCATGTGCTGACAATTTGTCCAGCACACCGCAGGTGTTGAGCAGGAGGGAAGGAGGGCGGTGGCGGCGTGTGCCTGTTCTTCTATTCGTCTGCTCTAGACATCCAATTGCCATGGCCGAGGCACCAAGGTCAATAGCTGGGCACAGGAGGGGGCAGGTGGAGAGGAGTGGCGGTGGAGTCGCCCTGCAATGTGGCCGACAGACAGGCAGCCCAGAGCCTCTGCCTGGCTGGACAGGGCTGGGGAGTAGGAGAAGGGAGCTGGCTGGGGTGTCAGGACCAGCCGATGGGGACAAGCCCTGGAGAGGGCCTGGAGGGCTCCAGCATCGTTCACTGCCCCTCTTGAGACCAGGGGTCGTGACTCAGGAGCTGGAAGGTCAGTGGTTAGCCCCGCTCCACAGCCTGCCTCAGAAATGGGGCCACTTATAGGGAAGAGTTTGGCTCAAATGCAAGTTTAAACATTCAGCTCCTAATCAAAGGCGCTACTTTGGGATCCCCTAGTGGAAAAGCCGCCTGCTGAGGTGACTCATCATGGAGAGGAAGGTTAGGACTGAAAACGAAAGATGAGAGGCTTCCAGAAGAGGAAGGAGGGGAGGTGAGAGGAGTGTAGGCCAAGGAGGCCAGATGGGAAGAAGAGCCGTGGTCTGGTGGAAGGAGCGGGCATGGTGGCATGGCCAGTGGATTTCCCACTGTGGGATGAGCCAGGAGAGAGGGGATCTGCGTTACTCCCACCTGTCGCCAGCTTTGGTGTTTCCACGTCAAGCCCAGCGCACGGGCAAGGTGAGTAGCTGTCCAGGGCGCAGGTGCTGTGTGCTGCTCACCTCCTCCATCGTCCTTTGGAAACTTGCCGGCTGCTTTCTTTTTGAACAAAAACCCGTGAGTGGTGTGTTTCGAGGCCCGCCCATGACAGCGTGAAATCACCGTGATCAAAGCCAAAGGGCATCGTAGGTGAGCGTGGATAATACCCTCTGTCTTCTAAAGTTTTTTTTCCTGGGGATTTACAGCCTGAAATGTTTTAAAAATTCCACTAACAAATATACTTTTAGGACAGGATCTTTTAAGAATCACTTGTAAGTTTTAAAGTTGACCTTGAACCACCAAAGGAAACCACCATGTTACGCAGGCCGGACGGGAAAGACGCCCTTTCCCATCACCTGAGACTTCTGCTCCCCACTGGTGCTGGCTTCTCCCGGAGCTTCCGTATTCCGATCCTGGCAGGCTTGGCACACCTGCTATTTCCAGTGTTGCTTTTCCCACTTAGGTTTGAACTCCAAGTTGAATTCTGACTCTGTGTTGGGGGCGGTGGCTCCTTGCTTGGTCCGCTGAGCAGCAGGGTGTGGTACTGGGACCCCTGCTGCCAAGGTTGATCTGGCTCTCAACTCTGGGCTCAGCCCTGGGCCTCAGGGATGCAGTTCAGGGCTCCCTGAAGGTGTTGCTGGGGGATCTGGGAGCCTCTCCCACGTTGGGCTTGGCTAAGGGAAGTGGAGATCCTGACCACCTGGCCAGCCTGCCCTCTCCATCCTTGGGCTTTGCGGACTCTTCCCTTCCCTTGGGGCAGCCTTCTGTACAGCTCCGCATCCTGGCCCCTCGCTGTCTCAGGGCCAGTCTTAGAGTGGCCTGGTGGCCATTTCTGCCCTTGCTTCCAACCAGGCGTGTGATCTGTAGGCAGCTACTGGACTGCTCAGCCTCTGCCCTCTCACTTGGAAGAGGGCAACTGACAAGGCCACCTTTGACAGGCAGTGCCAGGCACCCAGGACACACTGAGCACATGGTGGCAACGGTCCCTTAGCTGGTTGTCATGCCCATGAACTAGAAAGACACGCCTGTCCTCTCCCCATGTACCTATCCAACACAGGTACCAAGGTCCTGCCGAGTGTCTAGCCTCGTCTCATCTCCCAACCAGTGCGGTCTCATGTTCTACCCGGGCTTCGGGGGAGATGGCAAAACCAATGAATTAGGTAAAGCAGGAGTTAAGTCCTAATGACAACTCTCAGCTGCTCCCTTCTCTGTGTCTGCCCCCTTTGAACTTCCTGGGGTGGCAGGGACATCTGTCAGGCTTGCTCCACAGCTGGGATTATGTCCCCATTTTCATATGGATATTTATGCACCATACGCTGTTCTCCAATAGACTGTGAGCCCCTCAGAGCACACCAAAGGGAGCAAGGAGGGGGTAGAGGGCTCCTGTGCCCGAGAGGCTCGACCCAAGCACCCTGAGAGTGACTGGCGGGCCCAGCTGTCCTCTCCTTTGCCAGAGAGCACCGATACCCTTCTATTGCCCAGTTTTAACAACTGCTTCTTATGATAACGGTCTTAAACCTGAAGTTGTTGAAGACTTAAGATAAACCTCAAACCACTTTTCCTTTTCCCTACCAATGTTGGGAGGAAGGTTTGGATGCAGACCCTTGGAGACGTGTGAAGGTGGAAAGGGAAGGGTGAAGTACTTCGTGAGGCTTGGCTCCTGTTTATAGCCCAGCGACTTGACTTCACCGCTGGATGGACGGCAGCGACTGAGGAGGGGAGAAATCGATTCCTTCTGCCATCCCACTTCACTCCTTTGCCCCTTTCTCTGCTCAGCTCCTCTTATGATCTTTCTTTGTTGGGAGATTTCTCACAGTGAAGAACCTAAATCTGTACAGTCCCAACATGTTTATTTGAATAGATTCAGGACAGGTAAAAATGCTGAAAATTGTCTTCTTTTTCCTCTAGACAAAAACCCAAGGAAAATTTGAGATAATAGCCTCTGACTTGTTTTCACTGCTAGGAAGTCATCGAGCTTTTCCTCTGTAGTCCTCCGGAAGTCCAGATATTTGATATTAGAGACAACATGAGCATCTTGAGTGAACTAACAAGCTCCATCTAACTCTGTGCATTTTAGCGAGTGAGCAAAGTGGCTGCCGGGAAGACTTGTAAGGAAATAAAAGGAACGTTGTCCCCGAGACTGGAACCTACTGCATTGTTGAGGGCCACAGCCCAGTTGGGATGACGCATGGCATTTTTGCCAGAAGTAGTGGTTGAGAGGTGACGCCAGCGAGCCATGAAGATGATGACTTTTGAGTTCTGGCGGAGTTCCCGGTTGAGTTTCGGCTGAGCTCTCGCGGGGATTCCGGAGGAGTTGGCGTTGGTTGGTGAGGTTCCGGTGGTGGGAGTTCGGGTGGTATGTGGTGCTCCTGGAGGAGCCGCGTGGGTGGCGTTCGGGAGAGTTCCTGGGGGAGTGTGCTGGTGGGGTTCGGAAATAAAGTTTGTTCCTGCTTGAGTGGCTCGTGATTTGTGCCCAGCCAGACTGCGGCACTGCATGAAATAGGCGACGAAGTTAGCAAGAACTTTTTGCTTTGAGTCAGTTTCACTCTGGGTGAAGTTTGAACTTGAACTTCCTCTACTAACCCAACTATGGTTGCAGGGGGTTGCAGGTGGTTGATGGAGGACGTTGACTTGCAGGACCTTCTGATAAGCAGCAAGCCTACCTGAAAGCGCAAGTCCAGGTCTTGTGGAAGTGAAAGCTGCTGTGGGAGCCAGCAGCAGGCTATTTAGGGATGTTGGCTTGGTCCCCTCTCACCTCTCTAAAGGCTGACTGCATGCAGACTTATTTAGCATCTTTATAAAACTCACAAAGCCTTATCTTTTGGGGTCCTCATAAATGATACTGGCATTAGAAGCAGAGATATCTTCTCTTTGACTTTGCTTTCCTGTGGCTGGCATTTTGCCCCAATTTCTATGGTCATCGGTAGGTTGTCATGGAGTCCTGGTCTTATTGCCAGAACGTAGTCTGAGTCTTAGGATCTGAGACCGTGAATTTCTGATCTGCAGGAATCCGGCTCCTGGCAGAACTCTTCCCTGAGTAACCAGGGACAGATGGCAATTACTGCTTTCTCCCCTTCTCCCCTGTTCTTCAGAAGGGGCAGAAACTGAAGTTGGAGCTGCTGGAAAGCTCTAAGGGTATTCGATCCTGTTTCTTCTGATTTTGATTGTTTTCTCTTCTGAGGTCCAGTTAGAATGCAATATAAAATCCGATTTGGAAAACAAAAAAAAAAAAAACAGTGTAACTTAAGAACTGCTTCAACCACTTGAGATAAAAGATGTGGTAATATTGCCTTTAGATTTCCAATTTACTCATTGCACCTATACATTCATCATGCATTCATGTCTTGAAGGTATCTTCCAAAATGTATGCAAATTTTTGGAGGAGAAATCAATTACTTACTCCAGGAGGTCAATCAGGTCTTCAAAACTATCCTTAAAGGAACCAGATGTGCAGGACATCCACCACTGCACTTGCTCCTTACGACCACATGGTGTCACTGTAGCAGACAGATCCTGTACAGCCCTGTGTGGGCTGGTCCACTATATCCTGATGGCCTCTCTTCTCCCGTTCTGCAGAGGCTGGGATGATGGTTCAGAGTGGCCTCTTAGGGTTTGGTTCTTGTGGTTCACGCAGATGGGCTTTGTCTAGTTGTGTTGGAGAGGCCTACATAGTGCCAGTGGTTATGCTCTGAGAAGTTACCAGCACAAGCTGTGGAAAGCAGTCCTCCGAGCTGGACTTCAGGCCCATAAATGGACCCTCCGTGACTTCCTGGTGAGTTCCTATTTGGGACTCTTGGAATCTTTTCTTACAGGCCGTGAGACAGGACCTCTGTTCTTGACAGATCCTTGATTTGGAATGTCTGTGTCCGTCTTTTTTTCCCGGCAGACTTTGGGCTTCTTTAAGGAATCTTGAACGCCATCCTCAGAGCCAGTTCTTCATAGCAAGAGGAGGAGAGGAATGGGCTCTCCACCCCAAGGAGACCCTTGAGGGACCCTGTACAAGGAGAAGGCATCCGTGGATCCCCACAAAGAAGTGTGTGCTTGTGCCTGTGGCTGTGGCCAGGGGGCTGGTGGCTGAGGGCAGCAGGGTGATGGGAACTCAGTTATGTGAGATTCAAAACCACTCAGATAATATTTTAAATATAGCATCTATTATCCAGGGGCTGCAGAAACCTTGATCTCTCTGTAAAATACTCAATATGTAAAAGCCTCTTGTTGACTGGCAAATTGACTCACATTTATAAAATCTTAGAATTGGTTTATAACATTTAAGTAATTCCTTTCATGAGAATAAGTTCTTCAAAATTTGGAGGGATATTTATTCAATGACTTTTGAGTGACCTACTTGGTTACAAGATATATATATATATTTTTAAAAGTGAGAATCGTGATACTTGTATAATTACAAATGAATGTCTGTGAGTGGTTATAAATACAAAGCTTTAATTTAACTCATCAAGTAATTCAATAACCAATAAGATGTTACAACCAATTCAAAACACACACAGACAAAGGCCATTGGGACCACAGGAGAGAATTTACAAATACATGCAGAACTCATCAATATTCACAGAGTAATAATCAATTGCATAGCCAGTAAACAACAGCTTGTCTTCATAGGGATGTGGGTCATTTGCATGGTCCTGAGTTTTCTACACCTTACAGATACAGAGCAGCTCAAAGACAAAAGCTGCGCTAACCTGTGTGGGTGAGCCAGAGGAGACACACGGTAGTTCTTTTGTTCTGCCATTTCAATGACTTGCACAATTTTTAAGCACAAGCAGCTGGTTCTAGGTTCACAGAAGAGATGACGGATCACTAGTAGGACGTCTTAATGTCAAAGGTATTGGATTCTGGTGCCTGCACTGTAAATCCATTTCTGTGCAATCAAAGCAGTACATCTCTGATATGCTTTTCATGGCTCGTTCTTAGCATACTCTTGTTAGGCTCTCTTTCCTCATTTTCTGTATAGGGTGGTGGAAAGGTGCAGTCCCCTGCTGCAGCCCTCTGCGTTTGCTGTGCCCTTGCCTGAGAACCTTCCTCCTTGAGGTTCAGGACTCCGTTGGCATGTCAACTTTCAGAGGCCGTCCTTGACCATCCTGTGGGTTTTGCGCTTTTGTCTCGCGGTCTTTGATGCATGTCTTCCTCTGTCCTTTCTTGCTGCTTGCCTTGACCTTTCCCTCCCCCCCCCAGTCTTTCCCTCTCCTCTCCCCTTGTCTTATTTAACAGACCACGCCATGCACTCCACGAGGCTGGCCTACTGTCTGTAGCTTCTCCTGAAATGATTTTGTGTGCCCTTTCTTAATTTTAAAGGCGATGAGTAAAGTTATTCATATATCTTTGTCTCTAAAAAATCAGACGTACCCGACCTAAATCCATAGACTTGCACTGTCCAGCTCTCTCTGTGAGTCTGCGAGTCACTGGATCCTAGTGGGAAAACACCAGCAGCAGAGATGCTCTTCACTGCTACTTCAGACAGAGGCTTCGCTCGGAGCCTTAAAGTAGGAGATTCTGTGACGGTACATTTTTATTCTTAGGAGAAACATGGGATGAAGGTGTTCTACAAGAGGGGGCCGCAACTTGGGCTCCCAGGTTCTTGCAGGTGGCCTCTTTTCCTTTGCTAACCATCACACCGGCAGCCTGTCTTTGACGGTCTTATCTTGTCTCCCAGGAAGATAAAACATATTTGGATGATAGATATTAATTTTAGAATCCTTACCTAGTTAGGAAAACCAGGTGGGATAAATATAGAAGTCATTAAAGAATTTGTAGTATGACTCTAGAAGAATTTTATACTTAGAATATTTCTTTGTAATAAAAAAAATGGCTGAATCAAAAAAACAACTAAAAGTAAAAATGGACAGTAAAGGAAGAGGAAGGTATGTGAGTGGGAACAGTCGCTACTTGAAATGGATAAAGTACACTCTCGCCTGCAGTTTCTGAAGGCTGCTACCCTCAAGTCCTTCACGTGGGATCTGCCCCTCATAAACAGGCGTGATCATGGCTTCACTCCCCTGAGGTTCATCAAGTATCTTGCTGACATATTTAGACTGTGTCATGGTTTAGACATGAAGGGTCCCCCCAAACTCAGAGGGAGACAATGTAAGAATTTTCGGAGGTAAAAAGCTTAGCTGATGAGACCTGTCACCCAATCAGTGGGTTAATCCACATAGGGATGAACTGGGGGTAAATAAAGGCAGTTAGGATGTGACAGAGGAAGACGGTCACCAGGGGAGGCCTCTGGGGTTTATAGTTCGGAGCTTTCTTTCTGCTTCCTGGTGCTGCATCCTGAGCTGCTTTCCTCCGCCACATCTTTCCGCCATGAAGCTCTGGCTCACCCAGGACCAGAGCCATGGAGTTGGTCAACCATGGACTGAGCCTCTGAAACCATGAGCCCAAAGAGAAGTCCCCCTGTACGTTGTCAGCTGTCTGTCATCACAGTGATGAGAACGCTGAGTGAGCAGCCTGGTTTCCAGTGAAGGCACAATGTCAGGGAGCTGAACTCTCCCTGAAGCGCGGCCCAGGTCCCTCCCTGCACCAAGCATTCCATGTGCCAAGTTCGCGGGGGCAGAGGGATTTCTCCATAGGTGCTTTACAAGAGCAAGTCTGACTTTGCTATTGGGAGTCGAGTGCGTTTTGGGTGCCATTTGGCCCTCAGGTGATGCGTCTCCTTTGTAGAAATGTGTGTGTGGGGGTGGACAGAATTGTGGGTGTGAGGCGCCTCAGCTGGAGTAGGTCTCTTAGAGACGGGTTTGAAATATAGTTCTTGGAGATCATATTAAATCAGTTTATTGGGCTGGGGCTGGGGCTCAGTGGTAGAGTGCTCGCCTAGCACGTTCGAGGCCCTGGGTTTGATCCTCAGCACCACATAAAAATAAACAAAATTTAAAAAAAAAAACAAACTAAAAAAATCAGTTCATTATTTTTTACTCCTGGATTTAATTGCAAGTTTGTGGTTAATTTAGTTTTTTTTTTCCTGTTTATCCATACCTCATTTCCTTCCCCAGTTGGTACCTGCTTCCTTACTGCCCTGTTTGAATGTAAGCTCAGCTTCCCCCCAGTTGGAGGACACAGAGGCTGGGCACTGGGCTTTTGCACCTTGGTACCCTTGAGGCCTCGCTCAGGAACAGGAGCACACACATCTCGCAGCAAGTGCTTACTGAATGACTGTTGGTGTGTCCTCATGATCTATGGCTTAAAGCCAAAGGGAACTTTTTGGATGTCAGTACCAAATCAAGTTCCTCTCTGGGCTGGGAGGACACACAGTGGTGGTTATGATTTTTCTGTGTTTTTGGTTACAACCTGTTAATGTTGCTGTTTATGTTGGGAGTGGCCCAGGATCACCAGGAGAACAAGGGCACTTGCATTTGAGCATAGCCTGGAGGGAGGTGGGAGGGCGGGATCCAGCAGTGTGATGTGGGGTCTCTGCTGGAAACCACTGGAGGTCATCTAGGCCAAGGTCATGCAGCTGCCCTAAATCGGGACCAGTCCTGGGGTGGCCATCTGCAGCAGGCCCACTTTGTTCTGCATCATGCTTGTGCCCCAAATCCCTCAGGAGACCATGGGACCTAGAGAGAAGAAGCACAGACTCACCTGCCACCTGGCGGGGCAGTGGGAAGCGCCTGGCTTGCATGAGAAGACCAGGGGGCCACAGGTTTGCACTCCTGGTCTGCAAACTTGAACCTCAGCAAGAGGCAGATGATAGCATGCAGTTCCTACTGTTTTTACTTGGATTAAATGGTATTTTATATATTATTCATTTTAAGAGAAATAATATGTGGGAGCCATGTTTGGCACCTACAGGGAAGAACATAAGAGGTCCGACCAACGGCCAGACCCAAGCGATGGGTCTTGTGTTATCCTTACCTGCTCTCATTTTCTTTTTCTTTAAAATATTTAGTTTTTAGTTGTAGGTGAACACAATATACTTCGTTTTTATGTGGTGCTGAGGCTTGAACCCTATTCCTCACGTTTGCTAGGCAGACACTCTACCACTGAGCCACAACCCCAGCCCCTGCTCTCTCATTTTCTTAATGCATGTTGTGTTTATAGAGCCACAAATTCAACAGTGCTTACTTACCAAGGACCTTCTGTGAACCAGGGGCTACTCCAGTGGGGATTGCAGATACCAAAGTGTCATCGTATGCCAGCCTGTTTGCGTGTGGCAGGGATGATTTGGGTCCCTGATTCATGGAGATTCACAGGAGAAAAGGAAAGTCCGCGTGGGGAGGAGCCCCAGTGCCAGCCAGAGTGCCCCCTTCTGAGGAGCTGTTCATGGCATGCTGGTGACTTAAAGATTCTCCCAAATCTCATTAAGAATGGGAGAAAAATCTTTACCACACACACCTCAGATTGAGCACTAACCTCCAGGATATATAGAAACTAAAACAAATAACACCAAAAAATTAAATTATCCAACCAATAAGTGGACTAAGGAACCGAACAGACACTTCACAGAGGAAGAAATACGATCAATCAACAAAGATATGAAAAGATGTTTATCATCTGTAGCAATTAGAGAAATGCAAGTCAAAATTACTCTAAGATTTCATCTCCCCTCAGTCAGAATGGCAGCTATCAAGAATATGAACAGCAACAAATGTTGGTGAGATGTGGGGAAAATTGCTGGTGGGACTGCAAATTCATGCCGCCATTATGGAAAGTGGTATGAAGATTCCTCAGAAAACTTGGAATGCAAGCACCATTTGACCCAGCTATCCCACTCCTTGGTTTATACCTAAAGGATTTTAAATCTGTATATTACAGTGACGTAGCCATATCAATGTTTATAGCAGCTCAATCACAATAGCTAAACTATGGAACCAACCTAGGTGCCCTTCAACAGATGAATGAATTTTAAAAATGTGACACACACACACACACACACACACACACGGAATATTACTCAGCCTTAAAGAAGAATGAAATTAGGATGGAGCTGGAGAATATTATGCTAAATGAAATAAGCCAACCCCCCAAAACCAAAGGCAGAATGTTTTCTCTGCGATGCTAATTCACAATGGGGTGGGGCTAGAGTTACTTTAGATTAGGTAGAGGGGAGTGAAGGAAGGGGAGGGGATATGGGGGTAGGAAGGAGAGTGGAATGGATCAGATATTATTACCTATGTACATACATAGCTGTATGACCAGTGGGATTCTACATCATGGACAACCCAAAGAATGAGAAATTATACTCCATTATATATGATGTCTCAAAGTGCTTTCTACTGTCATGTATAACTAGTTAAAACTAATAATTTTAAAAAAGAGTGAGAGGATCCTGGGATCTGTGGACCAAGTAGTGTTATGTCTGTCTGTGGGTCTCTTTCTTCTGTGAATCTCTTAGAGATTTGGTGAAAGAACCCAATCTGATCCAAAGCCGCCCTCTACTTCACCATTTCCCTTAGTGTGTGTCCCAGAACAGCGTCCCTCAGGTGCAGACCTGTGGTAAACTCTGTGAACAGGTCACCGTGGTGATGCAATCTGGGGAATCCTTGCTGCTCTGAACCCTCCCAGAGGGCCATGGTGCACTGGGGGTTCGGCAAGATGCTGCTGTCCTTGAACCCCAGCACTGGTTACTTCTGGAGTGGGCTGAGTAAGGAAGGTGCCATTGTCAGTATTGATCTAGCCAACCTCTGTACTTGTTTGCAAAGAGCACAAAATTCTCACTAACTTAAAAACTTCTTAAAAACAGAGCACAATAATCTACAAAGGAGTCCTAGAGAAGCTTCCATGATTCCCCACAGGAAGGAAAGCTCTGACGTCCCGCCGTGTGACCACGCTGCTCTGAGTGGTAGAGAAGGCTGTCTGTGAGGAGGAGCGCCCACTGGGGAGCGCCGCTCGAGGGTGCCCGTCTCCCTCGACGGCTGCTCCTTAAGCAGTGGGGCTTCAGAGCCAGAAGGAGTTCACACATGGCCCCTCTGCCACGTTTTGGTGGGAGATACAGTGCTGTCTTTCTCAAGAGGTTGTGTGACCTATCGCAGGCACACGGAGGACCCATCTCCTGGGCCAGGAAGAGGGAGACCCCGGAGCCCACCAGGTTTGAGGAATGACGCTGTCCAAGCTGGCCTGGGGACCCTCTGCACCTTGAGTTTCTACATGAGAAATTGCAGCCTGACTTAGTGGTAAACTAGCTGAAAGCCTGCCCAGTTGTATATAACCAGTAGCCGAGCCCAGGTCAATCACAAATGGCACGTGGACCATGTTCAACTAGGGCCAACTTAGAGCTGGAACTAACCAAATGGCTTCTGTGCCTCATTTACCCTTTGTCCACATGTGCCGCCTGCTCAGGCTGCTGAGAGGAGTCCGACCCTCCTCTGGTTCTGAGCGAGGCCCACTTCCTGAGCTGCCCTTCAGTTCAATTCTGTTAAGTTTAATTCAAGTTTTTCTTCTAACACCACCCTGCTCTTACAGCACCCACCATGGACCACGGGTGCTGTGCACAGGTCGTGCCTGATGGGAAGCCACCACCTCCAGCCTCTCGGAAACACCTCTGGCACCTGGGCTCGGCCCTGCTGAAACCACTGGGCCCAGGTACACATTGTTACTCTGTTGCCCCTGCAGCCTCCGCCATCAGGAAGGGGACTGGCAAGGGCTGACCTCACCTTGGCTCCTAGGCAGGGCCATTTCTTACTCCTGGACACACCATCCGCCTGGCTTCTCAAGATCTCTGCAGACACCGCAGGGACAGGATGCACAGGAAGCAAAGGACTTTGAGCGTCTCCCTCTGAGGCCCCTCAGAATGTTCATGGGAAATGCTGTGGTTGTTAGCAGCTGCTTCTGCCAATCCCAGAGGTGCTGAAGCCCAGGCCCTTGTGAAAGGCAGGCCTTGGGCTCCACAGGGGACCCAGATGACATCCTGAAAGGAACTGTGGTCACAGGGAAGGCCACAAGTGGTACAGCTGTGCTTCTATGGACAGTAGAGGGGGAAAGCCATATTTTTAATTTTGACATTCCTTCATTTAAAAAATTCAAACAAAACCGAACACGCTGGTGGGCTGCTGAGGGTGGGCCCGAGGCCCCTGCAGGGATAAGCAGCAAGGACGAGCCGTGCGAGCAGTGGGAAGAGACTAGGTTGGGTGCCTGGTGGGGGGAGGTCTCCCCATACCACTAAGGCAGGTCAGAGATGTACAGCTCCGAGGGCCCTGGGCACCATTCTGCAGGGTGATCTGTGAGGGGGACACTGGCCGTAAATGAGACCCCTTTGTGACAAGGGGCCATATCAGTACAGCAGACCCACTTACTTGCCACAAGAAGGAGGACAAGTTGCAGGATGTGACCATCTACAGGCACCGTGGAGTTAGACTTCAGTTGGAGCCAAGGGGACCTACCCACTACCATAGAACCAGTGCCTTATGGGCAGGTCTTTGGGGGGCAGTGACAAGAGAGTGACGGGCCTTCAGTCAACAGGGAGGGTAGCTGAGAGGTCCCTGAGTGAGGGGTTTCAGAAGCAGAAACCCAGGAATTAAACCCTTCTGATGTTGGTGTAGCTTCATTAGTCAAAAGTCCTGTCGCAGCGGCTTCTGAGCACGAGGGATTTTGAGTGGCTGCTCTGGCACTCACCATGGGAAGGTGGGGAAGGCCGGGTTGGGGATGGGAGAGAGGAGCCGACTCCAGCTCACACAGCCGATACCTTGTCCTTTGTACCGGACACCTGGTGCTGTCTACTGTCTTGGTGGCTCCTAATTAACTCACCAGCTTCCGCTGCTCCAGAGATGGAAGGCCTCCTGGGGGGAGCTCAAGCCACTGGTCCTCCAGGGTCTCTGAGGATGCCCAGTGCTTTGTTTGGGGAAGGACACATCCTCAGGACCTGCTTGTTTTCTTGAGTTGGGTCCCCATGGGACCAGGGGCGGGCCCCACGGTGGATCCTGGGATCCTTCAAAGTCCTCATTTCAGCCTCTCAGTGTAGCTTTTCTCTTCAGGCTTTTTATCAGACACAGCACCAGAAGAAAAGAGCATCAAGGTTTCATCTCTGGGTGCTTCTCTGACCCTCCGGAGAGGGGCCAAAGTGGCAGAAATAGGAGAGGCAAACCCGGCAGGCCTGGGAGGCTGGGCTGCAGGGACTCCCACCGCCGCCCTCTCCAAGCAAGGCTTATTTCTTGTGAAACTAGAATCTCAAGGTCTGCAAATCGCAGAGGAGTTTTCATTCTTTTAGGGTTTGGGGACAGTTTTCGTGGGGAAGCTCATTTTTACGGATTTGCATATGTGGTTTCACATATGTGCGCATTAGGGTTTCAGGTTGAAGTTCAAGTCCATTCTTTAAATGACAGAAGGGATTTCCTGATAGTGAGTAGACAGTCAGGTCAGGACTAAGGACTTCATCTGCATGCTGCTGTGGTGATGGGTATTCCTGGAAGTTTTTGTCCTTTTCCCCCTAAAATAAAGTCTTCTTATTGCACACAAATGTTCTCTTCTAGTGAAATCAAGGAGCACGATAAGCATCTGTTAGGGAGTCATGTGGCCCGAGGAGATCTGTGCAGCGTCGGTGCATACTGGGTGTGCACCTTTTTTGCTGGCAAGGAAAGACCCAGACTGCATGACCTCACAGGGTTGCTCAGTGGATCTCAGCTAAGACAGAGACGAGAGCCAGGCTGAGCCGGCTCAGGAGAAGCAGGACATTTCTGGGATTTCTGTTCATTCTTGTGCTGCAGTGACATGGACAATGAAACTGTGCCTGGAAGGGGCTCTGGGACCCTCTGTCGAGAGACAGGTGCAGAGTATTTAGATCTGTGGAAAGGACCTTCACCGTGGCTGGTCACTGTCACTTCTCAGTGGCTGGTACCATTCCTCCAAGGGGAGGAGGAGAAGAGGGGTGTTGGGACAAGTGTCTGAAGGAGACCCAACCTGTTTTAGCAGAGATGTTCTCAGGCAAAGATGTGTGGAAGGTGTTTCAAGAGCACAGACAGATACCAGGATCTGGCTAAGGTGCACTTTCCGAAACGTAAATTGGGTCCAGTTAACCCTTTTTGTTTTACCATCTTCAGCTGTTGGTTAGTGGCATTTTAGAGCAGGCTTTGGACTGTGACTTGCTCATAAGAATGAACTCTGGCCCTGTGTCTTGTATATTCAACAATTAGCACTATTTTCTGGTGCAGAAGAGAGGCTAAATGTGAGTTTGTAGAAGAATCAATTAGCCTCTTACATTCTACCAGGGATTGAAACCCAGGAGCACTCAACCACTGAGTCACATCCCCAGCCTTTTTAAATATTTTATTTAGAGAGAGGAGCTCACTCCATTGCTTAGGGCCTCACTAAGTTGCTGAGTCCAGCTTTGAACTTGCAATCCTCCTGCCTCAGCCTCCTGAGTCGCTGGGATTACAGGTGTGCACCACCTCATTCAGCATTACATTCTTATTTCCTTGATTGCCTTCTAACACTGAGTGACCAGCAGTAGCACAGGAGAGTGTGGGTGTAGTTCATAATTTAATGCTGTCTTGTGGATAAGGATGATACACTTAGAATCTCCAAGAATGCTAGCTCTCATTGAGAAAGTCTCATTCTATACAAGTCTAAGTGAGTCTTCTAGGTGACAAACAGGTTACTAAGGAACACAGAAGTATGAAGCTATGGGCACCCTTGTGCCAACTTTGATGTACAGCGAGTGTCTTGCTTTTCAGTCTTCTGAACTTTCCACACCAAAACTCCACAAGTGGGGAGTCAGGTCCAAAGAGTCAAACCAGCGTGGGCTGCTCTTCCCCCGGAGGGCAATCCAGGGGGGCACTCACTAATGCTCACACACACACCTGGCTGACACTTAAAAATAGGTGTCATATTTTATATCATATTGAGAATCATCCACCTATTCTTACATTTGAGAATATTTATTTAAAATCTATGTTGATATCTACAATTTCTCTTTCATATATGCAGATGATAATTTTTTCTCTTGATACATTTCAGTAGTTGAAACAACTGACCTGAGACCCCTGGATAGGGAAAATCCTCACGGCTTCACTCTCTGCCCCTTGCCTTGGACTCTTCCCCTCTAGTGTTCTATGAGAATTAATTCACTTAATCCTCACCATGGCCTTTAATTTACAGTCGGGGACTCTGAGGCACGGGGAGGTTATGAATTGTGTGGTCCGCTGGTAAGAGGCAGAGTTGAATTGGGGGTCATGTCTGCTTGGGTGCAGCCTGTGTTCCTAACCACCATGCTCCCTGCCTCCAGACTGAAGGGCACAGCAAGCTAAAATTAGGAGACACCAGAAGGCAATGACACTAGTAAGAATATATGACATAGGATGACTAGAATATATGACACTATGTTTTCTTTGGGTTTAAAACAACCTTAAACGTTATCAGAGAATAATGAGCAGAATATCTATTGTTTTTGTCAACAGTTACCAAGACATGAATTTTAAGACCCAGACTTTTTATGAGCATTTTAGGACTCCAAAGACAAGAATCCCTAAGAACTAACCAAGCCATGAGAACACTGCCAGGAAGTGTCTATTTCCTTTATATTGATTAAAAGATAGTTTACTTATATTTCAGGTCATTCTTTCCTGTGTAAGATACCACATTCCAAGGTACAAACAGAGCACAGAGGAGAGTGAGCCCCTGACATGCCTGAGTCCCAGTCGCCTACTTCTGTTCCCATGGACACAGCATTGACCGGCACCTCCCGTGTAACCAGGTAGAGAGATTCTGTACCCTGAGTTTACTTGGCTAATTTTTCCCTTTTGGAGGGGGGCGGTGTCCCACAGGCGGGGATTGTATCAGGTACAAGAAGCTCTGCCCACGGGAGTTTTCACTCCCGAGAGTGTGCTGGAGTCCATGTGAGCTTGGTCCAAAGCAGTAAGTATGTTTAATCTTCCCAAACCGATTTTTATTTGTACAAACAACTGACTTTTTAAAATATAAAATGTGTATTCAGCTATCTTTCCTAGTCCCCAAGCCAAAGGAAATAAAATCTGGGTTCCTCTTTCCATATTTGTACTTCAGATAGATTTTCCTTGCTAATTAGATGGACAAGCTGTTCTAAAATGTTAGTAGTCGGGATTATGGGTTTTCCTAGCTTTTCTTGACTGAATTGGAAAAAGCTAGTTTTTCTCTATTAAACATATTATTTCTGATTCCAAAATCTTTTTAGTACTCCATATTCCTGGAGCTATTTGAAAGGAGAGAGAATCCCCTCTATGTTTGTTTAGGGATTTCTTTAGGCTTTGACTCCTTTGTACCCTGCTTTCTAAGGTATTATGCCACTTCTACTTTTAAGGTGCTCTTTAAAGACTAGTTTACCACTGGTTACCAAGAGACCTGAAGACCACATTGACTAGTGCTCTGGTCCCCTCAAGATTGAGAAATGGACAAAAGACAGGGGGACTGTCACAGGATCGAGACTTTTCAAATGTCCATTGGGTGTTAATAGCAGGACTTGGCGTCTGCCTCCAGTTTGAAACCCTCTCCCTTGCTCCAGTCACCTGTGATTCCAGGAACAAGGTCTGATCTGCAGACATCTGACATGAGTTGAAGTTACCCACTTGGCAACAGGAACTTTCTTTCCTGGCACAGGGCCAGCCTGACCACTCCCAAGACCGTGATGGACAGATCACACCTAAGACCACTCGGCAGCTGTGGGAAGCCTCCAGCTATTCTACTACCCACCCTCCACACCCAGCTCTGGCCAATCCTTGTGATCTTTCCCCTTTTTATAAAACCATAAAGTCATTATTATTCCCTAGATGGTGGGGCTAAGGACAGGGGTCTCCTTGGCTTGCTGGCCTACCTGCACTGGTTAAAGACTCTTTCATGCTTTTCACCAGTATCTTTTGTTTGATTTTGGCGGTGTCAGCTGACCAGATTTGTAGGATCCCAGAGTCAGTTCTGGCCGCTGGTAACAGAAGCACAGTGAGAGTCGGAAGGTGAAGGACACTCAACGGAGGTGTCAGTGGTCAGGTTACTGTGGCTGGTTGTAGTTGAGCCCCTTGAACAGACGCTATGCAGTGTTGTCCAGCTGTAAGGTGGTGCTAATCACATATGTGATTTTAAATTTTTTAGTAAATAAAGTTAAATTCAAGTAAAAAGAATCATGCTAATTTTGGCTTGACACACACACTAAGAAATCATACATACATACATACCAAATTGCCATTTATAAATGGGTATTATTCATGCTAAGTGAAAAGCGAGACCCAGAAAGTCAGAAATCAAATGTTTTCTCTGATGTGAAGAAGCTCGACCACAAGGGGAGGAAAAAGGTGGATTCCATGAAAACAGAAGAGTGATCAGAGGCACAGAGGAAGGGGGTTAGGGAGAGGGAGGAGAGCGGGAAAAAGGGAGAGCAGAGGGGTGAATCTGAGCTGCCTCTCCTACGCACATAAATGACTGCACCACAGTGACTCTCACCTTTAAATGCACAGGGCACTAATTTAAAAACAACAACAACAACAACAACAACAACAACAACCCTATAAATAAATGGAAGAAAGATCCGTAGAGTAGAGGAATGGGACGGGTGAGAGAGGAGGGTAGGGAAAGGGGATGTACTAGGGGCAGAATTAGAGCAAAGTACATCTCACGCTTGTATAATAATTAGGTCATAATGAACCCTAACATTATGCATAACTAGAACAAACTAATAAGAAATAAATAAAAATAAATAGACGTTTTATTTTTATCCTACTGAGGAATTATCTACTCTTAAATCCTATATTAAGAATATTTATTAAAAGTAGATGTTGTTACCTAAGATGTCTCTCCATCACATATGGAGATGATTCTCTGACTTATTTATATATTCATGATTCTTTGACTTATTTATATATTTGTGCAATGATTTATGGTATGAGTTTCAATAATGTTATAATTCAATAATATTTTTAACTATTCTTGTGCTCTGAGATTAAGGTTACTTCATGGCTGTATACTGTTCTTCTGAAGTTTTATTAAGGATTTTGCCTTGTTATTCATAAAGGAGATTTTATTTTTTCATGTCCTCTTTGCTCTTGTGAATAAAGGCTATGGTGGCTTGAAGAAGGACCGGGAGTGCTCCTTATTGTCCATGACTTGGAGTCGTTTGAAGGAACACTGGAGTGATCTGTTTGGTCTGGATTTTCTTGGTGCTGGGAGTGGAACCCAGGGCCTTGCGCCTGCTGGGCAGGTGCCCTACTGCTGAGCCCCCCCAGCCCCCCCCCCCCAGTTGTCTGCTTCTTCAGGGTTTGACAATACCCTCTTGCCAGATCATCTAAGCTCACGGCTTCGGGAAAGTGTTGCTTTTGGGGAGCACATTGACAACTTTCTCCATTTACTCTAGAGCAGCTCATCACTTGGAATCCCTAAGTTATTTGATATGTTTTCAGAATTTAAATTTTCCAGAAAATAATTACATTTACTCAGATTGTTAGTTAGAGCTGCATAAAGTTCAGAAGAGACCTCTTCTATGATTCCTAGATTTTCTCCCCTTATAATTTCTTAGTGCTTTTTTTCCTTGCTATGATTAGACTAGTTGGCTTATATATTCATTTATTTATAACTGTTGGATTTATCATTACTATCATTTTTCAGTTTTCTCATTGGTTGATTTCATATTTTATGCTTACTAATTCATTCCTTCTGTTATTCTTGGGCTTATTTTATCCGTTTCCTATTATTTTTCTTGGCTGTGCTGTTCACATATTTAAAATTCCTGCTGATCTTGCCTGTGCTTACTGACATGCTTCCTTCCTTTAAACTCTGCTCCTGATGTGCTCCATTGGTTCTATTCTATGTCATTGCAATTATCACTATTTTCTAGTAATAGGAAAATTCCAGTTTTTATTTCTTATCTCACTACTAATGGAGAAAAAAATTCTAAGTTTCCAAATTGTAGGGTTTTATTTGTTTACGGGTTTATTTCATTTTTAGTTTCATTATGAATTTCCAGTTTTGTTCATTCTACTTCTGGGAATTAACTGAATTTTTCTTTGTTGCCTAATATCTAGGTATATGAATATTCATTTCAATAATTCACAAAATTTGTATTGTGTCTCCATGATGTCTTACATTACTTTATAGCATATACTTAGTCTTCTCTTTCTTCAGTATATTGACTGCCTGTTAACGTCCCCTGTTGTTTCTGGGCAGCTTCCTGAATGGATGTCTGTGGAAACCTATCAGCTCATGTTGGATCTCTCGGTTGTCTGTCTTATTTTCATTTCCTCTTTGGCCATTCGAGATTCTTGCTTCTTGTAGCCTCACTGTGGTGTGTGTCTCAGTCCTTTGGTCGCTCCGTCCTCTGTTAGGTTCCAGCAGCTGCCACTTCTCCACGGCGGCTGGTGGCCTTCACTTCTCTTTCCCCACGTCTTTCCTGGGCGCCACCCACTGCCCTCTCCTGGTCCTGGTAGACCGTTTCCCTGAGCGACTGTGGCCACTTTCAGACCCTATTGTGTCCAGCACTTGCTTTTTGATTATTCCAAGTACATGGGATGGGCTAGGCGCGGGAATTTTCTGCTTCTTAATGTGGCATTTTTTTGTTTGCTCTTTGGCTTTCTTTGTTTTTCTTGAGCTTTACTTCCTTGACTTGCAGTATTTCTTTTTAAGGAATTGATCTGGGCTGGCTCCTTTTTGATCATTAATCACATTTGAAGTGGGTAAGTTCTTTGTGGTCTTGTTAATTGCAGAGCAGCTCGTGGAGGGCAAGGCCGAGGACCTGCCAGCAGGAATTCTTGACAGCCCAGGCCTGTTTGAGAGCCTTCCTTCCAGCTCTTTCTTACTCTGAAAGTTCTACCTGCCGTTCTCTTTCTCTCCTGCTGCTGCCTCAGGGACAGACTGCTTCCTGCACACATGGGTGGCCGACTGGTTTCCCACCCAGCCCACCACACCCTGCAAGCTGCCTGCTCCCACCTCTTCCCCCCTCCTGCTGTCCCCTGCTGGGGAGGCTGGCTTGTCCCCAGTATGCCACTTCCTTTGGGCCTTGGCCCTCCCACCATGCCCAGGGTCTGCAGTAGGGGCCTTCCCTCCTGCTTGACCACCATCACACTCAGTTTCCACTCCTGACCTCCTTCAGGGGGTTACCTATGATTCAGAGTTTTGCCGAAACGGCAGGTTGAAATATCTCCTTTATTCTACCATATTAGATGGAAACTCTTCATCATAATTTTTAAATGTTTGTATTTTGATTATAGAAAAATACAAATTCTGGAAAGCATTTTTGCACTGAAAAATGTGTAATGTTTTGTATTCTCTTGACATTAATTACTTAGCAATTCAAGAATTTTTATTAAATGTATAAATTTTATATGAGTTCTAAATCATAATTTAGATTATCACATAAAATGTTTTTATATAAAGCAATGATATATTTGTAATTTCTTATACTCAGATAGTTATATTTTGTTTTACGATTTTGGTAGGTTTTTATAAAATGCTATTTTAAATTTTCAATGCCTAGGAAGACTGGTGTTCATGTTAAAATCCTCAAAATATTTTATTGTGTAAAACACATACATTAATATGAAAAATCACAATTTCCTCTTTCCATGATTCGAATATCAAGGCCCATTCTATCTCTCTTTCGTACCATCAGGTGGTGCTAAATGTGTCGTATTTCAGTGGTAATATTTTCAGGAATATTCTCTCCAAGTGAAGTTAGGATGCTGTGGTTGATTGACATGATTATTCCATCCAAATAAAAAATAGCCAGATTAGAAACAACAGTGTAATGTAACCACACAGGCTAGAGACATAAATTAAGCATCAACAGCATTCCAATTCTTTAGTAAAAATTGCCTCACCTGCAGAAGTGAGTCTGTGGCTTTGGTGTGGAAGTCTTTCTGGGTCCTGTCTCTAACATGGAAGTTATGTAATAACCTCCCTTTAATATCATCTTACTCTTTTGTTCCTCGGTCAGTTGAAGTTCGCTGGGATTATTTCCCCATGTCCTATTTGATTTGGGTTTATCGCATTAATCTTGACCCTTGGATGAAAGATGATTTCTGTAATTTGCTGACCTGAAGAACCTGGATGTGGAACTTCACAGAACTGCTACAATTTTTTTTTTCTCTTGCATTCACACTTGAGCTCATTATGAGGGTAGAAATGTAATAGACCTTCCAAAGGGGAGCAGGTGACTTTGAGTGTCTCTTGATTGAATTTCTGTGGTCAGATAGTGTACTGAATAGTTTCTGTTTAGAAGCAACATAATTATTAAATTTCCTTACTAAAGGGGGAAAAAAGAGGAGATGTGTGTTATTGATTTTTAAGTCTCTGAGGGATGCCTGCATTTATTCAATGTTATATTCTCTTAATGGATTTTTCTCCTGTAGAAATGTACATTCTTATATTTCAAAATGACAGAAGGCTGGGGGCAAATACTGGTGACTCAACATTTTGAGCGAGAGTCTTAAGTGGTCACAGGCCGTCCTGACTGTGGTGTCCAACACCCTCACCACGGGCGCCTGGGAACTGGGAAGTAAAGATGTCTGGCCTCTTGTGCCAAGGCAGCTGGTGCACAGAGAGGAGGCAACCGGGCTTGCAAAATGATCCCCTTCCATCTTTCAGTCCCCATGCCCCCTCCCTGGCTCTCCTGGCATTGCAGGGGCTCTTGGCCTCCCTCTGCAGTGGCAAGCCCTGCATTCTTCACACTGACCCTTGCTGACCTGCTCCTGATGGTGGAGGCCACAGGAGGCCGAGCCCACCTTAGGTACTATGTGGAACAACACCCTGCAGAGGGGAAAAGGAAGAGGAGAGGGAGAAAGGGAGGGGAAAGGGACCCAAGCAAGAGCATGAGACGCTCCTCCCCACACCTCCTGCCTCGCCTTGCAGGGAGCACGGTCCTCCTCCCACCTGCACCTGGCTCTGAGCCTGGGAGGTCCAGGGAAGCCGGGAGGGGGAGACCCCGGAGCCCACACTGGTGCCTGGATGATGACCTTAGTCTCAGCCAAAGTGGCTGACAGGGAGAGGCCGGGCGCATGTCACCCTTCCTATGGCTCCTGTGAGCCAGTGTCCCTGTTCATCTGTGTGCTGCCACCAGGAGCTTGGGCAGCGGGGCATTTGCTGGGAGCTGCTCCCAGAGTGGCTCGTAGCTCAGCTCTAAGCAAACTGTGTGAAGAGCTCCAGCCCGGCCTGTCCCAGGTCACAGCGACAGCCGCATGGAGAACTCACTCTGAACAGAAAGCAGCAGAGGCTTTTGACCAGCTCTGCTTCCTGAGATGCTTCATCCACAAATTACACGTTTCATTCATACCCACTTCCTGGAGTGCGTCTCTAGTTTCTGGTTGCCTTCTGCCTGGGTCTCTGATTTGGGGGATTACCCCTTGAGCAGGAAGTAGAGGGGTTGAGTGAGACTCGGATTCCGTGTGGTGACCCGTGGCCCCAGAAGAAACACCGAGGAGGGAGCGAGGGGAGGTGAAAGGCTCCAGGTTGGCTGCAGAGGAGGGCAGGAGAGCCCTGGGGAGCGAGGGCCTCGTGGAGGAGTGGGAAGGAGAGGCCCTTCCTTGCAGGCTGGGGAGGACTGCGAAGCCTGAGGCCAGACCTGGACCTTTCTGGGGCGGAGGGTGGCTGCTGATTCTGTGTCTGGAGAGAATCAGTGGGAATATGCTTGAAGGTTGGAGGGATTAGGTGACTTCAGTTTAGGAACTTTCTAGACTGGGTGGGAGAAGGAAATGGGAATGTAGAAGGTGGACAGAGAGTTTGGCTGGGATAGCAGCAGGACAGGACAATGTCCAGTGGCAGAAACCTGGGCAGAAACTGTCCAGGCTTGGGTGACAGCTGGATTGGAGTGGAAGCGGGAAAGAGCCACTTGGAAACTCCCACCACCCATCACTTTTCTTTTTTTTTTCTTTTGTGGTACTGGAAGTTTAAATTTATTTAGAACGGGAAAAATCACAACAAATGATAAATTTCAAAAATATATGTATTAGTTTTCTGTCACTGTGACAAAATACTTGAGTTAATTAAGTTGTAATGAGAAAAGGTTTATTTGGCTGTTGGTTTCAGAGGTTTTCAGCTAAAGGTGGTTGGCCCCATGGGTTTGGGACTGTGGCCAGCCAGCACACCATGGTGGGAGCATATGGTAGAGCCAGCGCTCACTTCCTGGTGGCTGGGGAGTGGAGAGAGAGACAGGAAGGGGCCAGGGGCCCGATATCTCCTTTAGGACTAACACCAGTGACCTAACTTCCTCCCACTAAGCTCCACCTCTCCCGGGATTCACCACTCACCGTAGAGGCGTGGGCTGGCACCAAGGCTTTACCACATGGACTTCTGGGGGACGTTTCAGGTCCAAGTACAGTAGTGGAGGACCCCACGACCATGGCAGGAACCCAGAAAACACCACCTCATTGTGAGTTGGCTCAGGTCACACTGCCACAATGCTCTTTCTCCCTGAATTCTCTGGCTCTGTTATTTGGTGGCCACTTATATGGCAACAATCATAAGGTATTATTTTCTTTTGAGTAGAAATAATCCCATTTTTTTTTTCTGGAGAGGCTGTTGAGCCTCCTGGATTCTGGGTGTTTAGGGAAGCTTCTCTGAGCTGCAGGGCTCCCTGCTGTGGAGCTTCCTGCTGGTTTCCAGGGCTGACCTGTGAGCAGGAGCGCTGTACTGTGTAGCAAGGTTGTAGCTCTGTGGCCTTAGCAGGTCGGTCCAGCACCCCAACCCCAAGCCCCAAACAGAGAGCAGGGTCAGAATGGCTTTTTGTTCAGATTCTTCCCTGAGTGTGGAGATGGAGACTGATGCTGAGTCAGGCCAGGATGTTGCAGGGACTGGGCGTTGAGATGGTGCTGCAGACTGTAGCCTCTGCCCTGTCCCTAGAACCATGCTAGGGCCAGGGTCCACATGCGGGAGAGTCAGCGGGTCCTAGAAGGAGCTGTGTGATTAGGGGTCCTCATGCCCAAGCTGCATAAACCAGTGGCATCTGCTTATAAAGCCATCGTTGGCTGTCGTGACCTTCCCTGAAAGAGAAGATGGAAAAGGGATTTTCCCCCCTGAGCCTGTAATACCGCAACCGAGATGAGACATGTAAATGTGTAGCTTGGAGTCTGTCTCATGGTATCTCTCCAGTGACTGGCAGCTCTGTGATTATTAGTAAATTACCATCTGCTTTGATCATCCTCCTGTGAGTTTCGTCTGATCCTGTTGGTTTCCCAGAATCTGCACTCACCTGGGAGAAGTCCCAAGGCTGAGGACCAGCTCCAGAACTGGGTCATTCCAGCCTTTTGCTGGAACACTTTGATACAGTCGTGGATCCTGCTCCATGGACACGGTGTGAATTACCCTGCAGGGTCATGATCTGGGCATTTGTCCTCTCAGTGGGTGTTCACTGAGTGGGCCCTTCAGGGGGCACGGTGGTAGGGCCAGTGAAGGACACAGAAGATGCATGGCTCTTGACCCAGTCGACCACCCCAGTGCTGAGAGAATTCAACAGGGTTAATTCCGACGCTTTGGTTGCTAGTGGCAGGAATTCGTTGGAAGCTTAAACCAAAGAAGGGAATTTATTGGTTCATAAAATTGAAGAGTTGTAGGGTAGAGGCAATGGCCCTAGGTGGTGACTGAATGATGGTCACTGAGATCCTGGGGACAGAGTCTTGCCCCGCCCTGGTGCTTAGGCTCAGGCACAGTTCTCCATGCAGCACAGACGGGCAAGTCAGGAGTTCCTCCCTCTGGTCATGGGCCCCGTGGGAAGAAAACTTCAGTCTCCACGTTCCTCCAGGACCCCAGATGCCAATACTCTGATTATAATCGGCCCTTTGGGGTCACATTCTCCCTTGGTCCAGTCCCGGCGGCCAGGGTGATGTTATGTCCTGATTGCCCAGGCTGGACACACGTTCCATTCCAGAGTGGGGACTGCTTTCCAGCCACTATCACTAGACTGACAGAAGCCGGGGAGACTAAAAGGTCAGCATGGTCTTCTCCCCAGAGTGGAGGCCGTGGGTGTGAGGTAGGCAAATACTGCAACACCTACAATGAAACATGGCATAGCTGCTGCATTCTGAGCCTGTCACCACTGGCATGTGGCATTCTCTGTAAACCATAAATCTGGTCACAGTGCTTAGCAAGTGGTCAATAGGGGTTTCCTGATTGGATCTGCCTCCAGACTCTAAGTTTGGGAACACATGCTGCTGTATTATCGCCATCCAGCATACGGCCTAGCGTTCAGGGTTCTGTTTGTTGAATGAGTTTTCTGCGGGATTTCTCGGGAGGGAGACCACAGCAGGACCCAGTCCTTCAACCCAGCTCCCTGGGAAGCAGACTGCACACTTGCAGGGTGGCAAGTCTCTATTCTTTCGAAAATACAAGGCAGAAGTTTTCAAATTAAAATCTGAAGAGACCCATGAATTTCTGGCTTCTGGTAACAAATTGCCATTTTTTTAAAAAAAAATATTTGTCAAGCCTATTTATTTATGATGTCTGGGAATGTCGACTTTTTAAAAAAAACTTTTATTTTTTTGTAGTTTTAGATCAATTTTATATTGCAGTATTTGCTTGAAGACCGTGGCAGGCAGATTTCAGAACATGTCCCCTGTCCAAACAGTGTGTGCGTCACGGTTCCCTCAGGCCGCCACCTGCCCATCTGGGCTCCCTGCTCGTGCTCTGAGCCTGCTGCGGAAGCCCTGGTGACGGGTTCCAGGTCCTACATTTGGTTGTTCCTCACTGGAATCCACAGCGACCTTGGCCTTCACTGGCCTCTATCACTCACATCGAGGTGCAGCCATTTGTTTTCTCATCTGTCTCCTTCTTCAACGAGGCCATGAGGACACCTAATGGCTGTGCCACATGTACCCAGTACCAGTGCCCAGCACATAGCTGCCACAGTCTGGTTGGGCACAATTCACGAGCCACTTATCAAGCAGAAACGAACTTTAGTTTTAGAACACACACACACACACACACACACACGCACCACACGAGCTCTTCAGGAATTCCCTCAGAGCCCAACTGCCAATGCCGGCCTCTGGGGAGCCTCTCAACCCCCACTCCTCCTACTCTTGAGGCTGATTGGCTGGGTCGCATGGGCGGAGCCAAAAGAGTCCCCCAATGAGCAGCTCTGTGGTCTGAAAGGGTGGAGAAACAGCCCAATGAGCATCACCGCAGAGGAGCCAATCAGCTGGCAGCTGGAAGTTTGCTGGGGCCCCTTCGGCTGTGGCTCTCAACACATAGTAAGCACACAATAAAAGATGCAGTGATTAATGAAGGAATATGGCTACTTTGAGGAATATTGCTTTTAAAAGGCAGGAGGAAAATACGGCAGCAAACAAGCAGAAAGGCATATTTATGGAATGTTTATTAACTCAGTATTAAGTAGACCCTGTGGGGGTCATAGAATTTCATAAGATTAGAAGAGCTCAGGATTTATTCAAGAAGGCACTGGAAAAAAAAAATACCAGGTAGAGAGTCCTTTGATCTGCAATGGAGTGATAGAGGAGATCCTTCAGCCCTTTCACAGAACAGTGTCAGTTCGTTCTACGTGACTACAATAGAATACTTGAGACTGGGTAATTTATAAAGAACAGAGATTTATTTCTTAAAGTTCTGGAGGCTGAGAAGTTCAAGGTTGAGGGGTTCACCTGTAGTGAGGTCCTTTTTGCTGGGTCATCTCATGGCAGAAGGTGAAGGGCAAGAGGCCAAGAGATTGAACTGCCAGCCTCGAGTACTTTCAGAATGGGGGAGGGGAAGCCTCGAGGTCTAGTTGCCCCCCAGCACTGCTGCATTGAGGGGTACGTTTCCAACGCGTGGGTTTGTGGGAGGCATCAAGCCATTGCAATGGGGTTCTGTGGAGGAGGGCAGGCCGTGAATTGGGCCTTGAGGGCTGACTTAACAGCCAGGATTTTTCCAGAAGCAATGGCAGTAGCTTAATTCAGGCAGGCTTGAAATTACATGAGGACCGCGGGAGGCTTTATTAGCTTGCTTATTGAAAATGTCCCCGAGGGGAGCCAGGGTTGGCATGGTGTCATTGGACTGGTGTGCCCTGTGCTATCCGGCTCCGGTTTCCTCTGGGGCTTCATGCTCAGGCTGTTCTGAGAACCCAGCAGCTCTGACGGAGTGCACCACGGGTCTGGAAGAAAGCGAGGGCCTCTGTCCAGATGGCTCCTGCAAACTCAGGCTTAATTCTGTTTGTGCCTGGCCCTCCTTGGCCCCAGGGCAATGAGGCTCTGTGTCTAAGCCTGGATCTCATGCTCAGAGCTGGAGGCGGTCAGTGACTCCACTTGCCCAGGATGTGCACTGGACTAATAATGGATATGCAAATAAATGAGAGAATAGAAAACCGGATAGCAGGAGCAATTTGGAGTTGGGGAATGTAAGACCGAGAGAGAGAAATATATGGTTGGCTTCTGCGGCTGTGAAGTGCTCCCTGGTTAGGAAAAGTGCTTCTCCTATCCGTGTCCCCCAAGGAGGCCTGAGCCTCAGCTTGCAGATGCCCTGCCTGCGTGGTCCCCATGATGGCCAGGGTTGCCATCTGGTAGTGGGACCTGGATTTGGCCCAGCGTGTGGCTGCCATGGCACAGTGCAGCCCCCCTTTAACACCTAAGCCTTTGGGCCTGCCCTGCCCCTGGATGCCGGCAAGAGGGGCTCAGGCTCACTGCAGGGAGCAAATGGGGGCTTTTACCCTCAAGGTCAGACCAGGCCTGGCCAGGGTTCCCAATGAGCTGGTTCAGATGCGTGCACATTTCCAGCGTCAGCATCCTAGCCTGAGTCTAGCGGGGCTGTGGCACAGTGTGATACTGCGAAGGTCTTCCAGGGTCTTACTCACAGTTTCCCTTGTCTTTGGTGCATGGTGGGTTCCCCCTAATGTCTTATTCTTAACCACTGACACATGAGTAGCATCTCAGGATCAGAACGCCAGCCACAGTCTGCAAACAGCTGGACCCGCCCCATCCTGCCTGCTGCTTCCTGTAAGATCTGTTCCCTTGGGCAGCAGCCTGGTCTCGCTCATGGTGAACTTGTACTCTGACCTCTCCATACATTCTCTGGTCTCCCACTTTCCTTTCTTCTGGAGGACTTTGAATGGAAATTCTATGATATACACAATTAGCTAAGAGATGTGGAGTGAAAGTGCAAATATTCAATGTGTCATACCGTTATCAATAGCACAGAGTAAGAAGTTCTTATAGGAGACTCCTTAATTACATGCCAGCTTTTCAAATCGATCTTTTCAGCAATGTCCTATGAGCCAATGGCCACATCGATACCTGGGAGTACCCTTGTGGCAGTCTTCCTTTTGGTATTTGGTGGCCATCAATTGTCAAGTCTAATCAATTTCATATCCTCTGGATCTCTTGAATTCCCTCTTGCTTGGATTTCTTATCCAAATCACCTATCTTGTCTCTCTGTCTTTGATTTTCTCCCACCCACTCTCCATACTTGGGCAGGTGGTCTTACTTGAATCCCAGTCTGACTGACGGACACCTTTACTGGCTTCTCCTTACCCTAGTGGGAGGTCCTGGAGGGACCTGTTCAACCTGCAGGGACTGCCTCTCTGCCCTTCTTCATGGCCTGGCTCTCTCCTGCACCTCTGTACAGGATAGTTGAAAAGAAAGTTATAGGATTTCTGCAGAGGGCCTCTAGGATGATAGGTCTTTACATCTTGGATTTCTTCCCTGGAAAGCATCTAGACCCAGGGCCATCACAGAATCAAAGGCTGGCTGAAGTCTGCTGCTTCTGTGGTGGGCAGGAGAGATGGGCTCCTGACCACCCCTATCTGCAGAGAGCCAATCCCCACAGCTTTCTCCTAGGGGTCTGAATGCAGCCAGGCCCTTCTCCTCTCACTCGGGTCCCTCTCTCCTGGCTGCAGAGCTCCTCACTGCTTCTCCTACACGTGTCCCCAGTTGAATCTTCACCGTGCCTGGGGAGACCAGGAGGTCCACGCCAGCAATCCTACAGCCTGATCTGCTGCACCTTCTTCTGCTGCCTTTATGTCTTGCCTAAATGTAAGCTGTGGCTTGATTTGTTCCCAGCTGAGTTATTGACCCAAATCTGGACCCTGGCAGTGCGAGGGACAGACTTTGCTCTTCTGTAGCAAAGAGTGCTGTAATCACATTCCCTGTCTCAGGCAGCAGCCGGCTGAACACCTTTCCTTCGCTCTCCAGAAACCACAAGAAGTGAGGTCAGATCAGTCGCTGAGTCAGAGATGCCGTTTAGGGTGTAGACCTTGGCATCTCCTAGAGCCGGGCTCAAATCTCAGCTCCCTGACATGGACCTGAGTGTCGGACCAGGTGGAAGTGTTCCGTGGTGTTCCGAGTCTGCTCTGGAGGCCGACCGTCTCTGGAGCGCCTGGCTCCTCCGTGCTTAGCCGGATGAGTTTTCCTAAGCGTGGTGCCCAACAGGGGAGATAATAATCCCTGCAAGTCGCCCTTCTTCCCCCATGGTGCCCAGTCAAGTTTTGGCACTCACTGTCATCCCAGATCGTGGTAAGAGTACAAGTGATATCCTGAGGCAGGACAGGGAAGGGACAGTGGTACGTGTGTGTCAGTGCTCTGTTGCGGCTGATTTTCTCCTGTGCTTTGAAAGGTATGAGGCCTCCTCGATTGCACAAGTTCTGTCCTCTCTGTACCCCGCACAGGTTGGTAATTACATCCTTGGCAATTGATATTCCCCAGGGATTAATGTTTGGTGCCAGCTTTAATGTTAGAGCCACAATTAGAATATTCATTATGCTAATAATGTTACACCACTCGTCTTATGTATATTTATGTATGAGAAGATATGATAATTCTGTGTAAGTTACTTGGGAGCGTGGAGAGCAGTGTATCATGTGAAACACCCTTTTCCTAACCAGCAGAGACAGCGAAGGAGAGGAAATGAGCATTAACCAGGAGCTGCCATGCACCCAGAGGTGTTGGGTGCTCTAGAGGTGATTTCGCCCGGTCTTGGAAGTCACATTCTGAAACACTCCTTCCTGTTGTCTCTGTTTTCTGGCTGGAAGTAACTTGCTCCATGGCACAGGGCTCAGCTGGTGCCTAAGCCGGGGTTGACCTCACGGTTACTCCCAAGGCACCGGGACCCTGCCCAGCGGCAGCCCCCTGGGAAAGCTCCTTTCTTCTCACTGGTTTTCATCCCCTTCCTGGGGAGAGTGGCAGGTCTCAGCTATCAGTTTTGCAAAGCGGCTGTTTAGGTTTTCAGCAAGAGAGAAGTTGAAGCAAACATTGTTTAAGCAAAGCATTGTTTAAATTCATGCAGGATCTCGCTACTTAATTTCTTTATTAGTGGGTTAGAGATGTCCTCCCTGGTACAAACTGGAACACAACGTCTTAATTGCTATGAATCATCATCTCAGGAGATTGACTGAATTCTCAGTTTTGATGTTTTTAAGAGACTTTGCTCATAGCCACGTAGCTCTTTCCTCCACTGTGAATTAGGGCAAAGGGGAGACTCAGGCAAGATTGCCGTCACTCATCTTCCTGGGGCGATTCGGAATGCCGGACATCTGGTGGCCTCCATGCTTACCTGGGAGACCTGGAGTGGCACAGTGCACTGGGCAGCCCCAGCCCAGGCGACCCGGCAGTTACACCCCGTGTCTGTGCTTCTGTCCCCTTCTTGTAAGATGAGACTATGCTTAACCTCTCCCGGTGCTGTGGCCTGCAGACCAGCCTCCCCAGGCAGCCAGAGGAGAGGCTTGGCCATGGGCAGCGGAGGCTCTCCACTGAGGACCCTGAGTGGTTCACTCCTGGTGCCCACAGGCCCGTCACATCCCGGGGGTCGGGACAGTGTGGATGCACCACAGGGCCAGGGGCTGTGGATGGGTTTGCACAGGGAAAAGGAAGAGCGGGAATGCCAGGCAGAGGAGAGAAAGTCACCACGGAATTCAGGACAAGCCGAGACAGGTTGGCTCTTCTATCAGCTAAATATGTACCAATAGTTTTCTCCTGAGGAAAACTTTATTCTTTGCTTATTTTTCCCTTATTTAGTGTGAAAGAATTGTTTTCAGAGTGGGACTGAGTTACACCTCTGTTCAGCGTTTCTTCTGTGACAGATTTGCTTTGGGGCTGGCTGGCTTCTTTTCTCCCAGGTGTGTGCAGGGGTCTGCAGGATCTAGGGGACTTACCCCAGAAGCCAGGGCAGACCCCTGCTTAGGGGACTTACCCCAGAAGCAGGAACAGACCCCGTGGGGCTTACAGATGGTACTCTCATTGCCACTGTCAGGATGGAGCATGCTTAACCCTCTCCATGGCAAACACACACCTAGGGTGAAAGAGATCCCATCAGAAACACTAAAACGTACTGCACAACTTTATTGAAAAGACTCTGAGACCGACCACCTCCACTCTGTCAGTCACACACACTCACAACACACGTGCAAACAGGAAATCAGCCAGCTAACCCATCCACACAGCAATAACAACCATGACTCAGTTTCACAAGAATGAAAAGAAATAGAAATTTAAGGGGATATGAAGGAGGTAGGTGGTGGAGCATGAGGGTGAGAACAGCAATCACAGTGTCACCTCCCATTCAGCCCTGAGGCTCCTGGCAGCCAGGACAAAGAGAGAAACATTCTGTGTCAGTGGGAACCAATCAGTGATTCAAGGGCAGTAAAGGTTTCCCCCTGAGTTGGGCACTATGAAGTCCATTTTTTCCCGTTCGACCTTCTCAAATAGACTTCAGGTCTAGATTTTTTGTGTAAATTAAGGGACAAACTCCTCAGCAAAAGCAATAGACTTCACATGGCAGGTTTGAATAATGCCTGTTGGAAAAAAACAGGAGTCACAACCCAGAGGCCCAGCTCCACAAGGACTTTTGGCCAGTCTGGCTGGACCCACATTCAGAATTCATCAGGGGCTGTGGAGGACACTTGTAGAAAATGAGATACTGTCACCCACATGCACCTGGGGTTTCAGGTCCCAGGCAGACAGATTCCTGCCCTCCTCTGAGCCACTTCCCATCCTGTCTCCACATGTGGCCATGATGTCCTTCCAGTGTCCCTTCTGGAAGTATCTCTGACTAGTCCTGGGCTGTTGGTGGCTCTTTCCTGCACAGGTCCTCCCTCCAGGCTTTCTGCGAGCCCGTCTGCCTGCTCACACCCTCTTACTCCAGATCTTTTTATGGGCAAAATCTGAAGATCCTCAGAAAGACAGGAGGGGCAGTGCTCAGGTGGATTTCAGGGCACCACCATGTGATCTTGACTTAGAGGACATTTTTAACTCAGTAAAAAATAGGTAGGGTGAAAATAAAAAAGTGTGTCGGCTGTGGGAATCAGAAGTAGGAATGTTCCAGAAGTCTGCATATCGCTATCTTAAGGCATTCAGCTACAGAGATCTGAAAACGGGTGATGCTCCCAGAACCCACACGCCTGGTGCTGGTCTTCGTCACGCTCTCCCTCAGGCCGGGGCAGTTCTAGGTACGGGAGGTGGAGGTGGGTGAGCACAGAAAGCCGGAGACCCTTTGGTCTGATGTGACCGTGTCTGTTGGGAGCTCCCTGGAATGTTTTGAACTAGGGAGTGTTGGCTGAGCAGGAATGAGGCGAGAGGAAGTGGGAGAGAGTGGCAGTGTGGGGAGCCTGCGTACGGATGGCCAGAGGCAGAGGCCCTGTGAGCAGCAGGGCCTGGGCTGAGTTGTCCCTCAGTAGGCCGATGTTGGGGCCACTGCCGGGGAGGAAAGATAAGGTGGGGGCTGGCTTGGGAGGTCAAGGCCTTCTGAGCAAGGGGTCAGGCAGGATGGGCTGCCGCAGTCCGGCTACAGCAAAATAACGGGGGGTGGGGGGGGTGAGGAGCAACTTGTGTAGATTGATACAGCAGGAGTGGGAGCCGTTTATTGTAGGACAGGAGGGGTATATATACATTCCACACAGCTTATCTTAATTAACATAAACTAGATACAGCAGTCAACCAATAAGGAGTCTCCACACTTAATGGCTCGCTGGCGTTACTTCACAAACCACTCCCTCTGCAAAATGCCAGGCGCCATCTTGACTTGTTTACAGACCCTAACAATGGGCCACTTAATGGGTAATTTGACCATGCTATGTTGAAGACGCCTGCTGGACTTCCGAGTTGGCTAGTGCTGGAGAAGGCTACTTAGTCACCAGTGTATGTTCTTTCAGAATTTTTTGGAATACTCTATTCTGTCTCCTGTCTCTTTCCTGGAGGCCTTACTTTTATTTGATTTCTAGATAAAACTCAGGACTGTTTCACACCACCTCATTATCACCACCTCACTGGCTTCCTCTTGTTTTCGATTTCCTTTCTTTTCTTTCCGATCATTTGGAGAAAAATAACCAGCCCGCCCCAGCTTCCCAGGGCCCTGGTCCCCACTGCCGCAGGTTGGAGTTTGAAGGCCGCGGGTGCTGGGAGCGTATCCTCTGCTCCTCCACTCACCACAGGCCTGGGCTCACTCCCTGCTCTGCACCAGGGCAGCAGCAGAGGTCGCAAAGGTCAAGCAGAGTGAGGCAGCTTGGAGGACCTCGCAGAGGAGGCAGAGTGGACAGACAACCAGGACATTCAGTTGCACACACACACAACAGCAGTGGCCCAGGGAGGAAGGAGCAGCTGCCCTGTGGGGTGCTGGACAGCTCCTGGAGGCCTTCCCTCTCTCATGCACATAGACCTCCCTGTCCCAAGGACACACTCGTGCCTCCCTCTGCTGAGCACCCTCTTGCTGTCCCCCACGGCCACCTCTTCTTTATCACTCCTCAGCTCCATAGCCACAACCTCAAGGAGCCTTCTGAGGCTCTCACACTAGGGCTGTCCCTCCTCACTGGCTGGGCCACTCCAAATGGCCTCTGCTTTTGACCTTGACATTTGCATAAGTAGTGTCCCTCAGTATGTTTTTCTAAAGATCACCGGCCTTTAGACTTTATCTTTTTTTAGATAAATAATTACTGAGTGGGTGTACACAGATCAATATGATGCCAATCCTAGCTTTCAATTTTAGGAGGAATAAAGCATAAAATGCGTAATTGGTGGTAAGATGGCTGACTGCTGTTTGTGGCTAAGAAGTAGACCCCCTCTGCCAACATTCTGAAATAAGTACTCCACTCTTAACACCTGGTCAGACCTGACCCAGGTGAAATCCACAAATGTATGTGTTCATAGTATTTTATGTTTTTGTTTTTTTTTTGTGTGTGTGTGTGTGTGTGCACGCGCACCGTGGCAGCCATGGTGAACTTGCTCTGGAAGAATTCACGTCAAAGTCAAGATCAATGCTTGTCAGGATGATTTGCAGGCAAAGGAAATGACCATTTCTGTTGCGAGACTATTTCCAGGTGGTTTAGGACGAGCAACTTCTAGAGACGTTTGAAAGCTGCCGAGCGTGAACAGAAACCTCTGTTTGGAACCTCGTATGGAGGGCACAGTGGTCATAAATATTTAGCATGATTATGGGCAAGTATTTATTAAAAACACGAGGCTTTATTTTAAAGGATTCCTGGGCTTATTGTGCCTAATGTCAACAAATGTTAGCATGTACGGCTTTACCTTTCAGAGAAAAGGTCCAATAGTGGGCTCTGAGCGAGATCCGTACACCTACACGCTGCAGATGGCTTCGTTTTATAAGAGATGAAACCGCATTTGGTGGAACTGATTAAATATAAAAACACCACCATCTGCCATTTATTCTAATATGAAATGGTTTGGGCAGATGCTGACATCTTTCGAGATGATAGATTCATCCCTGACGAGGGGAGATGCTCAGAGGGTTCCAGCTGCCCACTGTGGAGGCAGCCTGGTGGGCTAGGGCCACGGCCAGTCCCAGCAGGCCACTGTGGACGTGGCGGGAGAGCAGGGGACACTTCATCAAGGAGAAGCTGCACTCCGAGCGTGGGACCCCTCCCTTCTCCCGCCTCCCTTGACTCCTGACAGGTAGTTAACTGAGAGAATATTTTATGCACATTCTGCCTTCTATTAAGTGTGGGTCCCTCTGAGCTGGGGTGACAGGGGGAGTGGTATTTTCAGAAAATAGAGAGCATATTTACATTTTAGTGTTGAAAACTTTCAAATGCTCTATAAATATGCTACTGCTGGGTTTAAAATTATTTTTTCTAAGTGGATGAGAGGGTGGTTTCATTAAAAAAGCTATTGTTTACCGGGAGGGCAGGCCACATGCTACAGACTGGCTTGGAAACAGCTGCATCCATATTGCCTAAACATCCACGGGTATCCTAACACCCTTTAGAGGGCAATAAAGTGTATCTTTTATGGAGGAATGTTTTCCTAACATTTTTTTAACCACTTACATGATTTTAGAAGGAAAAACCTAGGGATCAAGACATTTACTTGGTGCTCTGTAAAATATCTTCCCATTCCTGTTGTAGTTGTGGATGTAAATTTATTTTTTTTCTCTTATAGAACTAAAGTCAGAGGTGAAGCTTGGTTTTTCCCAACTTGTTCATCACATTGTAAAATACTTGAGCTCCATCTGAATAACTAGGCAAAGTGATTTAAGAATATGTCTGGATATTGTTTTTAGCTAAATATAGCAGAACTTGGGCTGCTGCCGTGCAGTGTGCCGGGTCCCATCTCAGGTGCACCCGGTCAGGGTGTCTGCACAGACGTGTCCACCTTTTGGTGCTCAGAGAAAACTCCACTGCTCTGAAACAGCGGCTGCTCCACTTATTTCCTTTCTACTTCCTCTCGTCCCTTTTGTTCTGCGGATGCTTTCTGGTCTGGTGACGAAGGTCGGGGCTGGCCTGGTGGGCTCTGATGGTTTTCCAGGATCCTGCGCCCAGGGCTCCTGAGACCTTCTCCCTCTGGCCCGGGCTGTGCCCACTCTGCCTGCGCCTGTCCCCTGCTCACACTCCTGTCTCTAAAGACTCTTCAGGTCCTCCCAACAGTCGGCTTCCCTGTTTGTCCACCCACCTTCTCTTCCTGTTGTTGTCTTGCTTCTTTCCCATCCTCCTGATTGTGTGGACACCCGGAGCCACATTCCCCAGCTGTAGGCCCTGACTGGACAGTGCTCTGTGGCCTCAGGGCTCACCCCCGCCTCCTTCGGTGCTCCCTCCCACCCTCCTTAGGTTCTCTCCCCGACCCCTTCCCTCACCTGCTTGCTAAGCGCTGGAGGCACAGGGAAGGTTCCCAAGGCTGCATTGTGCCCTGCCTGTAACTTGCACGTGGACGTCCCGAGTCCCAGGAGGATGGCTTTGGACAGCACCAGGGTCCTCCAAGAGGTGGGTGAGCTGAAGTGAGGGCAAAAGTGGGTTCTGGTGCACTTGGCCCGTGTCCTTGTGAGGAGAGATCTGGGCAGAGTCTCAGAGGAGGAACTATGACTGAAGAGAGGGAGGGAGAGGGCAGCCACCTGGAAGGAAGGAGGGGGATCCTCACGGCCCCGGAAGGAGCACCAAGAGGAGGATCCTCATGGCCCCGGAGCACCGTGCTCACACCTCAAGTTCAACTCCAGGCTCCAGAACCCTGAGGAAATAGCTTTCAGTCTAGGTCTCTCAGTCTTTTGTACCTTGTCCCAGCAGCCTAAGGAAACTGATTCAGATGCCCCCTGTCCTCCAGGCCTACAGGGTCCTGCTAAGTGGGACAAAGATGCAAGGGAGCCCCCCAGGGCAGCCAGATGCCACTCTGAAGCAGGCTGGAGGGCAGACAGCCCTAAAGGGCCTCCCGCAGGTGCAGGAAAGGCCTTGGGGAGACAGCATGGATGTCTCTGGTTCTGAGATCAGCAAGGAGTTTCCAGAAGGCATTTGGGGGGTGTCTCTGGACAGCCGAACCAGGGCCAGAGTAACCAAGACTGAAATACCTCTCTGGCCAGTTTGATTGCTGTAGGTGAACGGAGCACTCAGGATGTATCTGTGAAGCCTTTAGGCCTGACTTTATAAACATTCTTCCTCCTTCCCAAGAAGGATCCTGAGCCTCTGATTCTGTGGCCACATGCAGCCTGGGGCGTGGGGGTGGGGTGGAGGCGTGTCTTTTGAGGAAATCCTCTTTGAAGCCAGAGCAAGTGAAATATCAGTTAAGGTGAAAAACTAAACTGGCTGTTAATTCCTTCTCTGAGCTATCTTTCAGTCATGGTTAAAAGGATTAATTCTTCAAAGCAAGCAGCCTTGTTTGCTAAATCACTGCAAGAGACTCGAGCATCGCCGGGGAGCAGGACAGCTGGATTTGAAGTTGTAGGCGGAAGCCAAGCGTGGTCCGGGCTTCTGCATGTGCTTCATTCTGGCACTTTTCCTCCGTGTCCTCGTCCCCAGCATTTGCTCCTCAGGTTGCTACCCTTCTGGCCACACACCCACTCTAATTTGAGCCATCTTCCCAGTGACATTCATTTTCATTCCCCCCTCGAAAGTTCTTCTGCCATATGCTCATTTAATCCCAGTTGTGGTGCCTGAACATCTTGTGTACTCAGTGCTTGGTCCCCCGAGGCTCCGTGCAGCTGAGTGCTGAGTGACCCATGAAACCATGTCAATCGCAGCGGGCAGCTCCTGATAACTTAGGTCTCTCGTTCCTGATTAAAAATAGTACAAGTCCAGAATTTTTTTGCACCTTAAATAGTTATGTCAGACGGTTTGATTGCTCCCGTGCTACATCTTGCTTAAGGACCTGTTAGGGTGAAATATTGCTGTGGTTTGAATGTTTGTGTCCCTCCAAAATTAATGTCATACTGACTCCTCCAGGAGATGGGCCTTCCTGGGAACTACTGCATTTCAGGGCTCCCCCTGCATGAGTGGAGTTGACAGGCCCCAGAGAGCTGTGTGTTCCCTTTGTGTCCCTGTGTGCCATTGATGAAGCAGACAGCAGTCCCTCTAGGCACCAGATCCGTTGGTGTCTTCATGTGGACTTTCCAGCCTCCAGAACAGTGAGAAATATTATTTAATCTATTATTTAAAGATCACTCAGCCTAAGGTATTTTGTTACAGTAGCCCAGAAGGGACCGAGGGAGCTGTATAACACGTTTTCAGAAACTTGGTGTCTCTGAGTACAGGAGCCCAAATTTGGAACTAGCAAGTGAGGCTGAAAGAAGTGATACCCAGTGTCAGAAACGTTAATGTTTTAATTCCCCATAACCAGAACTAGAAGTTTCTCAGGCCCAGCAGTGGACAAGAGGCTGCGGTCCCCACCAGGGAGCATGGAGGCATGCTTGCTTACCCGCGTGCTCCTTGTCAGTTCCTAGCCCCTCTGTTCTGCATCTCCCTGCCTGGCACAGTGGAGGAGCAGGGGTCAGGGCTAGCGTGCCTTCCCTGCCTGGTGGCACTGTGTTCCTGTCTCCCAGGGAACGCGGGGCTGAGGGAGGTCTGGGGTAGAGCCGTGGCCTGTCACTCTGTGAGAGACTGTGAAGCCCTCTGTGTTCTCTGTTCAACCACATCATCCGCTCACCCCCTCCTTTCCGTGGCTCCCGTCATGGGCAGGGCCTCCCACGCACTCCTGGGCTTCTGAGCTCCCTACAGGTGCTGGTTTCCTGTTGGGTGTCATGACCACTTCCAGTGGCCTCTGCCACTGAGAGGGGGTGGCATCAGCTTTGTTGCTCGTCCAGCCGGAGGTGGTGGACCCAGCTGCGAGTTCAGATCCGTGATGCCACTGGTGGAGTGTGGGATGCTGGTTTCCAATTTGTATTTATTTTTTTTTTAATTTATTTTTTTATTGGTTGTTCAAAACATTATAAAGCTATTGACATATCATGTTTCATACAATAGATTCAAGTTGGTTATGAACTCCCAATTTTACCCCAAATACAGATTGCAGAATCACATGGGTTACACATCCACATTTTTACATAATGCCCTATTAGTAACTGTTGTATTCTGCTACCTTTCCTATCCTCTACCATCCCCCCTCCCTCCCCTCCCATCTTCTCTCTCTACCCCATCTACTTTAATTCATTTCTCTCCTTGTTTATTTTCCCATTCCCCTCACAACCTCTTATATGTAATTTTGTATAACAATGAGGGTCTCCCTCCATTACCATGCAATTTCCCTTTTCTCTCCCTTTCCCTCCCACCTCATGTCTCTGTTTAATGTTAATCTTTTCTTCCTGCTCTTCCTCCCTGCTCTGTTCTTAGTTGCTCTCATTATATCAAAGAAGACATTTGGTATTTGTTTTTTAGGGATTGCCTAGCTTCACTAAGCGGGCTTGTGGACACCTCTAGGGCTGTCGTTGGCTCTCGCTGTCTCGGATTTCTCCTCTCCCTCGTGGACCTGACAGACTCTCCATTCCCACAGCGCCCTGCGCCTCTTCCCCAGGGCCGCGTGGTCTCCACTGGCGTCGAGCTGTCTAAGCTCTTACCTGCACCCCCTCTCTCAGCCCCCTCAGTTCCATCCCCGTCCTGTGATTCTAGCCTCCACTCTCACACAGAAGCTCATTTTTAGGGTCACTTGCGGTGCGGGCCTCCCTCCGTCCCTCCCTCCCTGAGTCGAAGGCTTCCTGTTGATAAAGGCGCTGCGTGGACCGGACCGAGGGACCTTGAGATTCGTGGACAGCTTCCCAGTGTGTGTCCTGTCTCTGCCTTTCTCAGTCCTCACCAGCGCCTCATTTGTGACAGACCCCTGCTGGCAGCGACACACAACTCTGGGTGCTTCATGCAACGTCTTTTCTGGGAGTCTGGATGTTGGTCCTGTTCTTCCCACAGGTGCTGCTCCCGGTTCTGCAGTCCTGATTACCAGCTGCTTTTGAGAGAAGCTCTGTCGCCTCCTTTGTAGCTGTGCTTCCAGGTCAGAGGGCACTGTGACCGACACGGGCAATGCCTGTGCTCCATGTGCACAGAAACTCTTCTTCAGAACCAGTGCAGCCACATGGCTTCTCTGTGACAACCGGGGTTTGATGTCTCTGCACGCATGAGGCCGGGACTATGAATTCTTCCTAAATTCAATCAAATAATGAGGATCAAATGAAAAGTTTTTTGGAAATTATTTTTTTCCTCATGTTAGTATACTTTTTAGTGTTCTGTTGGTAGTGATTGTGAGGAACAACAGTCCTACTCAAGTATAATATTAAAAATTATCAAGAAAAGCTTTTACTCAGGAAGTAAGAATTAGAAGAGAATGGTCAACTCTAGGAAGACACGCAGTTGCTCAAGGAGGGGTGAAGTGCCTGGTTCCCGAGGTCTGTGCTCTGGTGCCTTCCAGGTGTCACATTGGGACTTTATTAGAGGGATGGGCACAAGCTAAGAGTTACCTGAGTGGCCCAAGATTGGCTTATGGACAGTCTAAACACAAGGGAAATTTCAGGCAATAGTGACCTTGAGGGTCAGATGTGGCTAGTCCTGGCCTCTCACCCAAGTCCCCGTGCTGGCACGAGCTGCTACCTGGAGCTGGGTTGGGGACTTGCAGGGACTAGCGAGGGGCTTCCTTCTGATGATCTCACCTTCAGGAACTTAGGTTAAGGAAATAACACACAGGATGTTTCCTGTGGCATCATTTAGAATTTGACAGGGTGGGAAAGACCTTAATATCTAGCAAGGTGGAATTTGTAAAGCAAGTTATGGTAGATGTATAAATAAATACCATGCCAGTGATCGACCCATATTTATTGAAATGGAAATCCATGTGTTGGGCTGGGGATGTGGCTCAAGCGGTAGTGCGCTCGCCTGGCATGCGTGCGGCCCGGGGTTCGATTCTCAGCACCACATACAAACAAAGATGTTGTGTCCGCCGAAAACTAAAAAATAAATATTAAAATTCTCTCTCACTCTCTCTTTAAAAAAAATAGAAATCCATGTGTCACATATTGCTAAGTTTAAAGAAAATCTGATCACGAAAGAGCCTATAGGTATAAATACATTTTTGGGTAAATTTGCAAAGGTATAGATATAAACAAAAAACTACATGTGTGTATATGTATAGGAAAAATCTGCAAGTGTTAATGAGGGGTATCACTCAGGGAAAGAAGTGTTAGTTCACTTTCTTCTTTGTGTTTTGTTTATTATCTGATTTTTTTTTCTTTTTTAAACAAGACGACTGCTAGTTAATTACACAGAGGAAAGCCCTGCAGCTGTTGGTCTTATCTGGCAGGCGCAGGTCTATTTCCAGGACTCTGAACTCTCTTGCTTCTCCCTTCCTGACTGTGATCAGAGCTCTGTGAGCTTCGTGCTCTGGGCTCCGTGTTCTGGAACTGACCTACAGGGCTCACCCAGCGTGTTCTCTGCCTTTTCAGTTTCAATGCTGCTCCTTGGTATTGTTGGCTGGCTCCTGTCCTTGAGTCCTGGCCTTATCATCTGCCAGCATTCCAGTTCTTCCAGTACCATCTCACCCTTGTTGGTTTTCCCTGGATGGACATGTGATCTGGGGTTCTGGGAGCCCTGACACCTACTCACAGGTGCTCTGCAGAGTCACCATCCTGCATCTGTTGCCAGAGTATGGCTACCTCACTGCCCACCTGCTGCATGCTTGGGATATGCATGTGCCCATAAGGCTGGGCCACCTCTCAGCCCCTATGGGGGCCTACCCCCCACCATCGCTGTGCCTGCTGTGCTGCAGGTCCTCTTCCTGATCTAGCCTGCACCCTCCTGCCTGGTGACTGTCCATTTTCAGCTATGAATCCTGGAGTTTCCACCACTGTTGGTCTCTAGGCAAACCAGGCCGAACCTAATGTGTGTGTGCAGCTGTCAATAAATGTGGATGTATCTGGGAATTCCATGGGAACCAATGATGTGCTGGGCTCAGGAATCATATAGAGAATCATTTAGAAAGGTGTTTTTGGATCACAAATCAAAAACAGTTTGACAGTTTGAGGTGGGGTCTTTGAGAGGTGACTGGGCCATCAGGGCTGCTCCTTTGCAACTGAGGTTAGATGCTCTTGTAAAGGGGCTTCCCAGAGAAGGTGGGTCCCCCCTGCCCTCTTGCCCTCCACCATGTGAGGACACAGCAAGAGGGCCCCCACCAGAGCCTGGAACCTTTATCCTAGACTTCCCAGCCTCCAGAGCTGTGAAAATGGATTTCTGTTCTTCGTAAATCATCAGTCTATGAATTATTGGTGGCATCCTGTCTCAGGGATAGAAAGTCCTTCTGTATTCATTTCCATTCATGGAGATTTTGGGGAGACATAATTCAACTCATTATAGTCCACTCTCTGGCCCCTAAAAATTTACCTTCTTATCTCAGGCAAACACATGCCCATCCATTCTGTTGGCCCACACGAGGCTCTGTGTGAGCCTGTCTGTGAGTAGGCTTTCCAGATGGGCTATGGTTTGCGGAATGCTGTGCATCTTGAACTCTTCTGATCCCTACAATCTTAGGCAGGAAAACCAGGCCTGACGCAGATACGGAAGATTTTTTTAAAAATCATTGTTAATATGGAAGCAAGGCTCGGGAGCCTAGCGGGGAAGTTGAAGGTTGCAGAACTTGGGGCTGCTGGGGCAGGTCATGGTCCCTCCAGGCACCTTCTTAGCACTCGTTTGTCTGTGTCTTATCTAGAGGAGGTGATCTGTCCACGTGTGGCCGCGGGACTGGAGTGGTTCTTCAGGTGGGACCCTGGCATGGCACCCTGCACGATGGGTGAAAACCAGGAACCTGAAAAGTCAAGACTTGCCCGGAAGCCGCCCTGTCTGGGCTCTCAGAACCATCTTCCCTCTTGTCAGAGGGTCTGTGTCTGACCTCAGGGACCCCAGGCTGACGTCAGTGCACGCTGAGTCTGTCTGGGCCTCCTGCCTGCCCAGGAGCATTGGGAGGCCATTTCTGCTCATCCCTGCAGTGCCCTCCGCTCACTTGGTCACACCATTGGGTCACACCTGGACTGGGTAGGACTCCGTCCCTTGGTGCAAGGTGGCTGCTTTTTCCTTTGGCTGGACAGAGTGTCCTGACCAATGACAGCCTCCAGCTGCTCACAGGAGGTTGCTTTTTCCGAGCGACACCTTCATGGCTATTTCCACTGTGGTTAGCTTCACCTCCGTAGGTAAACAGAGCATGAGGTACAAGCAAAACTGACCCAACAGGCTGGGCAAACAGCACTCCAGGTGAATGACCAGTGAATGACCACTGGGGCGCTCTTCCTGCCGGGGCCAAGATATTTTTTTGGCAGTCACTGCATGCAATTTATTTAAAATCATTTTTCCTCCATGTTTTTATTCGCTCCTCTTTTAAAATTTATTTCGTAGAACAATACTATGTCTCCAGTGTCAAATAATTGATCCAAATGCGTTTTCTTGTTTAGAGTCCATTTGCAAGGCAAAAATAATTTCTCAGATGAAAATCAGGCTTTAGAAATTTTGCTGCTGTGTTTTAGTTATAGAAGTGGCACTAACAGAAAATTATAAGTTATGCAATTGTAGCGTTTAAAGCTTATTAAAGCCATGCTTTACTATAAAAGCAAATTTTGGGTATCGCAAATGGGACTTAGTTATTTTGTATCCCTACATAGTCCACAACCTTGTGCAGAGCTCCTTAAAGACGGCTTACCAATAGTTAGATCCCACAATGATACTCAATCATTGAGCACCCAGGAGCTTCCGACTGCTGGTATAATGTGATTTCTTGTGTTTTTCTCTCTTACTAGACAGCGGACAGGGGGAAAAAGTGAAGAATCGCCCATCAAAATTTTGAAAGACATGCTTCATCTCCTTGTCTGTCCTTCCGTTCTCTCCGTGGTTTACCCTGTGCCTCTATCTATGCAGCTCTGTGTCCCGGTTTCCTCATCTGGGCCTGCATCATACAATTGTTGGAAAATGAAGTGGAACAACACACATAATGGATTAATGTGAACACGAATGCCTGGCATGCAGGAAGTTAAGGGCTCATGTTAGGCTGTGTAATTAATAATTCCATCAGCAACCCAGGTCAAGTTGGGTCCTGCTCCTTAGAGGTGATGCTCAGGAGAGCCCACTTTATGTCAGCCTGGGCCTTCTGTACCACCACGTGTCTCCAGGATAGTGTAGTGCTTGGAACTGTGTCACCAACTGGGAATGACTGGCTAATTGGCTGTTCCTGTTTCTTGGAGTCTGAGGGTCATCCAATCATCCTGAAGCAAAACCCGCTTAGGGTGGCTGGGATAACTATAGTCTGACACCTTCCAGCCATGCACTGGGAGATGAGGTCCTGGCACAAACTGCACATTTTGATCATTTTACACAAGACCTCTCAAATATTAGGACTTGAGCCTTTATGTCAGTGGTATTAGTATGCACATGGTCATCTGTGTTATAGTGCTCATGATTGACAGCAACACCTGCCACCCTTTCTGTGGTCTGAGTTCATGAGGTTGATGGTGCTGACTGTGTGGAGACCCTCTTTCCCTCTATTTCTTGGTGTTTCTCCCCAAGCCATGGACACTCTGGGAAAATGCTTTGTCAGATGGAGGAGGAAGGCCCTCTGGCCCCCACTGATTTTCCAGTAGCAGCATCTACCACACACCCAAGGCCCTTCTGCCATGGAGCAGGGATTGCATTATAAACACACAAGGTGTTTGAGTGTCTGTCACACACTGGTCCTAGGGAAGGACAACTACAGGATTTGCAGAGAGGCTTGGGTCATGGTTCCTCAGAGGTGAGAATCGCAGTAGAACCTGAAGCAAGCTCATTCTCTGACAACCTGCAGCTGCCTCTCCCAAACCACACATTGCCAAAGTTGTTAGCAAGTCCCTCCTGGGACATGTGTCAGTTTCGTTTGTAGTAAGATGGTGAGTGGGGCCTTCCTCGTGCAGCTGGGACCCACGAATGGAAACAGGAGGTGTGAAGTGCTCCCGTGCTCACAGAGGGCCCTCCTGGCACCCCCCCCCCCATGCCCAGCCTCGGGCTCTGTGGGAAGGGAAGGGCCGAGGAGGGGAGGCCTGGGGGCTGGGCTTCTGGGCTATGTGGCAATGTGTGGTGAAAGGGTCCTCTTCTCCCTTCCCATAACAGAGGCTGTCCCTCATTCTCTGAAGTCATGGGCGGTGCCCAGGGGTGACGAGTGACAAAAGTACATGCAGGACCAGGGGCCTGACCTCTGGCAGTCCTGAGGCCCAGCTGGGGCTTCTGTCCAAGGGGAGTCTGGGAGATTGGCATGGGTTCTTGGGGCTTTGAGGACATGTGACCACTGAACTGCTGTCTGTTTGGGTCTGGATGTTTCTGAAGGCAGGAGGCAAGCTGGAATCCTATTGTGTGTCTGGGAGAAAGGTTGGGTGGTCCTCACCCTATCAGGATTTCTAAGGTCACCGGCGGAGATGGAGGAGAATGGGGATGGGGGGAGGTGGCAGCTGCTGGAGGCTCGGGACCCTCAGGAACACCAAGAGGAGGCCTGGCTTCCCTAGCCCGAGAGGCAGGGAGGAGCTGAACACTGTTCTCTGGAAGCCACAGGACCCTCACTAGGAGAGCGCCCTGTAGCAGAGGGTGCCAGCGACACTCGTCACCTCGAGGGGCCAGGTCCCTGGCTCCTCGCTGTCCGGTGTGCCTGGGCTACTCTTCTCCACATCCCCAGCTGGTCCCCTGAGTTCAGGGCTGCTGACGTGGGGCCTCCTCACAGGTGTGCTCCTGCCACTTCACCACAGAGCCGCTCATCTCCAGGACCGAGGGCCACCAACCCAGGCTCTGCATCTGCCTTCCCTGGAATCTGCCCCACGGTGGACACTGGAGACTAAGGTCCAAGAGGAGGAGAGCTTCTGTCCAGCACCACTCTGTCCCCTCTGCTCAGCAGAGAAGGTGGGGTGCTCTGGGTGCCCTAGATGTCTATCAGAGGAGAGGAGCCACGTTGAGCCTAGGGGGCCTCGGTGCCTCCTCCACGCTCAGGCCATGAGTCAAGGCAGACAGTCCCCAGGGCTCAGTGTCTTCTGTCTGCTCCAGACCCATTGCCTGTCCTCCTCTGGCCTGGCCCTGGCCATGGGCTTAGTGGTTAGGCAGGTCCTGCTGGGGGGCAGCTGATGACAATTGAGGAGAGGGAGTTGGGGGCCCATGGATCTTGCCCCGTCCCTGCTGGGCTGGGCAGGGCCGAGTCCAAGGGCAGGGAAAGACCATGGCCCCAGTCTATCTGACTTCTGTTCTAGCTCCCATCACCAGTGGTCTTGGGCCATGAGGCCACCTTGGCTGCCTTGGCCCTCCCTCAGTGTGGTACTGTCTTGGTGGACTGTGGGTCAATGGTACACACCTTGGTGATGTTGGTGGCTACAGGTGTGACATAAGGGCCTGGGGCTGATCCAGGTGGGTCCATGTGGGAGGATCGTCCAAGCCAAGGGGCACAGCAGGGAGCCAGCGTGGCTGGGTTGCAGGGCTGCCCACCACATCGTCCGGTGGGTACTGAGGAATATGGGGTGTCATTTGGAGCAGGGGTGGGGAGGGGAGGCTTGGGTGATGAACAGGCTGGAAAATCCGATTTTGTGTTTCTTTCTCCTACGTACAAGACAGTTACCTGACAGGCTCATCACTGGGGCGTTTGCATTTGCTTCAGAGTGGCTTGGCCCTTTCAGACGTGACTGGCCACTCAGGAGTACGAGAAGCAAACCCAGGAAAGATGGATCCAGCCGTGCTCTCCAGTGGAGTGCTTCCAGGATAAAGTTTACTGTAAATGCGTCCCTGCTTCCAAATGCAATTCTGCAGATGCACTTGGATTTCACAGCCATTGATCAATAATTCATTTGGCTTGTGACTGCCGAGGACATGATTTAACATGTCCAGCTAAATTATGTTCCCCCAGGAACACTCATGCATACCAAAGGAAAAAATCACAATTACCATCGTGCCACCCCTGACGGAAGCCAGCCTGCATGTGGCCTGGGCTTGCTGTCCTGGGAGAAGGAAGCCTTGAGGTCCACAGTGCAGGGTCTGGGTGGGTCCAGAACCACCGAGGGCCTTCCAGTAGCCCCACCTGTCGAGAGCACCTGGACCCCCAAGCCCACCCCAGCTCAGGACTGCGGGGGCAGCGGCAAGCACTGGAACACCTTCCTCAGTTCACCCTTGACCATGGAAGCTGCTCATTCTCTGAGCTGCCCTCCTGGTTCCCAGGAGGTGACAGGCGTTGGGTGAACCAGCAGTAGTGGCCAGGCACATATCTGAGGCTACCTTGGCCATGGGTTTGTGACTTGAAATGTGAACATTACAAGGTTTGGTGTCTATTGAAAAAGGAGTCTGGCCGCCAGGGGTCCGTGAGACCCCCTCCCTGGGACGAGCTGGAATGAAACGCCTCCTCCATTCTCACTGTGGTTAGACACTGGGACGTGCGGGACACTGTGGTCAGACACTGCGAGTCATGCAGGACACTTTTTTCCCCTCATGGGGGCGGGGGGAGGAGTCCCCTCCTTTCTCTGCTGCCACTGTCCCTGAAAATAAAAAGTAGTATTTAGGAGCTCTGGCCTGGCCTCAGACTCCCTGGGTTCAAATCACAGCTTCATCACTCACTGTAATGAGGTGATCTTTCAAGTTATTTAATCTCTCTGTGCTTACTTCTGTAATAGTGGCTGTGTGATCTTTCAAGTTACTTAATCTCTCTGTGCTTACTTCTGTAATAGTCGTATCATTTACTCCTGTGGTTGTTGTGAAGATTAAATGAACTCTAGTGTAATTACACTCTTAGTGTACTCCTTGGCAAATGCTTACAATAAAATAAAGTTTTAATAATGTATATTTATTTTTTTATTATTATTGCTATTTTCACCAATGGTTTCCTAATAGGTCACCACTCTTCTTTCTATCCCAACCAGTCCCTGCTCGTGCCTCCATCAGCCACACTGATGGTGTGACTCCACTGCAGTTGGAGACTCTGTCTCTCAGCAGTCAAGTGGGAGGACGCTGAGGGAGGGCATGGCGGGGCCAGGTCCCTGGCACCTGAGTTAGAAGTGGCACACATCACTCTTCTGCCCATTGCATGGCTCAAAGAGTCAGGTGGGCCTGGGAAACCATGAAGGCTTGAAGGGCAGGCTCTCTGTGGGACCAGAGAGGAAGACAAGAAGAACTTGGTGATATGCTCTGGTCTCTGAGCTGGAGGACAAGGACATAGATGGCTGGTCAGAGGAGCAGAAGGTACTGTGGGTGGAAACCAGGCAGACCATGGAGGCTGGACGGCCCTGCAGGCTGCTTGCATGAGCTGCCTTTTAGGAAGTCTTAGGCTCGGGAGCAACTCTATAGCAAAGGAGGCTGGTGGGGTATGAGTGCAGGAAGTCTCAGATCCCTGCTGCTGCTGTAACAAAATCACCACCCCCTGAGGGCCTCAACAGCACTCAGGTTGGTTCTGCTACCCTCTGGAGGCTCGAAGTAAAGTCCAAGAGGAGCAGGGCTGCGGTTCTTCTGGAGGCTGCGGGGAGAGCCTGCCACATGCCCTTTCCTCTGCTAGAGGCCTCCTGTGCCCTTGACTCAGAGTCCCTCCCTCTTTCCTCTTTCTCACCCACCCGACCTCTTGCTTTGCCGGCACGGGGACTCCTCTCTCTCCCACTGTAGTTCTACTGCCACCTCTTATGTGAGCCCCTGTGTTGACCTGAGGCCATCCAGGTAATCTGGAATAAAGTCCCCACTCCTCAATTAATTGCCACTGCTGGTCCCTTCTGCATGTCAAGTGGCATGCTCACAGGCTCCAGGGGTCACTGGCCACAGGGAGCAAAGAGGAGACAAGAAAACAGGGTCCCGGAGTGCAGGGGGTAAGGAGAAGGGCACGGGTCTGAGGGCCACTTGGGGCAGGGTCCACAGGTGCTGCCATCCACAGGCTCTGGGAGGGCATGGAGGAGGGAGGAAGGAGATGCCCATGTTTCTTGCTTGGATGTCACGTAGGAATAATGACCAAACCAATTCCAAGGGTCTATTTGGCAACTAATGATGAGTAAAAATTCTAAGACTGCCTGTAATTTATAAGGTCTATGACAAGGAGAGAACCCTTAATTATAAACTGGTTATCACTGGTTATTACACACTGATTTTGCCTGAATCATTAATTAGCAAATGAATCAACAGCTGCTGCTATTTCAAAAACAAGCTATTCTAAAGTACTTTTTAAACAGTATCATGCTGTAAAAAGGAAGATCCATAAAGGTGAAGATTGGGAAATATTTCTTGGAATTATTTTATGTTTCAGGGCATATTTTAAAGAATCTATTTGAGAACTATCAACTTTCACTGAGAAGGCTAAAGTAATGGCTGAGCTACAACGAATTAAACCATTTAATTTAAAAATTGATGTGGACTAAGTAGTGCACTTTCCACTATTTCAAGACACTGGAGATTTTCCTTCCTCCTCAGTGGCCACGGGCCGACCGTCCACTTCCATCTTCCTATGTCTTTCTCCTTCCCTCTGTCACAGTTATCCTTTGCTGCCCATGAACTACCCTGTCGGGTGGTGGGGACAGGCAGGGAGCCCATGGTGATATGTGGGCAGGGCTGCCCTAGGGCTCTTCTGCCTCATGAGGTGGGCTGGGACTGCTCAGGGCATTCCTCTGGCAGATCCTAGGATCAGGACCCTCTAAATGGCTCACTCACATACCGAGAGCCTGGGAGAGTGGCTCATGGCGTGGGGCTCATCTGGACCCTCTCCTCCATGTCCTCTGAAAGCTTCTTCCAGGTGGTCTCCCCAGCGGGAAAATTGAGGTTTCTTACATAGCAGCTTGGGATCCAAGGGATCTAGGCAGAAACTTCTAGCTCTCCTCAGCTGATCTGGGATCTTGCCTGGTATAAGGTTGCCAGTGTTAGCTAATAAAACTAGAGAATACCCCGTCCAATTTGAATTTTAGATAAGTAACAACCATTATGCATCTGCGTCTGTCTCAGACATTGCATACTCCCTTGTGTCGAATAACCGTGTGGTGGTTATTCAACTGGAATTCACTCTGAGCAGAGTTCCCTGGGTCTTTTCTGACCATCGTGGCCTGGAGCATGTTTCACCAACTTGTATCTGTTACAGCAGCCACAGATCCAGGGAGGGCAAGGAACCCAGCTCTCCATGATGGAAGTGTCAAAGACCATGTGGCTTTCTATCCTTTGCCACTCAACTACAGCTCCTGGGCTTTGCTCACCCTCTAGGACATAGAAACTGCTAGTGCCAAGGCTCTCTGTGCCCTTTTTAAATGGCCTGATGTTCCCTTTGCTTTAAATCACAATAAGCATAACACAGCAGGCAACATGGTTCACGGTGGAAAGATCCAGATAGTTCTAAGCATCAGTCCTGTGTCCCCAAGGCAAGTACCTTAATCTCTGAGCCTTTTCCCCTGGGTGTACGGTTATCACCAGCATTACCATTTGGTTGCAGCAGGACCAAAGCAGGTAATGAACAGATGGAGAACAGCACTGGACCACAGGCCTGTTCTCCGTCAGCAGCAGCTGCCACTCCTGTCATGGTTGTGCTAGCAGGTGCCAGAGACAGGAAGTGTGGATTGGCAATGCCAGGTTTGTGCACGGATCCACTGCCCTGCTCCGGAGCTCTCCGGTTGCTCTGAGTGCTAAGTGCTGACCACGGCTCATTGACAGTGGGAGGAAGGCAAAATGGCTCTCACGGTCCTTCTCCAAGGATCCCTGCAGAGATGGCATTTTACATACTTATTCTGTTATATTAGGGTTGGTGACCATGGTAAGGAAGGACTGGAAGGGGTAGTCCCTTCCCAGAGACAACAGTTTTCCTTAACCCTAACCCCAGCCTCCCGACGTATCCTTAATTGCCACAATTGTGGACATGTTGACTGTTTCCGTATTTCACATGTTTTCTGCCCATCGCATGCTGCAGATTAAATACAGCAAGACCATCGCCGTGCACAGAGCATGTTTCCAGCCAGGCGCGGTGGCACTGTGTTCCCAGTGACCCAGGAGGCTGAGGCAGGAGGATCACAAGTTTGAGGTCATTCTTGGCAACTTAGCAAGGCCTTAGCAACTTACTGAGATCTTGTCTCAAAATAAAAAATAAAAAAAGAAAGGGGCGGCTGGGGTTGTGGCTTGGTGGTAAAGCACCTCTGGGTTCAGGCCCTCCCCAGTAGGAAAAAAAAAGTGCATTTCCGTGTGGTCGGTCTGGTTGTAATTTTGGAGCTCACACACGTACCCCAGGCTGACACGTGCTCCTGCTCTTCCCCCTGAGCTCCACCTGGAGTGAGTACGCTTTAGGCCCCTGGGAGGAGACCTGCAGGTTTACTTGGATCAAATTAGATACAGGCAAAATATTTGACAAGATGCATTTTGAAAAATAAAAGTGTGTTTTAGGGCCTGTCATAGCCTATAAATCCACTCAGATGAAAGGCCCTATGTGTAATAAAAATGTCTCATTTAAGAAATTAAATGATCCTGTCATTTGTAACAAAGATTAATAGAATTTTAAAATGGGATGAGCTCAAATGAAGCTGGTGAGTCACAATGGCCATTCACATATGCAGTATTCCTCAGATAATTATTAATTAACACACCAGAAACTATTTTAATGTAACATTATGGTGCAGATTTAAACACCCAAATGGAAAATGCTTCTTATTAAGGTTTCTCATCCTTTCTTAAAATTAAAATGCTAAACTAATTAAAACCAAAGGTACTTTAAAAACAGTTTGCTTCCAAACAGATTTTTAATATATGCCAAGCCGAGTAGGAGCCTAGAGCTACTTTTTTTTTTTTTTGCTAGAGTCAGAAATCTATTAAAAATGGAATTTCTAATAGACGCCCGCAGCCTCTCTTCCCTGTGTAACCCATGTGGCAAAGCCACTAATGCCACTGATGGTACAATTTGGAGCCAGTCGTGTGTCTTTTAAGAGCATCAGTCCAACTTTCTAAAAGGCCAATCAGCATCATCACTGTGTGGCTTTGAATGTCTCTAGTGCTTCCATTGCTCCTGGTGTACACTGCAACTTCCTCACATGACCTGGGAAGCCTTCCACGACCTGGCTGGGCCTGTCTTTCCTCCTTCATCTCGTTTTGGATGTCTTGTTATTTCAGGTTGTGGTCTGAACATGGCGTCTCCTAAGCTGCTGAGTTAGTGCAGGGATAGTGAGAGGTGAGATGACCGCACTGTGCGAGCTGCGACCTAACCGTCCATCCTAGTATGAAATGACCCACTGGTGGTGACTGCAGGCAGGCTGGGCGTGACTGGGGGAGGTGGGTCTCTGGGGACTTGTGTCTGCCCTGAGGCCACTTCCCTTTCTCTGCTTCTGTGCTGCTGTGAGGGGGGCAGTGTCCCTCCTGCACACCTCCTCCAGGAAGTTTTCCCTCACGTTGGGCCCAGAGCAATGGACTGTGCAGATCTGGGGTTAAACCTCGGCACTGGGAGCCAAGGGAGACTTCTTTCTCTCTGTTGTTCTTGTTGAGTATTTTGGTCACAGCGATGCAAAGCTGACTAACACGTTGTATTTCAGCCATTTTCTAATTCTGTGTGTGTGTGTGTGTGTGTGTGTGTGAACATGCCAAACTTGTTTCTGGCTTAAAGAAGTTTTGTATTTTCTATTCCTTCTGGAATGTTCTTACCATAAATTGTCACATAGCCTGTTCCTTCTCACCATGCTGGCTCTGATCTGTCCTGTGAAATATGATTTTAGTCTAACACATTATTCTGTGGTATATTCCTAAGGGCACACACATCACGCCTTGCAAATATCTTCATGTTTAGGTCCTTGTTTATAATCCATCCCTTCAGCTAGACAGCAAGCTGCATGAGGGAAGGTCTTCTTTTCCTGTTCTAGTCTGTGTGCTCCGTATCTACAAGGAGCCTCAAGAAACACTTGCTGAATAAACACAGGCACTTGTGTCCCTGGAATTGCAGCAAAAAATGATTCCAGAAGAATGGGGTGAAGAAGAGGCAAGGGTTTTGACGGAAGTTGCTGGTGTCTCATTGAGAGACCGTGAAGAAATAAATAGACAAAAGGATGTGGGCAGGATGTGGGCAACACATACAATATGCTCAGCTCATCTCTGGATCAAAGAGAAAGAAAAAGAAAGAATTATCACCCTGAAATAACAACGGCGACAGCCTTGGGGCTCGGGAGCGAGCCCTGATAGGAAACGGGGGCTGACGTGCCTTTCAATATGAACCTTTCTTCTTTCTCTTTAAGGCCCACTTTATTTTCTTTCTAGGTTTGGAAGTCTTCAGGAACAATCTTGGCCCATGTTCTCCTGTTTCCTGCTCCTCACAGCTGACGTTGATTCTCAGGCCAGCGTGAACAGCGGCACCTCTGCGGAAGGGCACGGTTGCCCTGTGGCCATGTCCCCTCCTTTGCTGGTCAGGGCCTCACTCCCTCACCTCTGCTCCCTTGGTAATGAGCAGCTTCTGGAACCCAGGGTTCATCTGACCATGTGTTGATGGACCTCATAGTCCTGTGAATCTTGCTGGGGTTCTAGAGGGACGTTTTGTAGGGAAATGATTATATGAAGAGTCTTGGAGAGAGGATATGTATGTATTTTCCATATTTTAAGCTTGTGAGTGACTTTTTCCCTCCTATGTCTAAATTATTCTCCCATATGTATCCTGAAATCATGAATTTGTGGCTGATTTATAAGGAGGGTCTAAGCCAGCTAACAAGTAGCATGGGTGGACATAACGATGTTCAAAATGGTTCGTAGAAGGGCTCAGTGTATGGCATCTGTTAACAACAACAATAATAAGTGTAAATAAAATGTCTAAAGAATAGTAAAGCAGTATCATGGCTCTTTTCGTTGGCTCAAAAGATCAATAGCAATTATTACAGTTCTCTCGTGTGGCTCTAATATATTTTAGAAAAAAATAGAGACAATCTATTTATCTATATATAAGTATATTCTTTGTGTAATACAATTATTTAATCGGCAATTCAGCAAACCTGTAGGGAATGTCTCTTTATTCCAGGCCCTTGCGGGGCCCTGGGGCAGGTGACCCTGGAGGAGGTCAGCCCTGCCCGCGGTTGCGCCTTCATTGGGAGCAAGCTCCGCCACTTCACTGTGTTTCTGAAGGTTTAAAAGTAAAGTTTCTAATGGAAAAGTGTTAGAGTCTGTAAACAAGTCTGGATGGCGCCTGGCATTTTGCCAGAGGGAGTGGTTTGTGAAGTAACGCCAGCGAGCCATGAAGTGTGGAGATTCCTTATTGGTTGACTGCTGTATCGAGTTTATGCTAATTAGATAAGCTGTGTGGAATGTATATATACCCCTCCTGTCCTGCAATAAACGGCTCCCACTCCTGCTGTATCAATGCACACAAGTTGTTCGTCACCCCCCCGGTGATTTTGCTGCAGCCGGACTGCGGCAGAAAAGCATTGAGCAACCACTTGCTGTTCATTTTTAATAAAAAATTTGTCAAGAGAACAGTGACCCAGGAAAGAGTTTACAAAAGCAGAATGCTGAGGACATTGCCGTCTCCCTCACCCCTGAACAGTCAGGCGGGAACCTGGGATCCTGTAAGGGAAAGCTCCATCCAGCGGAGCCAGCTCAGGCTCAGGGAGGAACGCCCATCCCTCCATCCCCCCATCCCCCCATCCCCATGGGGAACGTGTGTCCTGGAAGTGCCCTGAGGGCTGCGTGGTGCCGCGTGCCAGGACCTGGGCTCTAGCTGCAGAGCTCTCCCAGGGCGTTGCAGGCAGCTTCCAGGGCCCAGGCGAGGTGCAACAGCCCTCTGGGTCATGCCCGTTTTGCCTGCCAGAGCTTGGTTGAACCCTTGTCCCCTTTACTCTCAATCCCTAGGGACTGGGCCGAGCTGGACGTGTGGACCAGCAGCCGCTCCTCCCCTTGTTCACTGAGGAGCTTTGCAACTTCTCAGAGCAATGGATGACCCACTGTCCGCCTTCAGGAACCTGGCCATGGGTTGCTCTGCATGTCCAGGTGGCACCTTGCCCTCCATCGCTGAGGGGAATGTTTGCCACTGATCACAACACCAGTGGACAAGTGCTTGGTCTTTCAGGCAGGCGTGTGTGACAGTTGAGGTGGGGACACTGGTGACACATAAGAGCAACCGCTGTTCTGCTGACTTTGTCATGGGGCAGCCCGGCTGCTCCCAGGCTCCTCTGTGGTAGTGTCTCAGGGCTGGCGGTGTTGTGTGCCCAAGGCCGTGGGCGTTGGCCTGCCATACTGGCTGCTGACCACACGCCTAGAGATAACCATCTCCAGCCCCTCTGCCTGCCGCGGAGCTCGAAGCCACCTCTGGACACATTCTGGGTTCTGCGGTCTCAGGCTGCTAACTGTTTTCTAAACTCCGCTCTGCTTTGAAATGAAGCCTCCTCGCTTTTTGACTTTCAAAAATAATTGCCTCTGTACATGGAGTTTTCTGTGTTTTTATCACTTGGGGTTTGAGGCCATATATGCTGTCAGAAAACCTCTTTACCCTGCGCTTGTTTTGCAGTCTCTTTTATTCTTCTGTTGAATGCATGACCTAGTTTTCTTTCCTTTAAATTGGTAGCAAAGGAACAAAAGAGCATTTTCAATAATTTCATGAGGATTTTCAGAACTGACTGAAACTTCCCGTTGGATTAGCCCATGGGAAATTTCGTCTTCTGTTAGTTTATACTGGATTTTCCAAATAACTTCCAGGCTTGAATATTTGTTTTTTAGTATTTGATGCGTGACATCATTTTACCCCAAAAAGTTAATGAGAGAAGTGAACCCAGAAACAGGTATGTTCTTTGAGGTGGTTTTTAATCTTTCTTAATACCTCTTCTCAGGTAGGTTTCTTGTCTGAATAATGTTGTTGTATTATACAAATTCATACTTTCCTTCCCATTCCCCATGAAATAATACTAATATTACTACTAGTAATAGTCACAGCATGAAGAGTTTACATCAGGATTACGGTTACTTTAGTTTGAACCCTCCTGGCCTCTGCTAGGGCAGTCTTCTATTGAGTCCTTCAACAATGATTCATTGAATCCTCACTGCAGCTTACGAGGGGCTGCTCTCCCCCAATGTCGGGGGAGAAGACGGAGGCCAGCTGTGCAAGGTCTGCCAGGTCACGTGCAGTCCAGTGGACTCCCTGCTGCTGTCTTCTTCTCTAGCCCACCATCATAACCACAGGGTGCACTGAGGGATCACCCGCAGGTCGCCGTGCACCCAGCAGATCACGGATCACCAGTGCAACATGGATGACCTCAAGGACCTTGCTCACGCACGGGGTCATCAAGCACCTGCAGAGCCGTGATGACCCCGCCCCCAGGTCTGTAGGCAGAGGGTTAGGCGCCCACTGTCTGCCAGTGTCTGCCAGCACACAAGCCAGGTTAGGCACTTATTTCCAGCACCCCTTTCCCTCAGGTGTACCAAACCCTGACCCTCATTTCTGAGATTAAAATTGCTGGAAAAGCTAGTGCTCCATCAGGACAGGTGGAGACAAGTTGAGCGGCTGGTCTTCAGGGAAGAGGCCACTGGGCCTGTGGGGTCCCAGCTTCTCCCGCTGTGGCTTCCTTTTGGATTTAGTAACACAGGCTTGTGGTCACAGTCCGTATCCAGAGCTGTCCCAGGGACCCTTTGTGGCCAGAGGTGCTGGGGTCACTAGGCAGGGGCTGTTCCCTTGGGCTCAGTGTTAGGAGTTGGAGGTGGGGTTCCCCCCCGACACACACACACTAATAGTGGAGAAAGAACTTGTGCTGCCATTGGGAAATCTCTTGCTTTTTTAAAAAAATATTGCCTACTTCCATGCCGTGATATGTGTCCACTAGAGCTGTCTCCCTGGAGCAGACTTGCTGGGTGGGTGCTGTGGGCTGGTCCAGGCGAGTGGGTGCGTGCAGAGGTGGGGTGTTGGGGAGTGAGCCTGGGTTCAGGGTGTGTGAGGGGAAGAGATGTCTGTACAGCTGGGGCCACCTTTTCTGGTGAGGTCCCTCCCCGGGACAGATGTCCCTGAGGCCTGTGTCTCCGTGGTTCGCAGCCAGCTCCGCTCTTGACTCATCATTTATGGACAGGCTGATGGTTCCAGGGCACAAGGCAGCCTGCCCGTCTCCTAGCCAAGGCTGCAGCTGCCTGGAGCACCTGGGACCAGTCCTTGGCCACCAGCAGCTAGCTCTGCACTGTCACCGGAGTGCGTGTGACAGCTCCACTCACTTCTTCTGTGAGGCTGGATCAAGGGCAGGCGACAATACACCTGGATGTTCTTTGTCCTGGCGCACTGCGATCCTACAGCGTGTGGACTGCCCTTAGAGGTCAGACGCAGCGTTCCTGGCTTCCCATGGTCATTGCATGGAACCCTCACGGCAGCACAGAAGCACCCTCACTTTCAGGGAGGAGAAAACCAAGGTCCGTGGAGGGGCAGTCACTTGGCTATGGTCACACGGCTGGTTGTCCAGTGGCAGAGCAGGGGTTCTCGGAAGCCTCAGTTATGAAGAAATCTGATGCCCAAAGGAACAAGCGGACAGGTAGATCTGGAGAGTGAACCCCCTGTCCTCGCAGGCATGGAGGGGGGCACTGCTCACTGCCTGCACATGCTCACCGTGTGGGTCCTCTGATGGGTGCTCTCCAGGACACCCTGAAGTTGGAGAGAACAGGGACGATGCCACTTGGGGCTTCTGTGATGTGCTTTGATGGACACAGAGAACATGAAGATGTATTTTTAGCATGGCGGCCAAACCGGTGTGCAGGCCCCATTCTCCACCCCAGGGGGGGACAATCAGCACTGTGCTTCACTCCCCGCCACAGAGCTTGGCGCACGGTGGGTGTGGACCCAAAACAGACCTGCAAGATTCCTTGGCCTGGCTGCATGTGAGGAGGGACAGAGGATGCAGGACCTTACATTTGTCACATCTCCAGGGCTCCCTACTGTGTCCAGGAGGTATTTCTTTGAGACCGAGTTAGTGAGACGCAGGTGTCTTCTGCAGTCCCGTGAAGTCCGCTGGCAGAGTGGAGGGCGGGGTGGGCCCTGGCAGGAGGCCTGGTGTGGGGGCAGCTGGCCAGGCTGCCGGGGCCCCGGGCCCTGCTGCTGACAGCTGCTCCCCCGCCTCTCTGCACACGCTCAACTCAAGTTTGATTTTCAGAGCAAAGGGCTCCAGAGAGGATGACGCATCCCAGTGTGCCCAGCAGGCAGAGAGAGAAGACTCGGGGAACCGGTCGGGCCCTAGGAGGGAACACTGGCCGTGTCTGGTGGCCGGCTGACAGCAGGAGTCTCCGCCCGCTGTGGCCTTGCAGGAGTGGGGCGTGTTCAGCTCTGAGTCCTTCTGAGGTGCTGAGGGCTAGGTTACTACCGGAGAGAGCATGAGCGCCATTCCAGCATACAGCGCCAGATGCCTGGCCTGCTGGGCTCCAGAAACTGCATTCCAGGAACGAGGGTTGTCACCTGCAAGCCACGGGAATGAACATGTGAAATGTCCGCTATGAGACTTGTTGTCTCTTTAAAATTTGCATCAATTAATGAAATTCTCTCCTTTGCCGTTAACAATGGCCCTGAGAATGTCATGCTTCCCATCTATCCATTCTTTTAATCCCTTTGTCTGAACTCAGGTTTTCTAATGAAAAAACATTCTCTACGTCTCCAACAGAAGGACCATGGGAGGCCTCTGAAGGTCTCCTCCCCAGAAGAGGTGGGTGGGAGGCCCACAAACCTCCCTGAGCATCTTGGAAGAGGGTTCTGTATTTATTGAGTTTCTTCAAGTTCTTCTAGAAATCTGCCCTGAAACCGCTATTGAAATGATTGAAGGGTTGTTACTACTTATGCTGTGTCAAGACTTCTGTGAACCTTATCTAGATTCTTCTAGATTCTTCTAAAGTCAGATAAGATTTCAGGGCTCAGAAAGGCCAACCAGGATCCGACCGAGGGAATTTCCAGAATCCCCCGTGAAGCCCCTTCTCTTCCTAGCCCTGCTGTGGTACTTCTAACCCCATCGAGGTGTCTGTTGGCCTTTCAGCCACAGGAAGCAGTTGAAGAAGCCCAGTCTCGAGGCTGGAGCCTGGCCATGAACAGGAGCCCCCGGGCTGTGGGGCTGGGAGTTGTGGGGGCCTTGGGGACTGACGCTGTGGGGGCATGGGTGGGGCGGCAGCTGCGCCTGCCGGCTGCCTCCTGGAGGCCCTCTGTGGTCAGCCCCGTGACGGCCGTGGGAGGGGTGGTGGGATGCGCCCAGCTGTGCTTACACACCTGCAGTCTGCTCCCAGCTGCGTGCCTCTCCACAGGGCTGCTGGGAGCAGTCACAGAGGGTTCACACCACCGCCCACTCCCCAGGCTCTGTGACATTTGCTGGCACCCACCATCAGGGTTGAACCGCTTTATTTTATTTATTTTTATTTAAAAAGTGACACCAGAATTCTTCATGGCTGGGAAGGAGCCAAACTGGCCTGGTGTTGAGTGCAGAAATATTCCATCTCCCTTCTGTGCCCAGAATTATTTTTGTTTTCTTCGATACACAACCTAGATACGGTGACAGCAAGGAAATTGGTTGATTTTCAAAACCAAAACTCCTTTCCTGTTTATCAGTGTTTAAAGAGAATCGTCGTTGTCGATCATGGGGCCAGTTTATCTCTGTGGGTGTGTTTGATCCCTTTTCTTTTTCATCTGGTGTGTGCTCTAGCACTGAACCACAGGAGCTGGCCTTATGTCCTAGGGCCAAGCGTAGCTGATTAATCATGTTATTAGAATGAACAGGATTCCTGACTCATGAGGGACCTAGTTGTGGGTTGGCCTCAGCGGGGCCTGGATGGAAACTGGGCCTGGTCTCTGAGGAGTTGGGTTGCTGCTGCGACTCTGGAACCTCATGGGCGTCACTGTCTGGCCCTGGGACCCTGACAGCATGGGCGGCTGGACCCGGGGTCCTGGGGTGGTGGGAGCTCAGCGTAGCTGGGGTTCTCATGGGGTTCTCTATCCTGGGTCTTCCTCCACAGGAGCCCTGGGCCCTGGGCTTCTGTTCTTTTGGGTCCATTCTAACACAGGGCAGACGCTCAACGAGTTATTTGTTACAAGAAAATTATTTAAAGAAGAAATCGAATGAATGAAGGCAGGGTCCAATCTGCAGGGCCACCTTCCCAAGATGCTCTTTCATTAAGGCACACCGAATGTGCGAGGACAGACACCCTGAGAAGAGAAACCAGGCCCTAGGAGCTTCTGTGCCTGCCCACTGTCACTCCCTCCCTCACCACTGCCTTGCCCCCGCTGGCACTGGGGCCAATATTTTGTAGTATTTATATGTATGTATATTATACGCCGTAGGTATAACGTATGTATAAAATATGTGTATATATATGTGTGTGTTTTATATCTATATCTTGTGTGTGAGAGAGTGTGTGTGTGTGCGTGAGAGAGACAGAGGGGGGGGGGAGAGATTTAGCTAAGTGGCCTCTTTCTTTTGCCCTGGACCTTGATGGGCAAGCACAAATGTGGAATTCAAGCTCCAGGCTTCAGCCAGGGCTGCGGCAAGGTGAGGGCCCCTCTTGGGCTCAGCTGTGTCCTGGCAGTGCCCGCCTGTCTCAGTGTGGATGCTCCAGTGCCTCTGGGTAGACTTCACTGTCACCCACAGGGACAGCACCTGGGCCTCTACGGGATTGAGTGTCCAAGAAGGGCAGACTTGGTCCCCAGTTTGGTGACCTCTGGGCCAGGCATTCTGGGGTCATGGTGTAGGTGGGGTCATGGTGTCCCTGGGGCAGTATGTGCCCTGCCCCATCGCCTCTGCTGCCCTCTGTCCCTGGGGACAGCAGTGCAGGGCCAGGGTGGGGCGTGCCTTGTCCTGTGAAGGACTGGGCTGCTCAGGACTACTGCCCCAGAGGACCTCAAGGGAAGGCCCTCACCAGCAAAGCACTGGTCTGTTCCCCTCAGATATGAAGTAGCAGCAAGACTGATCTCATAGGCACCAAGAATTATCTGCAGGGGTGGCAGGCGCCTCCTCCAGCCCCAGCCCCCTTCCACCCACACGGGACCTCTTCTCGTCCAGCCTGGACACTCACCCAATTCACAGATGAGGAGAGAGACTGGGCTGGGCTGGCTCCTGCCCAGAGGAGGTTCCAGGCCTCTTCCAAGGGTGTGCGGATTGCAAGGGGCCAGGCAGGCAGGCCACCACCAGCACCTTCCCTCAAGGGAGTGACCCCTGGTTGTTGCCTGGCTGTGTCCTAAATTCAAGACCATGGACAGCCTCAGGCTGCTCCAGCAGGTCTGGCTCCACAGCTTTGGATCCCTTGGTACCTTTGGTCATCTTGGACCAATTTCCCCCAAACTCCCAGACTTTCAAATCGGCTCACGATTGTGGCTTGGCCTGCCTCCTGCACTGGACTGTGGCTTCTCAGGGGAGCCCGGGGGCCTCTACCAACACCACTGAAGCACCTTCCCAAGTTCCCCAGGCCTCACCTGCCTCCTGGAGCCCTGGGAAGTGCTAGGCAGTGTACCCTCAAAGCAGGAGCTCTCTAGGCCCATGGGGGATCTGACCCCTGCCCCTCCCAGGCCAGGGTGAAATGGGTGCCTGGGAAGGGCATCTTCTTCCTTGCAGCTGCCTGGAGGAGACCAGCCAAAAAGTGTGGGTGTCACGGTCTGTGGGTGATTTTGACTAATGGGGGACAGCTACCTCCCCAGTGTGCCTCGGGGGTTCCATCCAGTGCCACTTGTATCTGGACTTTCCCGGGGGGGGGGGCTGGAGTCTTGGGGAGCAGTGGTTGCTCTCTGCTTCCTGTCCCTCCTCTCCTCCCAAGATCGCTGCCCTGGGATTCTGTCTCCCCATAAATAAGCCTGCAGCATGTAAGCTCTGCCTCAGCTTCCTCCTCCTGTGGAATCTGAGCTAAGTCTCACGGTGGCTGTTGGTCACCGGCTTCTCAGCCCTGTTCTCGGCTGCTTCTGCGCTCTTGTTCTAGCCCTGACACACCTTTGTAAACTTTCTGCTACTCCTGCTTTCCTGGTGGAGAGCCCAAGGCAAATGAGTCATCCAAGGACAGATTCCCACATGGAAACCCTGAGATCCCCAGCGTCACTGGAAGGGTGCAGACATCACGGTCCTTAAGAGAGTGGCCTCGAGAGTTTGGGTTGGCATCACATGCGTACCGTGTGACCTTGGGACGTCCCTTGATCTTTCTGGGACTTAGCATTATCTTGTGGAAAATGACCTCATTTATATCTTGGAATAGGTGAGCAGATAATTGAAATAAGATCAAAGCCAAGCTTGCAGCAGACACTCAGTCATGTCAGTGATTCTTTGAGCTACTCTCAGAATGAGTCTACCCTAGCCTGGCGGCTCTTGGAGTATCTAATAACCATTGCTGTTTATTGGATGTTTTCATGTGCTCAGAACTCTGCTCACACTACTTAATTTAACTCTTTGGCATCCAGTGGGGAGGAATCTGAGGTTTCAAGTTACCCAGGTGGCCATGGCTTGAGTCAGAAGGCGTACCTGGGTCCGCTCGGGCCAAAGCCTGCGTTCTCTCCACGGTGCGTTGGAGAAGCTCTCCCTCCTGCTTCTCTCCCGGGGGCACCTGCACTAGCTTTCCCCAGGAAGCTTGCTGAGCTGCCCCTTGGAGTGTAAAGGGAAAGAGATGTGAAGCTAAAGTAAGTGAGTTCCACCAAGAGGAGGTGGGGCCGGCAGAGAAGCAAGTGGGCAGCGGTTGCCGGGGAGACGGGCCTCTCCCGATGGGCAGAGCAGTACAATAAAATGGACACCCGAACCTGGCTTCATCTGAAGGGGTGAAAAGAAAAGCCCAGCTCTGGCAGGCCACCACCAGCACCTTCCCTCAGGGGAGTGACCCAGTTGTTGCCTGGCTGTGTCCTAAATTTGAGAGCATGGACAGCCTCAGGCTGCTCCAGCCGGTCTGGCTCCACAGCTTTGGATCTCCTGGTTCTTTTGGTCACCTTGGACCAATTTTCCCCAGAGGAGACAAGTGACCAGCTGAGAAGTGGCACAAGCATAAGACTGCAGGGGACCCGCTTTCCCATGGGCATCGAAACTTCCTGTGTCCCTGGGGAGGCCGATGTCCTGCCTGGAGGACAACTTGATTGGACATGTCTCTGGGTGTCTCCTGATGACACAGAACACATCTGTCTTCTGACAGCAGGACCACAGGTCCAGGAAGTCCTGGCCCTGTGTGCGCTGGTGAGAAGGCGCCATCAGTGAGTCTGGTCAGTGGCTGCCGTGGGCGAGCTCCCCCTGCTCCTGGAGAAGGCTGTCGGGGCTCAGCAGTGCAGGCAGAGCTGTGGGCGCTCTTTCTTCTCTTCCAGACGATGTGGAAACGACTTCTTTCACGTGAGTGTGTCGTCACCTTGAGTTAGGCCTGAGGACAGCACAGGGGCCAACACTGTGTGGTTTCATCTGTTCCCCTGAGGTGGCGGCCAGAGGGGGAAGACTGGGGTGCTTGGGGCCATTGTAGGGGTGAGATGCACTTTCTTCTTAGAAGCACTTGGTGGTCATTGACTGGATACCTCCCTGTGTTATGGTCCAGGCTGAAGGGGACCATGGCCTTCAGATGCAACCTGCATCCCCACCTTCTCTTTCAGTCCCAGGGGACATGCTGCAGCTGGCTGTTCCAAGCCCCCCGAGCTCTCCATGTTTGTGAAGGCTGCTGGGGCTGCTTGTCCAGCTCACTGGCTTTCAGTAGCTGAGATTTGTCCCTCCTGTGATAGTTGGAGGAAGCTTTCGGGGCAGCTGCAGGTGGGTCTTTCAGGGCTGTGACAGAGATGACACAATCTTGGGTGATGATTGACGGTTCCATCTCCTCTCCCACCAGCCCAGGTAGCACTGAAGTGCTGCATGGGATGTATTATATTTCCGGTTTCTGATGTCCCTGCTGCTCATTGATATTATGGATTTCAGAAGTAAGATCTGCTGCCTTCATCTTGGGGAAATCCTCCTGCAATGGCTGACCTTCATTTTTAAGCACTGGTCTGAATAAGCTGGGAATGTTTTGAACACAGGCCTGAATTTGACATTCAGTTTAGATGTTTGGTAAGGGAAGGTCCTCAGTCAGGTTGGTTTCTGAGCTTCCTGGTCTCCATCTGTAAAAGGGGCATAAGAATAGATTCCTCAAAGGGTCGTGAGGATCAAAAGTGACGTCCCTGCTGAGGAGCAGGGGGGTCATTTCCTTTCTTTTCTGTGACAGAACGGCTGGCCAGCAGCAGTGAGTGGGAGGCAGGTCACTGGCCAGCCCAGGCGTGCTGGCTGCTCTCTATGTGTGGACGCGGAGGAGCAGGCAGGGGCAGCGGCCGTCAGTGGCATTATCCCGTGAGCGACAAGCAAGGTCTCAGCCTCCCGGGCCCTTTATTGATGGCTGGGTCCTGGAGGTTCAAAGAGAGATAGCGGCTTCTGAAGGAGGTCACCTTCACTGAAAAGACTGTGTGGCCAAGCTAGCCCAATGGCTGGACACTCTGGAAACACGTTCTCTACCAACCTACCTCCCAGCCCAGAACTGAGCATCTCCCCTGAACAATACCTGCTGCTGGTTCTTCACGCGTCCCTTGCTGGCACTGGGAAAGACCTCCTGGGGTGGGAGCCCGGCTGTGGCAGAGAGCTGTGGGCACCTTTCTTGGCTCTTCCCAAATGAACCACTTTGGTCCCGGGTGTCAGTGTGCACACGTGCAGGGCAGGGCTTGGATCCCTCCTGCTCTCCCTGTCTACTTGCCTGTGATCCCGGGGCTGTCTCTCACTTCACCGACACCCACTCACCTCAGCCTTGCCATCAAAATGCATCCGTTTTAAACCTTGTTACTAAGCAATTGCCAAAGTGAAGGAATTAGCAACAGTTCACACATAAATTTGAAAATTATAAATAAATCAGGAGAAATTGGAAGGGAAAAATTCATTCATGCTTTTACTAGAAGTTAGAGAGATGAAATCAGGGGTGCCAAGTCTTCTTGTGCTGGGTGCAGAAACTGCTGAGTACCAAACACGAACAGTATTTGATGAATCATGTAAGGATTTCCGTTGTCGTTTAAACTGAAGGTAAGAAAGCCTACTTCAGAGTAGCAGCTATTTGAACTAGATTTTGAACAAATGAAAATTCTGACATTCAAAGTAAGATATCTGCTCGTGGCCGTCAACTGTTCTGTAGTACTTTTGCAAACACAACCTTGTTTTATCCTTCCAACCTCATTAGGTTAGTAGGCCAGGGGTTATTCCCATTTGAGGGGATTTGAGTTCCTAGAGTTAGGAAACAAAGGATCCGTTTCATTCCCAGTTTTGTCTTCAGTGGTTAGCATTGTGTCTGGAACATGCGAAACTTTACAAAGAATTGCATGTGGGTGAGAGATAGACTGACTGGGTGAATGAATGGAAAATGGAAGGACACACAAAAAGTTGAGTGATTATCTGGCATCAGTGCCAAGATTTGAATGAAAGAGATGAAAATTTAGTACTCTTCAGAAATCAGACCTCAGAAGTTTTCCCAGGCCTTTTGCAATAATGATCAGTTAACAGAATAGGTAACTAGTGCTACTACTGTATCAGTATGCTCATTGCCCTGATAATGCTGTGTAACAACTACAACAACAAACAAAACAATTTTAAGTTCTCAGTGGCTTGTCATAGATATTTATGTTTCTCAGGCACAATCTCTGTGTGGCTTAGGTTCTACTGGTCTTACTAGGCAGGAGTGGGCTTGATTCCAGGCTCAAGTGGGGCTCAGGGTTGCTCCAGGGGTCTTATTCTGTGGCCCTCATCAAAGGAGACTTGGCTGACTTCCTAACACTGGGTCACAGGAGCACAAAGGATAAACCACCATGCAAGCACATTTAAACCCTTGCTGCCCTCGTGCCTGCCCACACTCCACTGACCGGAGCAAGACATGGTCAATCCCATCATCATGGGGGCAGCAGAGAGTGCTGTACTTGGAGCAGAGGGTCCCCTCTGCTAAACACAAGCACCTTATTGTGCCATCTGACAGCAAGGATTCCGGGGAGCAGACCTCAAGCTCTAACTCAGCTCTGTGGTTCTCCAGTTCCTGTCTAACCCAGTCAAGGGAGCCTCGTCCTTTGCCGGTGGCCATTGTCTCATCATACCCTGGTCAGAATTCAGGGCCAAACAGGGGCCATTACTGGAGCCATGGATTTAGGTGTTTGGTATTCATACATCCATAATGATCTTGGGAAATATGTTTTCTAACCGCGGTAAAGACAGGAGATCTAACGTTATCGACTATACCTGGTCTCCATGAAGTCCCGTTGAATACTGTAATGATGGGCTATGCTGTCATTAACAGATTATGAAGACCTGATTTGAAAGGTTAATGAAATTGACAAACAAGTGAACCCTGGGTATCGTCAATACCACGCAATGACGACTCTCTTGTTTTCACTTATAGAATCGCTGAAACGGGCAGACTCTGTACCTATGACTACATTTTGTTGTTGTTGTTATCCATGAAGAGAATCTGCATAGATTTTGTTTTAATTTAGAGTGTGGGTTAGATAGTATTTTACACTGTGTGTTTATATATTAATGTGTTAGTCAACTTTGCATCCTGGTGACAAAAGACCTTACATAAGCAACTTAGAACAAGAGGAGATTCATTTTGGCTCATAATTCCAGAGTTTTCAACCCAAAGTCAGCTGCTCCATTGCTGTGTCTCATACACAGTCATGGGCTGCTTAACTATGGGGACACATTCTCAGAAATGCATTTTTGTCATTGTGAGCCACCATAAGAGTATATGCTTTTAAAGACTAAACAACTAAATGAGCTAATAAAGATGTCATTCAACACAAGTTGAAGGATAAACTCAGTAGTTAATCAGGGACCCTAGCTCTGGCCAAAGTTGAGGAGAAGGGGGAAGAAGGAGATTGAAGCTACAGCTGTCTCCAAGATGAGCCCAGAGCCCGATGATTCCGTCAGGTAATCCCTGGGCCAGTGGAACTGCCTGCAGACTCTGCACAGGCTGTCGAGAAAACAGAGCAAGAGACTAAACACGAGGCCTCTGCTCTCTACTGGTTCCTGGGGCCTAGCTGCATCCCTGCTCTTCTTGTCCCATAAACCACTGGTCCATTCCCGCGCCTGAAAGTGTCCAGCGGGCACCGAGTCTCTTTGACCCACTCTGTCCTCTGCTCAGTCCTCTGGCCACCTGTAGCCTGGCTTGCAATTCTGTTGCTGGTCCTCACGCCTTGAAGGACACCGCTGCATGTCACCAGGGACTGGATAAGCTCACCTTTGATCTAGGGAAACATTCCTTTGAACTCTATCTCCCTTTTTTATCAGTACATTCCACCTGTCTTTGTCCTAGGTTCCGGTGGATCACCAGATGTGACTGATGAGGACATGGAAGAATTCGAGGTCATAAGACTGTCCCACTTGTGACAGCGTGAGATGTGATCCCAGAATCGGGAAGTAGAAGAGATAAGGTGTCCTTGTTTCAGGGTTGCTGTGGGGACTTCTGGTGCAATCCTCAGGGGATCGGAAGCCTTGAGGGCCTGCAGCCGACTGTCCCTCTGATGGTCATCTTGGGCTGCTCTGCAGCCACACGCCCCGTTTCTTCCCTCAGACTCTCCAAGTTCACAGCCAGCCCTGTGCGCCGAGCCGCTCAGCCCCACGTCCTCCGTGTGTGCGTGGAGAGGGGCCCATGAGAGATCCCAGAGCAATGCCAGACCCCCGGGTCCTTTCCGTTAGCACCCGCCAGTGTCACTGCTGCTCTCGTTATTAGCATGAGCGTCCTTGTCTCTCCCCCGTGACTGGCTCTGTGGACGTGGCTTGGTGACGCTATTTCTGGTTCCCAGACACTTCCAGACACCTACACGCTCCCCTGAACTGCAGCCGCTCCCCACAGGACACCCCGAGCAGCCTCCTGTCCTCCTTCCTCCATTCCCTGTCCCCAACGAGCCCTGGGGCACTTGGACCGCAGCCTGGAGCCCGAGGCCTGGGGTGTACTGAGGAGCATGTACAGGCCACCTACACCTCCCTGTCCTGGCCCTTGGTGAGGGATGCTGGGACCGGAGATAAAAGATGCTCAAATCGCCTGTCGGCGGCCAGGGCTGCTGGGTTCTCGGCTCTGCCTTCCCCAGATCCCAGGACAGCCTGGGGGTGTGAGCTGGGCTCGTCCCTTTACAGGGGACACTCAGCTGTGGGGCAGGGTGACTGGCCCCAGCCCACCTGGCTACTAACCGACTGATTTCAAGCTTGGTTCTGGGACTCCCGAATTTAGATCCTGTGTGGAGTCCACTATAAATCTGCTCTTTACTGCCGATTGATCTAGTAGGCTCTCAAAATAGCTCTCAAGTCAATTAAGTCAAACAGGATATCGTGATAGTCAGATTTTTAATTTTTAGTGGTTCATTTGCATTTATGTTGGTTTTTGATTACAAGACTCTAGAAAAATCAATAAAAGTTTTATTATAAAGGAAAAAAAAACAACAAGTGGATATTGAAGTTGCTTTCTCATCACTGGGCACCGAAGGAGTTTCCTGGGCTGCTTTGCTCTTTGTGGGGCTTGAGACCCTCAAGAAACACAGGCATTCAAGAGCCCCAAGGATGAGGTGGCCTCTTCCTAGGGGGATGTGATGGTTTCTGTCACCAGAAAGTGCGTGTGGGAAGGCAACAGCGCACCCACGGCTCACGCTGAGAGTGCGGGATGCTCTGCAGCCACGCTGCACTCTGGGGGCGTCCCCCCACCCTGTCCTCCCTGGTTGTCCCCCTAGGCTGGGAGGAATGACTGTCCCAGGCTCGGGCTGGGCTCACTCTCCCTCTTCTGGAATCACATCAGGTGCTCCTCTGTCTTGAAGACCCTGGATCTGCCTTGAAAAGGAGCCAGCTCTTGTCGCGTCTTTGTGACAGATTTCTTAATTAATCTGCTCAGATTGTCAATAATGTAATTCACTGTTGATTTAGAAACTAGTTATATGAGGCACTGCTAGTGCCATTGTGGGGAAACATCTGAATAATTCAGCTAATAGATGGGAACTCGCCCAGATTGCTGGGACCTGGGGAGGGAGCAGCTAATTCAGATGGGATGAGCTCAGGCAGGGGGATTCCAGCAAATTCCAGGGAGCGAAGAGGTTGTCATATTGCTAGGGGCAGCAGCTGCCTGGTTTAATTATTGTCATTTTGGTTTTCAGAAAAAAGAACCTAGGCCCCACACTCCCAGGCTGAGGCCACTATCACGCTCCTAAAAGAGTGGATTTCCGTGGGAAGCCTGTGGCATAGCTGATGCCAGTTCTGCACCCCACGCTCACATTAGTGGGTCTGATTCTGGGCACATGATGTTAATGAATGATATAACTCTTCATGTGAATTTAGAAATAAGTACATTATAGGGATGTAAAGATGCCTTTTCTTCCCCTGGGAGATTCACAGTGATTCAGATATTTCTCACAATTGAGTAATGGGTCCTGAGATTTGGGTGATAATCAGTCTCGCACTGAAGCTTGGGTCCATGGTAGGAACTGAAGTTTTGAGTTTGTAAGTGTAATTATGTGAGGATCTCACATAAACATAAAACGCAATCACATTCAGTTATATACTTAACACTTTGTTTTTATTGAAAATAATAAAGTTATACAGAGTTAAGCTATTATACTAATTTTTTTGCTATGGTGGTTTGACTTCTAACAGCCCTTAAGTGTACATAAGTTAGTGCTTAGATGTCAATGTGGAGAGACATGGTGATTTGGATGGGAAATGTTCATTTGGCTGCGTTTATCCGCAGAGTCTCGTGTTTGTCCTCTGTTTATGCCCCTCTCCTTCTCCACCCTATCATCCTCACACATATGTGTTCCTGGACACACATAAATCCCACGTGCACACTTGCACGTATGAGCACATATGCACACACTACTGTGTTCGTTTGTGCACATTCACAGGGGTGTGCGCATTCACATGCGTGCATATTCCCTTCTTAGCCATGTCTTTTCCAAATCATGAGGCTTTCAGCAGAAGGGAAAGGCCCAGAGGACCTGCTCTTATGCCCTGACACTCCCGAGCCTCTAGCCGGGAGAGCTGCTCTGCTCAGGACATGATCCTGGGTGTTTTAACGACAACAGGGCTGATTTCCCAGGCTGAACTGTTTGGGGAGCCCTTCAGGACACAGCTGCCTTTGGAGCCCTGGTGAGCAGAACCTGGCAAATACTTTGTGAGCCAATCGATGGAAGAGCGAGACACGCACCCTGGGCCTGCAGCCCATGCTGGTCCCTGGGGAGAGGACCCGGTGAAGCCTGTCATCAGTCCCAGAACACCCCAGCTCTCGTGGCCGAGGCTGCGGCAGGCAGGGTGGTGGTGCCTCCTCAGCACCCACACCAGCCTCCTGGCTGTTCCAGCCTCTGCAGCCCAGCCGTGCCTGGCTTCAGTCACCAGGTCACCTCATGGTCAAGCTCTCTGTGGGTGTTGTAAATATCACATCCATATTCACGACAGCAGAAAAGAGGAAGAGGAGGAGGACTGCACTCCCTTCCCTTCTGCTTTCCCCAGGGCCGATCTGGAACCTCCCTGCCTCCCTGCCACCCGCTCCCACGCACACTCTCCATCCCGCTCCTCCCCCGCAAGGGCTCTGCAGGCCAAGCCTCCCCCGACGGGGCTGTTCAGCTCGGCAGCAATGAAGTCGAAGCCATTTCGAGATATCTTGATGGCTACGGCCTAGGACTAGCCAGTTTCTGCAGAGTAGGAAAACAAGCAGGGATAATAGCTTTAATAAGCCACAGATAAACAATTCCCATTTTACTGTGTCTAGGTGTTTCGAATCGAGAAGACCATCTGAAAAAAAAAAGCTTTGTTTCACGAGACCCTGAGACTGTGGCCTGGAGCAGCCACTTCCACTGTGAGTCTCGGCTCCAGTCGGGACACTGGCCTGCCACACGCTCTCAGTTGTGGGAGGGCACTGTGGCCGGTCTCCGATTTCCAGTGACGTTGGTCATTTGGAGAATGGTTTGCCTTTTACTGAAAAGTCATTTGTTGCTATTTACGTGTTAAATGCTCACGTTCTCTGATGGTGTATTCCCTGGAAATCTAATTTGTGAATAATCACTGGACAGAAATGGGACTGGATGGAAAATTCTGAATATGCAGAGGCGGAGACAGGCCTGGAGAGGGGACTTTGGCAGAAGGGCCTGACCTCGATTCTTATCTCTGCAGTGAGCAGCTAATAAGTTCCCTCCTTAAAATAGTGAACACCAAGTTCTCAGGCTCTAGACACCGTGGACAAGGCAGCCATTAACAGCCCTGTGAGGAGCAGCTGGCCTGGATGGAGCCCACAGTGGACGCCCTCTTCTACTCGTGCCAGAGAACTGAGGTGAGGGCCCTTCTGTCCTTCCTGTCTGCAGAGCTGGGGGCATCTGGGGGTGAGGAGGTTGCCATGGGCTGAGTGTTTCCCCCAAATTCCATGTTGACCCCTGCCCGCAGGGGACTGCACTGGGACGGACCCTCCCAGGAAGTGATTAAGGTAAAATGAAGGTAGGGCCCTGTCCAATGGCTCTGTGTCCTCCGAAGAGACACCAGGGCTACTTCACTGCAACCACTCACCAAGGAAAGACCACGTGAGGACACGGAGAAGGGGGTCTTCTCTCATCAGAAACTGACCCTGGTGGGGCTTGATCTTGGACTTCTAATCCCCACATGGTGAGAAATACATCGTGCTGGTTCAGCTGCCCTGTGTGTGGTATTCTGTTAAAGCAGCCCAGCTGACTAACCCAGGTGGGTGGTGGACGTGGGTGTTCAGAAAGACTGTCACAGCTAGCCACGCTTGTTGACTGGTGGCCTCGGCACCAGCTGACGAGAGCTCGGATGGCCCTGTTCCCGCCCCTCTGAGCCCTGGCCCTGCCTTCAGCAGCCAGGGCCCGGCATGTGCTGCCCTGCCTGGATCCACTCAGCCTCTGGTTCCTGATCCCAGAAGAGTCCATGTGCACGCCCCCCAAGACTCCTGTGTGAACAGCAGTGAGCAGCGGCAGGTAGCCCTGAGCATCTGGGTCAGCCAACGGGGCAAGTACAGGCTCAAGGCCAGTGTCCACTCACCCTCACCTAGCACTCACTCTGTTCTCGGCACTCTCTGTGCGTGAAGCCATCGAGGATCACAGGAACCCTGAGGGCTAACCCGCCAAGCTGCTGCTACCCTCCTTTTACAGAGGAAGAAAGCGCCTCAGCAGTGTGGCACGGCTGGTCCAAGGACAGCAGTAGCAAGGGCAGAGACAGCATCCCGCCTGGGCCCGCGGGCCGGGTCCCCTGCCCAGCACGGTGCTGTCAGGCCAGGGTGGACAGGAGCTTCTGTAGCTCAAGCCCGGAGCCCAGTGAAGTACAAAGCAGGGACCTTCTCTGACCCCTGGGGAAAGTCTCCCGGGAGGTCAAGTCTGAGTGGTGACCTGAAGATGGTACGGGTGGCTGGGCTGGGTGTCCTGGGGCGTCCTGTGGGATGGGAGGACCCAGGTGCAGAGGCAGAGGCCCACGCCCTGGAGGGTCTGAGAACTGCGGAGGCTCTCAACAGGACCAGAAAGATCACGTGGCTACCGCGTGAGGAGTGGGCTGGAGGCCTGGGATCGGAGCCGCAGCTCGGCCACTGAGGCAGCCGCTGGAGGGATGGCAGCAGGCCCTGAGCAGGTCTGCGGGCGGCTCTGACCCAGGCTTGGAGGCGACTGGGAATCATCTGGAAGCGTGGGAGCGGCTCCACCAGACCCTGAGGAAACCCAGTCCTGGTGATAAGCACAGGCCTATTTTAATATAAAAAATCACAATAAAATAAAGCAGAGCCAAATCAAAGATAGTACTCAGACTCGTCAGTTCCTGATGACTTTACTGCTCTCTGTTCTCTTGAAGGTACTTACGTCCACGGGTCACAGTGGACACACTACGTAGCCTGACTGCTCCTTATCTCTGCTGTGTTCAGCCAAGTCACGTGTGGTACATTGACAGCTTGAAATTTGCTGATTAAGTGGGAGAATCACACTAAGGACCTGGCTAACTTAGAAATCAAGGTTCATCTGGGCTTGGATGCAGACTTCATTGTAGAGATGGGGGACATAGAAAAATCCTGTGGACCCTCTACAGTCCTCTCTGGTCAGCCTCCAACCTCGACTGCCAGACTCTCTCTGGAGCCTCCTGACAGGTTCTGCACAACCAGAGCATTTTTCTCTCATGGCTCTTACTTGTGTCTGCCTTTCCTTCCATTCTGAAAGATCTTGGTGGAAGGGACTGTGTCTCATTCAGCTTTAGAACAGAACGTAGCCCAAGATGGGGACTCGCTCTGCATGTCCTCAGTGAAGGGACGAGTGACGGTGGAGATGGCCGTCCTTCCTGCACTGACCGTTCTGCCCCCCCTCCCTGAAGGGGCGGGACACTAGACTGTGATAACTCTGGGTGGTTTGGTCCCCAGGGCAGCCCCGGGGCTGCAGCGGTGTCTTACATAAACGAGAGTCTGGCTCGATGCTGAGACCTTCACTGATGAACGACTTCAAAAGGGCCACTTCTGAAAGAGCCACTTTCGACAGAAGTGACTTCAAAAACTACTTGATAGTCAAGTGAGTCAAGGAAAAGGTTCAGCAGAGAGCTCGGGCCAGCACATCAAAGGTGGCTGAAGGACAACCGGGGAGGCGTGTCCCGGGCCTGGTCACCTGACGGGACGAGGTCGTCGTTGTAACTCGTCTCAGTGGAGGGCAACAGGGCACAAGGACATCAGACTTGTTTGAAGAGAAAGGCACCCTGTTAGTCTTGGAAAATAATTGCACAAAGCCACCAAAGTACCACTTCCTCCCTCCTCCCTCCCACACGCCTCCCTGCCAAGGGAGACTCTGAGAACTTGAAAGTCCCTTCCTGTCCCCGGTCTGCCTGTGCCCCTTCAGTGAGCCACAGGGGCGGGTGACCAGAACGTGGACGCAGAGGGGCTGGAAGACCCCCGGCCCCTGCATTTGGCTGTGGCCTTGGCAATGCGCCCCTCCTCTGGGGCTTACTGTCCCAGGCTTGCTTTGGTGATTGTCCTAGAACCAAGAATCAAGGCCTGGCTCCTGAGCTAACTCCACCCCCTCCCACGGGAGCAGGGGAAGATGTTTCTGAGCCCCTGTCCCCTCTGTGCAGTTTGGTCTGCTTGCCACCTCTGGGAGCTGAGAGGGATGCAGTTTATTTCAAGCCACCATCCCACCCCGTGGTGAGCTGAGTTCTTGTCATTCTGGAAGCTCTTTCTACTCTGAGCCCCCTTGCATTCCATGTGCAGGCCTGAGGCCCAGAGACGTCAGGCGACTTGACCAGCCACACACAGCAGTTTGCCAGTGGGTTTCTGCAGCCCAGGCAGCGCATCTGCCTCCTTGTCCACTCTGGATGAGATCTCCAGTGACAGGAGACAATTGCACCCTTTTATATGCGTTTCCATGCAGGAGGGCAGACCCACCAGCCCACCATGCCACCAGACCACGGGCCCTCTGCTCCCGGGTTTAGAGGGAGTCCAAGTGCACCCTCCTTCCCCCGTCACGCTAACTGGGTGGCTGCGCTCCCCACTGTGGCTTAATGTGCTGTAGAGTCAGGTTGTGCGTGTCCCTCTTGCTGTGCGCCTGGGTTAACACGTCAACGGAAGCGGTGATGAGGGCGAGAGCCCTGCACATAGCACCGAGTGCCACCAGGGCTATTCCAAGTGACCAGCACTCTTCACTCATTCAACCCTCCTGCTGGGGAGGTACTATCACCCTAATTTCCCCTGGGGACACTGAGGTACAGAGAGGCTGAGTAATTTGCTCAGGGACTTGAGCGAACGCAGCCGGGTTTCACGGCCTGTGTGTGGGCTGCAGGTGGCCCTTCACCCTGAGCAGAAAGGCCTGCCCCAGCTCAGTGGGCTGACCGGACCTCACTGCAATGTGCTGGCCATGGCCGCCCAGCTCTGGCCACAGTCCCGTCCCTCTGTGCAGTCTGCCTACTGACCACAGCCCCGACGGCCCCGAGTGGTCTGGCCTCACGGGACCTCGCCTTTCCTGTGTGGGGGACCTACCTTCCCCAGCCGGCAGGCTCTTCAGCCCTGGCCCAGGAAGCTGAACTTCACATGCAGCCATCGAAGCTCTCCCCAAGGCCACGTCGGCCTTGCCGCCTCTCCGTGCTGAGCCTTCTAGGTGTGGGACCAAAGAGATGGAGAAGGAGGGACTCAACCCACTCCAGCAAGTGCCCGGGAGGGAGGCAGGCCTCTTCAGGGAGGAAGCCTGGGGATGTCCCTGTCTCCCCCACTCTGTGAGCTGGCCTCAGACTAGCCACAGGCTGGTGCTTATCCAGTGGATGCTTCCTCCACCTTCCCAGGTCTGCTCATTCATTTATTTAATTAGTCTTTCGTTAAACTTTAATTGTGTGCCAACTGTGTTCGGCACTCAAAGTGCAGATACCAATCAGCTGCACACCAGCCTCAGAGAAACCTCCTTCTAACAGTGAGAAGGAAACAGACAGAGACGCTCTCCTGCAACCAGGCCAGGACAACAGTGGAGACAAGGCAGGCTTCAAGAGAGCCAGGTTGGGTGGACGGGAGGGTCGGGGTGGGCGAGGAGTGGAGGAGGGTTGGGGAAGATCCCCCAAGAAGGGAAAGAGGGATGGAAATCACCCTGAGGAGGTCAGCCAGACAGCAGGGCCCCAGGAGAGCATGCCCGAAGGTCCCCAGCCAGCAGCACTTTCCAGACAAAGTGGCCTCTGGTGCTGATTTCTGCCTCTGGGTTCTGAGTGGTGTCAGCCTGGGGGAGAGCCGAGACCCTGGAGTTGACCTCCTGCCTCCCCCCTTCCCTCTCTCCCCCCTGCCTCCTTCCTTCCCTCTCAGCAACTCCCAAGCAGGCTCTTGGGAGAAAACAGGGCTGCGTCTGTGTCTGCGCTGGCGCTCCCCACGCCCTGTTCCAGTGGCTGTGACGGGCTCCAAATGGCGCTCCCTGTAGAAGGATTCCTCTCTGGGTGGGCTTCAGTGATGGCTGCTTCTCTGAAAGGCCCCGTGTGCCTGTAGCCAAGCTTCAAGTGCAGTCCTGGGGACTTAAGATGCAAATGGTCTCCTGCGTGGGTTTGGGAAATCCGCTTTCTGAGATCTGACCCACCCACCTCCAATGTGGGGGCCACTACCGTGGCCTGCTGAACTGTCCACCCTCTACGTCCTGTGTGTTTACAAGTGGGCCGCTAGGACCTAGGGTGTGTGTCTTCAGAAGCTGGGGTTTTGGATGATGAGCTCACACAGAAGCACAGAGGCAAGCAGGAGCTGGACTTTCTAAATTGTAGGTTAGGAGGCTGAGTTTGGAGGAAGTGAAAAGCAGTCCCTTGGATAAGCTATGGCAGAGTGGCAGGATTAGAACTCAGCATCTGGCCCAGCGTTACAGCTAGCCTCCTTGCCACGGCATGAGGTTCAGTGGCCTCAGAGCAGTGACTACTAATTTAATATATCAAACGCTATGGTCATGAACATGACAAGCGTCAGAGGTGTCGTGGGGCTTCACCAGGAGGTGTGCAGGGCCTCGGCCCAAAGGCATACAGACTGGGGGTGCCGAAGGCTGCTGTGTATCAGGGCACACGTGCTGCCAACTGGCATTGCTGGTAGATAGAGAGGACGGGTAGCTACCAACCCGAAGTGTTCCTCTCAAAGCAGTATTTGAATGAGGCCAAACAGCATGCTGAGAGGTGGGCGTAAAGGTGGTAGACAGTTCCCGACAAACAAACAGGAAATACTCTGGAAAGTAAATAACTTGATTATTTTTTATTTTTTGGAGCACAGCTCTTCATTTCTCTGCCTCTACTATAATTTTGAGAATCATTCTCACAGTTTGTTTCTAAATGAAACGAGAGTTTGAGTTGTTTTTCTTCCTCTTTCCCACTCTCCCAACCTGGGCAGTGTTGTTTGGAGCTGGGAGCAGCCGCAAATACTCACACGCTCGGAACTTTTCTCTTGGAAAGCCGCAGTGGCATTCAATCATAGGGAATTCGGCATCATGAACTCTTTTGCAGTTAGATTATGTGCAGGACGAGTGATGACTTCCAATTTGCACCTCTGATAGGAGTCGCCGAGTGCCCTGATTCTGAGTCGACCTGTGCTGTCTTCAGTGGCCTGGGCTGAACATGGACTTGTCCAACCATCGTTCAGTCTTGACGTCTCCGACCAGGGACTGGTGCAATCTGAGTGCCTGGCACCATCTTAAGGGAACATAAAAATTGGACTTGGCCTGTTGCCAGCTTCCTTCCTGTTCTGGAACACGCGTGGAACGTCTGGGAGAACACTGCACTCATTCCCATGGTCCTGGATATTCCGAGGCACCTGGTCCATCAGAACCCGACTCCGTGCTTACAACTGTTTTTACAGGGAGCCTGAGGAGCTCACCACAGCCACGAATGTGCTTTAATGTCTTTGTATTGGAGGCATTATACGGAATTATGGCTCAACATTTAAAAGCTCACACCACAAGATAACTCGGTTCATGTCTGAACGGAGATTGCAGATTTCCAAGCCTCCCCAGCGGCTGTATCTTCCAATTCTCTTCCAGAGACATTGTGTAGAGATCTCTGGGGTTGGAGCCCGAAAGGAAAGTGGGGAACCAGAAGATGGGGAGCGAGGAAGGACAGACAGAGACAAGGCAGAGACACAGAGGAGAGTTTATTGGTCAGAGCTGAGAGACAAAGGCCATCTCTCCATAGACGGAGAGAGGCAAAACAGGCTTGGGGGTCAGGACTTTTATGGGGCAGGCTCAGGGATTAGAGCCGGAGGGTCCTGAGGCAGTGGTTAAGGGTGGGGTTGGTATGAGGGAGTGGAGAGCCTTTCTCAGAAACACGCTTGGGTGGGAAAGTGAAATTTTTCTTAAAATGGTGGCCATCACTTAAGATGGCCGTCAGATGCTAAGCAAGGACCTTACAGAGCCCATCTTCTGAGACAGGCTTCTGGGGTTCGGGAATCCTCCTCCCCATTCTTATAAACTCCTCCCTGTTTATGAGCCTTTGTATGTCTTTCTGGAGACCAGGCCCACATTTTCATGAGATTCTCATAGAGATCTCAGGCCCCACAGGAGTGAAAACACTGTCGTTGAAGATTTCCACTGATTTTGACACTAGAAAGGAGCTGGGAGGACTCTTTATGGAAAATTTCATTTCACAGATAGGGAAACTGAGGCCCGGAGAGAAGCAGTTATTTCCCTAGGTCAACACAACAAGATATTGACAAAATAGCATGGTGCCCAGGGGCGGAAATTTGATTTCCATTGTTTAAGTGTCAGCACCTTCTGATGTTCCTCCTCTCATGGGGACGAGTCCTGGAGGCCTGGCAGCCCTCTGGAGGGGGAGTCGGGATGCCAGGAGTCTGTGAAAGGACAGCTGTTCTCTCCTCTCTCTCTTGGTGATCTACTCTGGCAGCTGGTAGATATTTTGTCCCATAGACCTGTCTAGAAAATCCTGTCCATACCCTTAGGCCATTTACCCACGTGGATGCCCAGTGTTGCTCTTCTGGCCTAGGAATCGGCACGCCAGGTCGGTGCTCCCTGCTGGGCACCTGCGGACAGCCTCGCAAAGCCACAACCCTGTGAGAGGGAATGTGAGAAAGAGCCTGCCTTTGGTTGACAGTCAGCTTCTGGGAGGTCTTCGAGAAGGCATGGGCCTGGGGAAGGCTTCCCAGGCGGGGTGCTCGCCCTGTGCAGAGAGCCCCACAAGCCTGAGAATATCCAAACACATTCTCGATTTACAAATCAGCGGGGCCCAGAGCAGAGGGGATAAGCACCCTGGGAAGGTGCCTTCCACCTGCAGAGGTGGCTGGGGGACTGGGTGGGTTCCAGGAGAGAGAACAACACCACTGGGCTTCACCGAGAGGCGGATTTATGAAAGCACTGGTGGCAAAGCCACCCTCCTGGAAGACATTCTGGGGACTGCCAGCGAGACCACTCCAGATGGCAACCGAGGCCTTACAGCAGCCACTCTCTAAAGTCTGCTGTGGCCCTGTGGCCGGCCAGAGGTGAGAGCCCCAGTTCTCGCATCTAGTCAGGGATCTGGCCCTTGCTCAGGTGACACTGTCAGAGGAACCCTGGGAACAAGTGCTGGTGGTTTGCTGGATGCCACCCAGCAGCTTCCATTCCAAGCTGGCTGAGCAACCACAGCAGTCACACAAGCCGGGAGGGCCAGGTGCTAAGCTCTGGGACTTGGTCCTGACACCCTCACAACAGGTTGACCATGGGTAGCATGCCATGGATTCTGTCTAAATGATGACAGTGTCTGTAAAGACTATGGCACACGATCCCACTGCCCTTGTCTGTCTGTCTGTGTTTCGCTTTGACCTTCCCTGCCTCCTGGAGCACGGTGGGCACAAGGCCTCTGCTTCTTGGGCAGGAGGTTTTTATGGTAGTCTGCATGTTGCCTTTTAGAAATCTGATCATTGTTCTCCATAGTAATTTGCATTTTATTTCTAAATAAATTAATGGCTTGGGGTCCTTTTTCCGTCTCCCTTGGCAGCTCACAGCCCTTCAGTTCATGTTCTATAGAGCAAAGTTCTGACTCCGCGCTTGCTTCCATCCCCAAGCAGGGACTGAACATGTCGGGGCCCACAGCAAGGCTCAGCACAGGGGAATTCCCTCTTTGACTGCAAGCAACACAAATAAGGCTGCGATACACACCTTGCTCCACCCACAGCTACCTGAAGGCCTGCTGAGGGGTCTCCCTGACATTCCTGCTTAGTCCCTGTCCCCCCCGCCCCGCTCTGCACCTGGCTCCTCTCCTGAAAATATGCCATGGTGGTTTCTTTATGACTGTGGTGTGTCCCATGGGCCAGGCCTGGGGACCCACAGGGAGGGTGCTGGGTGCAGCCTGACCTCCCTGCATGGTAGCCTCTGCTTATTCCCGCTTCTTGCTTTGCTGAGATTCCTGACTGACAGGAGGAACAGAAACTTGACACCCGGCTCAGCAGGACCCTCCCTGTTAACCCTGAGGAGGCCCAACAAAGCATGTGTGTCTTCTTGGTTTCCTGTCACTTGCCACAAGAAGTGGGGTTCGAACTGGCTTCTGATGGGCCAGATGTGGCGACCTTTGGGAGGTCTGATGTGCTGGCTCAGCTGGGAAAGTCCCAGCAGCGGGTCGGTGGCTTTTGAAGTGAGGGCCTACTACTGTGCAAAAAGGTTGAAGCCTCCAGTGTACCTTGCATGGCTTGGTGATGACAGTGGCCCTCAGAGAAGGTCAAGGCTGACCGCATAAATCATCAACATGAATATGATTCATTTCTCATTATTCAGCCCTTGTTGGGTGCCACTGTGCTAGACACTGGGTATCTAGGGGTGTGTCTGACACGGGCACAGCCCTGGGGGCCTTTCCAGCATGGTGGGAGAGTGTGTGGACAAAGGTGAAGGAGGCCCTGGGAGTGCAGGGTGGACAGGTGATTCTCAGCGTGTCTCCTGTGGCCTCGCCGCTCCTCCCACTCCAACAGGCCCTTCTCCGCTCTCAGTCAGGACAAGGGGTGTGAGGACAGAAGGAGAAAGCAGCCATTGTGGCTGCAGGGAGTCCTGGGGGCTCTGATGCCCCTGGCTGTCCCCTGCTTAGAGGGACAGCTGCTGCTGGCTCACAGCTGAGCCACACACTCCATCTCTCCCTCTGCTCCAGGAGATGGCCCGGCTAAAGGTGGCTTCGTCACTCGCCAGGGCAGTGATACCACGTTTTGGCTCCTTCACCTCAACTTGAGGCAGCGCTGACGGGTCATTTGGCTCTGGGTTGTCCAGGCCTGGCTGGGGCTCTGGGGCGGCCTCGCTTTCCGCAGTGTCATCTACCTTGCTTCCTTCCAGGTGAGTCTCCCAGGGACACTCCTGGACAAACTCTGCGCCCCCTTTGCCATCTGACACCTCTGAGGACGGGGATCACAGAGTGAGATGGAGCACCCTGCTGGCGAATGGCGAGGACCCTTGCTGGTGCCCAGCAGCAGACTGTGCTTGAGAGGCCTGGGGAGTTAACAGGAAGGTCTGGGCTCAGGAGCTGCAGCTGAGCGCCCAGAGTGCTGGGGCCTGGGTGACTCATCACCGTGGAAACCCAGGGCAGCACCAGGAAAGCCCGATGTTCCGCAGCTGTGAGCAGGACTGCGGGGGCAGGGCTCCTCCTGAGAGAGCTCCTTCTCAGCCCTCCTCGGTCAGGGCCCTAACCCGGAAGAGGTGGGACGCTGATGCTTGGACAGTTGAGAGCCTTGTACCCTTGAGGCCTGCAGAAGTAGCCTGATGCTCCCCCGTGTGGGTGTTGTCCACTCCCCTTTGTTGAAGATCACAGAGGCCTTGAATGAGGTGGGCACCTTGCAGGACAATGCTTGCCCCTCAGAACCCTCTCCCCTGGCAGCTAGATGAGTAAGGACAAGCAGATCTCAGCACAGCCTGACTGGGGACCAGCTGGGCTGGCCACAGTGGCTAGGAGAGGCCACCTGCTGCAGGAGATGGATGAGCTGCTGACATGTCTCAGAAGGACCCCGGAGCGGATCCCTGAGATTGGGTTAAAGAGCACAGACGTTGAGTTGAACGACGTTGAGTTCATTGGCTGGGGGTACTCTGGCTTATTGAACAGCATGGATACCTGGGGGTCCAAGGGTCTACCATGGACCCCTGTTAGATGTAGCCTGGGGGGGGTCAGTTGATAAATGGAATCCTGGCCCAGCTCCAGCCCACAGTCCTCATTTCCTTGGTCCTCAGGCAGAAAAGGAATGGATGTCCTCGGTCATTGGAATTAGAGAAGCTCATCAAAGTCTGACTTCAGCAGGACACCACAGGAAGTTAACAGAGTCTCTGGACTGTGGGAGGAGGCTATTAATGTGGAGGTATTGTTTTCCATCCTTGAGAGGGATCGGGGTTCAGAAGCAGGTCAGATTGATCTGCTACAAACAAAGGACACATCTGTGGTCTTGTCCTCCTCTCCCACTTTTGGCCTTTAAAATCTTACCTATTTATTTTACATATTTGTTTCCAAAACAGGTTCTTTACATAACAGATAAAGTCATAATCTGCTACTGGTGAATATTAAATTATGGATGACCATGTATTTGTTGAACATTTGTAAATGTTCCTGTGTCTTAGGTTTTTAAACGAGGCGAATTTCAGTTGTCTCTGGATCTCAGAATCATGCGGTAACTTTTAAACCTATAACCTCTGTTATTTTTTGGTCGGAGGTAACCTTGACTGCCTGGACACAAGGGTGAATATCACAGTCGCCCAGCACATCCATGTGGCCCAGATTGGAAGCAGTGGCAGGGAGCTCAGAGGTGAGGTAAGACACAAGTGTGTCACGGGCTGGAAGACAATGTCCCCACATTGTCAAGCTTTTCAGTAACAAAGGCGTTCAGGGCTTAGGACAGTGCAGTAGAGTAAGGAATGATGATGGCATCTCATGCCTCCTGCCACTAAGCCAGCAGCGTGATGTTTAGGAGGACTGTTTTGGTGTAGGAGGAGGCATATTCTGCCTTGGCCCATTTTCTGGGCCACATGGAAGGCCCAGAAATGAGACCTAGAGATAAAGCTCTCCCAGTGGATCCAGGTGAGGGTGAGAGAAACCCTGCCATCCTACCAAACTGGAAAGCTTCTTCTCGCAAAAGAAACAATCAATGAGGTGAACAGAGAGTCTACATTTTGGGAGCAAATTTTTGCCACACACATGTCAGATAGAGCACTATTCTCCAGGATATATAAAGAATTCAAAAAAACTTAACACCAAAAAAACACAAAACAAAACCAAAAACTCAAACAACCCAATCAATAAATGGACTACGGAGCTGAACAGACGCTTCTCAGAAGAAGATACACATTTGATTATCAAATATATGAAAAAATGTCCAATATCTCTAGTAATTAGAGAAATATAAATCAAAACTACTCTAAGATTTCATCTCACACCAGTCAGAATGGCAGTTATCAAGAAGAATACAGACAACAGGGCTGGGGTTGTGCTCAGTGGTACAGTGTTCACCTAGCATGCATGAGGCCCTGGGTTCGATTCTCAGCACCATGTATAAATAAATAAAATAAAGGTCTATCAACAACAACAACAACAAAAAATTAAAAAAAGAATACAGACAACAATAAATGTTGGCAAGGATGTGGGGGAAAAGGCACACTCACACATTGCTGGTGGAACTGCAAATGGGTGCAACCAATCTGGAAAACAGTATGGAGATTCCTTAGAAAACTTGGAATGGAACCACCATTTGATCCCACTTCTCAGTATAGACCCAAAGGACTTAAAATCAGCATCCTATAGTAACACAGCCACTTCAATGTTCATAGCAGCTCAATTCACAATAGCTAAACTGTGGAAGCAACCTAGATGCCCTTCAAGAGATAAATGGATAAAGAAACTGTGGTATATGTAAACAATGGAATATTACTCAGCATTAAAAGAGAATAAAATTATGGTATTTGCAGGTAAATGGATGGAGGTGAAGAATATCATGCAAAGTGAAGTAAGGCAATCCTCCAAAACCAAAGGCCAAATGTTCTCTCTGATAAGTGGATGCTGATCCATAACAGGGGGTGGGGGAAAATGGAGGAACTTTGGGCAAATGGGAGGGAGGGTAGGGAGGGTACATGGGGGCAGGAAAGATGGTGGAATGAGATGGACATCATGACCCTAGGTATTTGGATGGTGTGACGCCACATCGTGTACAACCATAGAAATGTAAAATTGTGCTGCAATTGTGCACAGTGAATCAAAATGCATTCTTCTGTCATATATACCTAATTTAAAAAAAAGAGTAAAAAAAAGTGGAATATGGAAGATGAGGAGGTTTGGAAATAGGAGCCGTGGATGGACCCACAGAAGTGAGCACAGGGTGTGAGGACCTGGGTATCACGTGGGGACACCTGGCACAGGGGGCTCACCATGGAAGAAGCAAAGAACAGCCAGAGAGAGTGACCTGGCCAGCTGGCGTTCGTCAGCCTGTCCACACCACCCCTGTGCAGGTTCAGGGTGCCATGCTGACTGTGTCCTCCAGGACACAATGCACACGCTATGTTGCTGACAGGGAGACCATGTGATTCAGGGAACCAAAGGCTAGTGGTGGGCGTGTCCCCACTCACTACCACCCCTAGTGGCCACTCAGGGAATCTGCCCTCTCTGTTTGCCATGCTAGGTTCTGTGGATGTGGATGTCCCCACTTTCAGAAGGAGGTGTGTCACCAGGAAGACACAGTAAGTCCCACTGAACTTTAATCTACACCAGTCCCTTGAACACTTAGAAAATGAACAGGGGACAAAGAAAGGAGACCTCTTGGAAGGCACCTCCAGCCCTAATCATCGAGGGTGTGGGGCTGCAGGGAGCTGTGTGTTTGGTGCTAAGGTGACACATGGGGTGCAGCCTGTGCTCTCAGGCAGGGCTAAACTGCAGACCACCCAGGATGGAGTCACAGCCTGAGGAGGGAGTGATGGCCACAGATTGGAACCCCCACCTCCCACCCACCAGCAAGCCACCTGGACTGGCAGAGTGCAGAGGAGGGAGGGGAACCCTGAGCATGGGGCGAGGGATGATGATACCAGGTGTAGCCTGGAGCCCCAGCGCGGCAGAAGGGCTGCTGTTGCTTCTACTGGCCATCCCAGGCTGGTTTCCCAGGAAACCTGTCCGCCGAAATCCTAGGGGAGGGGAGGAGCACACGTATTGGAAGAAGCATCTGAATCGAGGGTGGACAGCAGTGGACACCCAGGTTCTTATTCTGGGTTGCCACATGCCTTGTGCCGTGGTGACAGACTGGGCTACTCACGGCTTAGCTCTCACACTGGGAATTGCCCTCAGCCCTGGGGAACTGCCTCGGCCAAGGGTAAATCACCTCCCTGAGGATGGCCCGTGGTGACTTGCTGGCTGGGCGCATGCAGAGGCTGACCCAGGTCTCAACTTGGGACAAAAACAGAGGCCGCCACCTCTGCAGAGTTTCCTGCAGGAGGCCCAAGTCTTAGGAGCAACCTCATCGAAAGCCATCTTCTCCTGCCTTTCTCCTCTGTGAGATGTGTCTTTAGAGATCAGTCCCTAAGAAACCTTTTCTGTGCAGTTCACATCTCAGGGACTCTTTCCAGAGATCATTTTTGAGTGTCAAAGCCTAGGCCTTTAGGTTGTTGGAAAGGCTTCATAAAATATAGATTTTGGGAAAAACTTATGAATGAGGATAACAACAGACTCCTTTCAAACAAAAACAAAACAAGACAAAACACACAAAAAAAATTTGGGATAAAAAAGGTTTCTCAATGAATTCCCTTTTATTACTTTCCCTAATCAAGTCTTGCTTTATAAAAGTCTATTTTTGGCCGATATTACTATAGCTCCTCCAGTTTGATTGGTAGTATTTGCTAGAAAGTCCCAAAACCCTTCAGGTGATTTAGTTAGTGTTCATTTGGATTAATTTGGGTCGAGAGCTTATGTTTCATTATAGATTCTCAAAGTCTTACCCTGCTGCTGACCTCAGCACCAAGCCAGTTCCAGGGGGTGAGCTGGAAGCTTGCTTCCCCCCGGCCTTTCCAACCAGACCAGGGTCCTGTGGAATCTCAGACTCACAGAAGGGGGGACTCTCCACGGTGGGCAGGGATTCCTCACAAAGGTCATGAAAGGAAAGCTCACCAGGTTTGCTCTCCAGGTGGAAGTGAGTCAGAGCTACTCTGTCTTTGTTTTGCTACTCTTACTTTTTTTCTCTCCAATTTTCTCTTAGACTTTGGCCTGATCATTTAAAATTATATCATAAAGATGTTTTTAAGAATTCAAAATACTTGAACCAAAATTTTCAGTTGTTCTTATGTTTAATCTGAGTACGTAGCCTTCCATGTAACTGGAAACAGAACTCCCCAAAGCATTTTTTTTTTAAACCAAAAAATTATTGATCGTGGAGAAATTTCAGCATCAACTCTTACTTCATACACAGGGACTGGTTGACTTATATAATAAAATAGAGGCTTGAAATTGGCAGGATGGAGTCTAGGATATTTGAAGCTGCAGTGTGTTTAATTGAGAGAGAGACAGACAGGCAGGGAGAGGCTCTTCAACATCTATTGGAGAGTGTTACCAAATAATTTCAACAGTTGATTTGAATCATACAGTTGAGACAATAAAATTCAAAATAAATTAAAACCACTTAAACAACTGTTTTTTGTGGAGCAAATATGTATGATTTGAATATTTACGAGGGTAAATCAAATTAAGTTACTGAATGCTTTTTCCCTCTCATCTGTCATCAATGAAGCAAAGCTCTCGGGAGTAAGTTATCAAGTTTTTTGCATTTTGTTTTGATTAAATATAAATAAACCAATCACATTTTCATGGTTATAAAATCATTCATGGAGTCGAGGAGGCAGAGAAGACAGTCTTCTCTAGGAGCATAAGGTCAGCAAGGTAGACCTACAGAAATCGTGCCACATGGTTCAATTAACCACAATGTCCAAAAACAAAGACATGACCATCGATTTCATATAGCTAATGATAATGCTGTATGTTTACTTTTAAAATAAAAGCAATTGAACTGAACACTAAGTTTCAATGTCTTGGAATCATCCTGGAGGGCCTGAGTCTGCTTTGGAACCGTCCTTGCCGCTGTCAAAGTTCTAGAACAGGATTTGTTTCCACTAAACAAGGCAGCATGACATTTGGGAGAATTTGCAAGACTTTCACTAGGGAATAAAAGAGAAAACCCATGATTTCTTCCAGTCTCCTTTTACCTGGGACTATTGATCCCTCAATTGTGGAGTGTGTTCTTAAGGAAAAACCAGTTGAAGTGGAGGAGATGGAAACTGGGTGGGGTCAGGTGACTCCCACTTGGTTTCCACTTGGCAAATGGTGGCTCACTTTTCTGTTCTGACAAAAGACACCTTCACATCTGATCTCTTCCAACCTGCTAAACCCCTCCTTCTTTTCTCCTAAGTTGATTACCAGACCCCCAAGTCCCCAAGCTGGTGGAAGTGCTTGGAGGACGTCACTTTTTACTGCATCCAGCCGGGTGCTGCCCTGAAGTCCCCCTTCCCTGCCTGGCTTCTCTCCAAAGCATCTTGGCCACACCCTAGGGGTCATCCCCTTTCAGCATCCCTGGGCTTGGCCCTGCAAGGCCAGTTCTTAAGGTTTTACTGGATGCTTTCATGGTCAAACTCACCTGAGGAACCGCAGGAGCCCTGTAGGACCTCCTGCCTCTCTCCAGCCCTCACCCGAGCCACCCTGGGGGGCTGTCTACCCTCCCATGAGGCCTCTCTCCCACCCTCTCATCACCCTGAGATCAAGGCAGGTTTGACACATCCTGCAGCTGCTCTGCAAGGTCACCACCCTTCACCTTAATGAATCTGATGGTAAGTTCTTCCTCTGGGGAACAGCATCTGTGTCTACTTCCTCCCAGTCCCTGGCGGCTCTTTCTCCTTCAGTAGCTCCCTGGTTGATTTCCTAGTGCTGCAATAACAAAGTAACACAAATGCAGTGGCTGAAAACAATGGACCCTGTGTCCTATAGTCCCAAGGGTTAGAAGTCCACTGGCTCTCGGGCCTAGCATCACGGTGGTGGAGTCACATTCCAGAGGCTGTGTGGGAGAATCTGAGTCCAGGCCTCTTCCAGCTTCTACAGGCTGCCCACATTCCTTGACTTGTGGTCCCCTCCGTCTTCAAAGCTGACAGCCCAGCATCTCTCCTCTTTGACCTCTGCTTCCGTCCTCACACACATCTCCTTTCTCTGCTTCCAACTCTCCTATCTTTTACTTGTGAGGACTCCTGCCATGATACTCAGCCCACCCTGACAATCCCAGAGAGCCTCCCTCCATCCCAGCATCCTTAATCTAATCACATCCAAAGCCCCTTTTCCCTGTAGGAGAACATCCTCACAGGCTTTTTGGGGGAGGAGGTGGGCATTTTGAAGGCCCCCTTATTTAGCCAGTCACACTCTCTCTCCTGATCCACCTGTTAATTTTAGAACATCTGAAACTTGACCTTGGCCCACTTTTCCTTTCCATGCACTCTCCAAGAGCTCACCGAGGCCTCCAGCTTTAAAGGCCACCTCTCAGCTAGGGGCTTCCAAATTCGTTTTCAGTTCTGACTTTGCCCTTGAGCTCCAGGTTTCGTCTCATCCAATTTGTCTACACCCCTCACCTGGGTGTTTAGTAATGACATCGAGTGTACACTCTGCACACAGTGCTCTTGATTTCCCCCCTGAACTTGCTCTTCTGCACCCTCTCCATGTAGTAAGGTCTCCACCATCTTCCTGATTACCTAGAACAAAACTAGAAACATCATTCTATATTATTCCTTTATTTTGCCCATCTCCACCTCTGAGCTGTTAGCAAAACATCTCCACGGCCGCGGCTCTAGTCCAAACCTCCTCCTCCTCCTCCTCCAGCCTAGGCTACCATAGCCCATCTGCTGACATACCTCCTGCCTGTTCTTCCCCTCAGACTCCATCTTCCTTGCGAGATGGAATTTTAGTGACTATTTTAATTAACAAGGATTCAAGCAAGTTATAAAATACAGACAAGAATAAAATGAGCATTCAGATATATATCACCTAGGCTTAACATGAGAACACGTTTCGAATCGTTATCTTCTTCAAGAAAGACATCTGCAGGCGTGTGAAGTCTTGTGTCCATCCCTCTTTCACCTGCCCCTGCCCCGCGCCCAGGGGCAGGTGTGCTATGTGGTTCCCCAGGTACCGTGGTGTGCTTCCGAAGGCCTCCTCTGAGATGTTCTTATGCTCCTCATGAGGTTAGATATTCTGTTTCCAACACAGTATTTTTAGCATAATATTGGTCAGGTGTCCGTACTGAGGTAGGGCAAATGGGGGTCATGCATTTTAATAGCTGCCTGCCTAGGTGCGTCATGATCAGAGCATAGCTTGGTGTAGTTAATGTTTTCCTAGTGCTTGGCATGTAAAAGCAAAACCTCACTACGGCAGGGAATATCTCTGCACCTAGATCTTCTTGTTCAACTGTGAGAAACAGCAATAAAAATTTTAAATTTTAATGTAGTTAAATTTATCAATCTCTTACTAAAACGTTAGTGCTCTTGGAACTTGCCTAAGAAAACTCTTCCTGATTCTACGAAGACATTTCGCTTGTATTTTCTTTAACATTTTGCTTTTAGATCTAATGGTTCTGGAGTGTGCGCTTGTGTGTGTTAGATGTGGGTAGCTAGCCGTGCCATCACAGGGAAAGAAGGTTCTAGCCTTTACCTATAGATTTTGTTGCTCTTTCCTTTGAGCTGAGCCCCGTGTTTCTAAATGATATGGTGCGGCAGCTGTTACAAGGATGAGCAGCCTGGGCTCAGACTCAATTCCATTACTTACAAGGTGTGTTGTCTTCCTACCATTACACTCTGTGTCTGTGCCTCTGTTTCCCTCATCTGAAGAAAGATTAGATCAGTGTCTGCCTTGGAGGACTGAGTGGGCAGTGATGTGCTTCAAACCCTCCTATTGAATCTGGTGCAGAATAATCGTATCCATGAAGGTAGCACTTAATGACTTAAACTTCTATGCTATGTGAGAACCTATCTCTGGGATCTCTGTTTCGTGTCTTGGTTCAATAGACCACACCTGTGACAATGACAAGACATTGAATTCCTGTGGCTTTATGGTAATCTTGAAATCTGGGTGCACGAGAAACTATTTGTCAGCAATACAAGGATTTTGATGGCAACAATATGGCATTTATAGATTAATTTGAGAGAACTGACATTCATTGTGGAATCTCTCTCTCTAGGTATAATAAACATGATACAGTTCTCAACTCACTTTGATCTTCTGTCTTTAACAGTGCTCTATTTTCATATATATTTTACACATATGATGTTACAGTATATCCTTTATTTTGTTTTCACTGAACAAGACAGAAATTTAACTTTAACATAAAAATGACTGCTGTTGATTTTTAAAATTGGTTTTATATTCCTGAAACTTCGTGTCTCATCATTTATGTGTGGTTTCCTATGATCTTTTTCCTGACATTTTGTCTATTGCTTCCCACTCACTATTTTTCTTTTTGAAAAATATATAACTGTGCAGTGATAATCATTAAAATTTATGGTGTTTTTTTTTAAGTGCTGGATACTCTTCTCAGCGCTTTGCATGAATTAACTCTTCGTCTTCCCGACAGCTCTAGGAGGTAAATTCTGGTTCTATTTCCACCTTATTGGCAGTGTTGAAGAAAAAAATCTTGCTAAAATATTTCTTTTTTTAAGTCTTGTGGCTTGTTGAAACTGTAAGGAAGACTTTGTTCGGGACCGTAAGGAAGACTTTATTGTTGCAATAGAGGAGAGGGACGAGGCTCCACTGGCTGTGTCAAGGACAAGAGCAGGCTGAGAGACCAAGGAGCAGGACCAGAGGCCAGTGGGTGGAAAGTGACCACAAGGAGACACAAGGGGATTGGCTCTTGCTGAAGGCAGCTGAGGACTTGGACTCATGGTGTCGGATGAGGGACTTGATCAGGTACAGGGTGGGGACTCCCCATAAATGGACTTGGCAGGATTCGTGCGACAACTGGACACGGTAAGCTGAAGGCAGGGCCCAGAAATGAGGCCCGGATGTAAAGAGGGCCAGAGAGGCCAATCGAAGTCCCCCAGGGAGGTGGTCAGTGAGGTGTCAGTGGACACCTCAGGTAGGATTGAAGCCCTGGCTGGAGACAGGTTGGAACCCGGAGGGTCAGCTCTGGGCTCGGAGCACCTCTGATAGCCTGAGCCGAGGGGTGGCTGCAAAGACTCCTGCCTTGTGACTTGGGGAAGGAGGCTCAGTTTATCATCCTTAGTATATTTGCTGAAAGCTTGTGTGAATATTATTGATGTAGCCAGGAGCATTCCTGAGTATTGACAGGAAGCGTTTCTCTTAATTTAAAAGGAATTTTGAATTTTGTTTAATATTTTCCCTGCATCAATTGAGCTAATCTTATGATTTTTTTCTCTTTAAGTCTATTAATGTGGTGAGTTACACTAACAGCTTCTCTGACTCTAAACCATCCTTGCTTACCTAGGATAATCCATATGGGTCATAGTAGAAATAAATTCATTCATTATAAACCTTAAATGCCTCAATTTAGTATTGATTTTTGAAGCCTAATTCCATGTGTTTTAATGGGGGATGTTTGCCTTTCTCACTGTGTACGTCATGCATCTGAAGAAGAAAAATATGAAATCAGAAGGGCTTGTCCTTACTGTGTTTGGAGTCACACCTGATGGTGAGTATCTTTTCAGATTCTTTCTGCTTTGCCTTCAGCTTTTGGGGTTTTCAGGGCAGAACCTAGGAGGACCTCCTTGGGTCAAGGGCTGTCCGGGCAGCTCCTCTGTGGGCTGGCCTTGTCCAAAGGCTGACTCCCAGGCTGGACGTATCCACCATTAGCCATTAAGGAATTTACTCCTCGGTACTGAAAAACAATGCGATGCGGGTTTAATTGAAGTGAGAGCGGATGTTAATTTAATGGTACAGTCAACTTTCAACTATCCACTGCTGAAAGGTGTGGCCTGGAAAATCCAAACTAACCAACGGCCTGGAGTAAGTCATGCCTTCCCCTCAACTTCACTGGGATTGCTGCTCTACTTTGGCTCATGTGGAAATGATTGGGAAAGTCAATTTTGTGGAAAGTGGGGCAGGAGCATGTAGCAGGAAGGTCAAGTCACCAAGGTCATGTGTTAGCATTTTCCCATGCTGATTTCTGAATGTCGCAACGACCTGTGAGGAGGGCATTCCTGACCTGAGTTTGTGAGTAAGGCAGTTGATGCAGAGTTGAAATGACCTGCCCAAGGTCATCTGCTAGAAATCAGTAGAACAAATAGTTCTGCACTTTCTAGTTCAATCCATGTGCCCAGCAGAGGGGACAAAAATGTTCTGATGTAAACCTCAACCACAGTGTGTTTCTTCCTCAAGAGAATAGTGAAATCTCTTCTCCGTATATGCATTTTCTATAAAGCAAATGCTAGCTCAAAATGAAAGATGTAGTTTGGAAGAAGACAAAAAGGAGATTTAAGTGCATGCTTTTGCACAAATAGATAATTGAAGGTGGGTGGGGAGAGTCTAGAGAAACATCTTTATCACAGGGTTGATAGGCCTTTTGAGAATGGCACTTAAAAAAAAGCTAGTGTCTGTGTCACTGGCTGTAAGGTTCCCTGATGTGACAACACCCCTTTTCCGCCAAATCTTCAGCACACTGCAGCAAGTACCTCTGCATTTGTTTAGACAGCAGGGCTGGGCAGGGCAGCTACCGTGGGCTTGTCATGAGGCAGAGGAGAGACCCCTTGGAGGGCAGGTGTGGACAGGAGCTGCCCAGAAGAACATGAGCCACCGGGAATTAAAGGCCCTTAAAGAGGACACGGAACTGTCTCTGAGTGTGGATGGGGGAGGACAAAGCATTTCACATGAGTCAAGGACACGGGGTCTGTGGACTTATCACATACTGGAGACAGTTAGACAAAATAACTGATTACCAGCTTACTTTTGGCCACTTGATCAGGGACTGAGTAGCTGTCACCCCGGGGAACCCAAGAGGGCACAGACAGCACACTGGGAGCTGGCTCTGGAGCAGTGATGGCCAGCCCCACCTCAGGAGCACCTTGCCCTGTCTTCACGGGAGGGAGAGTGTTTCCATCATGGGAGGAGATTCCCCTGAGTGTGTGAGAGAAGGTGTGTGTGGGGGGCATCTGGGTCACTTTGAGGTGCTGCTCAGCTCACTGCTCCTCATTTTGAGGCTCTGGGGCCCACTGGAGCAGGGCATCATGCAGTGCCCGGTGGCCTTTCCTTGGCTGATGGACCTGGCCTTGTTGGGGAAGTCTGACAGCCTGCTGGGGAGCTGAGGTGCAGAGCAAAGGGTGACTGTGAGAGGATGGCAGCAGAGTCCCACCAGCCACCGTCTGGCTTCTGAGGGTGCATCAATCAATGGGGCAGGGCAACAGCTGAGAAAGGAACCCAGAAAATAACCTGAGACCCCGGTGTCCTTGAACTAGCCTGGGCCTGGTTTCCCTTATGAGGTGCTGTGTTGTTCCAGTTCCAGGGCAGGACCTCAGGGACGTCTACCCTTTCTTCTCCTGGAACTTACTGCCCAGAGGAGAGGCTTTGTCCTAGTATAAGAGCCACCATGTGAATGGAAAGCCACAGGGGCCCTAAGTGATGGGCAAGAGAGGGGCACAGCACTAAGTCACAGTACAGGGAGGGAGGCCAGGAAGGTTGGGAGGTGTCCCTTGAAGGCTGTCCTGGACCTGCAGTCAGGTAGAGGGTGCTGTGGGGTGGGAAGGGAGGGAGAGGGGAAGTACAGAGGGTGGGTACTGAGGACTTGTGTGGTTCCACAGGAGGAGAGAGAATCCATGGACGGCATTTAAGCAGATGGTGGCAGCTGATTACTTCTGTCCCTGGCTAGGGAGGAATGTAGGTGACGAAATATACAGGCTAGTTTTGCAACTTAGAGGGAAAGAAAAAGGAGAGATTTGTAAATAACAGGCCTTTTAAAGAATTGGAGGTAAACTCCGTGGTGACTGATGCTGAGCCTCTGCTCAGAGTGTGCATCGCCAGGAACACATTTTAGAAGGGACCAGAGGATAGCACGCTGCAAGCCGCTGCCCTGGCCTGTTGTAGAGGCACCTGAGCAGTATTTTCAGTGGGAAAGGGCGTTTTAGCAGAATCACAGGTATGTAGGGTGCGTTGTTCTCTTTCAAGTAAAATGGGAGGAAATTTGGTTTTGCCAGGAGACCTGAGACTTTATTTCTCTTGGGGAAAGCGTTGGTTTGGCCGTGGCTTCCGATGGCTGTGTATGGCTTGGCCGATGACCCCACGGGGCTCTGGGGTTGCCTTGGCTCATCCTCTCGCCGTCCCCTCAATTTCTTGATTTCATTAGGAGATTAGAGGGACAGAGATGGCTTACAATACTGGGGAGAAATGTAAAGCCATTCGCAGGTCATTGTTGAAGTCAGAGCATGCCTGCTAAGCTCCTTAGGAAGTCAGTGCAGTCAGTGATACGGAGATTAACCCTGTGTGTGCACACGAGTGCGCAGGCCCTGTGTGCACGGGCCACGTGCCAGTCTGTCCCGAGGGACTCACGTCTGATAGCTTGGCAGCGGGCGATGAGTGCATGGGCCGTGGACAGGTCCAGTCGTTTATTCCTTGCCTCTAGTCCCAGTGCAGTCTGACCTTGGGGCAGCCATGGGGAGGGCAGGGCAGGAGGCCCCTGGACTTGGGTCTACTAAGTTACTAGAGACCAAAAGGCCTAATTGGATGCGATGGTTGATTTTATGTGTCAACTTGGCCTGGCTAAGGCTGCCCATGTAACTGCTAAAATACTTCTGGGTGTGTCTGTGAGAGTGTTTTGGGAAGAGATTAGCATTTGAATCCAGAGACCCACCTTCACCAGGATGCAGAGGGTTAAATCAAACAAAGAGGTGGAGAGAGGGCAGGGTCCTGTTTCTCCATGGAGCTGGGCCTTTCATCTTGGCCGGCCCTCGGAAACGGGCTTCTGGTTCTTGGGCATCTGATTTAGACTGAATTCCGTCCCCAGTTCCCTGGTTCTCTAGATGGTGGAAGGCAGACTGTGGGACTGGTGGGTCCCATGGCCGTGTGAGCCACTTTCCATAACAAACCTGCTCTCACACTCCACAGCTCTCCCGTTGGTCCTGCTCTTCCAGAGAAGCACAGGACATGGACGAGCATGGTGCTCCTGAATGGCCAGCCTGGTAGCCAGAGGACGGCAGGGGAATAAGTGGTGGCACCCCAGAGTCACCTCCACGCTGCCCAGCCGTGCTGGAGATGCAGAGGGCAGCGTCCCCTGGCCCTGTGACGAGGTAGGGCCGGGTTGGCTGACCGGTGGAGGGCCATGAGATTCGTTAGAAGGGAAGCTATGTGTTCCCACTCGGGTTCTGGTGTGCCTGGGGAGGTGAGGGAGCAGGAGGACTCACCTACATCTCTGCTGCTCTTGTTTGTTGACAATTTGCCGATGGCTGACGTGGAAGTTCCAGAGGGTTGTGGGGTTGGGGGTTTTCAGTAGTCGCTTGGAGCTGCTGAGAGGTTCACAACTGTTGAATTGTTAGCACAGTTGTATGGAGAGATTATGCCTCAAGGAGAAGTGAGTGGAGTGGGAAGAAGTGGGCTCCCAGTGCAGCCCCAAGGGGGCACTTCTCATGCAGGCGTTGGACCAGGTGGAGAGTGGCTTCCAGGGTGGGGGCAGAAGGCCAGACCCCTCTTCACCTGCCTGCGTGATGCTGGCTGAGCAGAGGCCACCATCATGGGATTCCTGAGGACCAGCCTTTCTTGAGGATGCCGTTTTGTAAAGTGGGATTATTTAATTATCTAGTTAACCATTCAGTTGGCCATTCATTTGCTGCATTTTTAGAACTGTGAACTTTGGAGAGATTGAAACCTTAGCAAAAAGCGGCCCCCATGGCAGCACCACGTGATTCCCAACAGCCCCGGAGGATGGCTTCTAACTGGCCAGCCCATGGGGCTTCATCATCGCCCCTGTCAGGGCCTGTCCACCTGTGCCCTGGGAAAAACAATACCAGGCTCCTGCGGTGGGTAGGGGAACCCAGTGGTGAGATCTGCTGCCAGGAATGCACCCAGGAGGGCGAGGTGTGTGGAGGTCTGGGAAGCCTGTCTGTCTTTGTTTTACTGTGTGCACTGTGGACATGCTGTTGGTGAGTCTTAGTAAATGTTGACCTTGTAGGTAACTTGAGGGCAAGAGCCAGATTTTATGTGATAACTTAAATATACCATGTAGGAATTTTCCTCCTGGTGAGACTTTACACTCTTCTGTGCCTGATGACTTACTGGAGGGATGGTCTCAGATAAAATATAAGACATCCAGCTCAACTTGAGTTTCAGACCCACAATATTGTTTTATTCTGCGTAGGTGCCATGCAGTATTGGAGACTTGCTTATGCTATAATTTGTCATTGGTCTGAGCTTCAAATGCAACTGGGCTTCCTGCATTTCTATTTACCAAATCTGGCCACTCCATATTGGAGCTATGGGGTTACAGCTATCACCCACCCAAGAGGGAATCCCATGTACACAGAAATTGGTTTTTAGTCTTAAGTAAGGATGACTGAATTAGCACTGGTGTGCCAGGGGCTTTTTTCCTCTGAGTCTGAAGAAACGTCACCTTAGGTAGTGCCTCTCAGCCTCACTGCTTATTAGACTCACCTGGGGGGCCAGGTAGGGTTCTAATGCATTAGCACCTGAGACCAGTGACATCAGGAACTCAAACTGGAGGCCCGGGGGTGTTATAGTTTTAAGCTCCCCCAGCTGATTCCTGGGCAGGTGAGGCTGAGAGGCGGTGGCTCAGGCACAGAGCATTGCGAGGCCAAGTGATATAGCATCCGCACAGCATTCACCAGGGCCGGCAGTGGTAAGAGCCGTCCAAGTGGTCCAGAGAGTGGAAGAGGAAGAAGGGGACCCTGGGTGAAGCAGCAGACAAGCAGCGGCCCGCGCAGGGGAGGCAGGTGGATCCAGATGGATCTGGGTTGCTGAAGCCCCCAGCTTCTGTGCCCAGTAAGAAGAAGGAGGGAGGTGGGAGGCCACAGAGGCCAGGGTGTGCTTCCCCTGGTGGGGACTGGAGCTGAAGGCCGTGTTCACATGCTGAAGGAAAAGGAGCCAGGTGCCAGCCACCCTCTGTACCTGTGCAGGAGTCTCATGGGAAGACGTTGGCCACCTACAACCCGTAGAAATTACAGTCCCCCGAGCTGGAACCTGTCCTGCTCAGTGTTGCTCCTCTGCCTAGCCGTACCTGGAGCATAGTGGGCACCCGATAGAAGGTGTTAATGGGAAGAATAAACCCATAAAAAAAGCAGGGAAACCTCAACAGGGGCTTTGGGGCTGGCAGCAGGGGTGCGAGGTGAAAGCAGAGTTGGGGCCTTTGGGCCGCTGGGCATCTCGCGCCTGTTGTTGGCCTGTTTCTGTCTCTGGAATGGAGGAGACAGGCTGTGTGTGGCGCTGAAATCCACTAAGCATTAGATTCTTCTGTGCCTGTATGAGCTGGGGGCCCTTCGACCGATGATGCTGCAGGTCCTGGGCGGGGACTCCCTCTGAAGAGTGTCCTGTCTGTGAGGCCCGGGAGCTGGGCCTGACTGCAGCTGGCGGCAGCTCACCAGGCTGCTGGGGTTCCAGGCTGGAGGAAGCCCGGCACATCCCTGAGCCAGGGGCACATCCTCACGGTGGTGGGGCCAGATCCCTGAGCCGTTGTGGGCTGTGGGCACGTGGGGTGGGATGGGGTTAGGATGCCTTCCCAGGCAGGGCAGAGGGAGTGGGTGTCCTCTCAGCTGGTGCAGCGCAGTCGCAGTGGGTGCCCGAGCCACGCTCAGGAGGCCGGTTAATCCGTTTGTTCCTGGCTTCCCTTTGTTGTACCAGGAGGGATTTGCAGTGACTCCGCAGGCCGTTTGTGGCTGCGGGTGTCTAGGATCTTGTTGTGCACCTTGGGTTTCTTTTATCTTTATCTCCATGTACTTCTGTTTCTAAGATATCCAGGCCCCGCCACACCTTTCCCTCCCAGCTGCTTCCAGCCGGAGAGGGAATCTGCAAGCTGACTCTGTGCCCTGGTGCTGCTGAGCCTTTTGCACAGAAAGAAGAGAAAGCTGGATACCCCCCCACACACACCCTTCTTCTTTAACAGATATTTTTAGCTTTTCTAAAAGCTTCTCACTCTGAGCCTTAAAAAGAAATAAGAATCTCTTCCAAAAATGCAAATGTTCTGGCAGAGAGCAAGAGGGGTGTTTTCAGTCTTCCCGGAACAATCTCCCATTGACGCTCCCGGTGCCAGTGGGGAATGCTGGGATCAGGCGCCGGGGAGGGCGTTGGTGTAAGTGGGGTTGCGGGAGCAGGAGCCGGCTCCTGGGGCCATCTGTGGCCTGTGCTGTGGACTTGCTTTCCTCCACTGGGTGTTTGCTCAAACTGGTTCTGCACATTTCGGGGTGGCTCCTGCGTTGCTGCGTGTGTCTAGAACATTCTGAGTCCCACAGAGCCCTGAGATGAGCTGATGGCTCCACCTCTCCAGACAGCCCCCTGGCCAGCGCAGCCTTTGGAAGTCACAGGGCGTTGTGGCGCCACCCAGGGACGAACAGAGGCAGCCCTGGTCCCAAGGGTGAAAGGAAGGTGGGACAAACTGCAGATCCAGTTGGCTTTGCTTTTGAAAGGGTCACTTTAAGAGCACATCCCCCCGTTGTAAAGGCCCTCTTTGACGCCCACTTGTTCTTCCAGCCATCTGAGGTCTCTCGTCCCTCGTGCTCCATGGCACCAGGTTTCACCAGGAGGAAACAGCAGGGGAGAAGGGACAGTGACCATCTCCACATCTGCTTTCAGGGGGACCGGAGGGCAGGAGCAAAGTGCTGCTCGCTGACACCATACCTCACGCGTCACCGTCCCTTCCTCTTCCCGTCCGTCCATCCTGCAGTTGTGTTAGATTCGTGTTCCTGGTTCCCTAGAGCACAGCGTCACTTCTCAGCAATGCTGAGTCGCTGAATCTAAAACTTTTCATTTGTGTCTTTCAGAACTGATTCAAAGTTTGCTTATGTTCTGAAATAGCGATTTGGCCCCAAATCCCATTGAAAACAATACAGTTGTTGTCAGTTCCACTTACGTCGGATTCAGAGAACACTGTGAAGGCAGCTTTTTTAAAGGGGTCATCAATATCCTGGGGATGCAAGCGTTTTGCAGAAAGTGCGTGTTGATATGAAGATGCAGAGCCCCGCCCTCTGTCTCCCACACACTCCTGCTTCTGACAGGTTGGTGACAGAGCTGGAGGACTATCTGAATGTGCGTCAGGTGGTGGGCAGGGAGGCCATGCGGCCACCGGCATACCTCAGCTTCTCCTCCTGGTACCAGGCAGCTTAGGGGCGGGTGGCAGAGGCATCATGTTCTAATGGCAGCACCTCATGTGTCTGTTTCTTGGGTTAACTCCCTGTCTGGGTGGGTTTTCCTCATTTGAGATCCAGTGGTCTGTTGCACTTCATATACGTTCTCAGAACACTACTCTGAAGAAGGCAGAGCTCCTGCCTGCCCCATGGAGAATCCGAGCCTCCGGAAGTCGAGGAGCACCCCGCAGCCTGTCCTTAGATCCTCCTAGAGACGCGCTCAGATGCTCTGCTCATTTCTGCAGAACCAGCCCCAATTGCCGTGAAAACTGAAGAGGAAAGTTGGTGTCTGACTCTGGGAAAAGCAGGTGCTTGAGCGACAGGGAACTTTGTGCCTTAGAACAAATCTTTCTGTCTGTTACATTTTGCAGTGAGTGTGCAAGGTAGGTTGTAGTCACTTTGATTTACAGATAAGGATTGGTGAACACCCCAGAAATTTATATGAAAGGCCAGAAAGGCACGTCCCAGGACGGGAGGCAAACTCCGCTAAAGCCAAAGTGGAACTGGAGCCGCCCACACACGTGGCCACCAGCCTCCGCGGGCCACGGGCGCTCAACTGCCCTCCAGAGCAAGTCCCGCGTGTGACGGAGAAGCACGGTCAACCGCTGCATGTGTCATCCACGTTGAGTGGCCCTCGAGGATCCCCTCCTGGATGGGAGAAGAAGCAGGAGAAGGTGAAAAGAGTCCACAGAAGTCAAAGGATGAGGTAGGACAAAAGAGTCCAAAATCACTGGAATAGGAGGGAGTTTTCCAAGAGAACATGAGAATGTATGTAAAAGAAGAGTCCAGTGAGCGTTTTAGAACCGCAGAAGGCAACCTCCCCGTCTAAGAGCTCCCCGGGTGGCCCCGCGGCCCCGTGGACACAGCAGAGCTGAAGGCTCAGAGTCTGCAAAGCCATTCAGATATTTCCAGACTGAAGCAGGCAGAAAATAGGAAGAATGGGGAAAAGAGCAGATCAGATTGTAAGAGCGATATGTGGCCTGTCACAAGACTTCCTGTGTATGACTTTGGGACCCCAGGAGGACAGGAAAGGGAGAGTGAACAGGGCCAACAGCTGAGCAAACACTGCTGTGCGTATGAAGTGACGTCGAGATCCTGGGTTATGCTGCCTTCCTTCAAAGAGGGCTGTGCGGCTCTGCGTGTGCTTTCAAGGTAATGGAATTTGGTGCCAGGCAGGGTTGGAGGATAAGAGGAAAGGCAGGGGTCAATAGAGAATCCAGGTTCTTTGGCCAGAGCCACTGGATGACAAATTTCCACTGAAGCGAGGATCAAACGGAGCAGGTTGAGGGGTCCAGCAGGCCTGGGGTTGGGGTACAGTACCTGAGATTTCTGTTGTCAGGAAGGCGGGAGGAGAGAGACCTTGGAGCCACAGAGAGGGCCCGAGTGGGCACCCACAACTGTAGAACCCTTGGCACGCGGCACGGGGCCAGTGCAGGCGAAGGGAGAATACATGCCCGTGGGTCTCCTGTCAGACGCTTGGCTTCTTGTCGGTGGGACGGAGCTCCCACTCCTGGCCTTCCACCGCCTGCTCTGGGCACAGCTCCTGCCACTGCTGACTTACTGTGCTGTGCTGTGCGACAGGGATCTCTGGTACCAGACACGGGCACAGCTACTCTTTCCTGATTCTTTGGAGGCACAATGGAGAGAGAAGCTGACGCCATCGGGGACACATCCATTGTGTCTCTGCCAACAGTCATTGGTCAGGGACTGTGGAGGAGGAGCTGTGGGAAGGAGTCACAGACTGTCCCTTCTGTCCACAATACCGCCCTGCACTGTTCACATGCCGGTGTGTTCCACACGTGGGCCTTGATGGCAGGAGGGAGCTGGCATGAGGACAATTAACAGACCTGGAGGTAAGCACCCCAAAGCGCAGGTCAGACAGATGGGGGGCAGTTAGAGTGGACCAGGTGCCCCTACCCACATGAGCTCACTGACGGCTCTCACATGCTACAGGTAAGGAAGCTGGGCCCAGAAAGGTGGGGTCACTTGCTCCAGGCCATGAGATTAGTGCCAGTCTCAGAATTTGAGTCGAGCTCAACCTGGAACCGAGTCCAACCTGATTTCAGGATGGACATTCCGTAGGCTGCAGTGTCCCCTGTGACTCACTTTGATCAACGAGGCTCACCTTGGGTTAGCACTGGACATGTAATATCCTCCACTGTCCCTTTCCTCCAGGGGCACAGTGGCCATCTGGGTGACGTGGCTGGACAGTGTGGCACATTCAGTATGTCACCACCAAGGGATGCATTTTTGTTCCCAACTGAAAATTCAAAGTGCATGGAGCCCTGAGGCACTGAAGAAGCTCTGGTCAGGGCCTTGACCTCTGCCTGGCAGTGACATTAGGGTCTGGATGGGGACAGGTGGTGCTAGAAAGTGGCCCTCTGCAGCGCAGTAAGGCAGGTGGAGACAAGGAAGGATGGTAAGAATTGGGCTGTTGCTCTACAAAAGTCTTGGGAGGGCTGTGTGTTGGCCGTGTGGAGGGTACCGGGGCAGATGTGGCAAAGGGTGTTCTTGACACCCCAGGCAGTGTGTTACACTCTGGGGCCCTGGGTCCTTTCTATTAGATTGGAATTGAACACCCTCAGGAAGAGACGCGCCTGTCGTCTGTCAGTCCCACGGAAGCTCCCACTAACAGGAAGTGTGGAGAAGGCAAGGCCCCGTGACCCGCTCCGTGCAGCAGTGTAGGCCACACGCACTGCCATCTGGGGTTGCGTTTCACCCAAGAGACACGTAAGGGAATTGGACATCTCATGTTTTAGGATTTATCCAGATTTTCTTATTGCTTTTAGCAGTTGTGTGATGTTTTGGTTGTCTACTACTATCAGCGAGTTGTATTTGAACAAATGACCTATATATAAGTAAACATTGTTTATTGTAAACTGCATGCATTGTTTATTGTAAACTGCATGCTCTATCATCCTGTTACTATGTAATGTTTTAAAGCCCAAGTCACAGGGGACATCTTAAGCTCCTGAGGCGTGTGGAAGTCCCAGAAACGCTTCCCTATGCTTCAAGGCTTCTCCTCGCACAGTCATGGAGAACACTGGTTTAGGCCTTAAACCCAGAGGGCAGAACACGAGCCCACCGGTTAGTTTGCTAGGGTTGCCACAGTGAAGGGCCACCCACTGGTGGTCTCACAGCTCTGGAGCCCAGAAGTCAGAGAGCAGAGTTGGCAAGGCTCTTTCTGAGGACCAAGAGGGCCGTGTGTCCCTTGCCCATCTCTGGCTTCTGGGGGCTGGTCGTCTTTGTGAGGCGTCGCCCTGGTCTGCCTTCATCTCCACAAGCTGCTCTGGTGCCGTTTTGCGTGTGTCCCTCCGAGCATCTATTAGGTGTCTGGATTTCAGACGTCCCCTTCCTGAGGACAGCAGTGTGGTGTTAGGGCCACCCTGAGAAGCTCATTGTAGCTGCCTTACCTCTGTAGAGGGCCTACCTCCAAGCGAAGTCACATTCTGAGGTACTGGAATTTAGGGCTCCGGCGTGTTTTTTGGGGACACAGTTCAAACAAAGCACCTCGGTCATTCACTCATGCTCTGTTTTAAGCAGTTGTGTCTGAAGAAGTCGCAGCAGATGTCTTGCCGGTGTCCCGAGCTGGCGGGAGTATGCCCCCTAAGGGCGGCAGCAGGGCCTTGGGTACAGAGTGTTCTCGGGAGGCTCCTCAGTGGTTCCCAGTTCTCCCTGTGCCCTTCAGTGGGCAGTTTTGCCAACTCTTCTGTAGGTCACATTTATTCTGTCTGTATCATGGTTGCCACGGCAGATTCCTGTGCAGAATCGGAAGCTGAGCAGGGAGGAGACGTTCCCATTGACACTGCGGCTCACTTTCTTGCCTTATCACTCCCTACTTTGCCACTTAGGGGACCCCGATAAATTTTCTTTTCTAGAATCTTCTTATACAGAGTAGATGAGCCATCAGAATATCTTGAATTAAACCGAACCTTTTGCAAAGTATATCATCCTTAATAAAGTTAAGGGCAACTTACAGGTCAGTTATCTTCATGCTCACCATTGAGATCCATACGCTGCTTTCTGTTCCAGTGAGTGTGCAAACACACAACTCCCTTCGTCCTCCTCCACTGTCTTTCCCATGGTTGTCAGAGGAGGACCGAAAGCCCCTGTGACTACGTGTGCAGGCTCACGCAGCCTCACTAATTAAGCAGAACTTGGCTGACATCTGGGGTGGAGAGACATTTTGCCCACAGAAAACTGCCTGTTCACTCCAATGAGTCACGCCTCTCAGTCTCCGCCCGGGAGTGGGTGTTCCAGGGATTGTGTCCCAGCCTCTGCCAACCACCACCCTGTTTCTGGAATTGACAGGATTTGGGGGCTGAGGCAGAGCACCTGCATTTCTCCGCCAGCTTTGGAGGAACCTCTAATTTCCTGAGTGTCACGGAGGGTTTTAACTTAAGTGGTCAGAGTTGTTGCTGGCCCGCTGATGTGGCTGCCAGACAGGGACGGAAAGGAGGCCAAGGACTGCGCTTGTTGTTGGATGGTTAGTTCTTTGGCCTTTAGGAAAGAGCTCTGGTTGTTGCTTTGGAGTAGGCCATTGTATTAGTCAGCTTTTTGTCATTGTGACCAAAATACCTGGCATAACTTGGAGGAGGAAAAGTTTGTTTCAGGCTCCTGGTGTCAGAAGTTTCAGTCCATGGTTGGCTGATCTGAGACAGAGCATCACGACGGAGGAGAGCTGCTCAACTCATGGCAGCCAGGAAGTGAGGAGAAAGAGACGGAGAGAGCGAGGGAGAGAGAGAAAGGAGCCAGGGACAAGATACAGTCCCCAAGGCCACACCCCCTAGTGGCCTTCTTCCTCCAACTATGCACCTTCTCCCTCCTCCCTTCTCCCTCCAAGTTGTTAATCCACCTGTGGCTTAGTCCACTGATGAGGTCAGAGCCCTCAGGATCAGTCACTTCCCAAAGTCCTCCTGTTTGGAACCTGCTGGACTGGAGACTAGATCTCCAACACGTGACCTCTGAGGGGACATTGCAGATCCAACTATGCAGTTGTGATTTTCTAGTTTACCACGATTTTACTTTATATCACATTCAATCCACCCCAGCGGTCATCTATTGCTACATAGATTACCAAATGTCCAGCAAGAAATAAAAATAAAACAATAAAACTTGGGTTTCTATTTTATAGTTTTAGTTTGCAGATTAGCTGGGATCCTGCACACAGTTCTCTAAAATTTTGTTACCTCCAAAGTTGTACTGCTTATTTTAAGAATAAGAACAAATCAGACAATGAGGAGTTTTGGTCAGTGTCACAGAAGCACAGGAATTGCCTATGCCTTTGTGACTCTCAGGGGACATAGTTTGCCCTCGGAGCTGGCCAGGAAGGCTGGCCTGGGAAGGCGAGTCTCCACGGTGTGTGAACCCAGGTTCTCCCAGGGCCGTGTTGCTAGAATGGGCAGGAATGGTATGGTCGTCCTTCCTCAATGTGGCTCAAGTATTTTTTAAACCATGAGTAAACTTTGAGACAACCCAATAAGGGTCTAGCAATGTGCCTGATTTGTGGGGACCTACATTTATGCCAGATGCTTTATAATTCTTTCATTTTAATTCTCACAATGAGTTTCGGGGCACTTTTTTACTCATATGCATGAAAAAATTGAGGCACAGAGAAGTTAAGTAGCTTGCCCAAGGTCATACAGCTGGTGAGTGGCAGCCCTGGGCTCAGAGACCAGGGAAGAGTGAATCTCGATCTTCACTCTTGCTTTCTCTAGTTCCCACAGACCTCTGGCAGATTTTGCTCTCCTCCAACCATTTGAAGAGGGAGGGAGTTTGCTTGCCCCGTGTAGACTTTGGAGAGGGATTATGTCTAGTGTAGACACGGATGGCCAGACCATAGCATGACAGGACGCAGCACTTGACCCTGACGTAATACCAGCCTTTGGAGGAGTTGCTTCCCATAATGGCATGCTGGAAACATTCCATTTCTCTCAACAAGTAACCTTTTATTAGTTTGAGAGAGCAGCTAATATACCAGTGATTCAGTTTTGAAAAGCAGAATTATTTGTTTTTGAGAAGCTCACCACCCACCTGCGTGTTCCCTTCCGCTGAACCCCCTCCCTCCGCCTTTAAGACAGCAAGTTGCAGGGGATAAAACATAAGGCCCTTGTTAATTGCAAATTAATAGTGCCAGGAATGTATGCAGATGGCACCTGAAGTCAGTTGCTGACAGCATCATATTCTGGTTTCATTTTTCTTTTCTACAATTCAGCTGTGCACCAAGCCAAGACTGAGTGGTCTCAGGTTCTTGTTTAGGTCTGTTTATCTGTAGAAAATGCTGTCTTGGCCTACCTCTGTTCTTATCATACAAACTTGGTGGGTCTTGCTTTCATGGACTCGTGAACTGTAAATTGTTCCAAGCTCTGGTAGTCTGTGGGACACAGACATGAAACTTGCATTGGAAGACACTTGCTTAGCTAGGAAGTATTTGACTGCAGTAGTCTGCTCATTCTCATGAGGTCAACTATGAACCAATGTTGTAACAGGTCCACAGGGAACGTTTGTGCTCTGGTTGGCACTTGGATTATATTTATCCAATTATTTATTTTTCTCTTTTCTGAAGGCTTCATGCCAACTGCCAAAATTAATTAATTAATTAAATGCAAAATCCAAAATTTGTTGTACAGAATGATCATCGGACCAAACTGGTTGACCCAGGGAGAAAGAGCACGTGCCCCTGACTCTCGGGTGAGTGGGGAGAATGCTTTGAAACTCTGAGTTACAACACAAATAGCTTCATGGAAAGTAGCCACGAGTCAGGAGACCTAACTAATGGGCCCTCCTTGCAGGACAAGTGGCAGAGAAACTCAAGGTTGTGTTTTAGTGAGCTTTTATGGTCTCTGTGACCAAAAGGCCTGACAAGAAGGATGTAGAGGAGTAGAAGATTATTTGGGACTCACGGTTTCCGAGTTCTCGGTCCATAGATGGTGAGCTCCATTGTTTTGGGCCCAAGATGAGGCAGAACATCATGGTGGAAGGGGTGGAGGAGGAAAGAAGCTCAGGACATGGCAATAAGGCAGGAGAGAGAGAGAGAGAGAGAGAGAGAGAGAGAGAGAGAGAACGCTCTGTTCACCAGGGACAAAATATAAATCCCAAAGTCACCCCCCAGCGGCCCCTGTCCTTACCCCCTCCCCACGGCCTGCAGTTACCACCCAGTTAATCCACATCCGCAGACTGATCCACGGTTAGGTTAAACCTTTATAATGCGATTGTTTCACCTCTGAAGATTCCTGCATTGGCCCACACGTGAGCTTTTGGGGGATACTTCGTATCTGAACCATAAAATCATGACAAACCTCAGACTTTATTTAGAGTTTAAACGTATTTTTTCCATATTTCAATAACGAGAACAATGCCATTTGAGCCCATTTTACTGAAAAGGAAAAGAAGTACTGGGTGCCATGGTGCACGCCTGTAATCCCAGAGGGTCAGGAGGCTGAGGCAGGAGGATCTTGAGTACAAAGCCAGCCTCAGCAATGGGGAGGCCCTCAGCAACTCAGTGAGACCCTGTCTCTAAATAAGAAACAAAACAGGGCTGGGGATGTGGCTCAGAGGTTGAGTGCCCCCTAGTTCAATCCCTAGTTCCCCCATCAAAGAAAGAAGTGAGTGCCCCTTGGTTTCCCCACCCTGTCCAGTGTGGGCAGTCCTAGACACTGCCCATGATGGGGCTGTGGTCACCTTGGGAGACATGTTTCTTGGCTGTGATAGGAGCTTCTAGAGAGGAGGCTCGTCAGGCCCAGCTCCGTGTGGCCGTCTTAGATCTGGAGGGCAGCTGAGACGCAGACTTCCGATGGTTCTCCTTTGGTTCTTCAACTTTACAATGATGCAAAGGCAATTTGCATTCTGTGGAAACTGCACTTCAGGTTTTGAATTTTAAATGTTTTCCCTGGCCAGTGATGCTCTGTGATGCTCTTGTGCCGCTGGGCGGCAGCAAGCCCCAGCTCCTGTGGTCCCGTGATCTCAGGGAACACCGCCGCTCTTCAGTGTGCTGTGCTGACGAGCTAGGAGGCCAGCAGGTTGGGGCCGTTCAACGCGATTTCAACTTATGGTACCTTTGACCTATGGTGGGTTTGTAGGTCAAAACTGCCTCATGGCTGACAGCATCTGTGACTCCTTCTCCCTCGAGGCAGCAGTCCACCCGGCTCCCTCGTGCAGTCATCCGCACAGCTGGCCTGGGAATGGGGGTGCGTGCTCTGGGAGTACGAGAGGTCCATGGACCCAGGGCTGCGAGCGCACAGGGCAGTGAGGTCTTGGCAGCTGAATCCAGTAGCAGCAGGTGGCAGAGCTGAAGGGTGGGAAGGGTGGGCTCCCACCTTGCAGCAGGGGGTGGGGAGAACCTGCCCATGCCCGCCTCTCACCTTGTTAAAGTGGAACCAGCAATGGTCACCCGTGGGTGCTCATTGTTGGTGGCTACCCAAACTCCTGACCGGCAGGAGCACAAGCTTAAATTCCAGACATTCTTCCAGCAGGGTGTCCCAAGTGCCTTTCCATATATCACCCCCAAATCCCCTTTCCAATGTGATTCTTGTTTTGCTGTGTGGGTGCATCCCACCCAACCCCTCTACACTCTGAAGACAGTGTCCTCATAGATCCCCGGTGTTGTTAGTAATGGTGGAGTCTCAGCTCAGGCCGGGCCCACAGAGAGGCACTGTGGGCAGAGGACCTTCTGGGCCACTTTACTTCCCACCATCTGAGCTGTGCCTTTGACACTGTAAGGGCTTTTGTAGACCAGTATTGAGGACAGAGAAGGGACCGTGTGCCACTGCACACAGAGGGAGCTGCGGAAATGCGGGTTAGATCTCCAACATCCAATGCCAGTCCTGAGGGACTTCCTGAAAGATGTCGGTTCCCCAGATGGCACCTTCATGAAGGCCAAGGATCAGGGCTGTGGGGCATCAAATGAGCCCATCTAATGGCTGGACTCTATTACAGGATCCAGCTTACTGCATGACCAAACCATGGTGATCGTAGGTGTTTCTGATGGTGCATCTGCACCAGACACAAGCTCCTGAGCAGGCCAAATGGCAGCAGCAGACTTGGAAGCCGTAGCTGGCGAGGTCCAGGCCCCCTGGCAGGAGAGGCCTCAGGTCCCTGTGGCTGGGCCCCTGCTGGGCCATGCTGACCTGTGACTCTTTCCACCTTGGTTCTTGTTATCCCGCTTCTCTGTCTGGGCGTCCAGGACTCTTGGCTGTGGGAGGAAAGAGCTGCTGTTACCCACGTGCAGGCATTTGATACACAAATAGAGCTGGACTCGTCTTGACAGGACAAAGGCTTGGGACCTGGGTACTGTCCCTGAGGTTCTTCCCATCAAACACGCTTGGCAAATAATGGGACCTTGGTACCCTTTAGCCATTGAAAAATCTGAGCAGTGGGGGTTGGGCAGGAGTGGCCAGGAACCTCTCGGGGGAGATGGAGCCCGAGGGGTGAGGGTGCAGGGGCAGCGCTGCTGGGTGGGATGGAGCTGACCGAGGGTCTGACTTCTCCTCCCAGCCCTCACACGATTCCCTAGGAGCCCTGGCAAGTCCCTGAGGCCTACGAAGGTCAAGAAGTAGTATTTATTCTAGAGGACTGTCCCCTGGGGGTGTGCTTCATGGACTAGGGTCCAGAGATGCCAGATGGCATCCGCTGAGGAGAGGGCACTTCCTGCCAGTGGGCTCCCAGAACAGGGCGGGTGACAGCAGTGGCCATCCTCAGAGCCTGGCTCTTGTTCACTTCTTGGAGACTGGACAGCCTATTTGGCTCAAGGGTGTGCTCCTCCCTCTCCTTGTGCTGTCCTCAAACAGGTTTGGTTTGTTTTCACTTCTGGGGAGACAGAGGTGGCCCACGGGCTCCAGGGGCTGCTGTCCCTTCTCCGGAGGCTCCTGGAGACTTTGCAGGATCAGCTTCTCCCAGTTTACAGAAGGCCTTTGTGGGACGAAGACTGGCGGGTGCTGTAACCCCTCTTCAGTTTCACCCCGAGGAAGCCAGGCTGATCATTCCTGCTCCAGGCTCATGGTGAGGGTCCCTGGAGATCAGGGACTGAGGGTGCCTTTGGCCTTTTCAGAAGAACAGCTTCACGTGCCACAAAGGATCTTTCCCTTTGAAGGCGCTTTCCTGCTTGATTCATTCAGACGTTCTTTGAAATGACTTGGAGTGTGTCTTGGGACCAACCTTAGAGAGTGAGGTTTTTTTCCAGGTGCCTTTGTAAGACTGACCTTGGTGATTTTATTCAGGGACTGGGCAGAGTGAAGAGGAGGGGGGAGAAGAGCAGGAGGAGCAGGAGAATCCATTTGGATTTGCAGAGTGTTTAGCTCTGGGTGGGGATTCTAGTGAGGGCATCCTATTTCAAAGCAACTTTCTCAGGGCTCCAGGAGAGCCCTTAGCCGGTGTCATGGATCTGAACACATAACAACTATGTCTGCATGGTCTGTAGTTACAGTAAGGACATTTGCAAAGTGCTAAGTAATGTATGGGCCTATTTTCATTGGTATTGCATTTGGATCCTTTCATCAGTCCTTCAGTGCTGGTATTATTTGTATCCATCTTTAATATCCTTTTAAGATTATTTAAATGAGGTGCAGAAAGGAAGCACAGTTTATAATTTGCTCAAGAGGCAGAACCCATCTGCCCTGGTTCTGATCCTTCGCGTCTGAATTGCCCACCACGTGGCCCAGTTCCTCCAGGGCTTATTAAGATCTCCTGTAGAGATGAGATCTAACCACTCTGCCAAGGCCACAAGTGTGTGGACCCTTGGAGCCGTGAACTTGCTGACCCAATGGTCCATATCAGTGCCCGCCCTTGCTCAGCCACCTCTGAGGGTCTATACCTCACGACAGCCCTGCACAGCGGATCCTCCTCCTCTTCCTATTTTCAGATTTGAAAGTGGAGCATTAAGAAATGAAGGCATCTGGTCTCCGGTCAGACAACTAGCAAGTGATGGCTAGGTTGGCTTCCCGGGCAGTCCGTCCTGGGTGCAGGGCTGTCTGCTTGGTTTCTGTAGCTGAGTGCTGTTGTAGGGTAGGTCTGGCTGGAAGAGTGTGTCGTGCAGTCAGAGGGGGAACTGCATGGAGAGACATCCTCTTCCTTCCTCCTTCCTGCACCTGGTGCTTTAGATTCTGGGGTGGGATGTGGGGTTGGACTAAAGGGATGAGAGGCTGCTGTGTCCCTGGTCAGGACAGCCTGGCAGACGGAGGGCCCAGTGGTTTTGGCCTTCCTTGTACCTGGCACGTTGGAAGTCTGCTCCGCATCAGGCCTTCTCTCAGATGGTGCAGGCAGGCTGGGTGGGCAGACCTGGGCATCACCTGCACCCTAGGCTGGAGCCCCAGAGTGGGCTGCTCAAGGAGCTGGGCAGTCAGCCCAGTTCATGTACCACCCTCCAACACCCCTGGGTCACATTTCCACACAAGTACTCTAGCTATCGAGGCCAGTCCTGAACATAATTTGAAGGCACTCTAGAGAGTGCTAGAAATCTACCCAATCCGGCATAGGAAAGTTACACCATTATGGCTGCAATTCGGCTGCTGGTATGGCAGCCCCTTGCGCTGGTCGTATATAAAGTCAACAGCCCCAGCAGCCCTAACAGCACCATCTCTATGGGCATCTCTAGGGCAGTGCTAGTGCCCTGCTGCGTGTTCAGGTCAGTTGTGTGCTCTGTGCTGCCTTTCAACACTCAAATTCAACTTGAAAGTGTTTTTTTTTTTTTTTTTATTTACTGTGGGGTGGAAAAAGTGCTGTTGGGGAAAAAATCATCTTACTGGCCAATTAACAGATAAGGGTCTGCCCTGCCCATGCAGTGCCAGGCAGAGGTAAAAATTCAGTCTCTTTATCACAGAGAAGTCTTTCTCCCAAACCAGGGAAATGATACAGGTTGGAATATGGGAATGGTTTCTCCTTTTCAATGTGTTTTTCAAGTTTGAGATCTAAAACTCAAATTGAAATTGACATTTATTTGTAAATCACAACCCTCTTCTCCTTTAGAGATATATACCATGTTTATTAAATTTTTATGAGAATTTATGAAGATGCCCCAGGAAGGAGAGTTATGCTTGTGATAGCAGAGAGAACCACGAGGCTATTTCTAAATAGCGTTTTCAGCATATTAATTGTGACTTAGATAACAGTCCTATCTCTTCAGGGCTTCTCTTTGGGTTCAACATCAGAGCTGGCAAATTAATACAGTCATTATACAGCCGAAAGCTGTATCACTTACCAGTTCATTAGTGTTCAAGTCAAAATCCACACTTCTACCCATCTCTCCTGGGTTATGAGCTAGATAGGGAAGCTTATCTCCGTGCAGAATGATCTCTCTGGCTTCTCTTTCCCCTGCATCGAAAAAAGTGGCCCGTTGTGTTCTGTCGATTTTCATGTTAATATGTCCTGGGCTGAAGAGCTGGTGGGGCTGCCTTGGGTGCTCCACCCTCTTCTTCTGCTTTGCCACCTGTCCAGGAGGTAGAGGAGGAGCCCTGGTAGCCTGTCCTTCTCCAAACCTCAAGCCCTGTAAATGACTAAGCTTCACCTTTAACCAGAGTATTGGGCTCAGTTTAGCGCTCAGGAGGGCACCCTGTCTTGGAAACGTGGGTCCTGCTGAGGGGGCTGCCCGACAGGGGGGCTGCAGGCTGCTCAGACTTGCTTTGTACATCGTGGGCCTTTCTCTTTCTCTTTGTGGTGGTGCTGGGGATTGAACCCAGGGTCACGTACATGCCAGGTCCATGCCCTACCTCGGAGCTACGTCCCCAGCCCTGTGAGATTTCAGCAATCTGTGATAAAAGGGACATACCAAATCCCAGTTTCTCACGGATCAGCACACTTCAAACCAAGCACAGCTTCCATGCAATTGATTTTGCCCTTATTCTAACACTTAGCTTTAAATGAATTTGACTAAACAATATTTTATCTAAACAAATAATGGGGCACACTTGAGTTCAGAATCTTAAATGCCTTTTTCTTTAGAACACTGAGGGGGGACAGTGGATCATTCTTGATTCCCAAGTGGACTACTGTCTACCCCAATAGCTGAGCAGCATCCTTCATTTAAGAGTTTTCCTCTTGCCTGCCTGCGCTGCCCCCGTCTTTACCTGATGCCTTAGGAAGTTTAGAGGCCTGTGAACGTGGGAGGCTGCGGGGTAGAATCACCCTCAGAGCGTGCTTCAGACGGAGCACTTTTCCCTAGAATTTTTCAGCAGCCAGAGAAACACAGTATTTCGGGTGCTGTCTGCCTGCTAGGGTTCCACTCCTACGACCCAGGGAGAGAGTCCAGGGAAGGCGCAGCTGGCTGCATGGGGAAGCCGGGCCGAGCACGTTGGGGGACAGAATCTCAGCACCTCTCCGAGACCCATGTGTGTGCTCTTGGCTGTGAACACATGACGCTCACCTGTTTGGGTGCTCGGGACTCCCCGTTCCAGGACACCACCTGCATCCCAGCATATGACTTCGCAGCACGCTTTACTTTCTTCTGATTGAATTAATCCTCTGCGTGCTCGAGGACTGGGCCTCTCAGCGCATCAGTGTGAAGCGCATTTGTTTCTTATTTAGAGAACCACGCTCTTTCATTTCCAGCACTGCTCATCGTATCAGTTCCTTTTCTAGAGAGACAATGGTTCGAGGACCCTCTCTGGAATTTGACTCTGCGCCACCATGTGCTGTCGTGGACTGTGAGAATGTCATCCGTGGGGACTCAATAAGAGGACTTTCGTGAGTCTGGTTGGATTCATTTTCAAATTTATCCAATGGCAAAGCATTCTTTTAAAATGAAGGCAGGTTCAATTCAGCAACCCAAGCTGGTGCCAATGTGCTGTGGCTCCGTTGGTAATTCTCTGCAGATGGAAGTATTTACAGCTTCTCTGAGCTCACTGCCCTGAGTTACGAGGAATGAGATGCTAGTTGGTTTTCTCAACATTGTGTTTTTCTCTGATTTCAGTCTAGAGGGGCCGCAGGGCTGCGTGGGGATTGTGACTTTGTGGAGTCCACCCTGACCCTGGCTTCTCAGTCTCCTCGCTGTGGACCTGGCAGGACAGCCAAGATGCCTTTTCTTGCTGTGTGAGATGCCTCCTGTGGAGGTCTGCTCTGTTGGGCCATCAGAGCACAGGGCTGATGTTGTGGGCTTGGGTTTCGTGCAGGTGGGAGCATCCTCACGAGCAGACACAGAGCTGTCTTCTTCAGCAGAATCATTCAGACAAAGTGGTTGTGGTTTTCTATTTCCCCCTCTTGTTGAGAAAAGAAGGGGGTGAAACAGATGGTTTTATGTGTCTACTCAAGACACCTCCCCAGCTGCATTATTCTGGGACATGGTCTCTCCATCCATTTGAAGAGGACAAAGGCCCTGCAGGGCTGTCAGGATGCTAATGGATAGGTCTTATCAATACCTGCCCGTAAAGCAAAATCCACTCCGATTTCTACACTCTTCCTCCTCCTGCTCCTCCTCCCCCGTTGAAATCAATCAGGTCCCGACTCCTTGGGATGCTGCAGTGCCTTTGCCAGAAGCTGGATCAAGCCCCAACTCTGGGCATCTTGAGTCGGATCACACTCCTCTGTGGTTCCCTCGTTAGGGAAAATTTAAACACCAGCGACTCCAGCCTCCTCCCCCTCAGGTGGAGCTGAGGGTGGCCGGTGCCTCTGGAGTGTTCAGGAGGTAGCACACCAGGGCCAGGGCCAGGGCCAGGGCCAGGGCAATGCTCTCCGCGTCCTCCTGCTCACAGCCACTCCACCATCCCCACAGTGTTGTGACCCCCGTCTTTCTGTTCACGGCAATCAGCACCGAGGCTCCCCTTGTGCCAAGCACGTGGGCTCCCGTGCTTCATGCTGGCTTCTGGCCTGCGTCTACCTGTGTCTTTCCTCTTGCCTGAGGTTTTGTCAACTGGAATGAAGCCGAGGAGGATGAAGACATTTCCATATCCACCACGAGTTAAGGAACCACAGAGATGATTAATTTTCCTATGATGATTACTCTCCTCCTTCTGAATTTTAGTGGGACAACTGGCTTCTTTTAGCTTATTGTAAAAATTACTCTCCAGAATATCCCAAAATTTAACTTGGTGAAGACTTTCCTTTCCCTATAAAAATTCCTGAGAGGTAGGAATTGGGGTCTACTAGTGAAAATCAGGGTCCATAAAGTAACTGTTCAACTACCTTGTGTGGAAGGGAATCTGGTGGGCCAGACGTCAACAGGGGGCTGAGCGTGAGCTGTGCCTCCTGGTGTCTGTCAACGGCCCCAAACAGGGAGACTGAGCTGGTGTCCTAGGAGCCTCTGTCTGGCCCGTCTTAAGGAAAGGGACCTGGGACATCGCGCAAAGAAGGTACTCATTCGTGTCTGTTGAGCAGGCACCTTGTGACTGGATCAGGGACAGTCCCCGTGACTTCAGAAGCTGTATCCTGATGCTCAGAACATACCAGAACCCCTGTCACAAACAGCTCAGTTCCTCCTGCTTCACTGTCCCCGTCGCCTTGATTTTAAAAATAGGTGCTATTGAAGCTTTGGAGTCCCTGACCAAGCAGGCGAGTGGCTGTGTCTGTTCCCGGCTCTGCTGTCCCTGTATGTCTGCCTGGCTCCTGTGACCTTCTTTCCTTCCTTCCCCTCAGGAAGATGCCTGCTGCGTGCGGACCCCGTGGGGGTGTCGGGAGGGTTTCAGGAGTGAATACAACTCTCTTGGGTTATAATACGATGCTGCCAACTACTTTGAGGCACAGGGATGAAAGATGCCATGTGAAAGAGCATTGTTATTACATTTTGTTAAGAATATGGATCAAAGGCTGGCTATACAGTAAGTGCGAAATGTTAATTATTGTTATAATATCATAACAAAGCAGATGCCGGGATGCTCGATCCCATGAGAAAACCTATTATAATAAGCCAGTGTGAAATGTACACATACAAAGATATTTGGCAAGGAAGCAGATTTGGTTTTGAAATTTCAATGAACAATTAAGTAGAATAAAAAATAACTTTTAATGCTATGAAAAATATAAGTGTCTTGACAACTCTTTTCAGCAAAATAAGAAGCTGGCTTTTCCCCATAGAAAGGGGCAGCATGATTGCTCCCACTTCGCCCTCCCCCAGCAGAAAACGGGTTTGTGGCATCCTTGGATACAGAAGGCAAAAAGCAGTATTTTTCCTTACAATGACCTCTAAAATAGCTCTTTATGACAGAGGCAGAATTGGGAGGGGAGAAATGTCTAAATCTATAATACAGCTACGACTAAATCTGTTTTTTCTGAACTTCAGATGAGTTCTTGTTCTACAGCCTGTTTTTCTGTCCTTCTCCTAACGTAAGCTCTGGTTGATGATACGGAGTGGACATCAGCTTTCATATCTAGAAAGCATGTCCACCATGGAACAGAGCTGGGGAAGGAGGAGGAGAGGGAGGGAAGGCTGGGGAGAGAGGAAGATGGATTTAGGAAGAGCACCCAGGAAAAACCAAAACAGAACAAGAAAGCAAGTTCAAGAGGTAGCAGCTCATGTGCCCTTGTGCCCATTCACGAATGGAGAGTGACCTCATCTAGCATGGTGACCCCTTCCCAAGAAGATGGTGACCAATGGATACCCAGCTCCTGGGGAAGGGAAGCGTGTGTTTGCACGGAGGCACGTCTTACTCTGCGAGGAAAGGAGAGAGGAGAACTGCACATCTCAGAGCAGATTTGCAGTAGACTGTGAGCCCTCAGTTGACAGGACCACAGCTGGATTATAATCAAAATCACATTGGCTTTGCCTCCAGGGCCATGCGCCCAACGAGCGCCAGCCACCTGCCTGCTGCCAACTCCTTCCACACTAGCTTATGCTCTTCCTTTCTAACTTGTTTTCATTATACTTTCAGAAATGCCTCTGTTATTAGGAACCCACACGCTCCCTACGTGTGGGTCAGGTGGGTCACGTTTTCCCTGGCAGGAAGGGGAAAGGGTGGGAGGAGAGACACAGTCAGCAGACTTCCCTGGGATTCGGTTTGGGGTGAAAACGAATCTAGACTTTGTCCTTAAGAAAGTGTTCAGGATGACACGTGCTAGAGCCAGGGGAAAGCACTGCCTCTGCGCCCGTGGTCTTCTAAGGGAGAATCTCCAGAGATGCCTGGTCACTGGAAGGAGCAGCCGCGCCAGGTGACGTGTGTTGGCCTGGGCTGGGAGAAGCTGGACTTGGGGACCACTGGGGACCGTGAACATCCCTTCTTTCTAGGGATGTGGTGGTTGTTTTTCCTGCCCTTGTGATGCCAAAGAGATTTCCGGAGTGCTTTTGGGAACTGGAAAGGAAACCTTGGTGCTGGATTTGGGGGATCAGAGAGAGTGAGGGGTGAGCACGAGGACAAGCCCAGGGAGGGCCCCCTGCCTCAGTGCCCCTCTCTGGTCCCACTGGATCCTCGCTTCTTGGCAGGTAATTCCCAAGAAAAGAGTGCCAGAGCTGCTGGGCAGCAGAGCAGAAGCCCGCGGGACGCCTTCTTGTCCCCAGGACTGACAGCTCTCTCGCGGCCTGTCAATTAGCAAGTGGAGCAGAGGCTAGAGACTTGCTTGAGGATTTATTTGGGGTTTGCTTCTGGAGCTGTTCCATTCATCTCACGGCAAACACCGTGGGAGAGCAGCTCCTGGAGCCAGGCCGGGGGAGATGAGGTGGACAAGCCCAGGCCTGCTCTTGCCTGCTGGTGGCCCAGCGGGAAGGAGGCCCAGCCTGGGAGTCCACATATGCAGAGGGTTTTCAAGGCCTTGAGTTGAGAGGCCAGAACAGGCGCCCGGAAGTCAGGAAACCTGCCGGAGCGCGCCACCCTTCGTCTCAGTCTTCCAGGGGAGTTGCTGAGCCCCTCGGCAGTGCAGGCTGGGGAAGAAGACACCCGGACAAAGTGAGGGCGAAGAGGACCACTGCTGGCTTCAGGGACAGCAGGAAGCTCTGAGCGGTGATGCTTTTCCCACAGGGAGAGCAAGTGGGTGGAAATGGCTGGGAAAAGGTCAAGCAGACTTTGTATTCAGCATTTTGGGTTGAAGTGTTTTCCCCAAATTCATGTGTCCCAGGCCTCACCCCAGCACCTGGGCCTGCAGCGGTCTTTGGAGAAAGAATCCTGACTGGGACCATGAGCTGGAATGAGTCTAGGAAGGGCTCTCGTCCAGGACAGGTGTGCTCCTAAGCGGAGATCTGGACCCAGAGCCAGGTGCACAGTGGGAGCAGCGTGGAGGGCCACAGCTCTCAGGAAACAGAGGGACAACTGCAGGGGAGGGGGAACAGCTGTGTCCCAGGGAGGGATGGAGACGGCAGACCCAGACACGGGCCCAGGCTGGGCTCCCTGGAACGCAGGGCCCTGCCTGCCCACCGCTCCACCCCACCCAGGTGCCCCAGGAGTAACCGTGAGTTTAGTAGGAACACCTGACCCCCTGCGGAGCCACCCCGAGGCCCCCAAAGCCAGGAGGAGATGCACATGAGGACCCAGAGAAATCAAAGCTTCTGGTTCTTGTGTCTGCAATACCCACTCACCTGCACAGCCTGCTCCTCTCTAGCACAGCAGCAACCCCGGGCTCTTCTGTGTGGTGTCACGGGCCCGGGTTCTTCCCACCGCACAGATGCCAAAGTGTTTCCACAACGTCTTTCTAAATGACCAGAACGAAGGGAGCCCCAGACTGATAGCCCCGGGCTCCCCTGGCTGTGACCTGCTTTCTGCTCGTGGCGTGCCGATGGTGTTGCAGACACGTGGTCCTGTTTGTCATACTGATGTGCGGGGCACTGGCGAGGGCAGTGGGTGCATTCTTAGGAGACAGTCACGCAGGGCGGCGGTTGGAGCTGAACTGGACCCAAACCTGTGATGTCCCGAGCCCCGCGCTTCCCACCTCGACACGTGGCTTCTGTGGGAGCCTCTGCTCCGGGAGGTGCAGCCCCACAACGTGGTAAGAGTCTCGGAGCCCACCCTGCCGTCCACGTTTCCTCTGATGCTCAGGCCAAGGCGCTGCACTCATGAGAGGGTCCAAGTTCATAAAGACACGCTGCAGAGAAACCCAGGAGGAAGGGACCTGTCTCCCAGCAGCTGTGGGTTCCAAGGAGTCGGTGGAGAATGGAGAGACGCGGGGTCTCCAGCCAGGTCGTGACTTAACTGGTATTTCATTTAAAATGGCTTTACTAAGAAGAACCAAGTACTTGGGTCTTTTCTGGAGGAGGACTGTGCACCCACGTGTTGGGCCCCCTAGTCCAGTGGTTGGAGCTCCCAGGTCCATGGCAAGCCCCACCCACTGCTTTTCCAACTAAAATGCTGAGAAGAGAAAGAAAGAAAAGCCCACAACATTTTCCTAACATTATTCAGCCACTCATCATCCAGAGCGTGGCGGCGCATGAAATTATAACACAGGGGAGGCTTGGCTACTGTCTTGAGGAGACTGAGATGAGACCCAGCGAAAGGAGGCCTCCAGCTTCAGCTCCGCCAGGACAGGGCAGCCACCAGAGAAGCCGCCAGACACGGCCACTGTGGGTCCACCTGGACATGCTTATTGACTTTCCTGGTTCATTTATGTCTCTGTCTTTGGATACTCAGCCTGGGAGGCGGGTAGAGGGTAGAGTGGCCTTGGACAGTGGAGGTGCTGAGCCTTGGGCTGGGGAGGGTGTGTGAGCTGGAGTGAAGGGACACGGGAATTGGCACCAAGTCGGTGTAACTTGCCCAGGGACGGCGCGTGTGCCTGAGGCGTGTGTGTGGAGAGACTGGGCGGCTGCTGGATGTTTCCAGAGGCTCTTCGCCTGTGTCCTGCCCCACGGATGGAAAATATTGCTCTGGACGACTGTTTGAGGCTCTGGTGTGGCCATCGCCCAGGAGCAAGAAGGGAGGCTCCCGGAGGTGTCTTGCTTTGGGTGCACTGAGTTCTTGTTCCCCCTGGTTTCTCTCCGGGCTTAGCTCTTCTGGGTGACCACATTCACTCTGGGTAAGGACATAAAATGTCATCTTGGGGTGAAACTCTTTTCTTTGGAGAAGTTTGTCTTTAGAAACTTGTTTCCCTGTTTCAGTAGCAAAGGAGGTTTAGCTACAGAAATCCAGTTTTCTAAACACAAGAAGTGATGAGTCTCCTTTTCTTTAGAATCCCTTATGCAAAAATCTACCACAGAGGTATTTATTTATAAAATAAAAACTATAAAAGAAACATTTCCACTGGGCCTGATAAATCTAAAGAGGGTAAAGGGGAGGACGCTTCGAGGGGACGTGCCATGGAGTTGACCTGGTTTAAAAACCGAGCAGCGGGGTGAGATGTCTTCTGATCTCTGGGAAACTCAAGGGTGGCACCCTGAGCGGTGGAGTCCCCTACAGGACTCTGCGTTGAGGCTTAGCAGGTGGCTGCACTCTCCCCGCAGGCAAGTCCCTGCCTAGTCAGAAGCCAGCTCACCGCAGGAACATTGACACCACCCTCAGCCAGGCTCGGCCACTGCCAGCGCCCTGTCCTGGCGGCAGCGATGTGCCTGTCAGCACGTCGCTCCCGACCTCTAGTCTTACCCTGAAGCTCTTGGGTGACACAGGCCCCTGGGAAAAGCTCGGATTCATGAGGGCAGCTCACTGCCAAAAGCCAGGCTGATGCTGGGGGCCACACTCAAGGGCGCAGCAATTAGGGCCATTAGATTGTGCCCATGGATGGCCCTCGGCAGGGTTCCAGCAGGACATTGCTGCCTGTCCCAGGATCTGGCAGCAAGTGGGATTCCAGATGCACTGTTTTTCCCCAAAACCTCCCCCAGAAAAGCTGGTGGTGAGCCCCCAAGCCCTAAAGCTCGCTGATGGCTTCAAAAAAGGAAAAAAAAAAAGAGCCACATTCTGCTTTTCCTTTCTCAAACACACACATTGTCAGATGAAGAGTCTCTTTTGCTTGAAGAAAATGTCATTGCTAAGTCCTGCAGCTAAATGCAGAACTCTTGGGAGAGAAAATAAGGATCTGATCACATCTCTCACATAAAGCTAGAGAAAATACACTGGAAAATTCCTGGTGGCCGAAACGAAGTTTGGAAAGTCAGGAACTTCCAAACCAAACACGTCTCCTCACCCAGCCTCTGCTGAGTAGCCTGGCGGACTGACCGGAGCGTAGGCTTCTGGTACATTCCAGGCTTGGCATGCAAGTGAGCGCGGGCATTCCTGGGGGGCCAGGAAATGACGTTTCCCTGAGAACTAGGCATGGCTGCGTGGAAGGATCCATCCTCATTGCTCCCAGGAAAGCTCAGTACCTCAGCAGACGGATTCATTTACTTTGTCAACGTCTGTGTATGGAGCTTTTGCTGGTTGACAGGCCCTGCTGGAGTCCTGGGATGCGGGAGTGAAGGACACGGCCTTGCCCTCTTGCTTGCATTCTGTGTAGGGAATGGACTGGATTAAAAATGAGACGTGGTTCATTCAGCAGGCACTGAGCCTTTGTGCCAGGCCCCCGGGGAGGAAGGATGGGCAGGGTGTGGGACGGTCAAGGCCTCTCTGTGCATAGGTGTATGTGTATGTGTGTGTGTGTGTGTGTGTGTGTGTGTGTGTCTTTGGGGGATGAGGACGGAGCACACCTGTTGCCAAGAGTGCTGGAGGACAGGGTGAGGCAGGAGGCAGATGGCCTCAGGCTGCCGTGGGAGACCTGAGATGCCCGAGGCCCTTGGGAGGTCTCCTTGGGAGGTCTCCCTGGGGCATACCCTGGGGTAGCAGATGCCCAGGGCCCCTCTCCCAGCCTCCTCGCCTGGCCTGGTCCACACAGCAGGTGGAAGGCCCAGCTCCCGCAGGGGCAGCTTCCTTTTCTTCCCCCCAGTCCCCTAGAGCCTGGGGTCCTCAATCCACTTCCCTCTGTCCCTGGCCTCTGTCACCCCACTGTGCACAGCATTGGCTGGATTCCTTCTCACCTCTGAGAGTGGCCATGGTTACACTCACTCCAGCCACAGAGGCAGCGTCGGGGCATGCCCCCCTCGGGAAAGGCATGACCCTCTGTGAGGGCATTCCCTGGGCGAGGCCCATCATTTCTGGAAAGGGGTACATGAAGACCCACACCCAGATCTTCCTGCTGCCATTTTCTCTGAGCCTCTCATGTTAACTCTTCAAGTCCAGGAGTAGGCAGGACACAGAGCGTCGGGTCACTGGGTCCCAAGCTTTTGAGCATTGGGATGGGACAGGGTGGGGCTGGGAGCGTGCAGTGTGGACTGGCCCTGCAGTGGGGTGCTGAGGGGCTCAGGCTGTCAGGAAAGGCCTCATCTGGATCCCTGTGCTGCTCAGAGGTCAAGGGAGGAGACAAACCTGAGCCCTGAGGTCATGTACCTTAGGAATTCATCGAGGTTTGAAGGTCGCACCCGAGCTGTGGTCCACGTAGGGGTGGCCCCGGCAGTGTGGGATCAGAGAGCTTGGGAGGTGCAAGTGTGGAGGAGGCCTAGGTAGTGGTCTGGGTGGTACCTGAGTCTGGGGCTGGAAGGAGATGGTTGAGTCAGGAGACAAGCCACATTTGATGTCCCGTGCCTGCCATGTGAACAGCCCAGACGTGTTTCTGGTGACTTGGCATAGGGAAAACACCGTTTTGTCAGAGTTCTGGTCCCTGCAGACCTACCTGCCAAGTGTACCCACAGTCCCATGTGCTTTCAGAGGACAAGGACGATGGTGACCTTCCCCACCTACACCTAATTTGGTCCTGAGTGTAAATGTTTGTGAGAAAAAAAATCAGTGTGTTATTTAAACTATAGTATTTATACCCACTCAGAAAACTACACATGGAAACCACAAATTTATTTGCCATTTTGGAAAATTTGGCCTTTAAAGGGCATTAGCAAGAACATTGTGCCATTAGCACAGATTGTTTTTAAAACACTTGAAAAGATCCAAATCCTACTGAATTTTGGGGCCAAGTAGATTGAAACTGTGTCTTGAATCCAGGCTGTTTGCAGCTTTATCACAGGCACATAGAGGAGTGACCATGCCTGACCACACAGACAGGTGTGTCCAGACACCTTGGACCTTAGATCTGGTAGGAAACGTCTGAGGGTCAGGGTCGTCAGGGTCAGGGTCCTCCAGTCCTGGGGATGAGATCTTGGAGCTGGCCTTGCTCTGGTGGGTCCTGTGGGGCTTAGATTCGAGTCTTCCTCTGTTCTGAGAGCTCTCTGGGCCCAGCTCATCTTTTCCCTCCATAATAAGGAGCAGTTACTGAGAGTGCACTGTGTGCCTGGCTCAGCACTTCACATCCAATATCTTTATTGAAACACGTATCGCGCTTCCATCACAGATGAGGAAACTGAGTCCCGTAAGGGTGCAGGTGTCCCTCAGGTGAGTGAGGTCGGCATGTTGGTCCTGGGTCTTGTGGGCCCTTGAAGTGTTCCAACCACATTGTCACTTTCTGTCGCTGATGAGCAAAAGGAGCTTAAAGGAACCCTCCTTTCTTGGGCCTCACAGCCAGCGACTCGAGACACGGTTCTGCTGCCTCGTGGTGTCTTTCTGGGTAGGCCATGGGGGGTTGATGGGTCCCTCCTCCCAACTCTACTGGCACATGGCCCATATTCATCCCATGTCTGCATGCCTTTCTCTCCCCTCTGCCTGTCTAGGGTTTCCTTGGGGGCACAGTCCCTGAATTACTTCTGTCCAACCACTGGGGCAAAGTGGGAGTTCAATAAATATTGGCTGAATGAATGTGACTTCTCCTCACTTAGGATGAACAGGAGGAGAGAGACGCACGGAGAGCCCCCCGGGGCGTGGCCGGCTGCCATCCTTGTCCCCACTTCCCCTGTATACTCAGGACATTTGTCAGAGCAGGGCACATAGACCTGGGTCTGAGGATTATTTTGAGTGTTAAGTTCCAATAAGATCAAATATTCTGATTTGAATTATTTTATGAGATTGATGTAGGAGCTGTGTGTTGGTGACCCTACTGCCTCTCAGTATATGCCATGAAAGAAGACGGTGGCTTGCTGCTGGCATCTACCATCTGCATGTGCAGTCTGGTTCCTGTCCCAGGTGACCTAGCAAGGCCACCACAGAGGTGAAGAGCAGAGGAAGATGTGGAAAGCAGAGGAATGTCCCAACTGTCCATCGAGAAGGGCCGAGGATCAAGTTCAACAGTGAAGGGGATGTTGCCTGAGAGACAGAGGCTGGCAGAGCAGAGAGGGTGGTGTCTAGGAGCCCTGCCTACTGAGAGCGAGAGGCTGACAGGGGAGGTGAGATGGTCTGGGCCCAGGCAGGGGTGTCCAGAGCTCCCTCTCCTTATCCTTGGGCTGAGCAGTCTCTCTCCTGCCGCACTGTGAGGGACGCAGAGGAAGGGCCACTGTTTGAAAGCGGGCGGGCACAGCACTATAACGCAGCGGCCAGGCTGGAGCCCAGGAATCTGTTTCCATCCAGCACTCAAGGTCCGTGGTGAGGATACAGTGCCTGTCGTTGAGGGTGATCTGGGCAGAACCTTTGGTATGTGACAAAACCGCCGTCTGGGGAGAGTCCCGTTCTGGGGTCTGAGACCAAGGGGTCCAAGAAGGAAAGCAGCTGTGCAGGAGGTACTTCTACAGGGGAGGGCTGAGTTCTTCTAAAGGGCGGATCCTAGAAATGGGGGTTTCAGTGGAGAGCTGTGGTGCCAGGTGGGGTAAAAGCTCTGGGGAGGGAGCTGGCTGGGTCCAGCCCAGGGGGACAGCTGGGGACCCCACCCTGCAGGCCACAGAGCAGCCCTGAGTGGGGAAACTCGTCTCCAGAACATGGATGTTATTTCTGGTCCTGGATGTACGTTCCCTCTTCTACCCCAGACCTTCATCTAAGCCCTGGCCAGGGCCACGGTAGAACTGGGGGCTTGGACCCCTGCCACCTTGCAGTGGGGCAGCCACGGAGGGCTGAGAGGGTGAGCTCATCTCTAGAGCCAAGACTGAGCAGTTTAGAGCTGCGGAAATTACTCTGTCACACCCTGAAGGCTAGGAGTCCAAATTCAAGGTGGCCTCAGGCCGCTCTCTGCAGCTCCAGAGTCTGGAGTGAAAGAATTCCCCACGCAAAGACACTTCGCCGGGAGAATTCCAATTTTATTGCAAAAAGCAGTGTGCTTATATAGAACTAAGGGGGAGATGGTAGGGCTTAGATAAATGGCAGGCAACCAGTTTATTGGCAAGTTCTTTCAGATATCAGCTCTGGAGCCCAGGAGTTAGTTCTCATTGGGGCTAAGGTTCCCCGCCAGCGAGATTTGAAATTGGCGCCGGCGGGAGAGTTCACACGGGCGGGAACTTTTCGCGCCACTGCAGAAAAGAAGAAGGTAGGAAGAAGAGATGCTTAGGCGCCATGTTGGGGTTTTTTCTCTGGGGTATGGCTGCCGTTTATACTTTTCCCAACATGGAGGTGTTGGTGTCCGTGGTGTCCTGTGGTTGGCTGTTGTGTCCTCTGCCTCGGCTGTCACGTTGCTTTTCCCTGCGGGTCTGTCTCCTTATCCTTGGAAGGACACCAGTCCACTTGGATCAGGGCCCATCCTAATGACTTCACTTTAACTGATTACATCTGCAAGGACCTTATTTCTAACTGAGGTCACATTCACAGGCCTCGGGGTCTGGCTTGCCCACATCCAGTTGAAGTCATGGTTACCCACAATGGATGTCCAGTGTCTCTCCTTCCATGTTTTCCTCTCTCAGAATCTTCGGAAATAGTTTGGAGGAGATGGAAGTTCCAGAACTATCAGCAACCTGTGAGGTTCTGGTTTGGGTGCTTTCATAGGACATTGTAAGACAAGGTGATCCCCCATGAACCTGTGTGTCATGAGCGGTCAGTGCTCAGCGCACATTTTATCAAAAGAAGAAGCCGACTTCACTCGCATGTGGCCAGGTCCATCAGCAGTGCAGGATTCGGGTCTGGCTTGTCCAGGGCGAGATGTCTACATGCAGAGACACTTAATTAACGCTTCCTCCTCCACACCGTTCAACGAAGTTTCTCAGCCTGAAGGGCTGCTAGGCAGAGGCACAGCCCCATTCTGTTCCCCAGGTTAGGAGAAAGGAGTGATGCAGGACACCGTCCCCCACACTAGCAGCCATGGGGTTCGGACGTGGGTCACATCCTGATGCCTGCTTGATCATAAACACCTGGCTCCTGAAGCAGCCGCCATTTGTTTCATTTTTAAAGACCTGGGTGGCGAATTTAAAATTCAAATTCTTGTGAACAGCAGAGAGAAAGTAGCTATAAAAGTGTTTTGGACCACAGTGTTTTAAATGAAGGTTAATTTTCTGATAAAGTAGGAAATGAAGGAAAAATTATCTCTCTGCACGCAAGCGTGGCTTAGAATACTATAGCCCAATTAGATGTTCTGATTGTACAAACAATCAGCCTCATGTCTTGTTAAACTTCTCCTCTTCAAATTATGAAGCTTTTCTCCACTAAGATTAGCAGGGGTGCTGGGGGTATAACAGATAAAAGATCCATCTGAGCAGGAGGAAAACGGTAACTTGAGAAGGCACAAAAGCAAATGAACTCTCTAGAATCCCATGGTGTTTCCAACGTTATTAAAAGTTGCCCAGCATGGAAATGAACTCCCAGACTCAGAGCAGAGAAGTGATTGTTCTTTGTTTTTCTCCCTAAGTTGTGGAGCACTTTACTCAGGGGATCTGCCCAGGCACAGTGCACGTCCAGCCTGTCCGGCCACCGATGCGCACTGGTGTCTGCGAGTTGCTCTTGGAGTACAGAATGCTCATTCCATCAGAGCCGGGTTGGGGTGAAAGAGAAGCAAAGACCATTGGGATTTCCTAATTTTTGCTACAAACTGAATTTGGTAGCTCGGGTTTTAATCAGCATTTCATTTCTTCTGACTCATTCCCACTGTGCCTGGGTTGTATCCAGAACAAGGAGACGTGCGTAGTGCTGTGTCTCTCCATGCTCAGGGCTGTGGTGAGGCTGCAGAGCGTGCCGGCGCCTGGTGGGTTTGCTCACCAGGGAGCGTGGTCTCGGTGAGGGGTTGGGTCCGTTTCATGTTTCCCTCCCTCATTCCTGCTCTGGATGCAGGTTCTCCATTGCCAGGGCACCGCCCATGGCCATACCTACCATGGGCTCCCCTTCCTCTGAGCTCCAGCCCAAGTCCAGCCCTCCTGCACAAAGCCTCCTGCTCTGCCAGATGATTTCCCCCCAAACCCACTGTGGGGCCTGGGGGTCGGGCAGGACAGTTTCACCTCAGTGTGGTTCTCATTTTGCATAACCAAGGACTGTCTGAAAGCTGTCCTGTCCTGGTCATCTGACACTATAGTTTTTTTTTTTTTTTTTTTAAATCAAAAAGATATGTGTTGTGGCTTCTAAATTTTTGGTTTTCAAAGGATATTCCCGGACCTGGCAGTAAAATTCCATAAATTCAACTGAAATCTGTCATGTTTATGGTGGGATTGTTAAAAAGCCGTGAGCATTGTGGATTTATGACTCTGTGCTCACATTCAGCTGTCTGCTGCTTCTGCTTCTAGGTCTTTCTATCCTGTGTGAGACAAATTTTATATTTGTGGGTGAGATCATTATAAATCTTTTATGCACCGCAAGTGTCATTTTAAATGTTTGCAAGCGTGCAAAACGAGGCCCGCGAGGTATCTGCTGCATTCCATGGAATATGTCCTGGGATACTAGCAAAAAAAACAAACCTCCAGATTTCCCTCAAACCCAAACCCAGATCTTGACCTCTGTGACTGCTGCCAGCCCCTGCTGAAGAGGGGAGCCCGGTGACAGAGCTGGACTCCGCCAGTGCTGGTAAGATCCTCTTCTTTTTCGAGTTTTACAAAAACAACCCTAATCTGCCGCCATCTTTCTAAATGTCCCTCACAGTGTCTGGTGAGTCCAGTGAGAAAGGAAAGGCTCCTGCACAACTGGACTTGGTGTCTCCCTTTGTGTGAACCAACAGGAAGAGCCACCTGAGCTGGCCCCTGCCACGTGATATCTTGGAAATGTGACCCTGAACTTCTGTGTCATAGAAGTCAAACTTCAAAGAAAATAATAGACACCTGGAGGGCTCATCTAAAGAAAGTTATGAAAACGAAGGTGTTCTTGTGTCTTCTGCAAAGGGACAACAGGGCCTGGGAGCCAGCCAGGTGGGGGACTCTGGACTCTCTTCCTCCATAAGTTCTCCTGTGACGTCATGGTCACCCCATGAGAAACTGAGTTAGAGCTGCTGAAGTGATGTGATCAGATTAAAAAGGAAAAGGATAATGAAGAATCATTAAAACAAATAATGAGATAGATTTTAATATGTGCAGACATTTTGTGCTGACTTTGTGTTTGGAGCACGAGGTTCTCAATTTTGCTGTGTTGTCAGTAAATGAAATAGGAAATGATTCCCAGATTAATCTAGGCAACAGAATCATCTGGAGGAACTTTATAAAGAATACACATCCAGGGCCGTGTCGGCCCTGAACTGGGATTCCTGGGACCCAACACTTGTCTTCTGTGCTCATCACATCTGTGGACTGATTTGGGGGAAGCAGAGCACAGTTCGATGCTCACATTTTCTCTCCTTCCTTTTGAATTATATGAATTACTTTGGTGTTACTTGTTTATGGGGGGAATGCTGAAGTAAGCTGTGGTTTTTAAGGCTCTCACCTCCCTTCTATAAATGGAGAATTGAAGTGCAGAGAGGTTTGCTACTTGATCTAAGGTTGCACAGCTGTCTCAGAATCAGACCTTCCACTGTCCAGTCCAGGGAATTTCACTGGACTTGTGATTCTCAATCTGTGCTCTGAAGCATTCCAGGGCACTGCAGGAAACTCAGGCCCTGTAGGATGTTTTAAATTTTCGGTTTCCTAAGGACACCCAGCGGTGCTGTCAGACAGCCTGTGAACTAGTAGCTGGAGAGAGTTCAGTCTCCACATCGTGTCAGGCTACATTCCTTTGGATGACATATCTTCTCAAAGCTGGGTTTTCAGAGGTTGCTACAATAAAAATCCACTATTGCAAGAAATTCAGGATGACACAGGAAATGACGGTAGCTATATTCAAGAATGAAGCAATTGCATAGGGTCCGAAGGATGCACAAAGCGTTTAGGAAGTAGCCACTTAGGATGAAATAAAAATGTTATCATCTTTTCTTTCAACGTGTAGGCTATTTTTTAAGGTGGCTTCTGACTTTCTAGGACATAGATGCATAACCTAATTACCTAATATGGAACAGGAGCCCAGTGAAAACAAATTACTGAGACACTCAGGGTATCACGAGTGAGGGAACCAGGGCAGTAGATGACCCTGTCTTCCACTGTCTCATGCCAAATTTTGACTTGGGCATTCCAGAGCTTTAGCTTTTGAGTTTTACAACATTGACATCTTTTCTTCTGCTGATGTCATTGGTCCAAACTTTTATTTTATACTCCCTAGTTCCAGAAAGATCTATTTTGGAAAGTTTCAGATGACAGTGGCTTTGATTATAGCAGCAAACCCTGAAGTTTCTCCTGACATGGGGACATACTCAGAGCTCCTGGGGAGTAGGGGGTTGAGGGCAGGGACAGGTACAGGGCGGTTCACCTCTCAGATCTGTGCTCCCTAGTGCTGGCTTGTTTGTTTTAACTGTCTCTTGGGTTCGGAGGCCAGAAGGATCTTCAGGAAAGCCCACTGAAATGCAGGTGCTTCTTGGAAGCCCTAAGCCTTGCAACGTGAGTCGTTACCAGTCAGACTGCAGGAAGAGGAAGCAGTTTACCTGCCGCTGCAGGTGGGAGACGCAGGAGGGAGCCTGGGGTGGGAAGAAGTGCATTTTGCTTCGGGAACAACTTAGTCTCTGCCGGATTAGCTTTGTCACTGGGAAACAGCCAGATGCAAGTGGCATGTCACTGAGAGAGTCACATTCAGGTGTTCACTGGGGACCGACAGTCACCAGAGAATCCTCTAGAGAATGCCACAGTCTGGCTGGGCACACAATCACGAGCCACCACACAGCTTGTAGATTCAAACAGCAACTCTTTATTCCCGAACTCACACCAGCCGTCTACAATCACGTTCTGGGGAAATCCACGTTCTCTGCCCAAATCCACCTCCACTGGGCTTCTATCTCCAAAATATACTGTCTGAATCCCGTGAGAACTCAAGGGGAACTCAGGCAGCAGGATACGCCCTATTCCCAGCAGGAATAATCTTAAACCTTAAACCTGGAACCTAAACTGGGAACGCCCTAAACAAGATTATCTTAAAACCGGGAACACCCTAATCTGCCTTGGTCCTTGAGCAAGGTTAAGTACATTCAATGTCACTGCAACATGGGGTACGCTGGCAAGGAAATTGTCATACTTACTTGGCTAATGGCTCCCAGCATCTCCCCCCTTCTGATTAATTAAACAACAAGCAATGTGGCTTAAGGACCGTGCCTGGTAGGTTGTCCAATTCAACATATGGTTCTTACCCGTCATCGGAAAACTGACCTTTAGGCGTCAGCCTCCTGTCTTAGGTTGATACCACTGCAATTGAATCATACCCGTCACTGACTACCGGTCCAGCATACAGCCATACTTGTGGATAGGTCTATGCACCAGTGGGGGGGTGAGGTTCTTTGCCTCACCTCTGTTGGCCCCCAAATTTGGCCTTGGTGCCAGTGGGGGAGTGAGGTTAATGTGGCTTATGGACCGTGCCTGGTAGGTTGTCCAATTCAACATATGGTTCTTACCCGTCATCGGAAAACTGACCTTTAGGCGTCAGCCTCCTGTCTTAGGTTGATACCACTGCAATTGGATCATACCCGTCACTGACTACCGGTCCAGCATAAGCCATTGGCCCCCAAATTTTAGACCATCACTAGCAGAAGGGAGGAGGATACAGAAATGCCACGACACCAAGCCAATTGACGGCTCCTTGGGAAAAATTGCATCACTGGTGACACCATCAAACGATAGTTACATAGTCCAGGCAAGTTCTGCAAGCAGTTCAAAGCAGAGGAATCTATCAATATGTCCATTTCCTCCCAAAATCCGTTTCCTCCCAAAGTAAGTTGACTCTTTGATTGAGCATTACTTGTTGAGTTCTTCACCGGCACTGGGATGGAGATAGGAATTCTGGCAATGATGCTAAAGAGACATTATCCTGAAAAGAATTATTAAATATAATGAAAAGGAAAGGTGAAAGTAAACAAACAGATCTGTTAACCTACTTTAGAAACAATCCTTAACAGCTTTTTACCTAATTTAAATTAGTAAACAAACAGATCTGTTAACCACCTTTAAAAACAATCCTTAACAGCTGTTTACCTAATTTAAATTAAACCATTTAAATCACGTGAATAAAAAATAATAATTCGGATCCATTTTTTCATGAGCGCTCCTCATATAAGAAATATGGACATACGCACATACAGACATACAACACAAAACACAAGAGTGTACACAAACGTACAACACATAAGAAAATAGTAAAGGCCTTGTAGCTTTACCTAGGTGAAATCTCCATTGCAATGTTTAAAAACTCCACAGTCAAAAAATAAAACTGATCAGAAAAACATTAACCTAGGTTTGTATGAGCTCAAAAAATAAAAATAGAACCTTATGATGTGGAAAAATGCAATAATAAAATAGCTATTGAAAAAAGCATCCTGGTTAATCACTGTCGCAGATGTAAGAATGGCCAAGCTGGAGTTCTGGATATCAACTGTTATGGATTTGAGTCAAATCATCTTCTTTTCGATCTGTAGAAACTGTTTTAGTTAATCTCTCTGGAATCCAAATGGGCTGCTGTTCTCCCTGTGGAAAAACACAAACAGACCCCCGACTCCAAACAATCACTGGGTCAGGACCTTTCCATTGTCCTGTTAGAATATCTTTCCAAAGTACTTTAGGCTTATGTACATTTTTTGGATACATATGCCTTTCCGCAGCACTAAGTCCTGATGAATCCAAATTTAAAAAGTTTAGAGTAAAAAGCGTTATTTTAAGTTTATCTTTGGGGGATATATACCCCCTTCCAATTCCCTCTTTTTGCTTTAATAAGTATGTTTTAATAGTTTGATGAGCTCTTTCAACTATGCCTTGTCCCTGTGGATTGTATGGGATTCCTGTTATATGAGTAATACCAAATGATGAGCAAAATTGTTTAAAAGAGGTAGAGGTATAGCCAGGACCATTATCGGTTTTTAACTGTTTAGGAACACCCACAGTGGCAAAATTTTGTAAGCAATGAGCTATAACATCTTTAGTTTTTTCTCCGGCATGAAGGGAGCCCATCAAAAATCCAGAAGAAGTATCGACTGTAACATGTAAATATTTTAATTTTCCAAATTCTGGCAAGTGTGTGACGTCCATCTGCCAAATATGGTTAGGTATCAGTCCTCTAGGATTGACTCCAAGATTAACTTGTGGTAAAAATGTCACACAATTTTGACATTGTTTTATTATATGTCTGGCTTGTTCCTTAGTTATTTTAAAACGCTTTTGTAAAGTATTAGCATTAACATGAAACCTTTTATGAAAATTTGTAGCTTCTTCAAATGTAGAGAAAATATGTATGTCATGTGTAGTTTTATCTGCTAAATCATTGCCTAAACTAAGGGCTCCAGGCAATCCTGTATGTGCCCTAATATGTCCTATAAAGAATGGATCTTTTCTGTCCCAGATTAGACTTTGTATAGTGGAAAACAAAGAGAAAACAGTAGAAGAAGGGGAAATCCTACCAGCATCTTCAAGAGATACTATAGCATTAACTACATACTGACTATCAGAAAATAAATTAAATACAGAATCTTTAAACATCAAAAAAGCTTGTAAAACTGCATTAAGCTCTACCTTTTGAGCTGATTGTTTTGGTACTAAAAATGTAAAAGTTCGATCTGGGGTAACTACTGCTGCTGTACCATTATTTGACCCATCAGTGAATATATTTGGAGCATTCATGATAGGTGTTTTTCTTGTCATTTTAGGAAAAACTACAGGATGCTTAGACCAAAAAGACAACAAAGGATTAGATGGTAAATGATTATCAAATGAAACATTAGATTTACACATGATTATTGCCCAAGTATTTAACTCATTAGCTAACTCATCAATTTGATCCATAGTATATGGAGTAATAATTTTATTGGGAGAAATTCCAAACACTCCCTTCGCTGCTTTTATTCCTTTGAGTATTAATTGTCCTACAGCCTCAGGATACCTAGTAAGAATAGTGTTAGGAGAATAAGATAAATGTATCCACAATAATGGACCTTCTTGCCAAAATACTCCTGTAGGAATATTTTTTGTTGGTAGTACAATAAATAATAAAGGCAAACTTATATCAATTCTATCCAAATGTATGTTTTCCATATATGTTTCAATAATTTTTAATGCCTTTCTTGCTTTAGGAGTTAACATGCGGGGTGAATTTGGATCTGATGGACCTTTTAGAATATCAAATAAAGGTCCCAATTCTCCTGTTGGTATACCTAGATAAGGCCTTATCCAATTTATGTCTCCCAATAACTTTTGAAAGTCGTTAAGTGATTTGAGTTGATCTACTCGTATTTGAATTTTTGGTGGACGGACCATGGTTGAGGATAGTAGAACTCCTAAATAATTAATTGGAAAATTTAATTGTACTTTATCTATTGCTATCTCTAGATTATAATTTTTTAATAAGTTTGTAAGTGTGGCATAACATTCCAGCAATATGTTTTTATCTTTATGTGCCAATAATACATCATCCATATAGTGAAATATTTGTAGTTCAGGATTTTGATTTCTAAGTGGCTGGATTGCTTTGTTAACATATATTTGACACATAGTTGGACTGTTAGCCATCCCTTGAGGGAGTACTTTCCATTCATATCTCTGATCAGGACCTTCATGATTTAATGCAGGGATAGTAAATGCAAAACGTGGACTATCCTCGGGATGAATTGGAATTGAAAAAAAACAATCTTTAATATCTATAGCTAAAACATGCCAGGTTTTTGGCAAAGCAGACAATTGAGGAATCCCTGATTGAGCAGGTCCCATAACAACCATCTCATTATTAATGGCTCTTAAATCTTGCAATAATCTCCATTTACCAGATTTCTTTTTGATGACAAAAATGGGAGTATTATGGGGAGATATGGAAGGTTGTATATGTCCTTCCGTTAATTGTTGTTTGACCAGATCATGGGCTACTTGTATCTTTTCTTTAGTCAGGGGCCACTGAGGAACCCACACTGGTCTTTCTGATTTCCAAGTAATTTTGATTGTCTCAGTGGCCCTTTCTGAAAATCCAACCCATGTCTGTCTGTTCCTTGATCTATTTGTACTGGTGCTGCTATACCTTGCCCTTGTTTTCCTAATCTTTTTTCTTTCCTAAAGCCTTGTCTAGCTCTAGTAGTGGGCACATTAGGATTGATATTATTTGTTAACGTCAAACCTAATTGATCTAGGACATCTCGTCCCCATAAATTTATAGGAAGATGATCCAATACATATGGCTGTATAGTTCCTTCACATCCTTCAGGATCCTTCCAATCTAATATCATAGAACTTCTATGGGGATTAGTCGCCACTCCTAGGCCTCGAAGCGTTTGAGTGGCTTGTTGTAATGGCCAATGTTTTGGCCATTCTTGACGAGATATGATGCTAAGGTCAGCTCCTGTGTCCAGTAGCCCATTAAACTCATGACCTTGAATATTTAGTTTTAGCATTGGGCGAGAATCTAAATTTAAAGACAACATAGCCCAATCTACACCTGTGGAGCCTAATCCCCTGGAACCTCTTTCTACACTATGACTAGGAAATTTATTATGTAGGCTGGGTATTATTAACAACTGTGCTATTCTATCTCCAGGTGAAATTACTGATATACCTCTTGGAGAACTAGCTATAATTTTTATTTCACCTACATAATCGGGATCAATTACCCCAGGACTTATCATAAGTCCTTTTAATGTAGATGAACTACGTCCCAATAATAAGCCTACTGTTCCTTGGGGAAGAGGTCCTTTTACTCCTGTGGGAATGATTTGAACTCCCATCTCTGGAGTTAATACTGCTCTGGCAGAGGCACAGATGTCCAACCCTGCGCTCCCTCGGGTTTGTCTGATGAGGGATTTAATGGACAATGTGTCCTGGGCACTACCCTGATGGTGTTGCTGGGATCCTCCACTGCCCCGTATATTTGTGGTTGTGGGCCCCGGAGCATTGGGCCCCCCTGTCCGTTTTTTGGCAATGGAGCCTGATGCCTTTCTCCACGATATCTTGGATAAATACCTGGTCTTTGTCCGTTTTTTGATAAGGGAGTACCTTCTATGGTGGTTTGAGAACGGCATTCATTAGCCCAATGTCTCCCTCTACGGCATCGTGGGCAAATACCTGGTATTCTATTCCTTTGATACCTACTTTTGTTAAACCCTCCTCCTATGGGGCAATTCCTTTTAAAATGTCCTGTTTGTTCACAATCATAGCATGTTTTTGGCCTGGCATCTAAAGCCTGTTGTACTGCAGCTGCCAAGACTTGCCCTTGTTCATTAATATCTCTACATAATTTAATATATGTGTTTAAATCTTCATGTCTCCATGGTCTAATAACCTCTCTGCAGCAACGATTTGCTTGGTCATAAGCCAGTTGTTTTATTAATGGCATTGCTTGTTCTGTATCCCCAAAAATTTTGGCAGCCGTTTGAATTAGCCTATCTACAAAGTCAGCGTAAGGTTCATTAGCTCTCTGTATTACCTTAGATAGCTGACCTTGTAAATCTCCATGTCCTTGTAAAGTCTTCCATGCCCTAACTGCGTCTGCAGCAATTTGTGCATATATAGCAGGATCATATTCAATTTGTTGCCGTTGACCCTCATAAGGTCCTTTTCCTAACAACATATCTAGATTTCTTTGAGGGTAACCGGCTGCTGCATTTCGCCTAGCTGTCTCCGTGCAAAATTCCTCATTGGCAACCTTCCATAACAAATATTGTCCTCCATTTAGTACAGATTTACACATGCTAGCCCAATCTGCTGGCGTCATGTCCAAGTTAGTAATGGACTCGACCATGCTTACCGTGAAGGGAGCTTGTGGCCCGTAGGTTGTTACAGCCTCCTTTAACTGCTTCACTGTTTTAAAATCTAAAGCACGGTGAATTCGCTGCCCTCCTGCCTGTTCAAGTACAGGGCATGCTAATCTTTGAGGTCCTGTCTCAGGATCCCATTTATCAACTACGGGGTTTGAGGGCCACTCAGCTGTCTCCATCGGTGGGGCTGTTGGTTGAATTACGCCCTCTTGTGATAAAATGGAGTTAGTAACAGCCTCCTGTTGTGGCCTTTTTCCTAACAACCCCTTTTCCTTTAAATTTTCTTCCTCTGTCTGACTAGCTCGAGAGACCTTCTCTTTTGTTTGATCTAAAATGTCTTTCTCCATGGTCTGAACCTCTAACAATTTACTTAACATCTTTTCGGTTTGTTTTTTACTAATTTCTAATCTACTATAAAGATAACGCAACCCAATAAGATAGCACAAAACAAAGCCGAAACTGAATGAAACAAAAACGGAATAAAAAATCGTTGTATCAATTTTCTCTTCCTCAGGGCCGACAAACTTCAAACCTTTAGTCAACCATTTTTTCCAGTTTGCCTGAGAAATTTCTAGGGATAGGCAGCTTGAAACAAAAACAAGATAAATCAAAACAATAACACATTGTTTTTTGAGTTGGTCACCCATTCTTTCGCTCTTCCTCAGGGGCGAGCAATTTCACTTACCTCTAAGCTTCAGAAGTTCCCCGTACGAGCCGCCAAATGCCACAGTCTGGCTGGGCACACAATCACGAGCCACCACACAGCTTGTAGATTCAAACAGCAACTCTTTATTCCCGAACTCACACCAGCCGTCTACAATCACGTTCTGGGGAAATCCACGTTCTCTGCCCAAATCCACCTCTCCCAAACTCCTGGGCTTCTATCTCCAAAATATACTGTCTGAATCCCGTGAGAACTCAAGGGGAACTCAGGCAGCAGGATACGCCCTATTCCCAGCAGGAATAATCTTAAACCTTAAACCTGGAACCTAAACTGGGAACGCCCTAAACAAGATTATCTTAAAACCGGGAACACCCTAATCTGCCTTGGTCCTTGAGCAAGGTTAAGTACATTCAATGTCACTGCAACATGGGGTACGCTGGCAAGGAAATTGTCATACTTACTTGGCTAATGGCTCCCAGCAAGAGAACTCAGATTCTTCAGCAAATTCAGATTTTGCCAAAATCATTCGTTACAACCTTCAGTCATTTTTAGTGGGTACAAATGACCCTTCCATGGGCTTCACCTTCCTTATGGATGGTTTTGCCCTGATCTCGTTGGATTCTTGCCACGACCTTGGGAGGGCTGTCGTTCCTGGGTTAGCAGGTGGGACCTGGAGAGGTGAGGCGAGAGCTGGTTATGGAAAGAGAACGCACGGGGCTCTAGACTGCTGGCTCCCGGTCCCAGGCTCTTTCCCTCCACCTCATCTTTGGCACAAGCATGATTAGGGACACAGACCGTGGGTAAACACTGATCATGAACAGGAGAGAAGCGGAAACCATTGACCTTCACCTTTGTTCCCTGTCCCTGCTGGAAGTTGGGGTCCCCTTGGTGTTCCGGCTTTCCCCTGACTGTGTCTCCTGCCTCTGCGGCCACTATGTGCCAGGTGCTCTGTGCCTGTACCGCAGGTTGCTCTAACACCATTGTGAAATATGATCTTCATACCAAATCCAGCTTTCTGAGCCTCTGTAGTTCCAGACTGAATCCAAACCCTTTCCACGTTCCTCACCTGGGGGCTAGAAGGGCCTCTCTGCATGGAGGCAGTGGTCTGTCTGAGCATGGCAGGCTCTCCCAGCTCCCCAGACTTCCCCACATAGGTGCCTTGCAGGTGTGACACCAAAGCCACGCTGCCTTTTCCGCTGCAGGGGGATGGTGTGGAAGGAGACCTTTCACAGTTGGAGTGTGGAGACAGCAGTGCCAGTTCCCCAGAGAGGAAGCTCACAGGGTCTCCATGTCTCTGATGGAATACATTATTTGCAAGGGCTGTGGCTCCTGCTCAGTCTGAAGGAGGCCCCCACAGCTGGGACACTCTGCACTTTTGATCTGGCCTTTCAAGCTTGGGCGATGCCAGGAAATTGCGTGTAAGGGACTGGAGGCTGCAGGGTAGAGAATGGGAAGATTGTTACAGGAACAATGGGCACACGCCACTGCCCCCACGTCCCCACACCTGGCTTTTGCACGGGGCCCATCTTGGCTCTGGGAGGGGGGCCTGGGACTGGCCAGCTGGGAGCTCCAGGGCCACATGGCCCCGGCCTGACCTGCTTGTGGTCAGAGACCTTCTGTGGGCTCCGATGAGCACTGGCTATGTGAGAGCACACGTCACTGAGTCACCTCACCAGGCCAGTCATTTCAGCCACAGGAAGCCATGCACCTGCACATCTGGGGAAAGTGTTCAGTCAGTCTCCACAGAGGTCAATTGTTTGACATCATATCAGGGCCACGCCTGACCGCGGAGTGCAGTGTCGCACTGTTAGCTGTACCTCTTCACCACAGGACTGGAGAGTTTATTCCCATGAAAGAGGAGGGCAGGGCGGGAAAGCTACCCTGTACCCACTGCATCTCCACACCTGTCAGATGGGCTGAAGACTTCCTTCCTTCCTCTAGTTCTTCCCTCTGGGCACTGACACAGGGTGGACTTTCCAGAGGACTGTCAGTGCTGGGGACAGGTGCAAGTGCACAGAGGCACAGAAAACAGCTGACTTGTCCAGAGGAATTAGACATGCAGCTAGCTTCCTACTTCCATATGACTCTCTGTCCTCAGGTGTCAATGTGGTTTTAGGACCAAAATTTCCTCTTAAGAGAAAAGTATTGGTATTAGCTAGTTCCACATCAGTAGGGCGAGTAGCCACGCAGAGGTGGCTTGTCAGCCCTCAAAGGAATTCTAACACTCATCTGCATTGGTCTCCAGTAACCCTTCGACATAAGGAAGCGAGTCTCGGTGTCATCTCCTGCCATTCAGACGGGAGCACAGTCGTGTAGAGCAGGTCCAGACATGGACTTGGACTGATGGGCAATAGTTAGTAACTGGCACAGAAGCTGAATTACACGGCCAAGGTCTTCCACCAGGATGTGCTCCTGGAAGCAACACCAGGCTAGGAAGAAGTAGACCACTTCCTACACGAGACCGTGACCTTCTTATTGCTTGGAATAGTCAGGAGTAGAGACATTCCATAGGAGTAGGGCACTTGGAAGAACTCTCTCTTGGAAGCTCTAATTTTAGGAAGCTGGCTCCAATGGGCCTGCTCAAGTGTCTCCATAACGGAGGGGCTGGGGTTGTGGCTCAGTAGTAGAGTGCTTGCCTAGCATGTGTGAGGCCCTGTGTTCCATCCCTAGCAACACACACACACACACACACACACACACATCACATCAAATCTTTAAATGAAGCATACTCTATGATTCTGTTAGCATCATGATTTATCCCTCTTTAAAAATCACTGGGCAAATAGCTCTGATCAAGACAGTCCCCAAGCTCCCTTCACCTTCTCTGAAGGGCTTTTTTCCTTTCCTGCTGGGCCATGTCTGCTTAGGGTAAACGTTAGGAAGGGCTTTACTGGTTGCCCACGCTATTTTAGGGTATGGGGAAAACTGAACAAGCCATGCCAACCTCATTATATTCTAGTGGCTATAAAATATTACGAAAATTAAAAAGCTCCATTTGGAGGGCCCCACTGTGTGCTGCAAGGGGCTCCGAGTCACGGGAGGCGTGGTCTTGGCCCTGGCTGCAGAAGCAATATGGAAACAGCTTTGGTGTGAAAAAGAAATTGGGCCTGCTGGGCTTTGTGGCTCCCCTTCTGGCATTGGTCCACTGAGCTTCCGTTAAGGTGGCACTTCTGCTGTCACAGATGAACCTCTCCACCTCAGTAGCTTAACACAAGGCAAGTGTGCTCTCTGTGAGAGGCCAGTGGGCGACCTGGTGCTCACCTGTCTTCCACAGGGACGTTCATGTGATCGGCGATGCCTCCCCCAGTAGGCCTGCCCTCCCTGTGGCCCTGTGACTGCCATCGAGCTGTGGATGAGAAGAGGGTTGAGGTGATGTGGGAAGTTCCTGTTAGAAATTACATACGAAAGCTCTTTAGACTGTAAGTACGGCCACCTCTCAGCCCCGTGGCCGTGTTTAGTTGTACATGAGGCTGGTGAGTGTATTCTAGTCTGAGGCCAGGAAGAAGGGGAAATAGATTCAATGAACAAGTAGCCAGTTTCTACTGCAGATTTAAAACAGAGGGTTAGACTAGGCCTTTAGGATCTAAATTCAACCATAACTAGATTCTAAGAATCTTGCTCTTTGCAGACTCCTAAGTGTGTAAATTGTTGTGTACATGACATCTTAAGAAGGAAATATCTCAAGAAGGAAATATGAAAAATGACCCAGTCTTGAAGGGTGATCGGACAAGATCATTTCCATAAAAATGGATCATTGAGTCCAGATGCATCAGTGACCAATAAAATATTTTTAAATAATGAAAAATTAAACAAACAGGTAGCCATGATGGAGCAATGGCGACAACTTATTAGTCTCCTGTAATCCAGTAGAACATTGGAGCACTTGGGTGGAATAAGTCTTGTCAGACCCCAGACAACAGCTTTCAGGCAATGCCACCAAGTGGGGTAGAACCCTAGCTTCAGATCCCTGTCTGGAGTTCCTTTTTCTCCGCCACGCTGTGTTCCAGGAGAGAATGGCTGAGCTGCTCAGTGTGGAAGACAGAGCTTGGCCATCAGGGAGGTGAGGGTACTAGAACTGGTGGGACAGAGGACCAGAGGGAGCACTGCAGAGAGCACAGAGGTCTGCCTTGGCTTCTCCCTTGGGGCTTTTGCTGACCACCAAACCAAGCATGGCAAATTCTGTGATGCCAGCCAAGGACTGAGAAGACGTAGATGAGTACTCTCCAGAACTTACTGTGGTCTAGGACATGTTCTAGTTCTACCCAGCCAAGGCCAAGGGACCTGTTGGGTGCCCAGAGCATCCAAAAGACACCAAAGGTGTCATCTCTTAGTAGTGGGCCTCAGCTAGCCCTAGAGTAGACACACTCCAAAAGAACATGTATTTTTAGTTGTTGGGTGTAGTGTGCTACACAAGCTAATTACATCATCTTTATTTATGTTGTCTTCAGTGTCTACTGATATGTATGACCGTTTGTTCTTTCAGTTACCGAGAGAGGTGTTTTACAATCTCTGGGATTGTGGATTTACCTTTTTTTGTCTTCTACAATTTTTTAAAAATTTATATATTTTGAGGTTATTAAATGTATTCAAGTTGAGCGTTGTTATATCTTCTCATTGGGTTGAGCCTGTTGTCACAGTGGAATGAACCTCTTTGTCTACACTCATATTTCTGTTGTTAGAATGGCTTTCTTTTTAGTGGTGTTTGCGTGGTATCTATTTTTTCCATTTGTTTACTTCTAAGCTTTTCTGTATTCTTATATTTAAGGTATGTCTCCTGTAGGCAGCATATAATTAAATTTTGCTATTTGAAAACTCAGTCTGACAATTTTTGTCTTTTTCCTTATAATATATAGCCTATTTATATTTAATAATATCATGGATTATTTGTCTTGAAATCTATTGTCTTATTAAGTGGATTTCTGTGGCATTTGAGTCAAACATGTTTGGATTTATTTATTAAAGCAGTTCATTGCTCTAATACCGGGAATCATCTTTAAAAAAAAAGGAAGACAGAAGGAAAGAAGTTATTTTTCTTCAGGCAACTTGTGGGATGCGGGCCATTTTCTCCTGGTGAGTCATGGATGGTTCTTTGTGAGCACTCAGACAGCCCTCTGCTTGGGAGCCTGCTGCTGACCCCTGCTCAACAGCCTGTCTCCCAGAGAAGTCCTCCCAGGCTGCTGGAGGCAAGTGGAGGGACCTTGTCATCCATTGTCAACCTGACACCTCTTCATCGTGTTGGATCTGCTCCTTTGCAGTCTCCCTCACTGGGGACAGTACGAGCTTCTTGGCAGGAGTTGGGTCCTGGTCACTCTCCTGAAGTAGGCCCTGCCTCAGCTGCCTCAGCAGTTGCTGGGAAGTTTTGGATTAGCCCTAATGGGAGAGTATTAAAGGCCAGGGGTGGCCTTCAAAGGTCCAGTATCACCCTGAATTTCCCCCTTTTTGAAGGTTTCTGAAGGAATTTGGGCTAAGTCAGGGGTTGCACTGCTCACTTTTGTTGACCCAAATTCACAAGTTGGGACTAAAATCAAACCCATCTTTTCTTTAGAAATGATAGACAATTAGTTTGGGAAAGAGATTTTCATGAATCTTTCCCACTATTTATCCATTTTGAGGTCTATAAATAGCATTGAAAACAAAATAGCTTGTGAAAATCATTGTGTCTGCTATTGAATAAATGACTATTCTGTCACTTACAGCCTCTGAACGTGGGGTCCTGTCTAATTACACCTGCCAGCTTCTGACTGCACCTGCAATTAGGCAATTGTGGGGTCCGTTGTGTTTCCATCGATTTGCCTGGGCTAAATGGAAAGTTCTTTCTACAAAGATGGCCTATTAGCTCATTTTGAGCCTTTTGAAAATATAAGATGACCCCACGGAGAAATGGAGGAAAATACATAGTTTTATGTGCTGCACACGAAATCAGTGTCGATCTTCTGGTGCCAACATTCCTGTACTTTTCCATTAAAGTAACCAATCTAACCATGTTGGACTCAGTCAATACCCAGCAACACAGCTTGCCTCCAACATCTACTTTTTGTGCCATTTCATGGTGACACATATATCCACAGTGAATCTCATTCCTAAAAAGATACCGCGATCCTAGGGTACTTGTGAGAGAACTTTCTGAAGACTCTGGCTTAATCCCAGAGTCCACTTTCTGATGTGAACACCTATGACATTTATCATGTGCTTTCTTTTTTAAAAAGTTTCATGTTAAAAGTTGATGGTGCTTTGAGGAGATTTGGACGACATTTATTGACCTTTTGCTTTGGCTTTTTTTTGCTAAATTTGTCATATGGCAGACACAGAGGTGTGCTCCTCAGATTCCTGATGACCCCACAAGGTGGTGATGTAAGGGCTCAGCCGCCCCTGCCCACCTGGGACTCCCCGAGGTAATATTTGCCCCGAGTGTCTCTGGTGGAGGTTTCATCATGTCATTGCCGTTGCTGTCTGTCAGATGCCCCGCCCGCCTTGCTTCCTGCCCTTCTTTCTATCAGGTGTCACACCTTAATAAACCTGAGTGTTCTCAGCTCTGTCTGCTTCCTGGGGAATCCAGTCTGCACCGGCTTCAAGTCCAGAGACTCGCTCAAGGATGTTGATTTATTGAAGTATTTCAGACTCAAGCCTTCTTTCTTGTTCATGAAAATCTATTTTTTCTTTGAGATTATATAATACCTTCTCCTTTTCCTCTTTTCAATTTCTTTTTTTTTCCCTCACCACTAATAATAAGGATATGGCTTGTAAAATGATTTAAAGTAAAATAATGCAATGCATAAGTTTAGAACTGAAGTTTCAAAGGTCTTATGTTTATATTTAAATATTATTATTATTATTATTTAGAGAACTCAACTCTCCCACCTGGAAGTGAAATAGGGTTAGCTGGGCACAGCTGCGACAACTGGTAAGAGATGTTTATCTTTGTATTATTATCATCAAAGCAATGGACCTTTCATTTGTAAACTTTATTCATCTCTTATTAAACATATTCTGGATGATTTTACATATTAACTTTTATTACAATGCAGGATATTTTTATTTGGCAAATTCTATTTTCTGTCTGCCAAAATCTACATAGCAAATATTTTCCCTTTCTTTCTTAACCATTGTTCTAAATGTTTCCAAGCTCCCAACAGATATTAATGTTTGGAATTTGAAAATGGAAATTGGAATTCCCTGAGAATTCCAGGAACCCCCTGAAATCCTATATTAGTATATTTATATCTATCTATATTAAATATTATATATATTTTAAATTATGAGTGATTGTAATGATAAATGGTAATTTTTTTTTGTAATAGGGCTATAGTAAAAATTCAGAAACTTTCTGTAAACAAAAGATGTAATAATATATGCATGGTACTATTATGGATCAATGTATTGTGATCAGGTTGCACGGTTGATGGACGCATTTGATCACAGAAGACATAAAATAATAGAATTTTAACACAAAATGTACATCAGATAAATATTATTTAAAAATGGAAAAATTGTATCACAGTCACTTAATATTTAAAAGTTACCATTTTTAAAAATAACATTTTACAGTCCCCCAAGCATCAAAGAGGCAATAGCCCTGATCTTCATTTTGTAACAGCTATTCCAGATGCAGTGTTCTTCCATTTTTTGTTGAGCTGGTGGAATTATAAATGTGCACTGGAAAAAGCACTTTTGACTGGCGCATCATGGTACATGTTGCTCATTTTCTTTTTTAAAAGTGAAAATATCTTCTCTACTTGGCCTGATTTTGGTTTTGCTATTGAAATCAACATTACATCTGCTACTTGTAATTTTATTTCAGTTTCTGATTTCATATGGAAGAATCCCATAGCATGGACATCTTCTCTTTCCATGTCTTTTGTTTAAAAAAAAAATATATATATACACACACACACACACACACACACACATGTACATGTATATGTATGATATATATATATATATATATAAAATGTAGCCTGAGCAAATATTCAAACAATAGAGAATGATATTGGACATTCCACTTGGGTCTCCTGGCATGGGAACCAGCAGCACACAGAATCATGTGTCCCTATTGCCAACTTAAGGACTTATTTTTTTCCAAAACTTGCTGTTCCTTGGAACACTTCTCACAGGCTTTATGTGTATAAACATATTAATATTTATTTTATTAGCAATAATGGCACCCAGATGGGACTAGAACACAGTTGGTGACATGGTAAGAGCCACAGGCCAGGCCAGTGGATAAGTCATGCTGCATCTCTCTCCGCCCTGGGCAGGTTTCCAAGAACTGGACCTGAGCCATGGACTGCACACAGGGCATTTCTTCTGCTTTTGTCTTAGCTCAGTGGCTTCATTTTGCCCAATGTCTTGATTGCTAATGTATTTTTTGCAGAAAATTATAATCATATTTTGGTTTTCCTGTTCTCATCACTCATTTTTCTTAAGACCTGGGACTTAGAAAACCATAAAGTTCCTGAGAAAAGCAGAGAGGGAATTCTCATGTAGAAATGTCAGTGGTTATTCCTGGTTGAGCGGTAGGGCTTTGGGGAATGCCACTGGAAGAAGGTGTGGGCTTCGTCCTGTTGCCCCTACTGCAGGGGGCTGCTGTGGAGACTGGGGAATCTGTTGTCCTCTCTCTGGGCCTCGGTTGTGCTTGTAACAAAGCAATTAATACAACTCCTTACAGCTAGGTGTGCCAATCCTGATATTCGTGGTCAATCAGACTAGTTAAGACCAGTCAAGAGGGTCTGTCTGGCTGGGAAGAGGGAGGTGACTGGCAGATGGACAGGCTAGGGAAACCTGACGAGGGAGGCTCAGGAGCAACCTGCTTGGAGGCAGTGTCTCTGAAGAGAAGGAAACTGTCACGTGGGGGAGGCAGGGTCAAGGACCACCCAGGGCCAGGCCCAGCCTCGGGTGTCCATCTTCCCAGCCCAGGTCCACATTGTTTCTGAACTCAGTCAGAGTCCTCCCAGCACAAGGCGAAGAAGGAAGAAAGTCCTGAGCGAGTCTGCCCCGAAGCCACTCCTCCCCCCAGTCTGCCCCCAAGCCACTTCCCCCCAAATCCCCGAGCAGAGGTGGATCAGGTGCCTGCTCCAGGCTGGCTCAGGCGCCTCCCTGCAGGGGGGATGCTCTCCCTGGGTACAGTGCACAGGGGTAAGGGGGTGACAGGCCTTGTCCACATGTGAACATCACAGTCAAATGCTTGCTAGTGGGCAGAAGCCAAAAAAGAAAAAAATCTGGCTGCTGCCAACCCCCCGCACAGTTTTTGTTTTTTAGGAAACTGAATTTCTGAGATCTGTGATCTCTTAACTGGCGAAAGATTTTGTCTCAGTGGGTCTGAAGAGTGGGGCTCTAAATGCATGTGATCTTCGTACCCTCCCAGTCCCCAGGCTTTTGCTCATCATCACAAAGCTGAATGTCTTTGGAATTCTCCAAAGGATAAGTGTGGCTGTGCTCAGTTAGATGGCATTCCACATTCCTAAATTTATAAAATAAGCTCGTGTATGTGAGATAAGGCTGGTATTCATTTTAAAGTGGTTTGTTGGCTCATTAATATGAATTTATTTGAGTCTATTCACTGTAATTATGAGCCATGTACATGGGTTGGTACAATATATATCAAACTGTTGATTAAATTATCCCAAATATAATAAGTCAATTTGCCATTTGCTGTGTTATAGTGAGGGAGTGCTGGAGGTGACGATGTGTTTGGGAACATGTAGAAAGCACATCTTTTGCTTGCAACTGATAATTTACTGCTCACTCAAATGCCATAAACACTGGCTTTGGCAGGGGGGAAATCATGGAATTTGTCTCTGATTTAAACTGAGATCTGAATGTTAGACCAGCAAGTATTTTCACACCCTATTAGTTACAGGTAACTGCTAGCTTTCACTAGTCCACCCAGGCCAGAACTGTCCTCAAGGATGGCAAACTACGGCCCACAGGACAAACCCGTTGGGAAAAGGCTGTGGCTGCAGGACCAACCACATGGCCCTGTGACCTTGAGGCGCACTTGCCTCCCTCTGGTGTTTGGATAATCTCGGCGCTCCTTCTAATTCAGACATTTTATGTTCCTCTGACCTGAATTCTATTCTGAGCAATTGTCTGGTTCCCTGGAAGTCACGTCTCAGAGATCTCCAGCCTCACCGCGTGTGATGTTTAAGCTGTTACAAGAAGGTTCTGAAGGCAAAGTCGCCAGGGCTGTACCCAGCAGGCTCAGGGTGGCTCTGCATGTGAGGAGCATCATGCCCATGATCGTGTGTTTTCTGAACAACTTGTCGGACGGGACCCTGGTAGTGACTCAGTCTGCGCCATTGCTTTTCCTGGTTCGTGGGGATGTTCATAAACAGGCCCCTGGAACAGACACCTGCAGGGGCTTCCTCTCGGCCTTGGCTGTTTCCTGAGGCAGAGCAGCAGCCGCTATTTTTTGGCCACAGTTGGGTGTCTCCTGCCCTTTTCCATTCTATTCTCTGTTCATGTGGTGGTGTCCTTCACACCAGGTGTGAGTCTGGGCAGGGACAGGCAGTTGGCCTTGACTATGAACCCTGCTCTGGCCTCTGGGGTCCACAGGGGGAGATGCAAAATAGAATAAATGCTTTTTTTGCTTGTTTTGTGCTCAAACTAGTTAAACACAGAATTTAAAAAGAAAAAAAAAAACATCGTCTCTATACTGTAAGTTTCTGCTCACATGATTAAAGTGAGCTACCAATCCATTCATCTAGTTATTTGTTTGACAAGTATTTATCGGGCACCTCCTAAGTGCCTGGTGCTCCGTTTAGCGTGGGCACTGGAGGTGAAGAGGAGGCGCCCAGCCTCTCTTGGTTGTATCCCGGAGCTGGGCCATCCTAGCAGCTGTTTGTTCCAACACCACTCTAGTGTGGTTGGGGAGGAATTTTACAGCACTGGGGTTCAAACCAAGGGCCTGACTCATGCTGCTAGGCCAATGGTCTACCACTGAGCCACATCCCCCTGTTGTGCTGTGAAGTAATTTTGCAGATGAGATGCACATTTAAATCCGTAGACTGCGGAAAGCTGATGCCCCTCCACAGGGTGCGAGGGCCTCAACCAATCAGTCAAAGGCCCTAAGAGAAGATGATCGAGGTCCCCTGAAGTGAGGAGCGATGGCCTTTGAACCCGAGCTGCGACCACTGTGCTTCCCTGGTCTCCGGCCTGCAGGTCATACAGCTCCCAGAACCACCTGAGCCAATTCCTTGACCTCTGTCTTCCTCCATCTCTCCCCATCCTGGGGGGACTGACGGTGGTGCAGGAGGAAGGGCAAGGGTCAGAACTCAAGGGTCCTGGAGGAGGGACATCTCACACAGTGGGGTTGGAGGAACTAGCAGAATTAGCCAAGGGCCCGGGAGGCAGAGGGGAAACCCAGCAAGGCCAGAGGACCGGGGAGAGTGGAGCCAGGCAGAGAGGGGGCAGAAATGGGGGCAGAGCGACCCCTGTGCGCATGCCATGCCCCTGCTTTTCATTTCCAATGTGTGCCTGAGCTCCCCAGTGTGGTAACTGGCCCCTCCCAATAGCAAGACCCCAATGCTAATACCAGTAGCTAATGTTAGAGGGACACTGCCCTCCACGGGCATGAAAAGGGGCTTTATAAGTATTGACTCATCGACTCCTACGAGGTCCAGCGAGTGTGGCCATCTCCTCTCATTGGGTGAGGAAACTGAGGAACAGAGAGGTATAGGGAACCCCGACATGGGCTGCTTTCCACCTTTAGGGGCTGGGCTTTGAACAAGAACACCGTGTACCACTCTGTTCACACACCCCTTCTTCTCTCTGGCTCCTGCTGTCCGGGTGGTGCCAACCCTGCAGCCACACAGCACGAGGCCTTCCTGCCCCCCACCACATCCATTTCTTCCTTTGTGCAAGGATGAAGTAGGTGAGGCTGTTGGCCTCCTGCCTTATCTCCTGAGTGAAGACACTGAGGCCCGAGAGCCTGCCTGGCCAGTGTGAGTCCTTGCCCTCTGTGGCTGCTCCCCGCCTGGGCGGGCACTGTTGGCTTCTGCTGCTCCCTGCCGTCCCTCCAAGGCTTGCCGTGGAAGTGGAATCAGGAAGTGGCCCTGAAGTCATGAAGAAGATAAAATTGCCACCCTTGGGTGGACGCGAATGTCCTCCTGTCTCCTGCTGGCCCCCGAGTGGTGTCTGCGAGGTCTCTCTTCTGAGAATCTAATTTTCTTCTCTCCATCTGTGCAGTTTTCACAAGCTGTGGGTTCAGTGCAAGCCCACTCTTCTGCATCCTTCCCTGCTGGGCCCTCGGGGCTTCCCTCACATCAGTTCTGAGCTGCATGTGCCCTGTGACAGTTGACCTTTGGCACATGTCCATGTGGCTGATGCTATTAAACCTGTCAGGCAGGGTGAGTTTCTTCTCTCTCCCAGAAGCCTTCGGGGGTTCTAGGGCTCCCCATGGTCCAGCCTGGAGCCCTGCACACAGGGAGACCCTTTGTGTTTGTTGATTTAATTTGGTTGAAACTCTGGGTCAGTCAAATTTGAAAATGACCCAGTCACCTAATAGTGTGTCTGAAGAGATGGATAGGGAAGCCCTGGGGTCCTGGGCAAGCACCCCAGGTAGCATCCTCCCAGACACCCCGCTGTGCACAACCCTGCAATTCTTGTCCAAAGCACAATAGGAACTTTAGTGGGTGTAATAATGACCCTGTGATTCAGAGGCTCAGCTTGAACACAAGCAATTTCCTTCATTCAGTTCCCCACAGGGGGCCTTTCCTGGGGAGAGCTTGGAGTTTGTTTGATAACACCGATCTTAATTGGGTACTCTCCTCTCCCCTCCTGTCCCCTGTCCTCCCCTCCCCTCCCCTCTCCCCTCCTCACACCTCCCCTCCCCACACCTCCTCTCCCCTCCTCCCCTCCGCCCCGCCTCTCCTTCGCCCAACTGCCTCACAGTGGCCTCTGGATTTCTTTTTGTAGAAAGGGGTAAAACCAAGGGCATGGCTGCCTTGAATTGGGTGTTGGGCTAAGAAAGAAGGGTCCCTCCTGTGCTGTGCGGGCAGAGTGGCCACTCTGCCGTGGACCCCACTGTGCCTCCCCGTTCACGTGCTGAAGTGCCACCCCAATGCAGCTGTACTTGGAGACAGGGACAGTCAGGAGACAGTGAAGGCTGAGTGATGCCATCGGGCCAGTGCTTACTGGGGGGACCTCTGTGCTTAGGAAAGAGACACAGAGCCCCTCTCCAGGCAGCACAGAGGAACCCCCACCATGGGAGGTGGCTGTTGACAAGGCAAGGAGACAGCCCTCCAGAATCCAGACCCGAGGCCACGTGGCCCGGGAAGCGTCGTGTCCGCCGCCCATCTATGGCATTGGCTGTGCGGCCTGCTGACCGTTCCTGGGAAGGCAGACCTAACTCCTGTCCTAGAGAAGCAGCAGGAAAGCGCGTGACCAATGCCACCTGACCGTGTAGTTTGGCAGCCAGACTCCCGCGCTCTCTCCTAGGACTTTTATCACCGAGGATTCTGCAGCTGAACGTGGCCCCAGAAACCAGCAGGCCCAGCCTGGACTTGAGATGAGGGGGTGGAAGCTCGGAGTGGACGAGGGTCGGGGCAGCGCTGTCCTGAACCCCTCCGGCCCCGGGTTCCTCCCGCTGCCCTGATGACAGGCCAGGCCACGAGTCACCCTTTGGCAGATTCAGCAGATCACTAGCAGCTGCAGTTGTCCTCACTCCTGTCCTAGAGAAGCCTCGCGGGGGGACAGTGAGTCTGCTCTGTCGGGACGCGCATTCCTCAGGACTTCACCTGGCATTCACGGGCACACTGGGAGGCACAGCGTTCTCATCCGCCCCCCACACACTTGGTCTTCACGGAGCCCTCTGAAAACGAGGGCGTTCTCATTTCCCTTTTGTACCTACCAGAGGGTGGACCCTGGCCTGGCACCCAGAATGGCCCAGTTCCCATGTCGTTCACACCAATGTCCCTCCTCCTCTCTGCATGTGGCTGTGGGCTGTGTCCCTGGCCCAAGGAGCCCCGTCCAGCCCCTTCCCTGCTCCTCTGTTGTGAGTCAGAGACCAGTTGGGAAGGTCCTGCTCCTGTGTTCATCCGCCTGTAGGACTCAGTGCCAGGCTACGAGGCAAGGCGGTTCCTTCCTTTGAGAGCCAGCAGCCTGCTGGGTGCACTGGGACGGAGAGGTAGGAAGCCATGTCAGACGGTCCTGAAGGTTTGCATAACGACAGAGGAGGACAAGAGCTTGCTGGGAACGGCAGGCAAGTGCGGGCTGCCTGCTCCTTTGGGTGGTTTGTGGGGAGCCGGGCTGGGGCCTGAGTGCTCTTTCTGAATGTGAACGGTGAATCCAGAGCAGTGCCCAGAGGGCCTCTCTGGGGTCCCTATCCTTTCTGTTCCCTGTACTGCAGGCCCACTGTCCCGTTGCCCCCTGGTCCTCACGTGCGAGGGCTGCAGGGAAGCTCCAGGCCCCTCACACACTGCAGGAGGCACACGTGGGAGGAGTTCTGTAGTTCAGGATGGAGGTTCTGGGGATCACCTGAGTGTTCCAGCCAGGAGCCGCCCTGGGCCTGGATGGGGTAGGGATGGCAAAGTCCAAACTAGAGCCAGGGCTCTGGCCTCTCAGGTCCGCGCTGGCAACGTCCCACAGAGGAGGCATGGAATGGACGAGGGTCGGGGCAGTCCGGGTCTCCCTGCACCACTGCGCATCTTGGTGGGCTAGGCTGCTGCCCCTGGAATTCAGGACATCTGTCAGGATGGAGCCATTGCTTTCAGGCATTCTGTGCCAGGAGGAGAGCAGGCCAACGGCACTCTCCTCCCTAGCAGACAGTTCTGACCAAGGTCCACTGTCCCTGAAGACTGTTCTATGCACGTGGTGTTCAGGGTTGAAATAAGTAAAATAATGCCCTCCAGCAGCCCACGGAATGACAGCAAAGTGCCCACCACAGGCCCCGGATCCATTGTTTCTGAAAAAGTTCTTGCTGGCTGAAGCCAGTGCTCAATGCCTGGGGCTGTGGCAGCCTCACTGTGCACGTGGGGGTACAGGCTGCCCATCGATCGCACCCAACCCAGTCCTCCAGGGCCTCTATGGATGAGGACGTCCCCAGAGTAGCCACACACAGTCTCCTCTGGTCGCAACACCCTGGGCCCTTCTCATCCCTGTCTTTATGGGACTTGATGGACAACACTGGCAGAGGCCTCCTGTGTGCAGCATGCTCCATTAGTGCGGGCGACTTCTCTTCTACCCTCCTGTGTGGCGCACGCTGAGCTCTGCAGGAAGAGCCTAAGCCCTCGGGTGGAGTTCTGTCCCCATGCACATCCCACAGTGTCCCAGACAACAGGGACTTTGTTAAATATTATTTTACTATTTAAAAATTAATGGCAATACCCAGATAATAAGCAATGGCTGACTTAAAGAAGGAGTGATATAGAAGTGACAAGAGGTTTCACTCAATGAAAGAAGCTTTATTTCTGGGGAGAAGAATGGCATGATGGCCACCAGGACCATTTGGCGGGACCCGCAGTGGACACCTCTGGCAATCCCAATTGGCCTGTAAGATATTCATGCCCTACTACCCCACTCTGAGGAAGGGGACCCGAGTGTCACTTGAGTGTCACCCGAGTGACAGATATACTGAGCTGTTGCCCAGGCCTGACTGTGGTCCCTCGGACGGCACAACCGGTGACCTTGGTGTGAGGCCAGGCTGCTTGCCATTGTCATTCCTGTGTTCATCCGCCTGCAGGACTCGGTGCCAAAGGTCAGCGAGCACCTCGTGTGTCGTGGGAACGTGAAGAAACCCCAGAAGCCGAGCTGGGTCTGATTCTCGGGGCAAGGACAGGCTCATGGGAGATCGGTGAGACCGGTCGGAAGTCTGCACCAAGCGCCTGGTGGGAAGCACGGAGAACGTGTTTCATAGAAGAGAAGGTGTCACACAGAGAATTTCTTTGAGTGTTTGGGCTTCTTTATAAAACCAGAGGTGGGGCCCAGGCTGAGGTGAGGAACCGGCTTGAACGCTGGCTGCCGACTTGGCCTACTGATCTTGTAGTCACCTGTCTTGGGAACACGGCCGTGGGCTCCTCCCCCATTCAGCCGGATCCTGTCCGTTTTGGCCCTTAGAAGGAGGGGCGCGCAGAGACGGTGGCGCTGTGGGCTGGCTTGCTGCTTTTCTGGCAGAGCAGCGTGGTCACGGGGACGGCACCCAGCAGATTCTCAGCTTTTCCTTAACTCCAGTTCTGACAAAGAGGCAGGAGGACGTTGGTGACTAGTGTCCCCTTTACTAAATGAAATCTCTCCCCAGACCTCTGCACATCAAGATCTCGAGAGCACGTCACACTGCACACACTGATGAGAGTCACGAGGGCCAGGAGCCCAGGGAGGGACATGGCTGTGCCACTCTCTCCTCTGACACAGCAGCTCCTTTCACTGTGCCTTCTTCTCACCAAGTCTGTCATTAACACCCAAGTGGAGGCCAGCCCTGGAGGAGAGGCCTGCCCTGGCCTCCTGAGACCTGAAGAGGCTTAGCACTGCCTCTGGGGACACTGGAACCCAGCAGGCTGTGGGGAGCTGGAAGAGAACTGCTCCCAACCAGCACAAGCTGCCGATTCAGGCAGCCTCTGATCCCCTAGAGTCACAGATTTTTGGAGATTGTGGTGGCAAGGGGTTCGGACAGTAGGTTTCTCCTCTGTGTGAAGGTCCCACAGGGGTGTCTGGGAGGAGGGCTTCCTCCCTGTGGCTGGGACGAGATGCACTGACATCCTTGGTCCTCCACCCTGAGAACGCAGGACCCACCGGGGCAGGTGCCTGGGAGTTCTCTAGCAGTTAGTGACCAGGCTGTGACAGTGCAGCTCCATCTGCCTGGCACCACTGGGGTGTCTGATCAGAGCTGCCTGTCCTGCCTTTGCAGATCTGGTGGAGTTTGCCCAGCTTATAGGGGAATCCTTATGCCACTGTGAGTGGGGCTCCCTAAGTTTAACAACAGCAAAGGTTTTCCGTGGGGGGTGGCCGTGGGGAGGAGCAGGTGGACAGATGCTGTTACACACACTTGCCTAAAAACGTTTTCAAGAAGCTGCTTAGTCTTTGGCTGCTGTTATTTTTTCTTTCTGTTTGTTTCTTTTTTGTAACAAAAAATACTTTAAAAGACTATGTACACATGGAAGAGGAAAGTCCTGAAAAGTATAGAGAATCCAAGAAGAAATATTTTGTGGCTCTGTCATCAAGGGAGGCACAATTATGTTTAATATTTTGGTTAAATCAGTTCTAGTGTTTTGAGAAGGGAGCTTGCTTAGATGTGTGTGTGTGTGTGTGTGTATACCTCTTTTATTATGGCTAAAATGATATCATCTCTTTAATTTTGAGTCCTGTCTTTTGAACTCACTATGGAAGAATAAGTCCTTCCTATGTGATTAAAAATTTTTTTGCCAACATATTTTTTCAGGTTTAAAAATATTACTTTCCCTATTTCATGTTTATTTGTTCTTTTGAGATGCATTAAAAGACTTATATTCAAAGGTTTGCTTTGAATATGAACAAGTACAGATATTTTAAAGCAATTCTTTCCTTCTGGAGAGACATTCTATTTCATTTCTGTTTGTGTGGCATAAGATTTTCAGCCCTTTGTGATTTGGGGGTGGGCAGGGAGGTGCAAGATTGTGAAAGCATATTTCTGGTTTCTTGATGATCTTTGTGGATGAAATTGTTGTCTATATTCTTTCTGACGAATGTGTTACTCTTTCATAAATCCACATTTGGATTTTTAAACAAGATTCACATCACCTTATTTTTTTGTTCCCTGCCAATTTGTTATCGTTGTTTTCTAAGTGATTTCTTGGAACATAAATTCCCTTCCCCATTTACAAAGTCTAAAATCCATTACGTGCAGTGCCCAGAAGGAAGGCCACCTGGTCCCTTGCCTTCTCACCTGATGCTGGATGGCCTCTCTCCCTCTTCTCTCTCTTATATACATACCTTTGGCTAGAACATCATGTTCCCATGCAGGTGTGTCCCAGCCCACAAGCCTGAGTTTAAGGATGCTTCCTTAAAACAAATGAGCAATGAGTGTATTCAATGCCATACAATGAGATCTCGAAATAGCAACTCTAGATTTTAAAAATAAAAGATATCATCCCAATGGAAATGACAAGATTCCAAAAACGCCTATGGTATAGCACTTCTACATTAGTTTTAAAAAAAGATAAAATTAAGAAGTATTGGCAAAGTGAAGTGGAAAGTGGTGGATTGAGGTAGGAGCTCACTCGACATAGAAAAACTTGACCAGAGATAAAAACAGCAAACATTACCAGAGAAGCATTTTCTCTTGTCTAGAAACACCTGCATAATGAAGGCCAGGTAATGAGAAAAAAAAATAAGTCACAGAACTGATCATCTTTTATCTCTTTATTGTGGAAAATGCATGCGTTGAAATAGTCTCTGTAGCAGGAGGCTCATGGGCAGTGTGATCACACATCCCAGTGGCTCTGCAGTCTCTGTAGTCTGCTCCAGTCCCTGAGCAGTTATTAATAGCATTGCTTTTCACTCTTGCAACTGTCGAAGTTTGGACCACCAGTTACGTGGTCTCTGTGACAGGGAGAATAGCTGGAGACGGTGCGGGTCTCATATAAGGTTTGTGGAATGGGGGTCTCCATCAGCAGCTCCAACCTACAGACCAGAGTCGACCTGGAGAGGATTTGGGAGAACGTGGGGTGCAGGACGGAGTGTGTAGGAGTAAGCTTATCTTTATGATTATAATAATGATGATGTGTTGCATTTGTAGGGCACTTCAGTTTCCAGAGACCTCTCTTTCGGTGGACTCCTGTGCCTTCCTGTAACGCTGTGGTGTGGGCAAGGAGGTACGAGGTCTGTCTGGTGATGCAGGAGATGCCGCAGCCCCTGCTCTTTGGCTGGGCCGCCCTGCACTAGGAACAGGTGCCAGGCCCTCCCTGGTTCTGGATGGAAGAGAATGAAAATAGACCAGAGAATGTTCAAAGAAGAACTGGGGACTCAGAGGACAGGATCTAGTGGGAAAACCTCCAGAAACACAGATTGCTGACCGACAGATGTCAGTAGCTCTGGCTTTGGAAAACAGCTCAGGGGCCTGCTTGTAGTGAAGAGCACTGATTTATTGTGATTAATAGAAAAATAATCAAAACAAGGAAAATAACTCATTGTGCAAGTATTTTCAGGGGATGAGACTGATCACCAAGAAAAAGGATGGCTCATATCCAGACACTATAAATGTGTCTCTTTGAAAATTAAATTGTTTCTGTAGCATTTTTTTCTAATTTGTCCTTCCATTTTATCTAATCCACACTTTCTTCCCCCTGTAGAAATAGTTGAAAAGAAATGACGATGAAGGCACAGGGCTTCCTACTCACCAGTCTGTATTTTGGCGAGTATTGACTCAGTGTTCAAGACCACCAAGGGCCTAAGTGACAAGGGGTGTTTCTTACTTCTGGCTGAGGGGGGGCTCACTTCCTACTGCCGGAAAGATGGGTTCAGGTGTTGGACTTTAATCCCTCCAGGAATGACCCCCAGTCAAGTGACTCGTGATGTCTGCATTCCTCCCACAGACAGCTACTGTCCCAGGCAGTTGGGGTCTGATGCTGGGACTTACGTGGTAACTGGGTTCCTGTTTTGGAGTCATGAGGAGGTGAAATGGGACATCAGGGACAAGTGTGACATAGACACGATTCTCAGGTTCACTTTCCCAGTGGTGGGCTCTTCTGTGTCTCACCCTGGGACGATGTGCTGAGAGATGGGGTGATCTAGGGTATTGGGAGTCCGTTATGGAGCCTGCTGGTTCTGACGTGGGCAGCTGACTGGCATGGTGGGACTTGCTGGCTGAGCCTCCAGCTCCTCACCACCTTGGGCAGGGGTGGGATTGCTGCAGGCTCCAGAACTCTGAGGTCCAGGCTCAGTGGACAACCATGGTCTCTCCCCCAAAGGGCTCAGTGCTACATCTTATTTTTAGGAATTGTTCTCTGTCAAAGTAGATTTTACTACAGGAGTTCAAAGTGGTCTTTCATGTGATAGCTTTAGAGCACATTAAATAAGATGAGCTGTAATAAATGAAACCATAGAATTTAAACTAAATTTCATGTTATAACAAATAAACACAACCACTTTTCTTAAGGCAGGAACCACATTTTTTTCTTCTTTTAATTGACTTTTTAATTCCTAGACACACCACCTGTGCCTTCAAATTGGACATCTCTTTCTAATGTTACCACATTGTGGCAAGCTTCTGGACTTTCTAGGCACCTTCCTTGAAGGTGAAAATTTCACCAAGGATCTTGTGGGGAGACCCAGGAAATGGTTTTTGTTGCAAGACCTCAAGGATTCCCTCTGTAGCCTTGTATTCTTTCTCCCATGCTCCCTCAAGAGCAAAGAGGCCAAGTTCTTCATTTCTAAATTCTTACCTGTGCCCTCTGTCCCTGGTGCTTGCCCCTTAGCAAGTCGCTGCAATTTGCTGACTAGACACTCTGCCTTTCCAGATCTTTCCCTAGCATCTGTCCACTCTCCGTTTCATACAAAGAACAAATACATTCTTTCTTTACTTCTCCAGTTCCGTTCCTCCCAGCCTCACCCTCTCCCTCTCTTGATCCTCAGAAAACAGATATCAACCCTTCACATCACAGGACTCTGTGCCTGGGGAGTGTGGGTGAGGTATTCAAAATGATAGCAGGTTTTTAAAGTTCCTGTTACTATAAGATGATTTAATGACATCTGTATGCCGCAGGCCTAATGAAGTATCTGTATCAAATAGCATAAAATATAATATTCTGTGGATGAGAAAACCTTAACTGGCATTGCGATTTTAGACCATTTTATTTACAGAAGAGAGAGTGGGAGAGAATTTATAACTCTACTTACTTTTCTGGCATTCTTTTCCTAGTTTCTTATGGTGATTTACAAAGTTGGTTTCTAGGTTTCTGTGTGCTCTGAATTAACCACTCTGAGCTAATAGAGCCTATCAAAAGAGGGTTGGAGCAACTTGGAGACGGAGAACAGTTTTTAGATGAGCCCTTTGGATGCTCTTCGTGATCTGCCCGTCTCCCTGGTCGGTGGCTGGTCTTTTCTTCCTCTTAGTGTGGCCTTGCAGAGATCAGAAGTGTTTAATTTTGATGACGTTCATCTTCACCAACTTTTCCTTTTATAGATCATGCTTTTGGTTTCTTGCTTAACCCAAGATTCCAAAGATTTTTCTCTCATTTTTTTTTCTTATAAATTGTATAATTTACATTTTACATTTAAGCCTATGATTCATTTTGTTATTTTTGGTACAAACTGTGAACTTTAGGTAAAAGAGATTTTTGAGGGAATTCTGTTAATACAATTGGGTTGTATCAGTTTTGTATGAATTTATTTTGTATTTTGGGACTTGACCCGCGTTAGTTCTGGAGATTTCACAGATAGCTTGGACTTTTTGCCCATGAAAGCTTGACCTTCCTGGCAACAAGGGTTGGATGTGCAATCCTTCCTCCACTGAATTGCCCTTTGACCTTGTCAAAAATCAGTTGGCTTATGAGTGTGTATTTATTTCTGATCTCTCTATGGGTTCTATTGATTGATTACTGAAGCTGTGCAATATAATAAATCTAATCACGGAGGTGAAAGACTTCTTCAATGAAAATTATAGAACACTGAAGAAAGAAATCAAAAAGATGGAACGACCTCCTAGGGTTCTTAGATAGGCAGAATTAATATTGTCAAAATGGCCACATCACCAACAGCGATACAGATTCATAATAATCCTGATTAAAATACGAATGATATTTTTCACAGAACTATAAAAAGCAGTCCTGAAGTTTATATGAAAGATTAAAAGATCCCACATATCCAAAGCAATACTGAGCAAGAAGAGCAAAGACGGAGGCATCATAATATATTTTATTAATATGGAGCTATATTAATAAAAACAGCATGGTATTGGCACCAAAGACATGAAGACCAAGGGAATAGAATAGAAGACACAGAGACAAGAGCCACCTAGTTACGGTCATCTGATCCTGCCAAAGGAGAGGAAAGCATACGTTGGAGAAAAGACAGCCTTTAAAAAATGGTGCTAGGAAAACTGGATATCCATATGTAGAAGAATTAAACTAGACCCTATCTCACGTCGCACAGAAGTCAGGTCAAAGTGGATCAAAGACGTAGGAATTAGACCAGAATCACTGTATCGCTAGAAGAAAGCAGAGGGTCCACATTCCGTCATATTGAATCAGGCCTTGACTTCCTTAACAAGACCCCCAAAGCTCAAGAAATAAAACCAAGATCAGCAAGTGGAATAACATCAAAAGAAAAAGGTTTTGTTTGGCAAAGCAAACAAGAGCATGAAGACAGAACCTACATGGGGGAAAATCCTTGCCAGCTACTCTTCCAACAGGGGATTCATAATCATAATACATAAAGAACTCGAAAAACCACTAAAACACAAATGATCCAATCAATAAATGGGCAAATGAATGAAACAGATATTTCTCAAAAGAAGAAATGCAAATAATCAACAAATACATGAAAAAATGTTCAACATTCGTAGTGAATCAATATGCAAATCAAAACCACACTGAGATTCCATTTTACTCCAATTAGAATGGCAATCATCGAGAATGCAAATAACAATAATTGAGGTGAGGATGCGGGAAAAAATTTTCACTCATACATTGTTGGTGGGACTGCAGATTAGAACAGCCACTCTGGAAATCAGTACAGAGATTCCTCAAAAGGCTAAGAATGGAAATACTATATACTTCAGCTAACCCACTGGTATTAACCCAAAAGACCAGACATCAGTGTAGTATAGGAATACATACATACCTGTGCTACAGCATTCAATTTACATTAGCCAAGTTCAAGAAACTTATAACCCCTTCTTAGGAGCAGGTCTGCTGGTTGTACATTCTTTCTTCTTGTGGTGCTGGGGATTGAACCCAGAACCTTGTACATTCAAGGCAAGCACTCTAACAACTGAGCTATGTCCCCAGCAATAAATTCGTTCTTTTTCTGTGAATGTCTTGATTTTCCCTTACTTCCTGAAGGGCATTTTTGCTGGAAAAAAGAATTCTGGGTGACAGTTTCTTCCTTTTGTTATTTGGAAAGATGTTTTGCTCCTTACTTCTGGTCTCCTTGAATTCTTCATAAATTGTTTAATCCCACAGGTGGAATGTTTCTCTCCTCACTTTCAAGAGTTTTCCTTTTTCCTGGGGTATGAGAATTTGGCTATCATGTGTCTTGATATGGATTTCTTCAGTTTTATTCTGTTTGTGGTTTGTTTAGCTTATTGAATCTGTAAGTTTATGTGCTTTGCCAAATTTAGGAAGTTTCCTATCCTTGTGCCTCGGAGGACCTTGTCCATTCTGCCCTCTGTCTCCTGGCCTCCTGAGAGTCTGATGACGTCAGTGTTGGAGCTTCTGTTGGAGACTCTCAGGTCCCCGTGGTTCTATCTGTTCGTTTTATTTTTTTCAGTCTATTTTTTCTCTGTTGTTCAAACTGGTAATTTATTCTGTTTATCTTCAAGTTTATATATTTTTTCCTCTGCACCCCCCCCCCCGCCTTTCTGCTGGTGAGCCCATTCACTGAGGTATTTATTTGAGTTATTTAATTTTTCTGTTCTAAATTTCCATCTGGTTCTTATTTATGTATTTATTTCTTTGGGAAGACTTTCTGTTTATTTTCCATTTGCTTTAAATGTATTCATAATGCTATTGAAGTACTTTTTTTTTAAAATGACAACTTCTTTTAAATCTTTGACTATTCTACTATTGCCATCACCTCAATATTGGCGTCTAAAAACTGCCATTTCTCTCTTAGTTAGAGGTCTTCTGGGTGCTTGGTATGATAAGAGGCTTTCAGTTGAAACTTGAGCCTGTTGACCATGATGTAAAAAGACTCAGATCTTATTTAAATCTCCTGTTTGAGCTGCTTCCTCTGACACTTCTCCCGGAAGAGGGGGCGTGAAATCACCTTACTACAGCCATGTAGGAGAAGATGTCCAGTGTCCCCACATAGCCTCCAGTGACATAGGATGGGCCTCTCTTCCCGAGGGTGTGTGAGTTCTGGCTCTCCATATCAGGCCAGGAGCTGTAGGAGGCTGTAGCTGCTCCTCGTTCACCTACATGGTCGTGTTGGGGTCTCCATTTCTGGCGATGCTGGTGGAGTCTTAACTGGTTTTCCGGCCTCCTTATCTGCCTCCCTGGGAGTAGGTGAGGGATCCCTCATCTTGGCTGATTTAGGAAGGAGGTCCAGGCTTCCCACCTGGTTTCCATGGACACCAGGATGGGGGTAACCCTTTTGACTTTCTCTCACCCACCCTGGGGATGTTGGCTTGGGGTGTCTCATTTTGGGTAGCCCTCTGCCTTTGCTGGCTGTGTGTGAGTGGAGTGCTTGTGTCTACACGCTTTCTTCTTGCCCGGCAGGACTTTTCTGGCCCTCTGACTACAGAGCAGACTTCTGTTGGCACTTTTTTGTCTGCATCCTTTGCTTCTTACTCGTTCAGCTCTAAGTCTTGGACTTAAGAGACAGAAAGAACCCCAGAAAACTCGCCCGACGCTGCTCCTCGGGCGTGGAGGTCCCCAGACTCTGTGCCTTCTTGGGCCTGCTGTTTAGTTGTTTGTTTTATGCATCAATGTGCAGGGTATCTATTTGTTCTTAGCAGGAACGATCAATCCTTTCTTCACAGAAGCAGATTACGGTACCATTTTGTCAAACCACAAAAGAGAAAGAAAGCTCGGCTGGGCAGGACAGTGCGCCTGTGCAGAGTTGGGAGAAGCAGGTGTGGTGCAGGCTGCAGGGCCCAGGGCAGAGGCGAGGAGAGCCATGGTAAGTGAAAGGCGCCTGGGCCACGCAAGACCTCACAGGCCATTTTAATGTCCTCAGCTTTTACTTGGCAGGAGATGGCAGCTGAGGACTGACTCCATCTTGAGCTCATTCGGGTTTTGAAAGGACCACAATGACTGATGGATGGGGGAACCAACCTGAAAGCACCTCCCGTCCCCTAGGGAGCGTTTCAGATCCAGCCCTCAAGGCCAGCGGGAAGACCTTGTGCTCTTACGGAGGCGGCGTCCACCGTGAAGCAGGGCTGGTGACTGGATCAGCTGCCTCTCAAGTGAATTCCTTTAAGTCTGGTTTGGCGTATTCAGAAAAAGTGTCGACTGCAAGTCTGCGATAGGTTTCTTCTAGCAATGACCCTGATGCCTGTCCAGCTTTATCTGTTTCCCAGCATCTGCCTCTCTGGCCAGTCTTCCCTGGTCAGCACAGACATAGCAATGGCCTCTGCTGTCTCCCGCTGGTTCTTTTTGGAGACATCACCTGAAATATTTAAGTCTCTCTGAAATTGGGATGCGTTTGATGCCATTTCCAATGAAATCATCTGTTGCTACTGGAGAAATGTGTTACTCCGTCTGATGGCTGATGACTTTTCCGTTAATGTACATTTATCAACTGCGAGTGATGCCCAAGATGTGACCTGGGATGAGGTGGGATCCTGGTGCATTAGGTTTTGGGGGCATGATTCTTGCATCATGGTGTCTCTTTCCTGGTGTGTTCATAGAGGGTTCTGTGATTTTTACAATGATGATTCTCAGCTGGGAGAGGCCTCATTTCTGCTCTCCTCATTGTCTGTGTTGGAGCAGAGACAGGGGTGGTTGTTTTCAGTATTTCCTCCGGAATCCATAAGGACCCTCGAGCTTCCTGGCACAGTCAGGGATGCTGCTGAATCCCAGAGGGCAGTGTGAAGAAAGGTGTGTCTGGAGGACGACTGGTAGCCCCAGCACACCATCACCCTGGGAACAGCCAGGGCAGGACCGTGCACAGGACCCCCATAGCCCAACCGCCCTGCTGCCCACATGGGCATCTCTGTCCCACCTTCCGGAAGCCGAGTCCCCACTCTCTCTTCTCAATGTCTGAAGCCAATGTCCTGGAGCCACTATAAAGCAGCAAATACTGTGTTTGGTCCACATTTTCTTCCTTCTTAATATCTACCTTAGCTTTGGGGAAAAGCAGAGGTGGTTTTATTGCATGGTATCAACATTAACCTGCCACAGGTCTTTGTGAACCAAGTTTGAAAAACAGATTAAAAAGCATGATTCCAGGATAAAATCATAACGGCAATTTGAAAGAAAGGCTCTGGAGGAGAACCTGGCTTTGAACCAGTGTCTGCACCCTTCCACTTCCTTCTAGTATCATGGTAAAGTTGACTACCTTGGTTCAGAGGGAATAGATGAGATGATAAGAAGATTGACACTCGGTGTGTGATGCTGTGTCACTGTCTCCTCCTGAAGACCCTTACTGTCCTCAGCACTGTGTTGAACACTGTAGGACTTAACCTGGAGGAATGTTGAAGAGCCCATCTGCATGAGGCTGGAGCCTTGTAGTAAGGGGCACTCAGAATGTACCTTGGCATTTCATGGTCCTGTTATTTACACCATCTGTGGTATGAACCCATGGTTATTATGCTAAAATGCTTTAAATGAAATAGACATGAAGGCTTTTCAGTAACTGTGGCCTATCAATTTGTGGGTCATATTGTTTTCAAGTTATTAAGATAGAATGTGAATAAAGTAATTCTTCAAAGAACAAATTTTTAAAGTAAAAAGGGCCTTAATCTGTCTCATAAGTCATCTCCTTCTTGAAGTGGAAATTAAATCCATGGTATTGTAGGCAAGGCTTGAATTTACCATCTACCCATTTATCCATTTACCTACCCATCCACCCACCTATCTGCCCATCTATCCATCATCAACCACCAACCCACCATCCATCCATCCATCCATCCACCCATCCACCACCAACCCACCATCTATCCATCCGTCTGTTCACTACCAACCCACCACCTATCCATCCATACATCTACCCACCAACCCACTAACCCACCATCCATCCATCCATCTACTCACCAATCCACCATCCATCCATCCATCCATCTACCCATCAACCCACCATCCACCCATCCATTCACCCATCCAACTCATGAGTATTTGTTGTATGTTCTATATTCCAAGTGCTTTGTTAGGCTCTGGGCAAATGGTCCTTAAGAAGTTTTAAATCAAGTGGAAGGGTTGTAATGTAGGCAGTGCCTGTCTTGAGTGCTGTCATAGCAAATATGTTTTGGAGTTTATAACATGCCAGAAACTGTCCTAAGCACTCTACATGCATTAACTACTGAGCCCTAGAGTATGTGGGGCACTGCAGAAGGTCTCACCATTCCTGTTCCAAAGAGGAGGAAGGCAAGACTCAGTAACTTGCAACAGAGTTAGGCTTCCCACGGGGACAGTCTGAACTCTGAACCAGGGCTTTTAAGGGCTGTGCTGTGGAAGTTGCTGGGGCAAACTGAAGACGTGCCTGGGTCAGCACAGGGCAATACTTCACATGTGTCCTGGGTGCTGATTATGAGGGATGCAGAAACCAGGTCTGGGGCACCCACCGCTGCAGAACAGACCACTGGCCTTAGGTGATTCATGAATGTGTTCCCGAAAAACAAGGAAACATAAAACTTCAGCACTTCTGAATGTTACCCAGAGGGGAGGAAGGGAGTGGGCGTGAGTAACCAGGGAACAGCCGCCTGTGGGAGATAAGAGAGCAGTCGGCGGAGATGCGAAGTTCCTTTCTCGTTTTTCACGATGCATCCCCGAGACATATGCTCCAGCAGTTTCCCACTCCTTCCGCTGCCAAGGCCCACCCCCTCCGCCTGGCCGCTCCCGCCTGCCGCGCACCCCCAGGCTGGAGGCCCTGCTGGCTCCACACGCCCTCCTGGGGCCACGCACTGACCCTGGAGGGCCTGGGCCCAGCACTACACACTGCAGCAGCGGGGCCTGCTGTTCCCCTCAGACACCGCAGACCACGCTCCAGGGAGGGGATGGTGCCTCGGCGTCCGCTAAGCCCGGGCTGTTCCCCCGATTCTGAACGGTGAGGACAGGCTCCCTCGCTCACCACGGTCCACCTGGCACCTGGCATGACACCATGTTCTGGGTTAGAGGCCATTATGGTTAGATATGTCCTCAACCCCCAGATAGACAGCAAGAAGACAAATGGGAGAGCAAACAGCCTGCGAGGTCCCCAACCCTGCCCCTCGGGAGGCCACGGAGTTCGGTCCTGGCAGAGGTCAACAGGGATGAGGTTGTGGGGGCCACTCCCGCATGACTGGGACTGTAAGGGGCAGCTTGGGCACAGACAGCCACACTCACAGGAGGGTGCCCTGAGAGCAGGAAGGCAGAGGTCAGCGTGATGCCGCTTCTGGCCGAGGGTCACAGCAAACCGCTGGAGCTGGGAGAGGCCTGCATAGGCTCTCCCTCAGGCTCAGAAGGAACTGGCCCTGCCCTCACTGGGTTTCAGACTCTGGGCCTCCAGAACCCTGAGGTGATAGGTTTCTGCTGGGTGAGCCACCAGGTTGTGGAACTTAGCCATGGCAGCCCCCGAGAACTAGCACCGTGCCTGATAACGGCTGAACATGGAACGGCTCAGCCTGGCCTGTGCTTGGAACAAGCGCTCACAGGCAATATTTGTTGCTAACCTAATACTTAACCTGTGCCACATGAATTTTTGTTTTATTTCTCATTATTAATTTCAAACCTAGGAGAGTTCAATTCTATGCAGCGCTCAAAAGCCCAAAATGATGTTTGAACCTCCAAAGGGTTTCATCCTCCTTCTGGATCTGTGATTGGAGAGAAGTGAGAAAATAAAGGAAAAAAAAAAAAAGACATTGCTGTTGTCACCTGGGACCATGTGCAATGGCAGCTTCAGCCATAACCTCTAAAACTCGACTATTGTGGAACCAGCACTCAATTGAAGGGGGAAGTAGGAGTCATCCGTGCATCTGTGATGATCTTGTCATGCATGGATCGGTACCTGGCAGGCTCCATTTTCTCTAGGATTTCTGCCACCAACTGTCACTACATACTTTTCAATTTGCACAGCCCCGTCACTGCCAAGAATGAAGTACCTCCGTGCGACTTGTAATTACAGAACTGCTCCCGCCGCCCCCTCCCCAAATCCCTGGAGGTTAAATTTGCACATTTTGACAAAGTAATTTCTTGATTTTGTTTTCTGTTGGAATCATTGAAGGCTTCCTGAACGAGCTCTATTGTAAACAGTGAGTCAGTGTCAGCAGCCGAACGCGCTTCCTCCCGACAAATTGTTCTCTTCATTTCCAGCCTTCCACCTTTCATTCAATGCCATGTGTGCTCCTCATCTCTCCTGAATACAGGTGTGAAGTTGTTGGGCTGGTGTAAGAGCTAAAGTGTCTTTAAAAGGCTAGTGCAATGTTTGCTCACATGTATACGGCTGCTTTGATGACAGCGTGGGGTACCTTAGGTGGCTTCAGATGGAACCCCAGGAAGTAGAATGTAGAGCGCGGGCAGCAGTGACTCCTGAGGTGTGTCAGTGGACCCAGGCACTCCACTACTACTAAGATCTGGGCTCGTGGCTGGCCCTGCAGCCACACTGGCTACTGCCTTTCCATTCCGTTAGCAGGTCGAGCATCACAATGAGTCCCAGGGCATGGTATCTACCATGGGTCCCCTCCTGCCGTGGGTACACCCTCTGCCAGCTCCTGACCGGTCCTTGCTCTCACTTCCTGCTCCACCACCTGGTTCGGGTTCGGGTCTTCTGAATTCCCCCTCCTGATCTTGTCTGATTCCTCACCGCCCTCTTCCTGAAAACACATTTAAATCCTTAAACAAAACAAGACAAACCTTCCTTTTCAAAAGCCTCCTCCTCAGAGTAGAACCTTCTTCTCTCATTTTTTTTCTTTCAAAAACCTGAGCAGTCTTTCTAAACAGATCATTTTCTCTTCTCACCGTCTGCCCATGTGGATGTGTGTACAGCCCCTCCTGGTACCTGTTCCTGGTTCCCTAATTGTCACATTTGGACAGGTTTCCGTCCTCACCTCACTTTGGAACACCTGACAGGGTCACCTGAGCAGCCCTGAGCCAAGTCCTGGGACTCAGCAGGCAGACAGAGAAGGGCACAGAGGTGGAAGGTCACTGACGGGCTGTGCCCCACTGGTAAATCTCCTTGAGGGGTCTAGCCTCCTCTCTTCCCCCTTTACTGGTGGCTCTCCTCTCTGTTTTTGTCTTCTGCCTGCACCTGTCCTCTCGCCCGGCCACAGGTGGCCCTGTATACTGCCCAGGCTGGCTCCCTCCTCAGTAGGAGCCCTGGGGTCTGCTGTCCTGCAGCTGCCCTGAAGAGCTGCCTGTTTACCCTCTCCTGGTAATCCTCTAGGATGTTCTATTGGCTAAAACATTTTATAGATGAAACCAGGGTTCGGAAATGCTCTGTAATGGACAGATTGTAAATGTTCCGCTCTGGTGGGACGGAAGACCACTCTCTCCACTACTGGACCATTCAGGGGCTGGAAAGCAGCCTAGGGACAGTCTGTAAACAAAGGGGGGAGACTGGCTGTCAATAAAACTTCATTGACAAAGACTGAAGGTGGGCTGCATTTGGTTCAAGAGATGAAACTGTCCTATAGAGCCTACTGTCTTTGTGCTTCATTGATCGACACATCAGTTGAAAAACAGAATGGGTCCACCCTGTCCTGGTTTCCCAGGATATGCTCGGGAGTCTGCATGCTGACTTGTACGGTCATTGTACATGCTGGGTGTGCTGATCTCAGCCCTTGTACTGAGGTGTCGCCCCTGAAGACCCGTGTTACTTCTTGCTCCTGCACAGGACTTTGACCCCAGCGTCATGCAAAGGGGAGATAGGTGTTGATTGGCAAAGCTGTGACTTTACTGTTGGGCTTGCTGCTTTTGAAAGACACTGTTTTGTCTCTCAGAAGACATTTTTTAATGTCAAAATAAATAGCATTTGACATTTAAAATATAATTAGAATCAAGCATTTAGGAGAGGGTGGGAAGGAGAAGCAGCTGGACGTGTGGAGGAGGCTTGTTCCTGGTAACCCCCGGTTATTACTCTTTTTGGAATGATGGTGAAAGGTGGCTACAGCTACATCTTTGGATCTGTTTAATCACCAGCTGTGAATATGTGATCCATCATCTCATGGACAACAAGCGGCTCTCCCCAGGACCAGCAATGACTTCTATGCTCTCTCAAATGCTTTATGCATGTGTTGTTTTGACAGCAAGTCGCCCTGACAATGTCATCTCTTGACTTGGCATGGTGTACAGGATGCAATGATCTAGTGGGCTGCAAAGACGGCTCAGGACTTTCTGATTCTACTATTGATTTTACAACTGCTTTACCACCTTGGATGAGCTGTGTCCTGGGGTGTTCTTCCTCCTAAAAACGAGGCAAATAACACTGGCATATTTGCAAAGCTCTCTGAAATTTCAATTGCAGTATATTAACAAAGTGAAAAATATTATAATTCTCTCTCAGCTGCTGCCTTCTGTTTACAAACAGCTGATTCTTACTCCCACTTCTGGATGAGACATAGGAAGAGCACAAAAGCAAACTTGAAAGTTTATGAAGGAAACCTGTGTGGAAAATTGGGAGAATGACATTCAGAGGGTGAGAAATTGCATATTATACTTGCTGCAGATATTCCAGGCTATGGGTTAAAATTTCTCCTCTTAGAGGAACGTGTAAGTTGAATTTAATTCAGCAAATAAATCCTTTAAATTCAAATTAGAACCAAAAAAAATTAAGGCAAAACAATTTTTTTTGGAGAATCTTTATTCTCTGTGGTTCCTTGAAATTAAAATTTCTTGAAAGAATTTCATGTTTTATTTTTAATCATTTGATCATTAATCATTTCATTGCAAGTCCATGAAATCTGCCCATTTCCACCATTTTCAAAGTGGACAGAGCTGGGTGGGGCATGGCGTGGCGCTGCGGGTGTTTTCTCAGTTGCTTTCCGTCACGTGCTTGGTGAAATATGGCAGAGCATATGGGCAGCTGGCGATTCATCTCCATGCGAGATTTCCTGGGGAATGCTGAGATGCGTTCCCTTTGTAGAATTTCTCCCTTTCTAACCTGCTAAAACTTTTGCCTTCATGAAATGTAAGCATTTGTTTTATTTCAGATTTTCAAAGGATTGATCCCAGAAATATTGTCTAGATTTTTTTCTCATTTTTTTTTTCCTCTGTGCGAACCTCATCTTTTCCTGACCTTATTCATGAAGACAGCCCCCGACTCAGGTAGCTGGGGACAGATATTTAGCTTACATGTTCAATGGTTCTGTCAGGGGTTAAAGTGCTGAGGCTGTTGCAATGTAGGTGTCCCCAAGTGAAAGGACATTATTAAATCAGGAAGAAGATGTCAACAAATAGATTGCAGCATGTGTCTTAGTGATGGAAAAAGGTAAATATTTAGGCAGTGCAAGCTGTTGATTACAAAGGCTAATTTTGTGGGAGGCCAGGGTACACACTATGGTCTTTGATTTATAGGCGTTATTCAAAAATCTAGCTTAATTTACCAAACACTAAGTGGAAATGTTCGCCCTTGCGTTGAAGAACACATCTTTCATGTTCTACTTCAAAGCATCAAAGACATGGCTGGAAGAAGCTTGGGATGTGGATTTTTTTCATAACAATATGAAAATGTGAAAAAAATTTCTTTAAGTAATCTGCTATAATTGAGAATTTATCCAGCATATGTGTATGGAAATGGTGAACAATTGGAAATTATTTTTTGTTTAGTTTATTTAATTATTAAACTATTTAATGTCAGGAGGCTTTATGCTGTATGGTTAAATGATAAAAATCAGGATATAAATGTATATACTATCATCTCATTTTCATAAATCTATCTAAAATATGGGACTAAGTCCTATGAAATTGCTATTTGATATGTTGAAATGAATTTGATACCAACAAATCATGTGGTTCAAAATGCTACATGGTTCAAGATAAGTGGGCAAGAAAACACACACATACCCATTCACACAGGAGCAGGGAAGACATATACCCCAAATTCTGGATGGTGATTACCCACAATGCCATTTAAATTTTTTTTTTATGTACACTGTCTAGAGTGCACATGGATTACTTTTTCATTCTAGATGCTCTAGAAGCAAAACTTTTCACTGCAAACAGGGGTTGGATCTGGAACTTATTCACATTGTCTGTAAGTAAATTTGAGGATTGTTGGTCTCTGGTCTCTAGGGTGCTTTAGAAATCACCAGACTTAGTGAAGATGCCTTCCCTTTCTTTCCCTTCCTCAAGCTGATTACCCCAACTAAGTTGTGTGACTTCCTTTTGCCTGCAGGTATCTGGCACTAAGTAGACACTCAATAAGTATTTGTGATTGGTAGAAGGAGTGAATGTATGAGGCAGGAAGTGATTAAATAATCACTGTGCAATGCATTTTGATTTTTTTCCCACTTACACAATTGGTTAAAATTATTGTTTATTATTGCCAAAGAAAAATCTAAGATGAGTTAAATTTAACAAAGTTTACTAGAGCAAGAGAAAAGGTTCTGAAACAGGGCTGTGATTAAAGACCAAAGATGGTCAGGAATGTTGCAACCCACCACATGTAAGCCTGTGCCTGTATTTATATGCAGAGAGAAGGAAGTGTCGCCCTGAATCAACCTGATTGGCTGCAATCAGTGTATTTATTTGAGCATGGTGTGATCTGCTGGCAGCTTGTGATTGGGTAAGTCTCAGTTTGCTGTGATTGGCTGAGATGCAGCTCTCTGCTACAAGAATATACTGTTAGTTAGGTTGTAATTTGTTTGCATACACAGTTAGGTTGCAGTTCGATACATATGCAGGCAGTTTTAGGTCAAATTTTACCCTCCAAGTATGGAAACAGACTAAGGCCAAACTTCTCAATTTAACAATATGCATCTCTGAAGGAATTCTTGGCCCTTTCCCAGATGGGCATCTGTGAAGCCTCTTGACCCAGTGGCTAGTAGTCGTGGCTGACCTGCTGGCCCCAGACTCCCGTGGGTCCTCCACACATTTGACCACACACTCTCATAACTCTACCTATGAACTGAAGCACTGTTAAAAGATGTCCGGTCACTTTTCTGGATTGCTCATGAAAATTTCAAATGTTCAGTTTTTCTCTTGATAGCTCTTCACTTCAACCAAGGAGGGCAGGAGGTGGGTGGGCACCAGGGAGGAAGGGGAGGAGAGAAGAGGGAAAGGGACAGAGCAGGAGATTTCAACCGCGTGAACCTGGTCAGTCCTCTTTTCAGCAAATGGTTTTTTAAAAGCTTCCGAGGGGGGTTGTATTGATCGCCCAGCAGCTGGTGCGGTCAGTGCAGTGTTACCTCCACCCTAGGATCACCTCTGAGTGACTGGGGCCAGCTTCAATGCCTTCTCAGCCTCTGAGCCGAGCACGTCCTGAAATTAACTTGAAAAACCTAATTTCTACCTTCAAGTCGATCTCTTCTTACACACGGTGCAAAGGCACAACAGAAGAGAAACGAGAAAGATTAACAAGGTCTGTGCCAGCTATTCTAGGAGAAGTCATTGTTTATCTGCATTTAAGAAGAAAAGGACACTATTTGGCAGCGTGGGGTGCCTGGGCGCCGCCTGGCGCTAATGATCAGCCTGAGGATTGAGCTGCCAGGCAGTTGCCCATTGACCGGGCCTGACTGCACTGCTGACAGGTGCTGATGGGAGGGGCAGGACACAGCTGCCTGAACAGGAATCCCATTATCCTCTGCTCGTATTGATTCACCCTGTGGGACGTTTCCTTTCTGGCTGTGTTAATTTTCAGAGTGCACATTTGCCTGGTCCTCGGCACACACGGAGAGTCGGAGGTGCAGGGCTAAGCGTAATGGGCTCAGCCCTGCGGTCTGCAGAGGTTTTGTCTGCTGGGATGTAGGCCTCCTCTAATTACAGTGCCTGTGAGGGGACAAGGTCTGGAAGAATAGCTTTGCCACTCACATAATTGCCTGAGGTGCATAGCAAATTAATCTAATGACATGAGGTGCACTGTGAAAGTTTTTTTTTTTTTTTTTCATCCATACACAGTAGTTCTTATTTTAAAACTTGATGTTTTCCACAGAAAATTCAGGAAGGGATCCAACAGTTGGAATTTTGGCTATCTACATTCATCTTAAAAATTTCAGTCTCTTTTGTTTACAATTAGGCTTTGGAGAAAATTTAGAGGCCATCTTTGTCTTGGGCCATGTTCTGTGATGGGGTATTTTGTGTTGAAAGTCAATATGTGGGTGGAATTTGTTAGAGTTAAAATACTGAATATAATATTTATGGACATCTGATCACACAGGGAAGTCCAGGCAGATCGCCCTGAGGAATCTCATGCTGTGGACTCAAGTCTGGAAAGCAAGGGGACTTCTGGAGGTCTCACCTGACTGTCTGTGGCATGGCTGGTGCTTCCCACACCGGGCACAGCCTCTGCTCCTGGCAGTTCTGAGCAAGTCTGTCTCTGGGTGTGCCTTAGGACAGTGGTTTTAGGGAATTGTAACTCTGTGCTTAAGTACTTGAACATCCCTCCAGTTCTCAAACGCCCCCAATTCTTCCAGCTCCCACTCCCCTTTCCTCACAAGGCTGAAACAGCCTGGGGACTTATTTTCGAAGGGACACTCGCCCCCAGTCCTGGTTTTGTTTCCTGGCTTTGTTCTGCTCCTTTCTGTAGGCCCTCTGGCAGAGTGTTCTGGCCTCCCCTGGGGAGGTAGTGAGGCCAGGAGAGACACCTGGGAGCCCTGGAAGGAGGCAGCGCTGGCACCAGCGGCTGTGAGTCTTCTTCTCTGGAAATAGATTCTTGGCCTGGGTGGAAGGAGGAGTCCTTCAGAAGCACACCCAGGGAGGCAGAGGTGAGCTGGCGGCAGACGGGCGGATCTGAGGGGCAGAAGGTTTCTTATAAGGGTGGTGTGATCGTTCTCTGCCCCCCAGAGAGCTCCAGGGGTTCTCATTCGTCTTCCATGACTTTCCGGAAGTGCTCCAAGGAGACCTGGACCCTTCTTGCTGGATCAGGGGCTGAGGCAGCAGAGCAGGCCCAGCCCGGAGCAGGCAGGGAGACCAGTGGTGGAGCTGGTGAAAACACCTCTCGTCCCCTAGAACTTGCATCACAATTTTCTTGTTATACAAAGCATTGTGCAGCAGTTGTAGGGAATTTAAAAATATAAAAAAATGACCATCGTCCTTAATTATGCTATTCAGAAAGAGTCATCATTACTATTTTGATAGTTTCCACCCATTGTGAGTTGTGTGGTTCCTGTGTCTGTATCTTCTGTTATTTTGTGAAAAACACTTCTCTAGAGCATTCAAAGCTCCTTAAGGAAATACGTGTCAGTGATGCAGTAATACTCAGGGCAAGAAGGGTGCCGAGGGAGGCGCACATCTATCTCTAACTCTGGGCAGAGTGGACGAAGGGACGAATTCCCCAGAGCAGGTGGAAAATGCTGACGGACAAGATCTGGGTGCCTTGGTGGCCTTTAGGGTGCTGCCGTCCCTTTGGCTGTGAAGTGGGGGGAAGAGGGAAGTGAGTGGCCAAGGAACTGCACAGCCCGAGCCTCTGTGAAGGGAGCTGGGCAGAGAACCCAGGGCGTGTGGGCCAGCCAAGGCCTTGCCTCTGGTGGGCAGGGTGCTGAGGAGGTGCTTAGGGGTAACGGACTGAAGTTCAGGCTTCTGCCAGAATCCATCAATCACCTGCCCCTCTAACATTTTCTGAGAACAGGTGATTCGTCCAAAAACGCCAGTCATCCAAAGGGAGGACCTAACAAGTGCATCTGCCCCCAGCACAGTGGAGAATCAGGGTACCAAAGGGATGAGAGCAAGTGTATACCAGAGAAATGGGCACAGGGCTTAAGGGACCAACAGCTGAGCCGATGGCTCTCTGTGGATTCAAAGATATCAACAAAAACGCGACCTTCCTGAGATGAGAAATCAAAGGAGAACTAAGGGACCTCGAAACAGAGATAATAAGAGAACAAAGAAATCACATGTTATATAAAATGAAAACACAAATCCTTACTGAACTTCTCTTACAAGAAGGTCAAGAGGGTGAGACACACAGTGGGGTGTGCGAAGCAGGTCTGAGGAAGGCACAGCGAGACAGGGAAGAGCAAAAGGAACACAAGCCACGCTACCAGGAGCCGGGGAAGCAGTCGTGGAGGGTGAGGATGGATAAGGGCCGAGCCTGTCCTCATGAAAGGGCCCAGAGAAGAGGAAGGAAAATTTAACATATTTTTAAATTTCTGAATTTTTATTCAAAGGAAAGATTGGAATCCATGGATTGAAACAGGATTCCATGTCTCAGAAGAAACAAATTCAGAAGTAAACAACTCTCATCTGTGGCACTCGGGGAAAGCCGAGTTACCCCAGTGGAGAGGAAGGCAGGGTAGCCTCAGGCCTTTACACAGCCCTCAGGTGTGAGAGTCAGTGGAACGGCCTTCACAAGGTGCTCAGGGTGGAAGTACAAGGCGGCCTCGCTGTTCTCCAAGTGGAAGGGCTGCAGACGGGTCTCCCCAGGCCCTCAGGAACTCAGGGGCTGTGCTCTGAAATAGCCCTTCCAGAAGAAAACTAAAACCAGAACCATGAGCGAATAGACTGCAGGCAGACAGGAGACGACCAGGGATCTTGAGAAGAAGAACAGGGAAAAGGAGACGCAGGAGAACAAGGCAGGAACAGAGTCCTCCGAGTTCCTGGTGCTCAGCCGTGAATCTCTGCACCACAGACGAACGGTCACTGACAGAACAATCGAGGGCAAGACGAACTCCTCTCCACCTGAAAATAACCCAACTGCAAAACAAAGAGGAACTGAAGCGACAGAACATTCAGGAATTAATTATCATGGGAAAGCTGTATTTCAGAATACTGATAAAACAATGGGCTATACCTAGACGGATCTTCCTCTTAAAAACATCTAAATATCATCACCAAAAATTAATTTAAAAACTCAGCTTCTTAAGTGCACAGATGAGCTGGTAGGGAAGTAAAGCTGGTTTTTGGCTACAAAAGTAATCAAGGGGAACATGTTGGTGGGTAAGTTCTGTGGCTGGATCCTTCCCTGAGGGTATCTGGTGATCCAGTTGTTGGAACTAACATTTTCATGACCCGGGACACTGAGAATGGGAGGCCAGGCCTGGGCCCATCAAGATGAGATATAAAAGGAATTTCTTCTCTCATAGATCTGCAGCCCTTAAAAGAGCATGCATTCACAATTATATAGATGAACCAAAATAGACCCCCTCCTCCTAATCCCAGAGTCTAAGAAGAACCGCCTGTCCTGAATGTAGCACCGCACAAGAGGCAGGAGAGGGATTTACAGTGGTGAACCAGGAACCACACACAAGCCTCCCTGCGAGCTTGTAGCCCTAATCCATCCCTCCTGGGTGCCCCAGAAGAACTGAAGACAGAAATTTAAGTAGAGGCATCTTTGACTCACAGTGCCCAAGGGCACCTTGTAGAATGGAGTGAAAATTCCTTATGGAGGAATCCAACTTCTTCCCAATCCTCAAAGGATGCCCAAATGCAGAATCCCAGATCACAGTGAAAATGTCCAAATGAAGAAGCGGGAAATTGCAGCAGGCAGAATTACAGGGTCAGGATTGCTGTTGCTTCTTTTCTGTGTTGATAGGGACTCACTCAGGAAGATAGAGGTTTTAGCAAGGTCTAAACACAAGTTATAGTCATGCTTAAGAACCTGCAAGACTAGGGTCCTCCGCCACTACGAAGCCCACTACGTTCGAGGAGGAAGAAGGTGGGTGCATCACCACGTGGAAAGACCAGCTGCCTTGGGGCAGTATGTCCACCCTCAGGTGGACAGTGGTCACTGAATATTTTTCTCTCCTTCTTCAAAAACAAAAATACCTCGTTTATCTTGGATATAAACATCCTGTTTGATGATTATGTATAGAAGAAAGTTCCAGTACTTAAAAGTGTCTGTCTTGCTCCTGGTTGAAATAATAGGGGAATGGTACTTTAAGCACTTTCCTCTTGTATTGGTTGTTTTATAGAATAAAATAAACTTTCCCATTTATACAATCAGGGGTTTGGACTAGGCAGTCCTTTAATTTCCACCCATTTTTAGCACTGTGCGATGTCTGAGGTTTCTCAGTAACGTCTACTACACCATGGACACTTGGGAGGTGGTGTTGCCTCAGGTCTTAACCTAGGGAGCCACCAGTGTCCACAAAATAAGTTATAGCTCACGTCCTATGCTGGGAGCCATTAGCCAAGTAAGTATGACAATTTCCTTGCCAGCGTACCCCATGTTGCAGTGACATTGAATGTACTTAACCTTGCTCAAGGACCAAGGCAGATTAGGGTGTTCCCGGTTTTAAGATAATCTTGTTTAGGGCGTTCCCAGTTTAGGTTCCAGGTTTAAGGTTTAAGATTATTCCTGCTGGGAATAGGGCGTATCCTGCTGCCTGAGTTCCCCTTGAGTTCTCACGGGATTCAGACAGTATATTTTGGAGATAGAAGCCCAGTGGAGGAATTTGGGAGAGAAGGAGGATTTGGGAAGAGAACGTGGATTTCCCCAGAACGTGATTGTAGACGGCTGGTGTGAGTTCGGGAATAAAGAGTTGCTGTTTGAATCTACAAGCTGTGTGGTGGCTCGTGATTGTGTGCCCAGCCAGACTGCGGCATTTGTGCCCAGCCAGACTGCGGCATTCATTAGCCCAATGTCTCCCTCTACGGCATCGTGGGCAAATACCCGGTATTCTATTCCTTTGATACCTACTTTTGTTAAACCCTCCTCTTATGGGGCAATTCCTTTTAAAATGTCCTGTTTGTTCACAATCATAGCATGTTTTTGGCCTGGCATCTAAAGCCTGTTGTACTGCAGCTGCCAAGACTTGCCCTTGTTCATTAATATCTCTACATAATTTAATATATGTGTTTAAATCTTCATGTCTCCATGGTCTAATAACCTCTCTGCAGCAACGATTTGCTTGGTCATAAGCCAGTTGTTTTATTAATGGCATTGCTTGTTCTGTATCCCCAAAAATTTTGGCAGCCTTTTGAATTAGCCTATCTACAAAGTCAGCGTAAGGTTCATTAGCTCTCTGTATTACCTTAGATAGCTGACCTTGTAAATCTCCATGTCCTTGTAAAGTCTTCCATGCCCTAACTGCGTCTGCAGCAATTTGTGCATATATAGCAGGATCATATTCAATTTGTTGCCGTTGACCCTCATAAGGTCCTTTTCCTAACAACATATCTAGATTTCTTTGAGGGTAACCGGCTGCTGCATTTCGCCTAGCTGTCTCCGCACAAAATTCCTCATTGGCAACCTTCCATAACAAATATTGTCCTCCATTTAGTACAGATTTACACATGCTAGCCCAATCTGCTGGCGTCATGTCCAAGTTAGTAATGGACTCGACCATGCTTACCGTGAAGGGAGCTTGGGGCCCGTAGGTTGTTACAGCCTCCTTTAACTGCTTCACTGTTTTAAAATCTAAAGCACGGTGAATTCGCTGCCCTCCTGCCTGTTCAAGTACAGGGCATGCTAATCTTTGAGGTCCTGTCTCAGGATCCCATTTATCAACTACGGGGTTTGAGGGCCACTCAGCTGTCTCCATCGGTGGGGCTGTTGGTTGAATTATGCCCCATTAATGCCGCAGTCTGGCTGGGCACAAATGCCGCAGTCTGGCTGGGCACACAATCACGAGCCACCACACAGCTTGTAGATTCAAACAGCAACTCTTTATTCCCGAACTCACACCAGCCGTCTACAATCACGTTCTGGGGAAATCCACGTTCTCTTCCCAAATCCTCCTTCTCTCCCAAATTCCTCCACTGGGCTTCTATCTCCAAAATATACTGTCTGAATCCCGTGAGAACTCAAGGGGAACTCAGGCAGCAGGATACGCCCTATTCCCAGCAGGAATAATCTTAAACCTTAAACCTGGAACCTAAACTGGGAACGCCCTAAACAAGATTATCTTAAAACCGGGAACACCCTAATCTGCCTTGGTCCTTGAGCAAGGTTAAGTACATTCAATGTCACTGCAACATGGGGTACGCTGGCAAGGAAATTGTCATACTTACTTGGCTAATGGCTCCCAGCAGTCCTATCCATGGGACACCTATAGGATGGGACACAGGGGAAAATGTGTGGCAAACACTCTGTAAAGGCTTCATAGATCAGCCCACTTAATCCCATACTAGGAATACTATTATTATTTCCACTTTACAGATGAGGAAACCGAGACCAAGAATATGCACTGGCTCCTTGTGAGTATGTGTCAAACCAGGACATGAACTATAGAAATGTTATCCCAAATCCTCATTCCTGTTATTCATGCAGCTTCTGTGTGCATGAGCAGCACTCTGTTAAAACACTGTCACAGCCCCTGGCATGCGTCCATCATCTTATCATTCACTAAACCACCTCTGCACATGTTTTTTGGTCTCATGTGATCTCTCAACAACCTTTTAAGGGAAATACTAACTCTATTTTCTTTTTCTTTGTAGACCCTAGGAGTAGACCTGAGTCTTGGAGACCTCTGCCTGGATCCAGGGCAATGCTAGCCCCAGGCTCTGAGGGTCATCCTCCCAACCGCTGGACCTCTCCATCCGGCCACACTCAGATTTCGAGGACCTCCTTCAGAGCATCACCCTTGGAAGGACTGCCCTGAAATTGGAGATTTCATGAAAAGACATAAAAGAATGCATCTTGAAATGTGAAAGGTCACGCAGAATGGAAGGGAGCTGGAATCAACATTGAAGGCGGAGGGTTATAACACAAAACAATAAACAGAGGAAAATACTGATGGACTTTTAGTGATGGGGATAAGACCATGAGGTAATGAAGCAGTGCATTCCTTCCACTACACTCAAGATTAGTTTCCCTGCAGTCATGACTAAGAGACAGAGGGTGGGGGCCGGGGAGTGAGGAAGAGGGAGAGTGTGCAAAGGAGATAATTCCTAGGTGTGCTTTGACTTTGACTGCACATCAAAAGAATGCTGGACTCTTGGCTGTGGCCCCTCCGCCCAAGGACTATGGCAACTATCCTGTAATCCTCCACCCAGGACAGATGTGTGAACAGGAGTTTGTAACAAACAACAGGAATTTGTAAATGCAACTAGGAGGAAGTGATTAATCTCAGGAAAACTCTGGAAAGTTGCATGGATCTAGGTCTTTCAATAATTATTATTAGTACCTTTGTCTAGTTTTGTTATTGCAGTAATTCTGGTCTCTTAAAATGAGATGCAAACCTTGGTTTTTCAAATTGAGTTTGTATAGAACTGACAATATTTTTAATAATAATATTAAATGGAGGAATGAAGGATTTATAAATATTTCAAAAATTCTGCTTCTTCTCTTTTCAGTATTTCTGATTTTTATTTTTCAGGAAACTTGTCTGCTTCCTCTAAGTTGCTGAATTTATTGTCTTGGTGTGGTTCACACTATTTCCTTATTATCTTTTCCCCATCTGGAGAATCTGTAGTGAAGCTCCTCTGTCACTCCTGGTATTGAGATCCTGTGCATTCTCTCTTTATTTCCTGGTCAGTCTGGGTAGGGATTTATCATTTTTATTAGTAACTTCATAAAACTAGCTTTTAATTTCTCTGATTTTCTTCTTTTGTCCTTTAATTTTATTGATTTTTGCTTTAATTTTTTTTTATTATTTTGCTAAGTTGACTCCTTCTTTTTCAGGTTTCTGGAAGTAGAAGTTGAGGTTATTTAAGACCCTCTGCCCTTCTTTTATAAAGTTTTATTTATGACTACTTTAGATACAATCCAGAAATTTGAAAATGTTTGCTTTAATTTTCATTCAATTTAAAATACTCCTCAACTTCTCCATTAATTTCTTCTTTGATCCTCGCTTATTTGAAAGTATGTAATATAGTTTCCAAATATTTTGGGATTTTCTAGGTATCTCTCTATTATTAATTTCTAGTTGAATTTCATTGTGGTGTTAGAAGTTACTCTATATGACTTCAATTTTTTTGAGACTTATTTTACAGCTCATCATATAATCTATCTTTTGTCCCATGTGCACCTCAGAACTATCGTTGGATATGGATATAGATTAGTTCAAGGGTGATAGTTTTGTTCAGTCTTCTATATGTCCATTGATTTTCTTTTAATTGTTTTATGAATTACTAAAAGGGAGTGTTGGCATCTCCAACTATAATTATAGATATGCCTATTTCTTATTGCAGTCCTGTATAATTTGGCTTTATGTACATGCAAGCATTTTTATTACATGCCTAAACATTTTGAATTTTTCTAGGCACTTTATTATTTTTTGTTCCCATTCAACTTTGATAACATTTTGTTACTACTTTGGTATTCACTTAACCATTCCACTTACTTCCAATTACTTTAATTTTTAGTTTTGCAGTATGAGTATTGAGCCCATTTTACCACTACATATATTTCCAGTTCTCTTTTATTTTTATTTTGAGATAGGGTCTCTCAAAGTTCCCAAGACTGGCCTCTACCTTGTGATTATCTTGACTCAGCCTCCTGAGTACTCAGGATTATCTGCTACTCTGCCCAGTAAAATTATCTTTATTTTATGTCCACTTTTCTAACTCATTTTTGTTGGATAAAGATTTCTAGATTGACAATTTTTCAGTATTTTGAATGTGATTTTCCATTGTCTTCTGGCTTGCATAGTTTCTGGTGACATGTTTGTTATAATTGATAATTTTTTTCTCTCTTTTTTCTGGTTGTTTTTAACATTTTCCTCTTTTTATTTGTTTCCAAAATGTGTGACTTTGCATGCTTTCCTTCACGTTACTCTTGCTTGGGTAAGTTAAGCTTTTGGAATTTTCAGATTTATAATATTTATCAACTTTGGTTAAAATATCTTTGTCTTTATTCCTGTAAATATATTTTATATCATTTTTTGTGCCTTCTGATGCTCCAGTTATATCAGTGCTAGAACACCTGACATTGTCCCAGAGTTCACTGAAAATATGTTTTATTTTTTCCCTCCTTTTTTTCTGTGATTTATTTTGAATGGCTTCTTCGATTATTTCTTTAAATTTACTTATCTTTCCTTATACAATGTCTAATGAGCTCTTAATCAAGTGCATTTATTTTTTATTTAATTTTAATTCTTTCTGTGAGATTCATTTTGGTCTTTTAAGAAAAAATATTTTTTCACGATCCTGCTTATCATTGGGTGTTTTTTTCTATTTTTGTGAACATATGGAATAAAAGTATAGTAGCTTTTTAGTTTCTTAGATGGTTGCCTCCTGTCTGTCATATCTGTATTTCTATTTTTTCTGTTCATGGAAAAAGTAGGCATTTGTGCATGACTTGTAAATATTCGCTGGAGCCTGGATGTCGTGAATGCCGTGTTGTTGTTGTTATTATTGTTATTATTTTTGTTTTTCTGTGTCATTAAGTGAGTTGGTATCACTTTGATACACTTTGTTGTCTCACACTATATGTCATATTTTGTATGGTGATTTACAAAGGTAAACTCCTGCAGATTTCTTGGTGTACTTTAATGTAAGTGTAGAGTAGAATTTTATATAAAGCCAAGTCAGTTTTTATGTTTTATTTTAAAAATCTTTCTTGGATATTTATCTCAAAATCGTCCTTAAATTTTCATCCACATATTTCTTAAACGTTTTAATTCTGAAATAATCGTAGCTTCTCATGCAGTTGTAAGAAATGCAAAGGGGTTTCCCGTGTTTCCCACTCACTCAGCGTTTCTCAGAGGGAACTTGTGGCAACAACCCCAGTCCAATGCCACAGGCAGAGCACTAGCCTCGGTCCCCGGGGTGTGCCCTGCTGCGTGCTGTCTTTCCCCTGCATCTCTGAACCTTTCAGTGTCTGCTTTAGGGCTCTGTGCAAACCCTGTGGTTCACTTGGGGTGGGTTGTAGTCGTGGGTGTCTTGTAAGAAATCCTTGGGCCTCAGCTAAGTCGCCAACGTCAGGGGTCGTGTGTGGTGTTCACTGAGTAGCCTTCTGACGCCTGTAGGTGCTGTGGTGACGGGACCCCTCCTGTTCCCAATGCAGTAATTTACAACCTTTACAACCTCTTGTGCGCTCTCCCTTTCTTTCCCTCTTCCTTTGTCAGACTTACTAGAGATTATTGATTTTATTGATTTTTTTCAAAGAACCTGTTCTTTTGTTTCATTAGTTTTCTTGATTTCCATTTTAAATTTCACTGTCTTCTGCTCTTATATTTAATATTTCCCTACTTAAGCTTGCTTTAGGCATATTTTAATCTTTCTTCTCTTTCTGGGTTGAGGTAGGAGTTTGGATTTATTGATTGAAGACCTTGCTCTTTTCCACTGCAAACCTTTACTGCTATAAATTCCCCTCTGGGCACTGCCTTAGCTGTGTACTATAAATTGTGATACGTTGTATCATTTTTCATTCAGCTCAAAATATTTTTATTATTTCCTTTGAGACTTCCTCTTTGACCCACAAATTACGTATAAGCTTGTCGCTTAGTTTCTAACCATGTCGAAGACTTTCCTCATTTACTTTTATAGGTTTCTGGTTTGATCCTATTGTGAGCAGAGAACACACACACAACGTATGGTTTCACTTTATAAAACACATTAGTTGTTTTCATGGGCCAGGATATGGTCCACCTTGGTCTCTGTTCTGGAGGTGTTTGAAAAGGACCTAAATGCTTTTCTTTTAAGCCGGCAGGGGTGAGTGCTCTAGGAATGCCAGCTGAATTCTGCTGGCTTATGTTGCAGTTGAGCTCACCTGAATCCTTGCTAATATTCTTCCTGGTGTGTGTGTGTGTGTGTGTGTGCGCGCGCACACGCGTGTGTGCACACACATGCACTTTTTCATCAGGTGTCACAATTTTACCATTTTGAGTGAAGAAACCCAACACTCTGTACCCTCCTTTGCCTTTCCCCATTAGTAATATAATTGCCTTAAATATTTCCTCCACATAAACTTAGAATGACATTAAAAAACTTCAACTTTTTTGCTTTGGTTGTCAACATAAATGAAGAAATGCAAAAGGAGGAGGAAATATATTTTATTTATCCAAGTTTCTACTCTTATTATTGTTCTTCCTTTCTTCCTGATGTTTCAAGATTAATTCTTTTATCAATTCCTTTCTGTTGGAGAATTTTATTCAACTATGATTTTCAGATAGATTTCCTGATGAACACGTCATTCGCTTTTGCTTTATCTGGAACGTCTAGATTTTCCTCTTCTTTTTAAATATGCCCAAATAATGGAGAGTATACACAATAGAAAAATTATATGTTCAACTTTGAATATAGGTTTTTATGTATATAAATGTTTTCTCATCCATTTATCACTGTCATAGTCCACACAATACTGAGACACCTGCCCTTGACCTCCTGTTGAGGGTGTTTGAGAAACCAGATAGCAGGGCAGAGGAGGCCACTTCCCCTTTGTGGGCGAGGGGTGGGGAGAAGGGAATCCCGCACCTGCAGGCATCTGCAGGAAGAGGAGAGGCTGACCCTTGGCAGGGCTCATGATCTGTGTGGTGGGCACCAACACTTTTCACCAATGTCTGGTTCCCCAACAATGGGACGTGTGGAAGAGTTCGTTGCCCTCTGCCTGCTTGAGGTTCACGTGGGCTTGTGGTTTGCTTTGATGAATGACTGAGGGCAGAGCTGGGCGGTGTGGCCAGTCCCGGTGTGCTGGGGGCAGCTTTGAGCCCACAGAAGCACACGGACGCATGCAGATACCACAAGTGTCAGGCTTTCTGGAATCCCAAGCTAACCCAAGGAGGACCAGTGGCCTGCAGGGGAAACAATCATCTCTTTCTTCAGCCACTCTTATTTTGGTCCTGCTCTTTCTCTGTACACATTTTTCCATTTTTAAACTGAAGGATGAAGTGACCTCTATGATGGATATCATATGATTTGCAAATGAACGTATGTGGAAATAAAAAGGCAATCATTAGAAATGCACACATCTCTCCTGTGGGTGGAACACAGGTCACCCTTTGGATGGCGGTGTTAGAACCACAGACTGGGGGACTGACAATCAACTTTCTGAGATTATTAAGTTGTCACATGTGAGAAGAAAAAGTTCAGATTGGCTGCTGAGAGCAAGGTGAGTTTTTAACACATTGGCTAGTGTATTCGCGTGAATCTGAGCAGAATCCCCAGCAAGGTATCCAGGGGTCCGTCCTTTGCTCTGTACCATCCAGGCCCATGATTGGTGACATCAGGAAGACATTAGAAGCCATGCCTACTAAGTTTTTGGATCATCAAAGATGGAAGAGAGAGAACCAAGATTTTCTAGAATAACCTTGTTAGATGTTTAAAATCAGTTAGATTGAATTCAGATTTAATTTACCCAGTTGCATGTTGTACTTTAAATTTAATAGTGAAACATAACATTTACCATTCATTACACTATTGTTTATTATTGCAAGAGATTGGTAACAAACCAAGTGAACAATTAAACACACTGATTTATTTCTTCAAAGAATATTGAATGCCATGAGGGCATATAAGCTAAAGATATAATGCTAATAATACAATGTTACATTAAAAGATAAACTAAGTGCAAAATTGTTGGCAGTATGATCCTGATGTGTCTTTAATACGAAAGAACCAAAGGACTAAAGACAATTATTTTCTTATTGATTTCTCTTTTGATATTTTAAATAATTTTTTACACAAGCAGGGATTATTTTAATAATTAGGATAATATACTTATTTTATTCATTTATTTTTTTTAGAGGCATGGTCTGGCTGTATTGCCCAGGTTGACCCTAAACTCCTGGACTCAAATAATCCTCCCTCCCTAGCCTCCAGAGTAGCTGGGACCACAGGCGGGCAGCACCACACCCGGCTGGCATGTTGTATTTTTTAAAGGAGAGGAAACTTCATGCAGTGATTCTAAAGAGAACGTCCTCTTCCTGTTCCACTGGGCTCCCCCTCGACTGGACCACCTCAACCCCGGCCGTCACACGAAGGGGGAAGTTGGGATATTTGGAAGTTGCCAGTGATGTTGCTGGTGTTCCTCCAGCCCTGGTTTATTTCTTCACGTTTCAGCCAGCTTTAAGGATTTTGCAGAAAACCGTGTCATGAAACGTTAAGTACCAGGCTGAACCCTCACGGCAGTAGTTGAGGAAGGCTTAGCCTTCAACTGTGTCTTCAGTCAAAATAAACCCAGTGTTTTCTGCTCCGTGGTACCCTTGACTAAGCACGCATTTTAAGAAACTGCACTTAGGCATTTATGGATGTAATTAACAAGTACCTGGATTTCAAACATGTTTAAAAATGATTTTGCAATGTGTATAAAAGTGCATTCAACAGTTTTTTTTTTTTTTTTTGGTATTGTTGTTATTTAGTTGATTCTAGTGTGACATCTACCTTATCTTTTTCTACATTTACATAATTTGATAGGGAGAGTGAATATTTAAATACCTGAAATGATACTTTAAATAACAAAATATAGTTCAGCATTTGTTTGAAAATCTTCTACTTTATAGCTTACATGCTACATCTCCTGTTTTAGCTCTTGCAATTTAATTTTTCCTACTTTAAAAAGGAAGAATTCAAAGTGCAATGAATTCCACAATTTTTTTTCATAGATCATTGCAACTTCATTCTAACTGCTGTGTTCCCTGCACTGTGCTGGCCTGGACAGGACCCCGATGAGCGCCAGTGTGCTTTTGTTTCTCAGACACTTGCTTGTGTTTGAAATCTGCAAGCAAGCACCTAGCAACCTTATCAGTGTTTTAGCTTACATTATTTAATAAAATGTGTTTGGGTAAAGTTACTTTGATTTTTAAAAGAATTCTCTGAACACAAGACCCTATTGCTGTGTTGTTTCCTATGATTCACTTGAAATTTCTATTTTCGTTTGGTTTTGCAACTTGAAATAAATATATTTGAATAAAGCATCAATAAACACTGGATGTCACATAAATACAGAGCTGTGTTGAAAACTGTATTGGAAATGATGCCCTGGATTATTTCAGATAGCGTGCTTTCTTGCAGTCACTTGGTCAGTCATTTTTTAATCCCTTTGAGCAGGGATTCTGGAGTACCAATGAGGCTCATGGCCCTGAGGGCTTACATCATTTTAGCGCTTGAAACCGCTCCTGTTCTGCACCACTCCGGAGTGTTTGGAGGTGCTGAATCACACCACTGACCTGTCTGTCTGGCACAGTAGTACTGCTGGTGCATTGTAACAATTACAGTGTGTTTGTTACTTCCTCTCCCTGTACTAATTTCCTGCTTTAGAGGATGCCTTAAAGCAGGCACAGAGAGAAGAGGTCAGGGTTGTAACCCTTGCCAGTGTCTGGGACATGGGACGAGTTGGGTCAGAGTCTACGGGGATGCATTCAGCATGTTTTGCCTGGTGCACTTTGAATACAGTATGCTTTTCCAAGAATGGAACCACCACAGAACAGCAGGCACAGGTCAAGGACCCGAGCGAGGGCTTTGTTTGGGTGGCTATCTGGCACGCAGAGGGAGCACTCTGCAGCGTTGCTTGTTCGGCCAATGCATGCATATTGTTGAAACTGTTGATTTGCTCAGATTCTTAGGAAACAATATCTACCTTCTAAAGGAAATCATCATGGCTTCAAAGCACAAAGGTAAAAATGCCTTGGTGTGTAAGTGAGGTGCCCCCGGGAGTGTCTGGTCCGCGCTCTGGGGTGTCTGTGCCTCCCTCTTACCTGGTGCTGGGCTCCTCAGTGTCACAGTGGTTTTGTTGAACTGACTGGGCCTTTAACTTTCGCTCATCACGGAGGCCACAGGAAAGCAGAGCATGGGTTCAGTTTAGGGCTGCTCCTGACACAGCACTGCACGGCAGGATGGGGAGAAGGAACGCGGCCACAGCGACGGTGCCTGCCTGCCCTGCTCTGCATTCCACAGCATGATTTTAAAGTCACAAATCATGGAGAAGAAAGCTTTTCCCTCCCTCTTGGGAAATATCCTGCCCTTTATTACATGTGAATTGTTATCTGGAGTAATTGAAAGGCTAAAATAGCCTCAGAGTTAGAGAACTAGGCAATATTGCTTTTTTCCTTTATTACCAAGGGGACTGCGGAAATAAATATATTTTATTTGAAATGTGATTTTTAACAAGATTTCTTTTTTGCTTGGAAAAATTAAATCTGCTTGTAAAGACTCAGAAAGTATAAGAACATATTTTTAAAGTAAAGGTCACCTTGATCTTCCCACTAATCATAATCACTGTTTATGTCTCTAGATAGGTAGATAAATAAATAAATATACACCCATGTGTAGTCTCATGTAAATTTTATCTAACTATGTGATGTCATCTCAACTGTGTATATTTATAAAATATTTTGTATGTTTTAAGAATTATTTCCATTATTTTGAATATAAATCTATATACTCCCTTCCTCATTTTAATGACTATCTAGTATTCCAGTCCATATTCTCTGTTGATTTTTTTCCGTGCAAAAAATTCCTTTTGGTATAAAATGATAGGCATTACTCTTTCTACCTCCAGAAGCATCATGTAACTGACTATAAGAAGATATTTGTTAGATCAATTTGCTGTGCTAAAAAAAAATCCAGAGAATCTGGCCAGCAATACGTATCATATTCACCCACTCTCACCCAAAACTGGAAAGAGTTAACAGATGTCCCAGCCCCACAAGCACAGTGTGGGAAGGAGCGCCGCTCTCCCAGCGAGTACCACACCCATAACACAGCTCAGAGTGAATGTCAGGCACAGAAAGAAGCCTTTCCAGACTCTAATGAACGCAGCAACGGGCTTATAAGGAGGACACTTGGAACAGAGGAAAACAACCCCCAGGGGAGGGCCGTCCACAGGTGAAGATCATCCAACAGCAGCAAAATCTTGTTGCTTCCTAATTAAATACAGGGAGGTATTCTCACTTATTAATCCATGTTTCATTCACATCATTGTAGGAATCCTTGAAACTTAACCAGAGAAACTATACGGGTATTTCTGGTTTGATTTTTACCTGATTTAAAGAATGACTAAGAGGTCTTGAATTCATTAGTGTATCTCACGCTCTTGTGCACAAGTGACGAGGCAGCAACAAGCCGCTGTGGCTCTGCTGGTGGCCCGCCCTGCCAAGGCGGGAGCAGTGGGCATCTAGCTCCTGCTGGTGCTCTGCTGGACTGCCACCCTCTTGGCCTGCAGGATATTTGTGAGAAGTGCCATCCGCATGAGACTGAGGACAGGCATTTAATCTTGGTACTGTTTGCAGACAGACTTTAAAAAGCTGTCCCGAGGATAGTCTATGCCAGCAGTTTAGTATGTCAAACGGAGGAGGAGAGCTTTGCTCTATTCTTAAAATGCAACTATTTATGTATTGGGACGATTAGCCAAGGAGGAAGAGAACAGAGGCTCTGGAGACAGCCAGGCTGCTGCCCTGGAGGCAGAGTGGCCATGCCTGGGGCCTTTGGAAAGGCAGACCACAGCAGGCTGGACGGATCCTCGGGCCTGTTTTGCAACTTAGCGAGGTTTAAAGCCCCCCCCCCCCCCAATCACCAGGGTGGTTCTCCAAGTGAGAAATGACCAAGCAGGAAGAGCCCTTTATTTATTTAAAAATTGTGTATAATTATTCTTTCTGGAAAAATAATAAAGTCCTTCATAAGGATTTTTGGGAGGGAGAACTTGGTGAAAGGAAAAGGTGTGGAGAGTATGTAACAGTCACTGAGATCCGAGTATGAGGTGCGATTCGGTGTCCTGGAAACTCTGAACATGTTTTTATTAAGAAGAAAAAGAAAGGCCCTGGCTTCCTGGTAGTGTTAGTGGCCCAGGGGAGAGGAGGGTGGGGGTGAGGCAGGCCTCGTGCATGGGGTGCTGTGTCCCTGTCTGGCTGTGGCCTCAGCAAGACAAACACGAGAGCCTCCAGCAGGCCCTGAGAGGAGCAGGCTGCAGCTCAGTGCTGGAGGGCTGGCTTAGGACCTGGAGCCAAAGAACATGGGGAGAGGCCAATTTATGGCCTGTGCTTCGGGATTCCCTTAAATAGAAAAGACCAGCTGCTCAGCTTTTCTCCACACGCCTGCTTCTCTTCCTTGCCTCTCACTGAATCCTCGGACAACGCAGACCTGCAGAAACCAGCTGGGAGACCTGGGTGCAGACAGAGAGGAGCCTCAGACGTCCCCCTCTGCTCTGTAAGTAGGCCCCCCTCACAGTGACGGGGAGGCTCCACCGAGAGAACAAGGTGTACGTGGCCTTTGCTTAGTAGCTGGCATCCAGTGCCCCTCAGTCAACGCTCCTGTCTTTCCTTACACTGTGAAATGGCCACTGGCACATGTGGTAGCCCGCAGACCCCGCCCCACCCACAGGGGCTGGATTCCAGCACCAATGGATGCCTGAGGCCTCTTCTGCACTATGTTCCTGCACAGGAGTCTTTTGAGAAAGCTTGGTCTGTAGATTAAGCACAGTGAGAAATTAAAAACAACAAATAGTAAAATAGAACAATTAAAACAATAGAATATTAACAGTATACTAAAATTATAGCATAATGAGAATATACTATGAAATTATACTAAAATAAAAATAAATGTCGTCTCTCTCTCAACTGTCATATTGTCCTACTGTGTAGGATCACAGTTGACCTCAGTAACGGGAACTCAGAGGGCAAAACCACAGGTAAGGAGTTGACTGCTAAATAACAGTTTAAGTAACTAATCCCAGGCAGTCATTCACTCCAAAATGCATAATCAACGATCACCTATACGTGATCTTAATGTTGACTTTGAATCAAATTAAAACAAATTAAATTTTTTGGTTCCCCTGAGGAGGGACTGAAATGCCAAGTAGGAGCGGAAGGCAAAAGGCTTCAGTGCATGGCCTGCCTGGCGGGGTGGCCATCGTCGGTGCCGGGCAGGTCCCTGTGGTGGCCCCTGGGGAAAGGAGATGCTAGAGTGAGACCCACAGGGAATTGCCATGAGGCGTGTTTTTAGAGACAGCACAGGTATAAATAATTTTTAAAATTCAAATCTAACAGGTTTTGATGTACTCTCGTTTTATAAGTTAAAATTATTAGTCGAAGTTCCTTAAGTCGTCTGTATCTGTCTTCCTTGAAATGACAAATATTCTGAGGGCTGACTAGGACAGCCTGCTGTCAACCCCCGAAACTGCACTTAGAAGAGCATTTGTGCTGTGAGGGGAAGTGTAGACTGTGTGCCTAGGGTGAGCCTGGAGTGCAATGTGAGAACGGCCATGGGGCGAGGGGGCGTGGGGTGCACAGGTGTGTGTGCACGAGAGCGCGGCGAGGGGGCTTGGCTTGCCCAGGTGGGTGCACATGAGAACAGCAAAGGGGTGTGGAGCACACACCCATGTGAGCCTGGCGATGGGGCGTGGAGCGCATGTGAGCGTGGTGATCGGGCGTGACATGAGTGCAGTGATGGGAAAGAGGGAAGGTTTGGAGCACAGGACTTGCATTTCTATGGAACATACTCCGTGAGTGTGCAGAAAGGAAGAGCAACCCAGCTCACGTTAGGCGCCTGCATGTCTGTTGGCTAAGCAGAGCAGGAAGAAGGGACCAAGTTCTCAGTGGCCAGGTTCTCCCCTGTCGAGGAGGAGGAGGAAGCCTGGCTGAGTCACTTACCGTCTCTTGCTCAGGCCCTGCCGGGGTCGTCCTGTGCTGAGCAGGGCAACTGCGCAGTTGCATATCCCTGGATATGTGGGCCTCTCCGTTTGCCAGGTGTGGGCTGGGCTCCTGCACCCAGGGCAGGTCCTCTCTGGAGTGGAGACTTGAGCAGGCACAAGGCAAGCCTGCACCTAGACCCATGGCTTCAGCCTCACTCAGGGCTCCTGCTGCCAGTGAGCTGATTGGCAGCTGTGTTCCGGGCCTTTCCACTGCTTTAACTAAGGACACTGATGTCAGAATCTAACACGCTCAGGTATCTACCTGGGCGCAATTTATTTTGTTATCTTTGAGACCCTTGGTGGTTCATCATGAGAGAGGGAGAGTGGAAGCCACTGGCCTCCTTTTAAAGCACTGTTTTCCCATCTATGCCCAGTGGTTTTACGCCTGTCTCTTTGTACCTGGGGGCAGGTGGGAGGAGATCTTGTGGTCCCAGATTGCTTTCCTTGTTCATTCCCAGATTCCCACTGAGGAGCTGAGATGCGGATTTGAGAAAAGGAAGAGCAAAAGGGTGAGAGGCGGGGCCAGGGATGTGGCTCAAGCGGTAACCTGCTCGCCTGGCATGTGTGGGGAGCTGGGTTCCATCCTCAGCACCCCATAAAAATAAAAAAATAAAGATGTTGTGTCCACCGAAAACCAAAAAATAAATATTAAAAGGGCGAGAGGCGTGGCGTGAGAGGACTTCCTGGGGGAAAGCCAAGTAGTACATCTTACCTGACAGCAGAGAGAGTGCCAAGGCAGAGAGAGACCCGTCCCCCGCTGCAGGAGGGCACAGCAGCCGGGGGCCAGTCCTTCTCTACAGGGTGGAGGAGGTTTAGGGAGGCCCAGCTGAGGGCACAGTTGAGACAGGCCTGGTAACATGGCTGAAGGGCATTTTGCCAGAGGTCAAGATTAAGGTCAGGCTAGGGCACTAGGGGATGGTGAGAGAGATGGAGCCCCAGGGGGCTAGAGCCTGGAGCTGGGGCTGGGTCAAGCTCAGAAGGGTCCTGTGTCCTCCTGGAACTTGACCTAATGTGAGGCGACAGACACAGCTGACTGGGCCCCGGGGAGTTGGTGGCCCTGTTCCCCGCACTTGCTCTGAAAGTCCCCGAGAACACTGGCCACACTTCCCGGGACTTTGCAAGGGTACTTGGCCAGTGTCACTCAAGTCCTGGGAAGATAAAGAGCACAGTGGCTTCATTTGAAGTTGGGACAGAGCTTTGAGAGCAGGATACCTGACATGCGTTGTGTTGCGTTCACGGATCTTGAAGCGGCTGACGCCTTCTCTGAGCACACGCCAACCAGGCTTTCGTGCTGTATGGGAGGCAGGAACGAGGTGGGCTGCCAGGAGGGGCCCTCCAGGGGAGTGAAATGGACTGGGCCCACCCCAGCCTGTTCCAGGGCCTGGCGTGGGACAAGTGCCCCTGGTGGAAGATGGAGAGGGTTTCAACCGGGAGCAGGGACTAGGACTGGGACAGGAGCGGGACCGGCTTAGCTGGTGCAGGGGAGCAGTCGAGGCATCCTGTGCAGGTGTCAGTCCCCAAAAGGTGCATTTGGTGCGGAGTTGTGAAATCAAAGATCGGCATTATTGGAATGGAAGGGTGTCAGAGGGCAGCGTGGAGTGGGGGTGGGTGGGGTGGGTGCCTGGGAGCTAGACGCAGGGGTGTAAAGTGTCGTAGTGGTATGGCCACAGTTGGTGGGTTGCCTCTGGGAGCCCGAGTGCGTGGGGCCATGGCGGGGGCAGAGAGACCAGCACCACGTTTGTTGACTCACTGCTAGAAAAGCCACACTTGGATGGTGGTTGCCGGCTCTGGACTTTTTATTTTTTCGACTCTATTTTTGTGAGGGGGGGGGGAGATAATCTTAAATATTGAAATTTTTCAGGAAACAACAGGTAAGTAGATTTAGGAAGCTGGCCTGAGACAGAGTCTAGAGGGCGAGCAGAGGACGTGGTCAGAGAGGAATGATCTCTGACCTCCAGGTAATGGGACAAGGTCTGGATGGGGTGCGTGTTGTGGGGGAGTCGGTGGAACAGCCTCCAGAATCACTACGAAGAGAGGTCAGGGAGGCGGAGGCAGCGGATGGACAGGAGAGAAGCTGTGAGCACAGGACCCTGTCCACGTGAGCAGAGCAGGGGCCATGTTGAGGGAAAGGACCTTGGAGGGGCACCCGCCATCAAGGGCAGCTGTTTTCTTGTGGTCAGTGACAGGGTCCCAGAGCACTGGTGGGGGCTAGGGGTGGTCACTCTGACGTTTTGAAGTCCTAATATTCCCATCAACAGGGCCAGGAATGGTCAGGCCAGAATGGTTTACCAATAAATTTTGGAATGCAGTAAAAAAAAAAAAATCCCCAAACTACCTTTTCTTATTTTTTTGCATTTTCTTTATTATTGAAAACATTATTGTTTGCACAGATACAGTCTGGTATCTCCAGGAACTGTGGGAGAAGGAAGTGAGAAAGAGAAGGGTAAATGCAGAAAAAGTGGAATTCTAATGAAGAAAACTGAAGCCTGTTTAGCTGAAAAACAAACAAAACATTTGTCATGATTATTAAAAATAGAAACTGAGATAAAAATCCCAGGATTTCACGAGTGCACTCACTTTTTATTAATCCCTCAAATGAAAACTCCCGCAGGCTCCCCAAAGGTTTCCAAAATGTTCGGGTGGGGGGCGGGGGGCGGGGAGTAAACGGAGGCAGAGGGGACAGGGGGACTCTGCAGAGGCGCTCTGAGCACAGCGACGTAAACAAGTGAGCAGTTGCCTTCCCGACACAAACACTGGGACTCGGCTAGTTTTGATTCCTAGCTCTGATTCTGTGTGACTGTGCCACCAAAATTAAGATTTCTCACTTTACATCTCACCATTCTTGATGGGGCCGGAGCTGGTACAACATTGCAATCCGTCTAGAAGGATTTCACCCTCGAAGCAAAACTGCAGCATCTCACATGGTAACATAGCTGCCTCTTCTCCCTGCACTGTCTTTCCCCTTCTTCTTTCCCTTTTTTCTTTTTTTTGGTAAGCAGAAAAACACTGTGGCTGGATGCGGTGGCCAACACAATAGAAGCCGATGAATAGAGCGCGTTGCACTCGGGAGACCGCCGTGAAATGGCTGGTGGTGCCAATCAAGTCAGAAATATTAACCATGGTGACTGCAGAGTTTTGGCTCTCTAGAAGCGCTGCGGAAGGCAGTTCTCTTTGGGAATCGTTGGGGTCCTGGGAGGGAGAAGGACGTGCAGTGACAGAGCACGGTGAGCGTGTGAATGCTGCCTCCACAGACGGGCACTGATGGCTACTGCTCCACGTCCCGCTGCGGAGGCCCAGGGCTCTGTCCCTGAGGATAGCAGGAGTCCAGGAACAAAGGTACAGTGGCAAAGAAATGTGTATTAAGAGGACGCTGCATAGGGCGAGAAGAAAGCAAGCCCCGGCGGGGGAGCGTGTTCTCACAGTGCCTGGACTTGGTTAGCCGTCTGGGGCTGAGTTGTGCACAAGGTCAGGTGCTCCTGAAGCAGTTGTGTCCCTTAGGACTCAGATGTTGAGGTCCTCACCCCAGCCCCTGAGAAAGGGACTGTATTTGGAGATAGAAAGGTAGCAGCTATAATAGTTAAGGCAAGTACTGGAGTGGGTAGGTCCAAGTCCAACATGGCTGGTGTCATATAACAAGAGGGAAATTTGGCAAGCATGCGTACGCACGTTCTCCTCCCACCACCATACACAGGACACCATGTGAACCTGAAGTTAGAGGTCAGGGTGAGGGTTTAAAAGCCAAGGAGTACTGCAGGTGGCCAGCACACCTCCAGAGTGGGACAGGAGGGTGGAGGCCTGGGACAGATTCTCCCTCACAGGCCTTAGAAGGCTCTGTCCCTGCGGACACATCCATCTTTTCTTCTGGTCTTCAGAAGTGAGAGACGGCAACATTCTATCTAAGTGACCAGAGTGGGCACTTTGTCACAGCAGCCTGAGCAGACTAATACACACTGGAACTACTAAAGCAGCAATTCTGGGAACAGTCTGGTGATCTTAGCTGGAGTAACTGGTTTGAGAACCACAGCTCCCCCTCTCTCAGTCCCCTCAGTATCCTCTAAGGATACGCTCTAGCACAGACTCAGGTCTTCCCAGCCATCCTCAGTCTCTGCCCTGACATACCCCAGTTCACAATTCAGAATTTCCCTTGGACTAGCCTTCTGGCCTCTAGCTGAGGATTCCTTCTGGGGAGTCTGGAGCTTCCCACTGAGAAGGTCCTGTGTTCCCAGGTGGGTACTCACTTTGGTGTGATTTTCCCACTTAGAACACGCTTTCAAGGAAATTGTCCCATGGCATCAGTTTAGGTCCAGACCCACCCAGTGGAAGAGTAGAGAGGAGAAACTTATTGGTCCATCAGCTCCTGGTGGTGGGGGTGTCAGGCAGGGGACATGCAGGTCACTGTCCCTGTCCCCCAAATGAGTGCCAAGGATGCGGAGATTTCCAGGGTACTGTTTGGTTTGCAGCAGAATCTGGCAGAGCTTCCTCATCTAATGCCTGGTCATTCCTTTGGTTTTATGCGGAAGAGAATTCTGAAGTGTGATCTTGATCATGTCCTCCACCCCTGGGGGCCCAACCCTCCAGGGCCTCTCTGTCCCTCCTTTGCCTTCAGGATACCTCCATGTCCTAGGCTGGGCTCCTCACCTTTTAGCCCCAGCTCACCTGATGTCCCTCACTTCCCACCTGTCTCAGTCTCTCCTCCAAAAGCATGCCTCAGCCATCAGCAAACCCCGGCGTTGGCCAACAGAACTCTGACTGTGGTCATTCTCAGCTCTTCCCAAAGGTCCATGTGCTCCCAACCCCCTGGGTCAGATCCAGGTCAATGACAGAAGGGGTCAGGAGTCTGCATTTCTTATAGGCTCCCGGGTGCAGATTCCATATTGAGTAGCAGGTTCTTCGTGTCTATCAGCATGTTAACCCTTAGGACAAGCTATTGTTATCCCTGTTACACAGAGGGGGATACTGAGGGCAGGAAGGTGAAGTGACCTTCCTAAAGTCACACAGCAAGCCTGGCCATGAGACCTGTTCCCTGCCCACCACCCTGTGCTGCTTCTCGAGCAGGCTTGATGACAGTGGGTCCTCTCTCCCATGCCTCTTGTTCCCCCAGTTCCCTCCGTGTCCTCACCTGGGGAGTGGGGCTGTGGCAATCTCTACTTTTGTTGTGCGAATCGGGCAAGACCATCCGCGAAACTGACTTCTCTTCCTCCTCCCCCTCATTTCCTTTACTATGTGGTTAATAATGTGCACTTCGGAGCCCACGGTGTGTGCTTGAGCTGCCTCTCGTGTTCCTTAGCTGTGTGACCTTGGCCAGTTTTCTGAACTTCTCTGTAAGTCAGTTTCCTCACCTTTAAAACAGGAGGACAAAAATCTGTTCCCTGAGCAGTTGTGACGTGGAGGGTGGACTAGGGAGTGTGCAGAAAGGTGCTAGAAGATGTTCTTTATGATCATTTCCCTCTGATGAGCCACACCTACACAGTCTAATCCGGGTAATATTCTGAGCATGTTCACATCATGCCTCCTCCTGGGAATCTGTGAGGTCGCTGTTGTTCCACTGTCCAGGTGGGAGAGCGAGTCCCTGAGCCAGCACGGCTCGCTGCTTGCTTGGTGGGGTGGAGTTGAAGCCAGCCCTGTTGTGTGCACCTGTCCTCTTGACAAGACAGGGCAGCACTGTGGCCCTTGGTGGGTAGGGCCCACCAGGTGCAGGAGGAGGAGAGCACACTGTGTGGGCCACTGAGGCGCTGGTGGCTCGTTCCCTCCCTCCTGTCTGAGGTCTTGGGTTTCCTAGATCCTTCCTTCCAACGCCACCTTCACGCCTTCATTGCTGGCTTCCCCCATCATCTTTTGTCCTCCTGGCTCTCCAATTGTCCCCCTTCATGACAACTTTTGACCTTGGTGGCATAGGTCCAGTGGGGCATGTCCAGCCATGGTCACCAGTCCTCACCTTGGGGACTCACCTTTTAGCTTGTCCCTGTAAGCCAAGTCCTCAGAGGCAGGACTTGAGAGTAGGAAGTGGACATGGCTCCACACACAGCCCTCTCTCTGCATAGAGCTGACTGCCCTGCGTCTTCCCTGAAACGGGGTAGGCGTGGCCGTGGTCGAACCCCTGGAGCTCAGGTCACACGCCGTGTTCCTCATGGGCTCTGAGATGAACTGGGTCCTTGTCTAGGACAGGTGGTGCTTTTCATTAGGTTTCCAGACCAGAACCTTCCTGAGGATGGTGACTGTTGAGAGCCACAGCCGAGTTGGAATGGCCCCTGGCATTTTGCCCATAGTATTGGTTGAGAGGTGAGCCATTAAGATGATGCTGGATTGACTCAATTGTATATTAGACCTTTAAAGTCCTTCTTGGGCGCCCGCTACTTTGGAGTTCTCGCGAGGATTGCCTGGGGAGTTCACGTTGGTTGGGGAAGTTCTGGGAGAGGGAGTTCCGGTTGGTGTGTGGTGTTCCTGGAGGAGCCACGTGGGTGGCATTCGGGAGAGTTCCCGGGGAGCGTGTGTGGAGTGTGCTGGTGGAGTTCAGAAATAAAGTTTGTTCCTGCTTGAGTGGCTCGTGATTTGTGCCCAGACTGCGGCAGATGACTAGCTTACAGACACCCATTCATTGGGGAGTTGGGGTATCTGGCTCTCCCCAAAGCATTAAATGGCCTATAGAAGTGTTATGTGTGAAATCTATGTGATTTCATGCTAGTTCTGTTTTTACTTCCACAAGCCTTTATTATAGGCCTGTGATGTGTCTGTTCACAGGACATATTGTTGGGATCAAAGGGGCCAGTGTGTCTCTCTTATACACACACACACACATGCATGCATGTGCACGCACACACGTGCACACACACACCCTTGAAAGACCCCTGAACACAGGGAGATCTGCTTCTCCCTTGGAGAGCTTACAGAGGAAATAATTGGGAAATAGACTTTTCCAATGACTGTGACCTTTTGTAATTAAGAACCCAAATGGATAAGTGGGCAAATACTAGATGATTTTGTTTTTCAGATGGAAGGACTGATTTCCATGAATGTTTTAGAGCACAGAGTCCCTCTGAAGGCAGACAGAGTTTTCATATTATTGGGGTGAGGCTGGGCAGAGATGGGGTGGCGTTTCTCTAGGATAGAGGCCAGCATTGGGGAAGCAGCATTGGACATGCAGCCCAAAGACATGCAGTCCAAGACTTGGTGTGATATTTGTTCACAGTTGGATCTTAAGGAAGTTAATTAACCTCTCTGAACCCAATTTTCTCATCTGTGAGATGTGGTTACTGGTCTCTACCTGAAGTACTGCTGAGAAGGAGAAGCGCGGTAATAGGTGTGAACAGACTCTCCAACACCGCAGGGTTGTGCTCACCAAAGGGTCCCGTGACAGCGATGCCATCGACAGAGCCAGCCTCAAGGTCCTCATGTGCGGGGTGGGAGGGAGCAAAGGGAGAGAGAGAACTGTACACCGTGTCCCCAGGTTGTCCCTGTGACACAGGCCAGACCTGAACTGAATGGGGAGTTAGAGAGGCCGAGGAGGCGGAGAGTGGAGCTGCCCATGGTGGACAAGTGGGACTTCCTGTGCCTCCCTCTCCTCAGCCCCTGACCACCCCTGATCTCCTTCTGTCTGTGGGTTTGCCTGCTTTGGATGCTTCTTAGAAACAGAACCTCCTGAGCCTGCTTCCCTCCCTGCCCAGGAAGGCTCCCAGGCCTGTCCATGCCGTGGCGTGTGCTTCTCTCTGCCCACTGCTCCTCTGCATGGATGTGCCCCCTTCTGTCCATCTACTCGTGTGCCGGGTGCTCAGCTTCTCCCCACACCAGCTGTTGTGGGTGGCATTGCCCTAAGTGTGGTGGCAGGTGTTTTCTGGAATCTCTTACCTCCCTCTGTTCCATGCTCCATAGGGTCAAGATCACCCTTTAGACTATAAATCATATCTCCTCACCCTTTGGCTTGGATGCACTTCCAGGAGGAATTCTAGTGAAATTGAAAATCTTCACCAGCACTACCAGGCCTGTGTGTCTGACTGCCCAGGGTCTCTCCTCTCCCGGTTAGCGTGCCTCGGCCCACTCAGTGCTGACCGCAATTCTTGCCTTGTGAAGCTCTCCTCCACATGGTGCCACTCATTCCCCTCGGTTCCAGCTCAGCCCAGGAAGCTCTTATGATCCCTCCACCAAGCTCCGTGACAATCCCACTTCAGATTTCAACTGCAATCTCTCTTTCTGGGGCAGCCTCGGAGGACCTCCTGGGCCAGGTCCAGCCCCGGGTCTTTTATTGACTCCTCTGCCCTTCTCCTCTCAGCGCCGAAGGGCATGACCCCCCAGGACTGACACAGGCCTATCTTTTGCACAGCGCGTGTCGGGCACTTAGCTGGATTTCCTTATGCTTAGCAGGTGCTCAGTATCAATTTGTTGAATGTCCAGGGAGTCCATCCCCAGCTAGAACGACTGTCCCCCCGTTGGCTGCTCTTCCATGCTTCCCACGTTTGCATTGTGTGGGCAGCCCCAGGGAGGCCCTGGTCCTGGGAGGAGTGTGGGGAAGATGCATCATTTCTTGCAAGGGCCCTGCAGATGGCCATGTCCCAGATAGCTACAAGGTGAGAGGTGCAGTCTTCTACTCAGACTGGAAAACAAAGTGAAGGTGCTGGGGAAAGTGCTGTGCTGCTGATGACTGTGTTCAGCAGAGGAACTGCGGCCTGGAGAAGAGTCGAGAATGTAGGGTGGCTGAGATGTATTAACCTGGGGCCAGTCTTTACACATTGGAAATGATGTCAGAGCCCTGAGGACAGACCCACTTACTCTCCCACAGAGGACTGAGTGAAGTTAGTGCCCCATGGAACCGATGTGGGGTAAGTGGGGTCCAGTTGGCTCTACAGGCCAAGGCGATGATAACCACTGCCAGTGGGCTTCCATCTATGCTATGGCTGGGACCCCAGCTGGGGCCACACTTTCCTACTGGAAGAATGGACCACCGCAGGTGGGAAGGCTGGAAAGCATCACCTTGGGTCAGTGGCCTGGGACGAGATGGGTCACCAACCTGGCAGTGGGACAGGCGAGGAAGGTGCAGCTCCAGAAGCTCTGGGCTGGGCAGACCTTTGCAGAACCCCGACTCGCATCACATGGCGCATGCAAAGTCTCATGAGGAGATTGCTTTGTTTAGGTCTTTATTTTTCCTGTTAAAAGGAGTTTTGGTGAAGAAACACTGATGATAAAGCAAAAACCACCCTTCAGGACAATGGCTAAGGTCCACTGAGCCTGCCCCGAGGCAGGGCGGTGCTACACTCCCTGCATGCATCCCGCCTCTACAGTCCCCATGGTGACCACCGCAGGGAGCCTTCCTGTGAGCCCCCGTGCACAGATGGAACCAAACGTGGAGAGATTACATCACTTGTCTAAGGGTATTCAGCTAATAAGCGTTGCAGGCCGTGTTTGATCTTAAGTAACCGGTGAAGTTGACACTCTTTTGGAGTTTAGGCCAGGGCAGGGAGCACTTGGGGCTCAGTCCTTTGCGGAGGAAGCAGTTGCTGATGTACCTGTCATTGTATCCCCCAAAACTCAGAAGCGGATTCCTCAAGGACTGTGTCAATAGAAATATGCATTAGTGTACACACACACACACACACACAAACACACTCACATGCTCACACACACACCAAAACAAACACAAACAGATGCACTGGGGGTCTCCAGCAGGGGTCAGGGATTTGGTTGGAGTTGAAGTTCAGGTTGGTGTCATGTGGTCCTCCTGGTCTCTTCCCTGGAGTGGCGTCTCTGGCTCCCTCTGCACCTGTCTTGTAACATTACCTGTTAGGCCGTATCAGGAAGAGGTGGTTCATCCTCACCTGAGCCCCCTCACCACCTACTGGCAAAACGCCCACTGCCAGGCATAACTCCCAGGAGGTGGCACAGCACACGAACTCTGTTGGGACAACTGCTCCTTCCAAGTCCCAGCTGTGCTACATATCACCTGTGGCTTGGGACAGTTACTTAAGCCATCTGTACTTTCTGTCCCTCTTCTGTCAAGTGCAGGTGAGGATGGGTTAATTTCACGCGTCGACTGGTTGGGCCACCAGAGCCACACTATTGGTAAAACAGCTGGCACAGATGTTGCTAGTGAAGCCCGGTCCTCGTCCCAGGACTGAGCAGCCCGGCCCAGCAGCCTGGAGCTCCACGCCAGTGTGGGCCAAAGCACAGTGAGCCAGGCCCCAGGCAAGCCAGAGGACATGAACCGGTCATTCCACACAGCGCCACAGCACCAAACCCTTGAGTATCCGCCATCCACCGACCTCCAGCCCCTGGGAAGCTGGGAGAGCAGCGAGTGTGGAGAGGGAAGTAGGGCCGACCTGGGTGGAGTTCACACTCGCTGACCAACAGCATTAGCACTCTGCTAAACCCTGAGTAGCATAATTTGGACCAATAGCATTGACCCAAGTGCCATACAAACCCCTAGACTAGCACGCTCAGGGGGTAACCTACTCTCGGCATCCCGTCTTGGCCCAGGAGAGTTCTGTTTCTATTTTTCACACTTCAGTACATCCTACTCCGTTCACTCTTGCCTTCAGTTTTCTTGTGAATTTCATTCTTCAGGTTTGCGAGACAAGAACCCAGAAAGAAGTTGGTGTGAGCTGTTGGCATCCATTGCCACACAGGCGGATGTGGCCCGCACTAAGAGCTGCAGCACGCCACTCAGTGGCAGTGGAGGAGAACCTGGCTTTGTCACCTTTGACCCTCTGAGCCAACACGGCTCTCTCCCCCACTGTGATAGCTACTAGCACTGAAGCCCAGCACAGGCCACACCCACCAACAGAGTGGGGAACCGAGTTTCATCTCAAGTTCCAGGTTCACTAGGAAGGCGCTCTTCACATGGGACAAGCATTTATGTCAGTAGCCTTTGACTGAAGAAGGGGAACCTCCACGGTGTGGGTGGGCCTGATCCAGTCGTGACGACCTTAACAGAAGGGGACTGAGTCCCTGAGGAAGCTGGGATTCTGCCTCCAGACAGCCTTTGGACTCGAGCTGCCGCTTGAGCGCCTGCCCAGCCCTCCAGCCTGCTGGCCTGCCCGCTGGCTTTGGACTTCCAGAATCTACCCACGTCTGCTGAGAACTCTGCCTGCTGCCCTTGTGGGTCACTGGAGGCTTATCTGAGTATTCTAGTGGAGCTTGCGGAGCTCCTAAGACAGTATGACATCAACACATCAGTCATTGCCATTAACTTTGGTACTTGCAATCTTCAGAGTGTAAACCCTTTGGGGGGCGCAACAGAGGAAGGCACCACCCTTAGCCTCAGAGTGAGGACAGTCCCCTGGAGGAGGCCTGCAGGAGAGGAAGTGGGAAGAGACCACAGTCCCGACAGTGGCCAGGATTGGCCTGGCTTCCTGCTCTTTCAGATACCTTGACATGCTGTTCAAGGTCAGTGCCTTTCCTGTTAGCTCCTAGTATAGTGAGAAGGGGCTTGCTTAGGGTGACATCTGCACCCTAGTGGGAGCCAGGCTCTTGCACAGGGAGTTGTTTCTTATCAGTAATGCGGTTACAAAAGGTAGAAAAACTGATGGTTTGGTAGCACTGTCCTTGGGACAGCAGGAGCAGATGTCTTCCTGTCAGGTATGTGTGCCACCTACACTAAGGCTGGCTTGGGAGCAGGCTGATGAGGAAGGCCGTTCCTGGCCTTGGGAATCTCAGTGTACTGCCAGGGAAGTCTCTGGAAAAACACGGTGACCCCAGGCCATGCTTGCTGGAAAGGATGCTTTGGCTGGGCAGTGGGAGCACACAGGAGGGACTGACAGGGCTGTTGAGAGCCAGGAGGGGGTGGAGATTCTGTGGAGGGCACCCTGGGAGTGGAGGGATAAGTGGTAGCTCCCAGGAGAAGTAGACAGCACAGAAGTTCTGATAATGGCCATGGCCCATGCGGGGGAGCAGTATGATACGTGGGGTGGTGGAGGAGTCTCTGCCAGGAGCAGGCAGCGGAAGCAGCACTGGATGGGGGAGTGAGACCCATCCAACCCCAACAGCTCTCCTGCCAAATAACTCCTTACATAGTTATGCAATTAGGTTCATTTGCTCTTGGGATGGCAGTGGCACAATTGCTAAAGGGGTCTCTGCTCTGGCTTGTGCCCTTTGCTGAATTGTAAGATAATTTGTGAACACCATCCAGAGAAGGAAACCTCGTTCCTTGGTGACAAAAGCACTGAGCTGGTCCCTCTTAGAGCACTTTCGATGACTCCTTGCTGAAAATAAATTTTAAATATTTTTCACAGAAATAAGTTTAGCTTAAAGTCTTGCTTTTCAGGTCATCAGTCGATGTTTATAATAATCACTGGAAGAAGGATAATTAAGAAACTTGAGATCTGAAAGGACCCTGGGATATTGTCTACTTGCCCATCTCATTGCAGAGATGGAGGTACTGAGGCTTTGAAATGTTAAGCAGTTGCCCAGAATTACCAGGTAGCATGGCTCATCAGGTAGAGGCCACCAAACCCTTATAGCTCCAGGCAGAGGGAAAGGGTATGTCTTCAGGAACAGCGTCCGCCTCCAGCTCCGCCCATTTGTTCTTCTTGTTCCCAGAGTGGTGCTGGCAGGTCAGGATTGTGGTGCAGTTTTGTCATGGATGAACTGACACAGGGAAGTGAGGATGCCACTGCTCACAGCTCCTGACCTGGGAGTCTGCATGGCGGGAGGGCACTGGACCAGTGGAAACCACCTCTAGAGTTTTAGTGGTCTGACTGTGCTGGCCGCTGGGTTTAGAGAATGCTGGACGGTGACTCGGACGTGGTTTTACATCGTGAACTCCACGTTGGTTGGTGAAACAGCACAAATGCAAGAAAAAGCACAAAATAGCGTGAAGGAAAGAAGGCAGTTGGCGAAGGAAAGAAGGCAGTGGCGAAGGCAGTTGGCGAAGTCCAGCCTCTTGCCCCCAGGGAGGTGGGTCAGTGTCTCTATGACCTCAGCTGAGTTGCTGAGATTTAAATTTACAGATTTAGTAGATGATCACTCAGCATAAGGCCTTTAGGTGGGGCACGTTGTCTCACACGGTCATGCTCATTTTACAGACCATAAGCGTCTGCCCTGCTCTGCTTGTCACTTAGGGCAGAACCATTTGGTACTCTTGCGATACCCCCCATCCCCCCAAAAAAGGGATGAGAGGAGTTTTCCACTCTGGAGATCAAGAAGGAAGAAACGGCAGCAGAGAGCCAGCACAGAAACTAAGCAGAGAATGAGTGTCACAAGGGCACACTCCAGAGCGCTTCAGGGCATTTTCTGCAGAGAGAAGACGAGCAAAAGAAAACACCAGTTTGAAATCGGTTTTCTTAGGCCCAGAGAGTCTACTTGTGGTCAGGGATGATCTCCAAGGTGGAGAGAGAACATCAGGGCTGGGTTGATTTTAGATAGGAAATCCCTTGGGAACGAATCTCTAATAAGCAGCAAACACACAGGTCCTTTAAGGTGGCTTGGGAGTGTCCTCTGGAGACTGCCCCAGAGAGCCCCGCCCACTTGCCGCAGGGCTGGCGGCAGCAGATTTCTGACAGGTGAAGAAGAAGCTTGCATCCATGCCTGGGTCCAGCGACTCTGGTGGCCACGTGATTTGTTACGACTGAGTTCCCGCAGGGAATGGCAGAATCAGACACAGAACTAATCTGAAGTATCAAGATTGTAATTATAAGCACCTCTTCCCAAATTAAGCCCTCTTAAGCTAGTGCTCAGCCTGGCAGCACGTTATCAGCTGCAATGCTCCGTGCAGGCTGGGTGCAGAGTTAGTTCCATGCCAAATTCCTGCAAAATGAAAGAAAAATTGCCCAAGGGTGATAGAAAAGAAAGTGAGAAATGCACCCTGTGATGTCTTTAGCTTTGTACGTACATGCATAAGTAATTAAGAAACAGATTTAAATTCACAGATTTAGGAGATGATCACTCAGCATGAGGCCTTTAGGTGGGGCACGTCGTCTCACACGGTCATGCTCATTTTACAGCCATTGGTACTCAGAGACCATAAGCGTCTGCCCTTGTGGTTCCAATAATGCAGACTGTGGTGGGTGGAGGAATGGCTTGCCCCAGGTGACTTGGTCCACATGCCACAGGATTTCCTGATTCTTACCTGGCATTCTGTTTTAAGACTAAATAGAAATGTATTTCTCATTACTTCACTATAACCCACCTCTCTGGGTTTTAGTTCAACAGAATCGCTCGATGAAAGACACTGTAAAGTTTTTGTGTATTTTTTATCTCCGTTTCTCCCCAAGTGCACGTCACTGATGCCCATGCTGGTGTGTGGATTTGTGGAGGGAAGGCTTAAGACATCCTCCTTCCCCTGTGCCTGTCTCACTGTGCACTTGCCTCTCAACTCCCTGACGTGAGCGCACACACGTTTCTGTCTCTCTGACCATGTTATGACCTCAATGTTGGACGAAGGCTGTGTCACATCCCGCTCCTTTGCATTCTCCCAGCTCAGAGCTTTGGGCACTCAAAAATTTTATTGTAGAATAACTACAACCATCGCATAGAAAGACATTAAACAGAATAATTCATTTAATTGCCTCTGTCACCTATGCATAGATTCCAATTAAATATCCTTAGACAGGTGATTGCAACAAATAATATTACCAACTATTCTTAAAATATTGTCATGCCTTCCAATAAGAGATCACAAATTGTCTGAAAGATGCTTTTCCTGTGGAAACTGCAAAAAAAAATGTGCTTTACCTGTGTCATAAGCTATTTCTGGCCCTGGTAAGATCAATTCTCAGTATAAACTGATGATGATCTACCTACGGATGGAGAAGTGAGATAATAATTCACATCCTGGCAGACTGGTGTTTGGAACTTGCTCCAGAGAGAACTCTCTTCTGTTCACTGTTGGGGACCACGTGCCTCTAAAAGCTTCGTCCTGACTTTGAGTTGGTGATTTCTGGGCATGTGTGATGAGCAGGGTGTCATGAGCTCGTGTGAAGTTGGCTCATGAGTTACTGCCTAACACGAGAGAAAAGGGACAAGGAGAAAGGATAGTGTCTGCTTCCTGCTGATTAGAAAGCACGAACTGGAGATATATGTGGGAGATTTTCTCAAGTGAGATTCCTCCAAAGAAAAGAGCATGAATCAGAGCTAGAAGCCAGCTCAACACCAAGACAGATGCATCTCCTTTGGTGTTGATAGACCAAGATAGACAACGGGGAGGATGTGGAGATCAGGCAAAGGTTTGGGCTTGGTAACTAGGGTTTTGGAGAGCAAGAACAGCATGAAACACAGAGACTCAATTTTGCTTCAGAAACAAGTATTCATCTGGTTAGTTAGAAGATGAGCTGGCTTGTCACTATGTAGGAGAACTGGATGATAAACACACACACAAAAGCCTGTGAGATCCTAGGGTTTGGAAATAATTTCAGAACTGGATGAAAAAAAAATAACTTCAATAACTGCCTGGCCAGCCCTTTATTCCTCCTTTTTGTGTGTGTGTGGGGGGGGAGAAAATCTGAGCTTCTGAATCTAGCTTGAGCATTCCTAGTGGAATATGTAAGTTGCTGATGTTCTGTCTTGCCGCGTGCTAAAGCATAGAAAAGGCTACTGTCGAACAGAGGTGCGTTTTCAGCGATGCTTCAACCCCTGTGTGTCTGGAGTCCACGTATAGCCCTCCCTGTTGGGAAGCCGCTCCTGAACAGGACAGTTTTGAAGGAGAACAAAGGGTCTTCCTTGTGGAAGTTCATCCTCCACTGGCAGAGAGCTGTGCCGGATGACCTAATAGGTCTTTCTATCTCTAATTTCTACGATTCTATGAAAATCATCACCCACTATAAGAAACAGATGTTGGCTGGGTACACAATGGCGGAGGCTTCGTCTTCCCCCCCAGCCCCCTCAGAACAGAGTTGCCACCTCTTTTTCTCCCCCCACTTCTCCACTTTGTGGCAGCTGATGGGATATTTATAGCCCACTTCTTCAGCCTGCCAATTATAATTATCAATATCTCCACTGATAAAAAAAAAAGAAGAAGAAGGCATCGTCAGAGTTGTGCACAGTATGCCATAAGCCAAGTTTTTGAGTTGAAAATGAAAATAGTTTCTTCCAATTATGGACAAAACAGAGGTGCATTTGGTGGCGCGGCTGCCATCTGAGCTGTGTTAATGTGGCCACCATGGACAGTTTTGCCTCCCTTAAAGCACCTCAGTGGACACACTCGAGGTGGAGACGCTCTTAGAGCAGCTCTTGCCAAGTAGACAATGCCGTCTGTACTGTACGGAGTCGGAGAGTCGCTTTAAATATAATAGATAAAAGTGAAATCGTACGCGAGGCAGCCGAGCTCAGTAATTGCTGTTTGGGAGCTCACGTCTCTGCAGTTATCTAGCTCAGCGTTTCATCTCCAGCTGCAGCACAATTTTTGCCAAATATAGATAAATGAAGTTAAAGTTATTGGCAACCACTAGTTCTGTGTCCCTGTTTCGAGTTTATAGATTTCATAGGAATGGCATTACTTTATTTCTACAGCAGACAATTGTTCTTCTGAACAGAGAACTTTTTTCCATGGTACGGTCTGTATGCATTTTGAACCAGGCTGGGATTTTTATCAGAGAGGTCTGTGGACGTCAGCAGTGAGATTTCTGTTCCAATTATGGGCCAGTTGAGATGAGGAGATGGAGGGAAGACAAACTCTCAGTCCAACTGATGTGTTTTAAGGTTTTCCAAACCTCAAAGGAATTTCCCTGAAGTATTTCCTGTTCATCACAACAGCGTGCCGACCTGCAGCGAGTGTCCCTGGGCTCACCTGCAGAAACCAGCAGCCGTGTCACCTGGAAAGAGTGTTTGGCTCCAGCCTTCTATTTCTGGTGGAATTTTAGGCTGTAAAATTTCCTGATGAAATACATCTTCACATTATGGAATTTAAACATGTTCTTAAGACTTGGGGTTCAGGCTTCCTCAGCTTTCCCCTCTCTTCCAGGTTGATGCCCCACCCCCACTTCCTTTGATCACCTTTGGATGAACACAAGGCTTAGCTTTCAAGAGGCAGCTGGTCCTATCGTCTATTCTCATTGCTGAAGAGGAACTCGGATTAGCCCCTTCTGGGTGACGCTGGAGGACAGCCATCAAGAGTCTTCGTCCTAACACCCTGACCTCTCACCCTGCTTACTGTGGCTTTGGTTGTAGGCTCCTCATCGCCCTGAGGCTTTGTTAATTGGTAAAAGTGCTCTCTAGAAGCTTATATGCGTGCAAATTAGGACAATAGGAAAACTTATTTTGGAAGGAGATCATTATGAGACACACACACACACACACACACACACGCGCACGCTCTTTGTGTCTTGGCTGTTAACTAACTTGGACCTGGTTGGTTAGATTCTGGAAGTTAGTTTCCCTATCGCCAAGTACTTCCCAACAAGGCCACTTCCACCTGTCTCTGCTTGGCGACCCTCCTGTGATGTTAGAACAAAGTCCTAATTTATTCTCTTTCTCCTCCTTTCTGCCTTCTGCACTCTTTCACACTCTTATTCTTTTTCATGAGTATTTAAGCCCATTTAAAAAGTGACTAGAGTTCAGGAATGAGAAAACGATCCAACTATGCTAAGACACGTCTCTGACTCACGTCAATTGGTGGTTGCCCCTTTTGGAAATCTCTTTGGAAATCCCTTTCCTGTCTCCTGTCTTTCTTCAAATCCCTAGACGCTGTAGGACCCTGTCTTTCCTGAGCTCTGAGGGACCTGGGAGCAGCCTCCTCTGTGCCTGTGGGAGTACAGAGGAGGCTTTCACTTGTATGATAAATGCTGTTTTCCACAGAGCTTCTGTCCCTCCCAAACTGGTTAATGGCCACTTTTAATTCACTTTTACATTCTAAGTCTCAGCATGCTCGTGGCAGATGCATAGAAAATCCTCAGTAAAGATTTATTGAACAAGAATGTGATCACAACAGAAATGATTTTGGAAACTTGTACCAAAGCTAGGGGAGAGACTTGAATGTGGTTCACAAAGGACGCAAGCTGCCGTGGAGACTGCCGGGGGCACCTGCTTACTGTTCCTGCTGGGCCTGGGGTTGCTGGGAGCCTTGCTTGGCCCCTCCGTGTGGCTGCCAGGGCTCCAGCGGGTTCTGCTCTGGGCCTCGAGGTATGCGATTCTGGGAAATCAGCTGAAAGGCACATGCTGTTTGAAAGCTTTTCGAAGGGCTCAGCTGTCACTTGAAGCTGTAAAGTGCATTTGCGAGCTCTCCCTGGCTGGCCTGCTGGATCTGAGCCCTGCTCCCTAGCCTGTGGCTCCCTCTTGCCTCCAGATGCAGCAGCTTCTGCTGTTGCCCCTGATCTTTGAGGAAAGGGTCAGGGTGTTGGGGCAGGGGCTGCTCTGCTGCTTCCTGGGGCTCAGCGGGGATGACTCTCTTGTCTGTCTTCTAAGAACAATAGGGGTGGATGTCAATTCCCTCCTGAACTGGAATAAGGAGAAGACCTCCCCTAGAGGTCCCCTGCTTCCATTTAGGATTATAGCTGCCAATAGCTAGTCTCCTCCCTTCTTTCTTTCCTCCCTCCTTTCCCTCCCTCCTTTCTTCCTTCCCTCCTTCCCTCCTTCCCTCCTCCCTCCCTCCCTCCCTCCCTCCCTCCCTCCCTCCCTTCCTTCCTTCCTTCCTTCCCTTTCTCCCTCTCTTCTTTTTGGAAAAAAAAAAGCTGAGAAAGATTCACATAACTTCAATTAAGCCATTGAGCGTTTTTAAAGTGTAGAGTCCACTGTGTTTAGTACTTTCTCACAGTTATGGATTGAGCATTTCTATCTGGTTTCTGGACATCTCCATCATCCTGAAAGGAAACCTTGCACCCACTGAGTAGCCGCCCTTCTCTCCACCCTGACAACCACCTGTGCCGATCTCAGATTTTGCACTTCTGCATTGTAGGTGTGGCAAACAATCCCTCTCACTTTGATTTTATTTGCATGATGTATTAAACAAGATTTCCAGGCACTTCGCTATGTATTAATTTGCTTAATCCTCACAGCAACACCATAAAGGAGCAGCTATTTTATTCCTACTTTACAGATGAAGAGACTGAGGCAGGGGGCGTGAAGTCACTTGCTCACAGTCCTGCATGCAGCAGGGGAAGGCAGAGCTCAGGCTCCAGCCCTGGATAGAGTCATCTGGGCTCTGCCGCCCTGGACAGTGATCTTGCCTGTGTCCCTCCCCCTGGATCTTAGCTGCTAGCTGTGGCTTCCCTTCCTCTCCTGCCGCCCTCTGCCTGGAGACCCCCCCAGCGTCACCTTCTTTCCTTATCGACCACAGGAGCCTTTCCATTTTCCACCCTCTTCTGGTTTTGCTCTCTGGCTTTGCAGGGCACTGGGGCAACAGAAGAGAGATTCAGTGGAACATCTGTGTGGTAATTTTCCACGACCATCTCACAATAACCAAGCCACGAGGACTGTTTTCTGGATCAGAAACTCTCTTGAGCTCCGTACGGACCTCTTGACAAACACGGTTTAGGTGAGAGCCCAAGGTCTTCCCAGCACTTTTTTGGACTTTGAGCAAATGTGGAAATTCTGTCAGTGAGAAACAGCCAGCGCTCGTGGCCAATAGCAATGTGTTTGCTGAACCTTGGGGACAAGGATATTTTTAAGTTATAAAGTGTGAGTTAATTGCAGCCTTCCCCTTAACTAAAAAGACAACAGAGGACATCCTTGGACCTAGGGTGGAGAATGTGTAAACGTTGCGTGTGTGTTTGCATGTGTGTGTGTGCGCGTGTGCGTGTGTGGGGTCAAAAGACAAAATTGCAACACGATTAGCTTACAGGTCTTAATTTATGATTCTAGAATGGGGTAACACCTCATTCTGAAGGACAGAACAACGCTCTGATGAGCCGAGCAGAGAGGGTGGGTTGTGGTCAGGGGAGCGGGGAAGAGGCAGATACAGAGAACACGGCCGACAGTCTTGTCCCAAGAACCTCTCCCGTAAAGGTTCAAGCAGAGGGAACGTTGTTATCATGCAGCTAAAACAGGCCTGCTTGGGGACTTGGCTAATCTCCCTCCGGATTTTATGAAAGGTCAGATGAGGGGCTTGGCGTCTAGAACCTCAGCAGCAGTCCCCACGTATTGGTGCCCTCTGTGGGCCTAGTGGAGGAGCTCAGTTGAAATCAACGACCTCGTGCAAATCTCATCTAACAGTGCACACTCATAAATAGATCTAACTAGTTTAATTTTGCTGTCAATATCTATGCCATTTGTTATAAAAACGAACATAATAGTTATTTCTAAATTTCATAATCCTAAAGACTTGTTGATTTTACCTATTTAGCCAAACTACCATTTTTGTTTTCATAAAACAAAGTTAGCTTTTTAATTTTTTTTTAAGAGACAGAGAGAGAGAGAGAGAGAGAGAGAGAGGAGAATTTTTTAAATATTTATTTTTTTTTTTAGTTTTCGGCGGACACAACATCTTTGTTTGTATGTGGTGCTGAGGATTGAACCCGTGCTGCACGCATGTCAGGCGAGCGCGCTACCGCTTGAGCCACATCCCCAGCCCCAAAGTTAGCTTTTTAAATGATGTTCAGAATTATTAAAAATCATCATGGTTGGGTTGGGGCTGGGACTTCTTTCTGTGTGTGCTTCTGAAATGAGCATGGGTGCTTGGGCAGCCCCCTTTGCCCCGGGAGTCAGCCTTTGAATCACAGACTAGCTTGTGTACTCACCTTCCTGCCGAGGACCCAGCATAGTGCAGGTAACAATCTCAAGTGAGTTCACGGTTTTGGAGTTATCCCTAAGTGGCATATGCTGCCCTGAGTGCTTCACATGATTTATCACCTTTAATCTGTGTGACAGACCCATGATGCCCATGCTGCCATCGCCCGGGTCTTGTGGAGGAGGAAGCAGAGGCAGCTCGTGCAGTCAGATCCTCCCCTGGAATCCTGCTCTGCCCAGCACTGGACGAGGAGTCTGTGCCTTGTCCTTGCAGGTCAGCTTCTTTCCATGCAGATAAACGAGCTCTGGTGGTCTCTGCCGTCTTCAGGGCGAGGTCCCTTGGACATCCACCTGCCCAGCTGCCTCCAGCCAGTGCTGGCTTCAGTGCCTGGGGAGGGCAGATGCAGGGTGCTGGGTCTCAGAGGGACCCAGGGTCCAATCAGTGCTGCAGAATCAGCCTATTTCAGCTGTTGGTTTGATACCACAGAGGACAGGAATGTGAAAGGCCAGCCGTACTTTATAATTTGGGGCATTTCTTTTCCATTGTAGTGACAAGAGTGGAAGTAGAATTCTATACTCTATCTCAAAGGAATGAAGTCACATGTTTTTAGTTACAGCCAGCCTTGTTTTAATATAGTAACTCTATGTGACCCGAACATAGCAGTTCCCACGTTTAAATACTTTGTGCAAATACTTGGCTATGTCCCTGAAGTTGTCAAGAGTCACAGGGAGCCCCCTGCAAGTCCTGGTCATCACTCCAGGGCCATCTTCCATCCTTCTAGCTGATCTTATGTCCAAGTCAGGGCTCTTACCTAAGGAAATAAACTTGAAGAATTTCAGAGGAGGAAGGACATTTGATGGAAAAGCGCAGGAGTCCAGAGGGCACCTTACTCCAGTAGAAGAGAAATGTGTCCTCATCCACTGAGAAACCCTCCCCAGAGCATCAGGTTCATTTTGGGAGTGCAAGGGCCATTGTTACTGCCTGCTCTTGCCCATAGGGGGTGCTGGTGCAGGAGGGGCCAATGTCACACACAGACCTGGTTCCGCGTCTCACCACTTGGTGGGTGTTCATGGAGAGGTTTGATTATGAGGTCTGGGAGTCTGAGACCTGGTGCAGTGGGAACGTGTGCAGGGTTGGCTCAGGACGACTGATCCTGCGCCAGTGAGCAGGGCCTCACGGGCATATGCACACCGCTGACTTGACAGGTGACGTGGGAGAGTGCAATGATACATCATTTATTAAGCCCTGCTAGAAGTACACACTCCACGTTTTACAAATGTTAACCCATTAACTCTTCTAACGGCCCTGTGGGACACTCATTCTTAGGCTCATTTTCCAGATGAGGTCATTGCGAATTAAAGAGCTCAAGTCACTCGTGCCAGGTTACCAGGGCAGTCAGTGGCGGGGCCCAGATTTGACCTCATGTCTGTCTCATTTCAAGGTCCTGCTCTTTCCACCACTCTCTGGGGCTGTCGTCAGCGTGTCTTCTGAGGATCCGGTGCGTGGTGCTGGCTGGCTTCTCGTCCAGCATGTTAATGTCAGCCGGGCGTTTCTGGATCTCTAGGGCTCACGGCTCATCTTCATGTGGACATAGAGAACATTGCCCCAGGAAAAAAAATGGAAAGGGGGACAATCAATAGATGAGCTGGACACTCTGCCTCTCCTCTGACAATATGTGACAGGGACTGTCCTCCCCAAGTGACACACAGGACCGTGTCTGGCTCACTGTGACGGGGAGCCCCTTACTTCCACGGAGATGTTTGACCTGACTCTGTTTTAGTAAATCCTGAATGCTGTGGGCAGTTATCTTGTGTCCATTACTCTGCTGTTCATGTTGAAGCCTAGCCTGATGGTAAACGAAAAATGACAGGATCCCTCCATCTGAGTCCTTTCTTCCCGTTTCCTATTAACTGAAAATAAAAGGAAAAAGGCTGGCTTCCGCCCTGGCTGGCAACTGCCGTCCAACTCCGTGCTAGACTTGGCTCACGGTGGTTCCAGCCTTGTGCGTGAATGGTCAACAAGGTCACATCTGGATCCGCGTACTTACCTCAATGTAGACAACCCTAAATCATCTTGGATCTGGCTGATGTATTTCTATCTTGTGCTGTATTTTTTCCCTAAATATCTCACTCTGCCATCTCACGCCTCCACATTTCTCTTCTCTCCAAAGACTTAACAACAAAAATATGTGCTTCTTTCTCCCCCTAACTTTCTCCAGCAAAGCCAGAGGTTTGAGGACTTAGGACAGACGTCCTCCTTTTCTCTAATGGGATCCAAGGCAAATTTCTGAATCGGCATGGCATGCAGAGTACCAGAACATCTTCAACCAACAGCCCCTTTCAGACGGCACGCTTTAGCTTTTCTTTTTTAATGAAGCCCGAGCAAAATTGGTCTCCACACCAAATAAGGAGCCTGTGCTCAGGAACACTCTCCCGCATGCCCGGTCCTCCTTCCACTCCACCGCCCTCCCGTTTCTTTCCTTTTTATTAGAAAACACTTGAAACTTATCATGTGTAGCAGATGGGAGTAGAAAATGCAACTCGAAGACAGTTATATAAATATATCCTTGATGTCTGTTTTGCTTTTCAATTTGCAACGAAAAGTACAAAGGTAGCCCGGCGCGCCAGCGAGGCCGCCTGTGTCTCTTGATATCCATTCCAGATGTCGGCTAGACTTCATGGAGCCAGGCTTATGGCACTGGGGCTGGGCTGCTACTCCTCCAGGTGGGATGCCTCACGCTGATCCCCCACATGCTCGCCGGCCTTGTCCAAACACACTAAACTCCAGCACCTTTGCTGACCCTGATATACCTTCCCCTAATCCTTCCCTGTCTGGGGGGTCCTGAGACAGGACCACATCCCTGTTCTTGCTTATCACTCTGCCTATGCAAAACAGGAAACTTAAAAGTGCGGGGGGAGAGGGTGCTGGGGGTAAATAAAAGAAAAGAAGCAGAAAGGGGGAGAGAAGAAAAGAACCCGGTGTTTGTGAGCACTCTTTGCTGGCCAGAGTGCGTGCCTCTGTGTCCCGCCGGCCTTGTGACCTGAGCCTGCCGGAGCTCAGGGTGGCCCTGTGTTTGTACATGCTCATAAAGGGTTTCACAGCGCAGCGTGTTAGCTTCCTGATTAAACGTTACTCAGTACAGAGGTGTACCATAAATCCTGCAGACGCCAAGTTCATTTATCTGAGTGTTCGTCACTGTCTAGCGCCGGTAAACAAAGGACAGAGGCATTTATTACAACCTAGAGGACCCCAGAGGAAGGCTGTTAATACCCTGGCCCTGCATCCCCCATCTGAGAGATGGTCGTGCCTCAGAGAGGCTGGGCTTGTCCCTTCAGTCCAGAAGAGCTCTCCTCTGGGTGGGTTTCCAGAGTTTGAACAAAGAAACTCGTGTGAAACCAACGTTGTCCCTGAGGGCAATTCAGGACGCCCAGGAGTGGCAGGGGCCCAGAGACTCTCGGGATGCCACAGGTCTATAGGATGATTTGCAACTGGAAAAAATTTTAGGGACAGAAATTCCAGGGAGTTGCTGGTAATGACAGACTCCTTGAGGTTGGTTTATCCCTGGTACCCTGAGAGCAGGAAATGAACTGCGCTTAGCATCATATCACGGACGGGTCTGCTCCTCCGCGGCAGGGACAGAGCACGGTACCAGGGCTTTGCCTTCTGCTTCCTTGTCAACAAAAAGCACACGTCTTTGGACACAGCTTTGACACTTTGAATTCTGTGTATGCGCACGCCTCTGACATGGGCAGAGAAATATGCCAGGTTATGGATGGGGTAGTACTGGGAAAGTGTGGATTCCTGTTTGCCTCAGTGCTTTGGAGTCCAAATTCTCAGTTTGATATGTTCATTATATTAAAGCAAACAAATGCTGAATGCTGGCCCATGGAATTCATTGGTTCTTCCCCCAACCAGCATGTGTCCTTGGGTATACCATTTAACTAACTGAGAGTTGATCTTTTAAAAATTGTAAATGAGAAAATTCTTGAAGTTTACACACACACACAGAGACACATAGGGGTATGTGTAGGGGGAGTCTAGCAGGATGCCAGAACCCAAAGTGTTCTTAATGTATTTCAGAAATGCAGAATTTAGCAAAAGGAGGCTCTAGAATGCCTTTGGTGGGAATCCAGGTACTCTGTTATAAACCAGTTTCTCTTCTAATGAGATTTATTGATTTCCAACAGCAAGTCTGAAGGCTGAGCCTGTGGGGCCATGGGCTGGCTAGTTTTGCACCTGGGGGACAGAGCAGTGAGAAGGTCAGGGCTCGTCCCAGAGGGTCATGTGCTGACAGGGGAGAGGCTCTGGACAGGCTGGCTGTCTGTGGCTCCAGGGCTGGGGTAAGGGGGAGGCTCACGGTATGGGAGGGGAGGGTCAGGGGAAGCCTGGTGGGCCTTGGGGGTTCTTGGTGGGCATCAGCCACACCTTCATGGGGAGGAAGCAGGGCAGGCGGAGGCCTGGACTGTCGTGTCCCGGGGAAACCAGCCCCCCTCGAGTCTGCCTGTCCCCCGCTGCCTCCTTCATCCCCCCCAGACTTCTAAGCTCCTGAGAGCAACTGCCCTTCCCAGAAGGCCCGGGTCTCTCAGCCTCTGCAACTTTGATCCTGCTGTTCTGTCTGCCCAATTCTGTTTTCGTCCATTCTCCAGCGGGTCAGATGTTGTTTTGCCAGGACTCTAGCTCAATGCTGCCTGGGAAGTCTCTCCAGCCCGCTGGCCAGAGTCGCTGCCCAGGCCCTCACACCCCAGCCCACACTCACTTGCGGGTTTATGTGTCTCACATCAACCTCACAACCCTAAAGGATCACCTGAGGGCTGGTGTTCCTTTTAAATGCAGCTCTCAGAAGGGTGGGCCAGGCTGCCCTCTATTCTGATGCTTGTAGTGAGGAGTGCCCTGGAGCCCCGCAGGCAGGAAGGGGCACTCTGGTGCTTTCCCACGGCTTCCACTGCCCCCCCCCCTGCAGAGGGGATGAAGAATACTGCATTTTGGGTCAAGAAGCAGGTTTAAAGAGATTTGTTACTCTCTCCAAGATCGCATGGGAAGTGTCACGGTGGAAACAAGATGAACCCAGGTGTTTTTGGAGGGCTTAACTGCACATGGCCTCTGGGGAGGATGTGGGGAGCTAGGAAGTATGCAGCCAACCAGCAGCCAGGGTGGCACTGAGAGGCTGGCCCTGCCCTGCACCCACAGCAGTTGCCAAGTTGGCTACAGCCAGCCACAGAAGTGGCCAGGCAGCCTCTTGTCATCTAACGGGTCCGAGCAGAGCAGCCGGATTGAGTGCTCCTTCCCCAGGGTCCACCCAGGGCTGTCCTGCAGCATCCCTCCACAGTGGTCACTCCCAGTGGAAACTCTAGTGTGGGACCACTTTAACAGTGGTTACTTTTGGTCACTTAACAATGCCAGGCACACAGGAAGTGACCAAGTCCTTATAATAATGCCTATTACAATTTAGCGTTTGCTCTCGGGTTACCAAGGAAGTGCTTTATGAGAGTGAACAATTGCTAGAGATTCCCAAAGGGAAGAGTGAAAGATTATCAAGGCAAATACAAAGGTGGGGTTAGTAGAAGCTCACTGGACTCTGTTCAGCCTGGAAACTGGTTGCCAGGGAAGAATATTCTAGAACAGGGTTGGGCAGATTGCCATTGCCTGCAGCCAAAGCCAGCCCTTGGCCTGCTCTTGTACAATGCATGAGCTAAGAGTGGCTTTTACATTTTTAAAGTGTTATAAACAAAACAAAACAAAACAAAAAACCCACAAAGTAAAGTTAAGTGAAGAATGTGTGGGCCTCAGAGGCCCTCTGTGGCCTGGGAAGCCCAGTATTTTCTGACACTTTGGGGAACGGTGGCCAGATCCTGTTCCAGAGTTTGTTTTCTTGGTTTCTATAGTGTATTCCACAGATGCAGGTATTGCGGCAGACAGGATTCCTGAGCCAGTGAGTTGGGGAGATGCTGGGGCAGGTCGCATCAAACAGAACTCTACACAGGCCTGGGGGGCCTTAAATCCCTGAGGTTGTCCGACCTAGCGACCCTAAAGGATCACCTGAGGACTAGGGTTCCAAACCTGCACCTTGAGAACTGCTAATGAAGGGATCTCGTGGAAGAGAGTGGAACGGTGGTCACTAGAGCTGGGTTGGGGAACAGAGAGGTCAGGCCCTGGGAGCCAAAACAGTGAGTGGGAAGCCTCAGTCCTGGAGATCTGCAGCCCAAGAGGGTAACCATGGTCTATGACAGTTCACAATCTATTTCAAGATAACTAGAAGAATTTGAGGGCTCCCAACATATAGAAATGATAAATGTCTGAAAAGATGCAGATGCTAATCACCCTTATTTGATCATTACATGTATTCAGGTAGTGAGTATCATATTGTATCACATAAATAGACACAAATATTATCTGTCAATTAAAAATAAAACATCATTTTTATAAAATGCATTTCCACCAGTTCAGGCCTTATGAGAAAGACAGCATTAGCTCTGACCCAGATGCTGGATCTGGTAGGGTTGATCCGGTAGAGGACATTGTGAATGATCACCGTTTCTTGTGGAATACCTTTTTAATTTTGCACAAGAGTGGCATTATTAAAATGGGAAAGTCGTGTCATCCGAGGCAAGCGCCTCCCAAGCATTGTCGAGAGCACAGCCTGACTGCGAGAAGGCTGCCATCAGCCCTGCCCTCCCGGCAGCCCCTCAGGTTCATCCTGGGACATGGGCTGTTTGTGCAGAAGAAATTCTTAGCAGACTAGAGCATACATCAAGCCAAGCTCCAGTGTTTGCTGAGCTCTGAAACCTCCAAAAAGCCTCAATTATTTAGTGAGGAGCTCTTGAAAGGCCAGATCTGGCCAAGGTAGACCAAGTCCAGCCAGGACTGAGCCAGGACTGTAGCAGTTCGCCACTCTCCTCTCCTTTGTTCATTCAGACACTCCTGGTACCCATCACGGGCTAGGCATTGTGCTCAGTGTTGGGGCACACATACCAGTGGAGAGATTCCTCGGCCCTCTCGAAGCTCATAGGCGACTGAGAGTCCTGATGAATATTTGTTAGTCCCTGGGTGTGTGCTATACTGGAAAACAAGGCCATCGGGCCTGGCCTTCGTGGAGCTCCCAGTCAAGCAGGAAACACAGGCACCAAGCAAGCAGCTGGAGTGCAGTGGCCAAATCCTGGGGCAGGGGCTCTGAGCACAACAGACTCGGTCTTCACTCCCACGGAGGTCATAACTGGATGTAGAAGACAGACACGTGGAGTAAAAGTCACCCGTGTCTGTATAGTGTGGCACTTATACCAAAAGGACTGCTATGGGCTCCTAGGAGCCAGGAATAATGATTTTTCAGGGAAGGGTGAGGAATTGTGTAGCCAGAGAAGAGACTGATAAAGGAGGGCTGGAGCTTACAAGACAGAGAAGAGCATTCCAGGCAGAGGGAGTACTGAGTTTGAACGTGAAGATATGAAGGCAGGTGGCCTGTGGGTCAGAGAAGGGGCCCAGTGCTGACTGGGGCTGGGAAGGGCATCTTGAGGCCACACCAAGGGGTGTGTTCTTTATGCTGTTTGCTTTGGGAGCATTGCACAGATTTAAAACGCACGCGCAAAGCCTAGCGCTCTGAAGTCAAGCTGACTATGCGGCTTCCTGTCAGTTTCCCACAGAGGCTGAGGTCTACTTCTTGGTGGGCTAGTTTCCCAAGAACAGGCTTGGGAAGTGGCTTCTTGAGAGAGTCAGGCCCTGGGCACTTTGATGATGGGCCCTTGGAGGGGAAGACAAAGATGTCCACGGGCTCCACAGCAACCTGCATGACAAAAGGACAGAATTTTAAAATTCTCATTTTCAATCTTATCAGAATCACAGTGACCAAGTCAGCCGTTCCTTTAAAATCAAGACTGACTTCACAGGATGACATGGGTAAGAACTTGCCGATCAAACTAATTTGGTTATTGCAACGTGAGCTGGATCTTGTGTGTCCTTGGGCCACTGCCTTAGCTCAATGGCTCTCTGTCTCTGTCACTCTTCCCTTTCCCCAGTCCCGTCCTACACACATTGGTCTGTTTCAAGGGTGGACATTTGAATGGGTGTTTCTTCTGTATTTAATTTTTTCCGATCTTGCTGACAACCTACTACCTGCCATACACTATGCAGCTTGTTTCTTTTAATCCTCAATTTGCCAGCCTGGAGAGACCTTTGAGACAGATTGTCATTCCATGTCAAAGAAGAGAAAAATGAACCTAGAGGAACGAAGCAACTTGACCAAGTTCTCTTCACAAGTAAGCGGAACCTAAACTCTGACTCCGAGTCAAGGTCCCCGCAAGGCTCCCAGCAGGACCAGATGCTCATGGTGGACTTGGTTCACATTGGCATCTAAGCCACAAAAGAATGGGAGTGCAGACCCTGAGCCTCTACACAGACTCTAATAAAGCTGCCTTGCAGTGGGGCAGACACGCGGAGCTGGCTCCAGGCGCCCGGACGGCTTTGCCCGCTGCATGAGTTCTGCTCCTGGATCTGCCACCCACCTGCTGTGGTGCTGGGGAAGGTCTCTTCCCATCTTTGATTGTAATGATTTCAAAAATCAAAGGGGATTCGGCAATCACCTAGTCCTCCCCCTTTATTTAGGAGTGAGGAGGAGGCCAGGGCAAGATCTGAGCTGGTGAGGGGGAGCCAAGTGCAGAGCTGGGGCGGTCCAGCTGCAGGGCGCTCCCCTCTCCTGTGCAGGGAGGATAGCGTTTTCTGCCCTCTCTTTGGCTCTGGTTTTTTGTGAAGATCAGGCAAGTGGAATGTGAAACAGCACATTAGGGTTTGGGATCTGCTGCCCCTCTGCATGGAGTATTTGCTGCCTGTGGGTACACAGAGTGGGGGACCTTCTCTTCACATCCTTTTCTATCTTTCTCCACCTTTCATTCTCCACTTATAATTGTAATCCACATGTTATGGTAAAAACGTAAGTAACAATTTTGGTGTTTCAGATAGGCTATTTATTTCTTGAACTACTCTCTTCTACTGTAACTACTTAATATCTACTATGTGACAACCACTGTATGAGGTACCTACTGCTCAGAGAGGTGGAGGTTGAGATTTATTGAGTGGGTGAGTTACTGTGTTACCTGACATTTCATAGAATCTTTTCTAAAACACCCCAAGGTTAGGCATTCTTGTTGCTAATTTATTAACACATAAACCAATAAGGAGAGCCGTCAGCAGTGGGATCAAGTCTAGGTTACTTATGTCATGTTGACTCCTATGTGTGAGCGGTTCTGTTTGAAGATACAGCAGCATTTACTGTATCAGATACCAGTGTTTACGGAGTCCTTATCAGACAGGAAGTGCTGCGTGAAGCACTGGACACAGTCAGGTGCTACCTCACTTACTCTCCCATGGCTGGGCCAGGAGCTGCCATTAGGCAATGATTTGAGAAGAAGAAGCACACCTCGGGGAGGTGGGTGACCTGCAAGCCGTACCTGGGTTGTAGCTGGACAGCATGCAGAGCTGCCCCCCCTGCTCAGGCCTTTCTTCTAGAAAGCGATGTGTCTGTGCATGTTTTAAAATAGCATCGTGGAGCTTTTCCAGAGTTCTGCAAATACTAGGAATTCATTTAAAATTTTTCATTACAATGCTGTGTTTTTTAAAGAAGGGAAAATGGAAGCTAGGATTTCCAGAGGCGGAAAAGTAGCAGGAACTTTATAGTAAAAGAGCAAATCACTTAAACAAGTATGAAAATAAAAAGTGCAGAACTTGGAAGATTCTTTGGGGGGAGGTAGTCTTTTCTCATATGAAGATGCTGGACTGACTGGGAGGCCTAGTAAATGATTCACAATGGATTCTTACTCTCACTGGTGGGGAGGGGGGACCCAGCTAGGAAGACTGTCCAAAGCCCTCTTCTCCAAGGGGTTGGACACAGATGCCTTCAGGATCCAGAAATGGAAAGTGGATTTATTTGTAAATACTACCCTTAAATGCTATTTTATGGAAAGGTAAAGCAAGTAAATATAATGAGAAAAAGCTTCAAGCAGGAGGTCTCTCGCTCTTCACAGGGAGGGTAGACTGCAGTTTTATTAGAGCTCTTCGTACCTCTAGGTTCATTTTTCTCTTCTTTGAATTGGGAATGATAATCTGTCTCAAAGGTCTCTCCAGGCTGGCAAATTGAGTATTAAAAGAAACAAGCTGCATAGTGTATGGCAGGTAGTACATTTTCAGCAAGTATCGGAAAAATGACTGTCAATGGGTAGCACTGATATTACAGCAGATCCTAGGTGTTCTTCATCCCCACGCTGCCTCTTGGGGCAGCGTATGCTGCAGGAGCTACATGTTGCATGGGGTACCCATGAGATTTGCCCAGAAACATGGTTGCTGAGCAGAAATGACAGATGCCTTGGGGGTGAGAAGCTTTGTGCTCTTTGGAAGGGGCCTCAGAGACAAGAGACGAGGGGAGCCATGTTCCAATAGCATTATGGGCAAGAGCTTTCCTAGGAATGCTGTGAGTGCTGCAGACCTAGCTGCTCCTCGGCATAAAGGGGATAACGGGGATTTCTCACCATGTTGGTGGGGTAGTGATGGCAATGTATGAAGGAGCGATTCTGAATTCCTATGGTTTTCAGCTGGACCTTTTAAGCAGCCAGCTGTAAAACTTGATCCTACACAAAAGAAACACCAAATTAGATGCAACAAAAGACATGCATTGGTTGAGGTCTCAGAGTGGTAGCTGACCACTGTGGCAATGCTTGCCCAGCCATGTCACTTAGAAATACCACGTTGTCAAAGACAGCCTCCGGTCCGGCTGGAGCGGTGCCCAGACCGTCTGTTAGTAAAGATAATTTGCAATGGAAAAAAGTCTAAAATCTTTTTCAGCAATTCTTCTTTTCTCATTATGTAATTTTTTTCACACTTAAGGTGAAAATTTTGTAGGAACACTGGAAGACATGATTGATACTTCCTTTCATAAAATTAAAGATTAAATGAGATAATACCTTTGAATAGATTTTGTAAGCTGTGGAGTAATTTTATACATATGAGGTTTGTCAAAATGACCATGAAGATGTGGAAGTCTGGAGAGAAAATGATAAAACTTGGTAATTAAAAATTATGCATTCTAGAAATTTCTGTCACGTGCAGATGGAAAAAAAGACCCTAAAAGGTGACAAATGTACCCTCCACCTGAGTGTTGACAAAGGTCAACAGACAGTAAGACATTATTGTCACATAGTAGTTCTTTTTGATGACAACTCTCAACACCAGGTCGGACTTTGACTGCCAAAGATGCTTTAAAAAAAACCTCATCCTTTGTGACTGCTAATTAAAAGGGTCTTAAAAAAATTAAGACACTTTAAGAAAATCAAAAGCCAAAATACCACCCATGGTCCCAGCTCCTTGGGAGACTGAGGCAAGAACATGGCAAGTTCAAGTCCAGGGCTGCCAGTTTATTCAGACCCTGTTTCAAAGAAAAAATTAAAAAGGGCTGAGGAGGTAGCTTGGTGGTAGAGTGCCTCCCAGATTTAATCCCAAACACAGGGTGTGGGAGCCAGAATCCCTGGGGAAACACTAAGGTGGAATTGGAACCAAGGATCGAGGCCTGGGGGCTCATAAAACTCCACAGCATGAGATTCCAAAATCCATCCTGCTAGTGACACTGTAAATATCTTTTTCCCCCAAAGACCTGCCATTAGAAAGACTGTCATGTGAAATAAATACCAGTGTAGCTGCTCCAGGGGTGCAGGGACAGTGGATTCCACTCACTCTCTCCTCTCCAGATCACTTGCAGCCCCACCTCCCCTCCCATAGCCCCTGGCCCAGTATCACCCATGGGCCAACTTGAAGCTGAGTCCAGAGGGGTGGGTTCATCTGGGCAATGTATGCCTGGGCATCCCAAATTCCAGGAGGACCCTCCACCCTGACTGGTCTAATGAGAAGGAATGTCCTCAGCCATGATTTGCAGGACGAGAGAAACTTGAGATCAACAAGTATTATCACAGAATTCCAACAATGCATATTCAGTGCAGTTTCTACAAACTCAGTCCCTGGCCCAAAAATTAAAATTCTCAAATAATGATGAAATGCTCTAGTTGAGTGCAGTCTGCAGGGATTGAATACACCTATAACTTTACCTGCCCTCCTCTTCTGGCCTATGAGGGAGGGCCAGGGCCAGGACTCAGTCTCTGGGTATTTCCCTCCTCTCTGAACGTATTCACGTAAAAAGGGCAGAGCTACAGTTAAATCATCATTTGTGAGTTGAAGTATGACTGCATACACACACACACACACACACACGTTGATATCCTTTTCTTTTTGTATACTGGTCATTAGTAAACGACACTGGAGTTGCAACGGGTTTCCCTGAAACCAAAGCTTTTCTGTAAATTCAAAACTTCACACCAAGTTGGGGAGTCCTAAAATCTGAGCTGCTCTTAGAAGGTGTATGAACTGCAGCTCTGGGATGCAGCAGGTTTTGCCTTGATCCACAGAGGAGAATTGGGCTGCATAAGTGGAAACCAATTTCCACGTGGTCCCCAATCTTGCCTTCACAGGATGAGCTTTTACAAAGAGTGGAGGCTTTGTGAGGCCCTGAGGGAGGCATTTCTACCTGAACACAGGCTCATACTTTCACTGCAACCTGCGTGCCTTTTAAAGTGATAAACTGTAATTGTTTAAAGCTTGGCTCACTTTCCTTCCCTCCTAAGAAGGAGAAGTCTGCCAAGTCGGCTTTGATGGTCTCAGCTGTTTGGGAGTGGGGCAGTCACATTGTTAGATTCGTTTTGCAGCTGGATCAGTGAGTTATATTCATTCAAAAAACCAGATTTACCTGGTTGGCTCCAGTTTTCCTCCATGTGCACTCACAAGGGCATCAATTACCCTGGCCTCAACCAAGACAGCTCTACTCCTGGAGGAGATTGTTATTGCTGTTCTTCTGGCTCTGGGATCACTGTGCCTTCTCTCCAGGGTTCTCGAGCCAGATGGGAAGGGGGCTTGTGCTGGGAGCGCTCTCACCCTCACTGAGAACGTCTCGCCTATGTAGCAAGTTCAGTTTCTATTTCTGAGAATTTTGTCAGAAGTCTTGACAATCAATGAGAACTGAAAACAATTAGTCACAGTTGTGGATTTCTTCAAGTTCATGGTCAAAATAGCTTCACAGGGAAAGCCAGGTCTGAAGGCAAAGGCAGGGTTGTGCTGAATACAGTTTTCACCCAGACAATGACATTGCCATCTGGGGCTCAGGACACATTATGACATTCCCTTTGTTCAATCAGAATTATTACCAGGAGTGATTGGTGCATGACTGTAATCCCAGCAGCTTGGGAGGCTGAGGCAGGAGGATTCTAAGTTCAAAGCAGCTTCACCAACATAGCAAGGCCCTAAGCAACTTTGCAAGACCCTGTCTCTCAATAAAAATTATAAAAAGGGATGGGGAGCTCAGTGCTTAAGTGCCCACTGGGTTCAATCCCTTGGTACCAAAAATAAATAAATAAATTAATTAATTAATAAACTTAAAAATGGCAAATAAATAAAGTTCTTTCCAACTTTCAAATGCCAGCTGATTTGCAGAGCTGCCTACAATTCCTATCCATGTTAGATGCTACAGTAGGTGTTGAAATCTTCAAAGCAAGACTGAGCAAAATGTTTTTAACCAGCACAAACACAGCCACACAATGCAATTCTTATTATCAATAAAAGAAAATTCTGAAGTCCCCTGAATTAAAGGGAGACTGCATTTTCTTTCATTATATTCAGTGTGTCCAAGTGGACTCACATAGACTGGAACTCAGGAACAAGGAGCTAACCTCTCTACTTCTGGCAGAAGTGTTGGGAAAATGAAAAGAGGGAAACAGCACTTAGAAGAACTGAAAACCTGGTTAGCCTGGCTCTCAGGCTCTGGATGTAGGCCCTGTTCTGCTTGGTATCATTGCCCTATTGTTCCAGAGAGCTCTGTTTATGTGGAGGACTGACCACAGCTCCCCAGCCCTGCCTGCAGCTGGGCTGGGCTCATGGGGAGAGCCCTCGTAGCTGGCAGGGCTCCAGAAGATCCACAGTGCTCTGACAGTTTGCTCTGGGTTAGGGGTGTGTGCCCCATATTCTGGGTTGCGGGTGGGGCTGTGGAGGACCGAGCAGGTGCAATGGAGAGGAGCGTTGAAAGATGGGCAGGAAAGGATCTCCCTTGCACAGACACTGGTGTGGACAAAGTCACAGAGATGTGACCCAGCCTGGGCCCAAGTGATTCAGGAAGCCCCATGACCCCACAACACAGAGCAATTCCCAACCCTGGGGCATCTATTTACCTCTGGAATTTCTGTTTCCCTCTATGTCACTTGGGGCTCAGAGCCGCCTTGCAGCTTTAGAGTTAGACAAGATTTAGAAGTAGAACTTGTGTCCTGTGAGTATGGCAGTGGTTTGGTTTGGAAGGTCACGGTGCTGGACAAGCCGAGGCTCCCTTCTCACTGAGGGCCCCTGACTTCCCTCCCCGTGGTCTCGGACACTGGGCACCAGGGCTTCTGCTTTGAGTGTGCTTTGGTCCCTTTGCTTCTGCTGGCTTCTCCCCTCCCCTGTGGCCTGGTCCCTCAGCTTCTCTGATTCAAGCTCACCCTGCGTCCCCTGGAGATGACCCCTGGAGGAAGCTGCAGCCCGTGGCTACAGGAGCAGGGTTCGTTTTCCAAGGTCCGTTTGTCCTTGTTCTTGATTTTTCACCTTCCGACGTGGCCCAGGTCTCAGGATGTCTGATCCCTTGTCAGACAAATTCGGAGACAAGGACACATTCTGAGGGGCTTCACGACATTTCCCTTTCCTCCCCCCCAGCTGGCCTGCAGAGGAGGAGCAGGTCACGACACCATGGTCTTCTCGGGGGAAGCAGAGGGTTTGCTTTGGGGTCAGAGACTTCTCCAGGTTCCATGGGCCTTGAGACCTGGCCCTGAAACCACAGGGCAGGCAAGCCGCCTGGTGACAGCCTCAGGGACTCCTCCAGTTCACCTCTCTGCTATGGAGAACTAGATAAACCCAGCAAGGCGAGAAAACCTGCTTTCTCAGATCTTATAAAATACGTCTGTGGGAGGCTGCCTGTGGGAGGACTAGCGGCTCCAGGTCTCCCGCCAGTTGCGGGTTGCGGAGGAAAGGCTGGAAGTCTGCTATTTCCCCAGGGAGAGGGGGAGCTGGGTGTGACTTGGTTCTGTGAGACCTCTCCTTGAAATACTTTGAAATAAAAACGAGAGATGGAGTGGGGAACAGGGGCCATGGACTTCCCCTAGCGGGGTAGCAAGGATGGCCTGAAGCCGTGGGAGCTTTGGATCTAGAGCTGTGGATTTACACTCCAGTTCTTCCTTCCCTTAACACGCCTCTGGCCCCGTGCCCCGGACTCACCAGCAAGCCACAGCTGCTGCCAAGTGATTTACCCCTTGACGACGGTGCTGCTGCGGAGATTCTGCTTTTCAGATGTTTTTAAAACAGGTGAATTGTTTCCTTAGCTCCGGTCTGTTGTTTGTGCCATCTGATATTTGGGGGTGCAAAGAAGGGTTAACAGAATCAATTTTCTCAAGTAGAGATCGTATAGGGGGATGAGGGAGGATGCACCATGTGATTGCCATGACCCCCCCACCCCGCTGGACCACTATTGCTTTCCTTGAGAAATGTCGTCATTAACTCCTTCTCCATCATGGTTCCTGATCCTCTCAAGACAGATGAAGTAAGTAAGATGAAGCAGAACTGAAGAAATCCACTCTGATCTAAGGGATCATAGCCCTGTCTGTTAGGACCCAGGGCTGTGCTCATGGGAGCTGGTGAAGACATGGACAGGTGTCCCTCAGGGGGAGGCCATGCGAAGGGCATTTGTGCTGCCTGGTCCAGCACAGATCCTTTGAAAAAAGCACTGGAGCTGGCTGTGAGGGAAGGGCCCATGCAGAGAGCGATAGGACCCTGGTGTGGGCACAGCCTGTGCAGGGAACAGAGTTGGAAGCCCAGCCGCCCAGGTTTCCACCACTGATGAAGCCTTGCATGGGACACTTCATGCTTTTGCACCTTGAGTGCTTCCTGTATCCACGGGAGCAGTGCTAACCACCTCAGGAGAGCTGTGAGGAAGGAGCTGGATGGACAGGATGCACCAGATGTTCTTCATTGCAACGGGCAGTGGATGCCCAGGCAAGTCTAGAGTGCCATTGCTTTTTGTTTGGAAAGAGGTGAACTGGAGAGAGAGGCCAGAGTCTGCCAGGAAGGGAAATTGTTTCTGCAGGAATCCTCTCCCTTCTGTTCCCCCCACGTCCTGAGAAGGGTGTTTCCCATGGACTTGTTAGTTCCTTCTGCAGTTCTGAGTTCAAGATTCCGTTCTTGGGGGCTCTGGAGCCTCCTGAAAGGCGAGACTGTCTAGTTTAGCAGCTCTGAGGATGCTTACCTGTGCACTGTTGCCAAAGTGCTCATGAGTCCCCCTTGAAACTCCGATGAGAGGCATCTCAGTGGACTGCTGTAGCACGAGATCGCCTGCAGCGGTGAATTCATGAAGACTGTGTGTTCACTCCACTGGGACTTGGGGATCTGAGCACCACCTGAGATCTGCAGCCCTGCGGCCTGGGAACTCATCTCCACATGTTTTGCACCATTTGGTGTTGTCCCTGCTCTCCAGCATGAGTTTGGAAGTAGCCCTAAAAATCCAGTCACCCATATTTTGCATTGTTAACAGCACATTTCCAATTAAAAGCACAAGTTTATGGGTATGAATCATGCACTTTGTATAGATTCTGCTATGTGATGATTTACTTTCTTGACCCCAGATAAATTACACAGAGTGAACTTGGCCTGCTTTTATACCACCCCTCTGTGGAGGCCAGGTTATCATAAAGGGAATTGATCAGAATGACAAATTTAGTGGGTGGTGGGAACCCTATAATTTGGACCCTGTAGGCAAGTTATTTTAAGGAAGTGAAGAGTCAACCTAGCTTTTATAATTCCTAGGGCCCTTTCCGCTTTAAAACCTCATTTAACATGTGCGACGCAGAGGTCAACTTCCCCAGTGGAAACACGGAAACCCCTACCCAGCTCACCTGGACATCCCAAGAGGGGAACAGCCCCCTGCCCTGTGACCTGCTGGCCAGGACCTACACTGAAGAGGTGCCAAGGAGGAAGAGTTTGAAAGCCAAGCTGAATTTCAAATTGACTTAGTCAGCTAAACTGAAGTCTCTGTGGCACTCTTGTTTGTTTGCAGGGCTGGGGATCAACCCAGGACCTAGTTCGTGCTATGCGAAGGCTCTACCCTTGAGCCATGTCCCTCATTCTTTAAAGACAGTTTTAATGCCAAGTGTTCCTTTTGTGAGAAATACATCTTACAAGTCTGGAGGCATATAGTGCGCTGCTGGGAGCTGGTACTTGGGCTACTGCGATTGGCCTTTTTTCTCCTATGAGTAGCCTAGGAGACCTTTCTTATCCTTAAACACTGAGGCCCAGAGACGGTGAGTGTTTTATTCCAGGACACACAGTACCCCCAGGGAAGGTTAAACCACATGGAGAGCACCGTGCTCCGTGAAGACATGTGGCTGGGGCTCCTCTCTCCCATCTGTGCCTTTGCTGCTCAGGCCACGGTCTCAGAGTCAGCGCCTTGGTCTTATCTGATAGTTTGGCAGGAGCATAGGACTCAGGCTCTGGCTTAATCCTGGGGAATTGGCATCTGCATTTGGGGCAGCATCCATATTCATGAAACCAGGAAACACACGCATGCACACACAGACGAGCAAGAAACATTGGAACAGACTAATTTGCATCCTACTTAGATTCATAAAATGTTGACCTTGAAGACTTTTCTTTATCCCCCACAGAGGTGACCAACCCTTCCCCACCACATACATGCACACCCCGGTCACACTGGTCTTTTAATTGACTACTGAAGACTTTGGGTGTTTCCCCTAAGCCTCTCTGCCTTGTGGGGACTCTGCCTCCACCCAGCAGCCCCCCCTCCAGGCTCCTCCCAGACAACAGGGGGCTCTTACTAACCCAGCTCCTTGCCCTTTCTACACTAAAATCCTGCCTGGGTTTGCTATGGCCTGGCTGCGTCCTCTCTAAATTGACCTGTGGAGTCCTGACCCCAGTGTGACAGGGGACCTTTGGGCATGATGAGGTTTATGAGAATCATGAGGAGTGGCACGCTTGCAAGAAGAGAGGGAGAGCCTCACCAGGACTGATCATGGTGGCTGATCAGGTGGTGGCACCAGGGCTGATCATGATGGCACTCCACGCTCGAATCTCCAGCCTCCAGAACCGTGGGAAGTGCCTGTCTACCACTGAAGCCCTGCCCCCCATCTTTGTGGTGTTTTTTATGGCTGCACAAGCCAACTCAGGGAAAGCGCCAACTCCCAAGCAATGTGACAGCCCTCTGTGACTTGGGCACTGGTGATTGCTCAGAGGAGGCTTCAGGGCTGTGCGATTGAGATGAGGAGGAGGGAAGGTTTTTCTGGGACCCCAAAGAGACACTCGGGTTCACCAGGCTCCAGTGTTGGCTGGTAAGTCCGTGGGTCACTTTGATGGGCATAGCTGCCCAGGCATGGGGTGGAGCTCATTCTGGGTGTGTTGTGGCACTCTAGGTGACTCTGGCATCTGAACTGGTAGCTGGAGTAAAGCAGAGGGACCTCCCTAGTGTGCAGGCCTCGTCTTGTTGGCTCGAGTCCCGAGTGGAGCAGCCAACTCCAGCAGAGGCCCTCTTTTTCTGACCTTTGAACTTGAACTGAGTGCTGACACCCTGGGTCTCCTGCCTGGTGAGCTGCTGTAACAGGGACACACCGCGGCTGACGGCTGCAATGACATGTATTCCTCATAGTCCCAGAGGCCGAAAGTCCCAGGTCAAGGTGCCAACCGATGTGGTGTCTGTGAGGACCTGTGTCCTGGCTCGTAGACAGCCGGGTGGGGAAGGGATGGCGCATTCCATCCTCCTCCTACCTGGCTCTGCTAAGAGAGTGCCCTGGGGAGGGCGACCTGGCCACCCGTGGAATCCCAGGACACGGGGCAAATGATGCCCCCCCAGGGACATGGCGGAGCTGGGCAAGGGGGTAACTGTGCTCAGAGATTGAGAACAGCCCCACGTCACCAGGTGGACCCTGAGCCCACCCTGCCTGCCCGGCCCTCCTCTCTAGCTCCTCAGGGCTGAGGAGGCAGCCCCCGCTCTGGGCCCAAGGCTCCACAGGGAATGGGGGGAGCCGAGGCTGTGGACTTGACCTTCACCACTCCTCTCAGTGCCTGCGGGAGCTGCGGGGCTGACAGTGCCACCAGAAGCCACTTGCCTCGGACCATGGCCAGACTTGGCAACCCTGTGAACAATCCTACCTTTACCTTTACCAGTTTCTTTTCGATGTGAGTTCTGCAGAATCTTGTTAGTGGAGACCAAGGGGTCAGGATAGGGCTGGGCTTTGTGAGCAGAAATGTATGCCATTTTTTGGGCTTTCTCAGAAAAAAAAAATCACAGACATAAAATGTGCAAGTGCCTAGATGAATATCTATTTATAATGAGAAAAAAAAAACAAATTTTATTTTCATTTTTATTTTTTGGTACTGGGGATTGGACCCAGGGGTGCTTAACCACTGAGTGACATCCCCAGCCCTTTTAAAAACTTTTATTTTATTTTGAGAGAGTCTCACTAATTTGCTTAGGGCTAAGTTGCTCAGTCTGGCTTTGAGACTTGTGATCCTCCTGCCTTAGCCTCCTGATTTACTGCAGTTACTGGCATGTGCCCTGCTCCTGGCTAGAAACCAAATTTTAAGAAGTTGCAAAGAATCAAACACCACAAAACCAAAGAAGAAGAAAAAAAAATCAGTGTAACATTTTTATTAATTAATGGCTTGAAACATCTCTATGATAACTTCTATTCCTAAATCTTTGGCTATGATATAGTCAATGAAATACTTCTTACTGATACAACAATTTGTAATAATTTTTATGCACAGAGACAGGGATAACTCAATCTTCCTCAGCAGAGTTGATTAAAATTTATTTTAATGATTTTTAAAACACAATACACTAGTTGTTTATACAATGGCTACGGGTTTGCACCTCACCAACACAGGCTTTCAGGTAAAGTGTGTTTTGTTGGATTTCCATAAACAGATGCCTGTGCCATATCACCAATTGTGTCCTTACAGGAAAGAGCCTCCAGGTTCTGCACGCCACAGTCCCTGCTTTCAAAGTGGTGGTCAGGAGAATTTTCCACAGACCTTTTATTCTGCACGCTTCAGATCGTATTTCTGTTTATGACCCTCATTCTTCTCGTGCCAGATGTCACAGACACATGTGTGTTGCATGTGCTTTCTGATCTTGGACTTCCATGTCACAGTGTATAGGCGCCGGCGTTGTGGGCAGCAAGAACCATCTGGAAGTGGTCCCTGCCCTGGGAAAGACAATTCCGACACGTGGAAGAGATAGGGAGGGACAGGGAATCAGACAAATGTCCCCCAATAAACCCAAATTAAGTGTTAACAAAGACTTAAAAGCCATTCAACAGAACCCTGCAGAAGGGGAGGAGTTGGGGTGGAGACACGGAGTGAGACAGTCTAACTGGTTATGGTTAGAATACCTTGTTGAAAAGCATTTTAAAAATAAATGAATTTTCAACCATATCTGTGTCACGAGGTGCCTTCCCCAGGGGGTTGGAAGAAGCCTATGGAGAGCAGAGTCTTGAAGCTTTAGCTTCCTGGAACATCTGCCTCTGACGGAAGCTTTTAAAACTAGGTACAGAAAAGTTGGGTTGCACAGTAGAAGTTCTCCTTAAGGCAAAGTTAGTATCACAGCAGAATATAGAAAGGGGCTGGGCAAAGCCAACTGCGAGAACTCAGAGTCCCTCTAAATAACAATGAGGGGGATACTGCTCCAACTCAGCTGGCTTTTGAAGCAAGACACCCATGGATTTCTTCATTTACCTAAAAATGAAGGTGAGGGCAAATAATAAAAGCAAAGTTTATTTAAACAGCAACGGAATGCTGGTGTTCAAGATGTCCTTAGAAAGGACAGTCCACAGGAGGAGGCCGAGGCCCAGGTGTTTCTAAAGCTGGATTTTGACACAGTGAGTATTTATCTTCAGGGAGGAGCCTGCCCTGCTGACAGGATGGATGGGAGGCTGGGCACCAGGCGGCAAGGGAGGTGCTGCTCAGGGCACAGCTGCCTTTGGCCCAGTCCCCAGGAGTCACTGTCACTAGCAGAGCTGGCTGCTCCTGAGGGGAAAAGCAACAACAGTAAAAACCAGGTTCTGTGGAGTTGGCAGTGGCTTTGGGGATGGGTGAAGGGAGTATGCTGGGTGGAGGGTGACCCCCCACCTGCACCCCAGAGCATGCAGCCCTGCTGTCTGCAGGGAGGACAAGGGACCAAGGCCACTGGGACAGGGGCAGAGGACTGGCCAGGACTCCAGCCCCAAGGCCACAGTTCCATGCTTCCTCTGTGTGAGCTGGTGTGTGTCCTGGAGCCGGCTGGGCTGTTCCTGAGAGTCTGGGGTCCTCCCAGCCGGCTGCCTGCCTGCTCCTGATTCCTCTTTCTCTCCTCTTTCAGGACCACTGGGGACAACCCCATTATCTGGGGATGTGGTCTTTTCTGGCCTCTTCCTGAGGCATTTCAAGCTTTGACAATATCCCCTGTGGCCGTAGTGACATTGAAAGCTTCCATCTGTGAAACCGCAGCGTGTCAGCACCTATCATGACCCAGGAGCAGACACTAATTTCGCCTCAACAAATGGAGAAAACTCAATTTATATAAAGTATCATGGTTGGGAAGGAAGTGACACATTCATGAGGTTTTTAAAGCTGTTTCCTTTTGACAGGACTTGCACGGTGGCAGTGTGGACCCAACACTTGGGAAGTGTTTTGAAAGGATGAAGAGGGGAACCTAGAAGTGTTGAGCACCAACACCAAGCACATCCTGCCTATTTGCCAGGTGGCCACCTGTGCCACCACCCCCAGCCCACAGCACGGCCACCATGTTCTGGGGGAAGAATGTGAGGGTGAAGGAATCTGTCCTGTGTTCAGAAGTATAAAGAACAACTACCTACTTTCTTCAAAGTAGGGATAGTTTAATATTATGGAATCAAGGTCAAAGGAAAGATACCTAGAAAGATCTTGCAAATTGTAAATCAATGTAGATACAAGGCAACTTTAAAAATAGAGGCCAACACAGCATCAAAACAGACGCAGACATTCATCATTCACTGAAGAAGGTGTTTTGCAGTGGCGACACTCTGTGACTGAGGACCTTCCTGGTGTGACGCGCTGGCCCTGGTCTGTGGACACCACACTGTCTGCACACCATGGACCACGTGGCCTTGGAGGCTGGTTCTTGCAGGGTGTCCAGTTTCTTTTCTCTTACTTCGTCTCTCTCAAGCCTGTCTGACCTGGACAGTGAATCATATGGCCCCTCAAAGTACTGTCCTGCTAGCACTGTGCCCCCCAAAGTCTGAGTCGAAGCTGGAAACTTAGAGACCACCTCCTTGACCCACTTGTGTTACAGAAGAGGCATCGGGAGCCACTTTGCAGTGTCCCCGGGGGCTTGCAGGGTGGGAGGAAGAATGAAGACACAGTCCAGGTTGGGGCTGGGCTATCTAGCCTCTGTTCCCTGAAGGCAGAACAGCACTGAGATGTAGGTGATGGGGGGCGGCAGATGATGCTGAGAAATGATGGTTCTCATCCTGGGAAGTGCTGATTCCTGTTCAATTTCTTTTAGGAATTTTAGGTAATTCTTGGGGAAAAGCTGAGTTAGCTTTCTGTTACTGCCACAAACACCTGAAGTAGTCAACTTACAAGGAGGAAAGGTTTATTTTGGAGGTTCTGGTCCTTGCTCACTCCATCTTGATGCCTTTGGGCCAGTCAGCGCCTTATGATGGGTGCAGAATCGAGCGAGCTGCCAGCCTCATGGCAGCTGGGAGGTAAAGAGAGGACGAGGGCACAGTCCCCATTGCCCCTCGCAGGACGTGCTCCCATGGCCTAAATTCTTCCCTCTGGGCCCCAACGCCCAAAGGTTCTTAGCAGGGCCACGGTGGGGATGAAGTCCTTAATACATGGGCCCGGGTCGGGCATTGAAGACCCAAACCACAGCAGCCAGTCATGGGCTTTAGGAAGGACGCATCTCGGCATCATGGTTCCGGGTGGCTGAAGCAGGGGTTTACGCCCACCCCCAAGGTGCCCACGGGAAACACTTGCTGCTGGTGATCAGTCTAAGTGACTCTTTTCTATCTGGGACAATTGAAAGTGAGAATCTGATTGTCGTGGCCAAGGTGGTACGGATTGTGGTGGGACAATGAAGGGCTGAAAGGAAGACAGCCAGGTGGGGAGGCACAGCGGCTGTCCCTGGAGAAGTGAAAGAGCCTAAGAGCATCACACCTGTGGGGCCAGGTGGAGGAGCCCAGCAGGGAGGCCCGGCCCAGCCACTGCGGGATGGCTAGAGCAAGCCTCAGCCCCTGTCACGGGTTTGGGGCAGAGCTGATGGCCGGCAGAGGAGTGGCAGAGTTCTAGAGTGGAAAAGGTAAGGTGTCCTGAGTGCAGGCCATGGGCCTGGAGAGGCGGGCAGCTGGCTGGATGCAGGTGTCCTGCCTGGTCATTAGAACACGGTTGCTTTGGTTGGTCCTAAGCTGGAAGAAAGACAATTACAGCAAGGCCGTCGGTCCTCCGCAGGCCTCAGCTGTCCAGCCCACTGTTCTGAAGTCATGCTTAGATGCTGGGACTGGCCCTGGGGACCGAAATCTGGCTTCCGCCAGTCTGACTCCGGGGGCAGGCTGGGCTCCTGGGACTGTCTACTATAGACAAAGGGCTGGCTTCCTGCCCTGGTCACAGCAGGTTGGGGTCAGACTTCTGCTTTGATGGACGTTCTGGTCACTGTCTGTGTATTTAGAATCTTACCCCTTTCTTTTGCAGTGGTCTGTTTGGCTTTAAAACAGCCCGTCCTGCCCATCAATAATTTTTTAGTTTTTCATTTCGGTGTTCTTTGGAAGCCAACATCACTTGAAAATGTGCCTGGGGATAATTTGACAGCACCTCTGCTCGTCTCAAGTCAGTTCATCGGATGGTCTTGTAGTGAGCAGGTGTTTTCCATCAGCATGCGCTTCTTCCGATCTCAGAAGGTAGCAGGAGCGCTTCCTAAACAGGGCAGCAGAGCGACCTAAGACCAGAAAGCATCGATTCGTGAATTTTAGGCCAGTCCTGGTGTGGGGTGAGAAGTCGAGTGAGCGATGGGTCCCTGCCCTGCAATAGCCGTTCATCCTTGTCACATGCGATAGAATTCACTTCTCCCTGTTCCTGGGGTGACAATACAGTGGGGCCAAGGGTTTTTCCTGAAGTTGCTCTCTGCGTGCAAAGTAAACTCGGAGGAAAATCACGTTGTTATGTAAAAATGTAAACTGTGCAAGGAATAAATGACTTCTGACTCAATTCTATTAAGGAGCTCAAACTTGACTAATTCTTGGCCTGGATAAGCATTTACCTCTAGCGATTGCTTACCACTAATACTGTGAGGATTTTATAAAAGCTACTAAACACTATCTGGAGTCAACATTGACTCCTGAGGAAGGTTTGCCAGGAGCTTAGAATATGTGGATGGAAGCTTTTGCTTCCTGGGTTTTTGTACAGAGTTTGAAACATCAAAATTCTTTTTAATAGTCATTAATAAAAGAAAAACCAATACACAAACTTGTAACCAGGAAAGCTGACGTCTGATATAGAAATGGGGGGAGGGAAAAAAACCTTAGGAATTTTGCATAATAAGCCAAGTAGTGTCCATCCCTAGTGACTTCCAGCTACCTAGCCTGGCTGTTGCTTTAGTCTCAGAAATGACATCTCCTTGAATCCATATGTGTTCCCTGGGACACGTGAGTCATAAATAATGACTAATGCATTTCTAATTTAGAAGTGAAATGGACATCGTCTGAGCTATGTAGACGGTGGACTGCTGGCTTCATGTTCCCACACCAGAGCTAACAGTGGATGTTGGCTGATGTTTTCAAGAGGGAGGAATAAAGAAGGCATCCGTGGTCCATGCACCTGGGCAGGTGTCAAGGTCAATGAACCTTGGGAGTGGGGTTTGATTCAACTTGACCTCCTAGTGAACATATAGGAATGAAGAAGTTTTGATTTTAGTGAATATGTTGGAGATTTATATATCCTCTTTATTAGGCCAAGGGAGCCCAGAATTACTAGTATTTTATTATACTGCTATTGTGATTGCAACACAATATACTTAAACTTATATACAGCCACCTTTGTATCCAAAGATTGAGCACGACCTTGATCTACCAGTTGAGGATCTGCTCGTTCCCCTAAGTCAAGGCTTTTCCTTAACCACTGACTGTGCAGGTGAGCTGCTGGCCTTTCCCTCCCTAAGATGTCACACTTGGCCAATGGAGGGAGATGAGAGGGCCGCGGCAGCATCTTACCTGGACTCACTTTCTGTGAACTTCGTTGGCTACTGAACCTCTCAGTCCTCATTTATTGAGGACTTGAAGTGAGATTTCTCACTGGCAAAAGGAGTGGGTTAGATGCGAAATGTGTCCTTCCATTCCACAGTTCACTGTGAGACAGACACATGTTTCTTAGATCGAAAGACAATGATGAATTGTTTTATCGGCCAGGCCACAAGCACCCTGAGAAAGTCCCCAGGCGGGTACCATGAAGCCCTGAAGTGGGTGGGTGTTTCTCCTATGAACCTTATGTAAGAATTCCTCTTCAGATATTAGGCTTCACTTGTTTGTTTTTCTAAAGAAGCGGAGGGATTTGAGGTCGTTCTTATTAGCGGGGACAGATCAGGACTGTGCTCAGGCTGCTAGGCAAGCTACCTAAGGTCATCCTGCTTCTGTTTTCTCAAGAACAAATGGGTCACTAGGAAGATGAAGGAAAGCATGAAGAGCATCTAGAGCCATCCCAGGAGCTACCACCTCAGGTCCACCTCTTGGAGAAGGCCACCTGAGGGGCTGGCGGAGCAGACACCATCTGTGCTGCAATTCCCCACTCACAGGAAAAGCAGAGGCAACAGGGACTGGTGGGCTAGATGAACCATTTGCCTGCCTTAACAACCCGGGTCAGAGCAAAGCCTTCCCATCGTGGTGGCACGGCTACCTGAAAGAATAGGAAAAATGGGAAAGGTTCAAGGATGCAGTCTGGGAGAGTTGGCATCTGTGTAGGGCTTTGTCCCCAAGGACGAACTTGCTCTCTCCACTGTAGGCAATGCTGTCAAAAAACTTGTTGACATCTAGTCATTATTCTGTCAACGAAGAAGCATTTCTCTTAATGTCCCCAAATACAAGTTTTGAGAAACGGGTGGGACTTATAGGTCAAATAGGAGCTCGTGTTTGATCACTGGAGGAGCGGCCAGGCTGTTCCCTGGATGGCCACACCGTGGTACAGCCCCGCCAGCAGTGTGTGACGGCCCTGATTGCTCCACGTCCTCACCATGCAGCCATCCCAGCCGGGTGTCGAGTGGCATCTAATTGGGGGTTTGATTTGCATTTCACCGTTGGCTGATGATTTTGAATATCTTTTCATGTGCTGTTGGCCCTTGGTTTATCTTCTTTGGAGAAATCCATCTTTCCGAGCTGTGTGATTGGGATGCTTACCACAGTGCCATTTGTCTTCTGTGTCTGGTGGCCTTCCAGGACAGGGTGATTGGCAAGTCATTCAAAGTCTAGAGGTTTGGAGAAGCACAACACAGAATGGCTAACAACACTTTAGAGTGCAATTCTATCACTCTCCACTCTGTTTTAAAAAATAAGTAAGACATAACAATTTTTTATGAGAAAACATAATTTGTCATCACATATACCCAATGAAATATGATGTAATTCAGCCTTCTACTTTAAAGCTTCATTTTACATACTTGATTAGGATAATTTCAGTTTCCACGATATTCTCTTTATATAATGAAAATATTACTATTCCAGGACAGATCAGCCTTAAGTATACGAATACCTTGGAAATAACGAGTTCTAATGAGGGAATTGAAGGAAAGCAAATGATCAGGATTCTGTTCTTTTGAGTTTCGAGGGTCGTTGCTAGACTTCGGGACAGCACTTTTAGGATTCCTTTCTCTTACCAAGGGTTCACTGCCAATGTGCCCTGTGTTCTCATGTGGGAGGGCTCAGGCTGGGTTCTCCTGCGCGTCAGGCTGGGTTCTCATCTCTGCAGATGGACCTCTTAAAGCCATAGCTCTAGAGATGCCTCCACAGCCTTTTCTCAGTGAAGCCTCTGGTTTGGTTCACACTCCTGATGTGGCTCACACCTGTGAGCTGTGGGTGACGTCACTATGGATCCTAGACTATTGTCTGCTTCTCCCTCCCTTTCTCTCTCTCTCTCTCTCTCTCTCTCTCTCTCTCTCTCTCTGCACTTCCTAAGGACCTATTTGGGGTATAAGAAAATAAACATGCCTGGTCATAGCTCAGTGAAAGAAGCAGGGATGTGCACACCTGGGAGCCCCCAGGTGAGGTTGCTGCGATGGAGAAAGTCCTGGGACCCGAGGGGACATGGAGGACAGTGCCCAGATGGCAGAGCACACACATTGCAGGTGTAGGGCCCTCGCTTTCACAGAGGAAGAGGAAACGGAGTCCACTGTGATAAGTACGTGTGATCCAGGCAAATGTGAGAGGTCACTCCAGTATGGAGCAGGCTGGAGCAGGCTGGAGGGAGTGGTGGTGATTGGACTGTGAGGCTGAGACAGGGTGGTCTTTAACGAATTTGTGTGAGGTGGGGCAGGGAGCTGAAGAGAACCGGCAAACACTATCCTCAGTTGCATTCTAGATTTTTTTTTTGCTCTCTGGAACAACAGTGAGTGGGCTGGATTATTTTTTAATGAGTGCTTTTCACAGGTCTGACATCGGCATGACTCTCTCTAGCGTCCCTCCCTGTTCCTTCACCTGTTCTTCACATGTAATGGTTTCCAAGTCCTTTCCACCAGTTTTCCCTATTGGGTATATTTCAATTTTCAATTTTTTCTTCCTGCAGCGTGGCTCCCAAAGCAGAATCCATTCTGTCAATCCAGGTGAGCTCATTTCTGACTTCTGAGCCTCATTCACACTCTAACCAGGTGCTTTCATCCTTGGGCATGTTACTTGTTGCCTCGAAATGCAGGACTGACTATTTATAATGCTTATTTGCTTTGACCTGCTGTTCTCTCAATGTGCTGGGACCTTTTAAAATCTGGATTCCACTATCTAATGCTCTGCCTGGTGTCATCTGAAGATTCCAAAGCCATGAAATCTTCTTGTTTGTCTGTATCCCACTCTGATAAAAATGTTGAGCATAGCTGGGCAGGGTAGGACCAGCAGCCTCAGGTTTATTAAGAACTGCTGTCAGGCTTCCCAGGACTTCACTGAATGATGCCTGTAGAACTGCCAGTCATTCAAAAGTGGCTTGCTGACTGGTCATGCCCAGGCAGTCCTGCATGGCCTGGTGCAGATACACTGCAGCCTTGAACATCCGGGCATCTAAGGGAAGACCCTAACCTCCCACTTCCCTACAGGCTGTTGGTACTTTTCTCAACCCTGATTAGCGCAAATATGAACCAGTGGCATTGACCCAAGTGCTGCACAAACCCCCAGGCTAGCACACTCAGACGGTAACCTGGTATTGGGGCCCTCTCTTGCCCAGTGAGAGTTCTGTTTCTATTTTTTACATTTAAGTAAATCCTACTCCTTTCATTCTTGCCTCCTATTGTCCCATGGAGTTCATTCTTCAGATTTGCAAGACAAAAACCTGGAAAGAAGTCGGCAGTGAGCTGCTGGGGTCTGCTGCAGGAGTGGAGGGCATGGTCTGCCATCGAGGGCTGCGACACAGAACTGCAGCACGGCACTTGACAGTAGTGAGAAATCCAGCTTTTGCTGGCTGTGACCCTCGGGGACCAGGCATCCCCTGCTGTGATGAGCTGCTAACACAAAAATGGGACTTTCTCAGCTATAGAGGCTGCAGGTGGTGCAGATTCACCTGCCAGCAGTTTCACCTCACATCCCAGGTTCAATACTAAATTGAGCTGCATATTAACATACAAATTTCTAGTCCTCACTGAGACCCAAAGTGTGAGATGTAAAAGAACAGGGATTTAGGCTCATTTTTTCATGAGCCCTAGAGTTTGAATGAATAACGTAGTTCTGCTTTCCTTAGCGCAATGGTGGATGCTGTCTAGTACAGGCAGGTGCATCTGGTCTGGAGTAACTAGCTTTGGCATTCCCAACAGACACATATGTTTAAAGTGATGTGTTGGTGAAATGATGCTGGGGGTTTTGGTGCATTTGTGAACAATCCTCACTCTGTGACGTCCTCCCCTATGACCCAGCTTCAGGCCAGGCCTAGGAGTATCTTTGCCTCCCATGAGAGGTGACTTCCTGGTGTTGGCCCTGAGGCCCTGTTGGTCACTGTGTATCTGGAGAGTATCTGCTCTGCATTGGCTGCATCCAGGTGCTGATCTGACCCTTGAGGGGCAGCTCCTCCTGCCAGTCATTCCCAGGAGCCTCCAGACCCAGGAACTGACTCCCAGTTTCTTCCACACACCCTGCAGCTCTGAATTCACACCAGGTAGATGGTGTGGGCTTGGTGACAAATCTCCTGAAACACATATTTACTGAGTCTCAGCTCTGTAGACTCTCACTCTATATTTACCCGTCTACCATGGCAGCCAGGTTCCACCTATCCCATGTGACTGACAGAACTCGGGGCTTAAAGATCACTATTTTTAAGGCTGGTAGTGAATGTCACACCTACCCTGTCTGTGGAAGATTCTAACTAGCTGGTTGCTAGACATCCCTCTGTTCTGGAACTCTCTTCAACCCTGTATGCTCTCCCTATATTTTAGGAGTCAGTGAAAATCTTCATTTGGGATTTTTGTCTAGATGCTTTCCTCTTTTGGCAACTACAAGTATCTGAAGGTCACTCTAGATCTTTCCAAAAGTCTGACCATAGCTATTCAACAACTGTTTGCCACTTAATTTTCTTATGCTGATGTTTCTTTTAAAATATGTCTTGAAGTCTTTTCTATGCTTCTTATTTATAAAATGAATACCTTCCAATTTCTACTATTCTCTTATCTATGATACCAACAAGGAAAAGCTCTTTAAAAAGAAATGATTTTTTTTTCCTGACTCCAAAAGCAAACAAGGTTCCTTCTTGGGAATTTATTAAACTGAAGGATGGGAAAGCCCTGCCACTGAACGTGCTGCTCTGCACGACGGCATGTTGAGGGCTTCATGGAGTCCTCCTGGACATATGCTTCTCTTCAGTCATCGTCACGTCCATCACAGCTACAATTTTATGTCCTCCTTTTTGAGTTGTCATTATAAGTTACCTGCTTCATGTCATTACATGAATACAACAATAAAAGTTACTATGTAGATAAGCCCTTTCATTGATCATTTACAACATTTCTCATAAATAATACCAAGATGAGAGCCTTTGGTAGAAGGTTTTCATTTGTATCTCTCTTGGGAAATTTCCTCAGGATAAAGTCAATGTGTTAAGGTTTTTCATACGTATTTTCAAATTGCTTTCTAAAAGGGTTGAATCCCTTTATACTCTACCAACAATATGTGGAAGTATTTATTGGCTTGGATTATCTTATCAAAACCATAGTTACACATTCTAAAGGGGAACAGCATTCTATATTAGGGGAATGGGAAGCACTTCAGAGTTGAAGCAGATCTCAGGACGGTTCCAAGACCACCTGGCTTAGAATGCTCAGCAAATCCCTTACCTGGGGGCACGGTGTGGTGAGCCTCCTATACAGAGGGGAGAGGCCAGACAAATACAACTCAGGTGGACTCCCTGCTCCATGACCAGCCCTCCTCCTTACCCTCCCAGTCCCCCATCCAGTGGCTCAGCCATTGTCCTGTACTAGAAAACTCCAACCTGTGCTAAGTGCCCCAGTGCAGGAGGTCCAGGGTGTCAGTGAGGCCTTGGGAGAGAGAGGGCGCGGGAGCTTCTGGCAGGAGGCTTACAGGCCGTGGAGAAAGATTGAGAGTGGGCACTTCACCAGAAAGAGCCTGAAGCAAGGAAGCCTGGACCCCAGAGGGCACGGTGTCTTTGAGGTGCTGTGAGTGGTTAGGGGTTACAGCAGGTAGGAGAGTGTGGTTGGCAAGCGGAAGGCCCCGGGGGAGCTCAGGAAGGGAACTGTGAGCCTGTCAGAGCTCAGCTTCAGTGTGAGGCACCAGAGAACCCTGGAAGGCTTTAATCTCCGGAGGGACGCGGTTGTGACACAGCAGCCTTGCTGATGTGCAGGGAATAGATTTGAGCAGGACACAATGCAGGCAGGGGGACCAGAGACTGCTGGACTAAGTTTCCCGGATGACAGCAGTGCCGGTGTGGCTGGCAGGAACCGGGCAAGGCAGGAGGGGATTATTTAGTTTAACTTTATTTTGTTTAAAAATTAAAAAAAAATTTATTGATACATTAAAATTACCCGTAATAGTGGGATCTGTCATCACATAGACACATGAACACAGCATAATTTGGTCAATTTCATTTGGTGGGAGATATGAGGTAGAAACTCTGAGACTTGGGTGGATGGGACATTCACAGGCAAAAGTTGGAGAAAATAAGATTGCTCTTACACAAATGATTCTTTTTCCCAAAAAGGGGAGCACAAAACATTGAATTTCAGAAGGAAGATCATGAACTTGGAACATTCTGAATTTTAGGTGTTCGTGGGACATCCAAGGAAGATGTACGTGGAAAGTGAAGAGATGCACATGATTCATGATCAATTGCAGACTCCTCACAGGGTTGTGCTACATCGTAGCTCATTTTTCACCAGTCCTTGGCCCAATCACTAATGTATTTATCCATTTATCCTTTTCTTTCTCTATTTGTTCATGTGTTCAACCATCATTTATTGAGATAGGCACCGGGTTAGGCTCTAAGGATTCACAAATTAATGAGAGTCGTTTTCTGCTGTAAAGGTGAATGAGTATCCTCTAATGGCAAAGGCGGTCAGGACGATCCGCGAGGATAACACAGAGGCCTAAGGGCTTATGTTAGTCGGGAATTACCTGAACATGGCCCCTAGTCTTCCTGAGGATGCTTTCAGAAGGAGGTAACCCTGAGCAATTGCAACTTACGACAGGTGCTAGAGTGCTAGTGTTGGTGAGGAAGAGGTGGGGAAGGGCAGGACAGGGGCTGTGGAGTGGACGGGGTGGGCCTCAGAGGAATTCCAAGTGGGCCAGTGTAACTCAGCCAAAGGGTACTTGTTGGGAGGTGGCAGGAAATGAGATAAGAAGTGTCTCTAGGAGCCCAGGAAAAAGATCCCATGTGCCAGAATAAATAAACAAATATTGGAAGGAATTATGAAATCTTAATCTGGGAGACACGATAGATCTAAAGGCTAAAATGGTCGCTCACTGGAATTAACTGAGGGTCACGAGGCACCAAGAGGAGACGAGGTGGGCAATAAGCCTGGTTGGAATGATGAGGGCCTGAATTCAGGCAGTCGCGCAACATGGCTAGGAGTGACACAATCCCAGGGACGTTGAGGAGCTAGAAATGACAAGACTCGGAGGCCAACTGGCTCTAGGGACTGCGGAAGGAGGAAGGTGGAATGAAAGGTGTTCACCAAATTTCAATGACACGTGCCGCAGTGTAAACAAGCCTCATCTAGGTGGGCCAGCCAGTCGCTAAGGTCTTACTGAGACTCTCAATGGGCTTTGAACCCTTCTCATTGCTGAGGAACAGATAATGCTACTCCTCCTCCTGGCTGGCCATCATCATGTAACAGGCTCTTTCCTGTAGAAAACCGGAATAGCATAAGACAGTGTCCATCAAATACCCAGCTGCGGATGCCCCTTCAGCACATCAGAACTGTAGAAGACGTGGAGATGAGGACAGCAGGTAGGGTAACCAGGGGAAACTTGCAGAAAAGGCAAGCCTTGAGATGGGCTTAAGAGAATGAGTTATAAATCAGCGGTATTGTGTCTGCTGGTGAAACAACTGTCAGACTGGGCCACAGGCTCTGAGACTCTGTACATCTTCTGAAACCATCATGTGGATTTAAAATTTGGATTTTAGACTAGATTCTTGAAATCAGTCCATTTCATACATCATAACTGTCATCAAAATGTTTTCTGGCCTCATCTTTTACTCGCTACATATTTTGACAGTATCCTTTGAGAAGTTTCTGCCCCCAGGAGATTAGATGCAGGAAGACTGTCTCCATGGAATGCTAGACCTGAACAGCTAGTGAGACTCATAGGCAGGGCCTGGGCCAGTGGGCTTTGCTTTCAACCAGGACAAGCCTGGCTGTGCTGATAGCCTCTCCTTGCCGGGGAACAGGTGACCCAGCAAAATCTCCATCCAGAGTTACACTTATACTTGGTGCAGTCCATTACAGAACAACTGCCCATATTGCCCATTGAGAGGTGTCCAGACTGAGGCCCAATGGCTCCATGTGGCATCTATTAGGAAATGATTCCTCTACATTTTATGTCTGATTTTTATTTCTAAAAATGTTGGATAGGAAGCCCCAGATGCTCACTGTAAAGTTCTAGAAATCCTTGAGACACTGTATGTTGTAGTGTAGCATGAACACTATTGGCCAGGGCATTTGATGAAATTTCAAGTCCCTCTGGTAGATTTTATTATTGTTCAAAATATTCCTAGCTTAGCATTCCTTCTTGATATCTGCCTTCAGTTCTTTTATTTTATCAACACAAAGACCTGTTTTATTGTGAATTCAACTTAGCACTTCCTTTGGGACTCACTACTCAAATCTCCCATCTCTCTTCCCACTTGTTCTGATTTTCTGTACCCTCGTAACCCTTAGTGTGGAACTCCCTCTTGCCCCAGGGTCCCAGAATCCCACCAGGTAGTCCACCTCCTCTGCCATAAAAACCCAGACTCATCTGTTCTAGACAGTCAGACTGTAGGGAATTACACAAATATTCCATTTTCTTGATGCTCAAGTCTCTGTTCTGGACAGTCCTTCAGGTACAGCATGCTTTCGCACTGATCCACCACCTCATTTCCAGGCCCTTCCACTATCCAGTGGGCAGAAAATGTTGGCAGGCAGCAGGAATTGATGAGCTTGTTGTCTCATAATAACTTGATGGATATTTAGGGTCCTCTCCCTCTTTAGGATGACACCCTGACTCACCATGTGTTGTCCACCAATAAATAATAAATAATATTTCTAGACAATAATTTTAGAGCTATCTTCTTGACCTTTAAAAATTTGCATATGCTGTATGACTGACAAGAAAATCAATAATTAGCTAAATCAGATATAATTTCTTAACCTAGATATAGGATCCTTGTAATGATACATTACAGATTCATCACAAAATAAGGAAATAATGCATGTGTGCGTGTGTGCACGTGTGTGTTCGAGAGGAGATCCCCGTGCGCCTTCCATGGGGCCCCTTCCCACAACCACCTTTTCTGGCCACCTTTCCACACCTACCCCAGGCCACGCACTGGACCCTCCAGACACCCGGAGTATCCCACTCCATGAACTGAAGGCTTCTGCCTGGGGTTCGGCTTCTGCTCTCAACCCTTCTCGTGCTATGTACTATCTGTCCTATCTGGGGCTAGTGGCCTTTCCATTTTTTCAGTAGCACTTGGGTTAGCACTTCCAGAGCTCAACAGACCAGGGCCCTTAAAAACGTTCCTGGCCCCTAAACCCTCTCAAAATGCTTATTCTTCTAGTACAGAGGTTGCCTGGGGATGGATAGTGCGGGAAATGGTAATTCTTAATGGGTGACATATATGCTGGAAGAATAAGTACTAGAGATCTGCTGTTCAGCATAGTACCTGTAGTTGGTGACACAGTATTTGGCTCGTCAAATTTATAAATAGGTTAATCTCATGCTACATGTTACTTCAGCACTTACACTAGAGCACACAGGGGAAGATGGGAGGTGCTGGATATGTCTGTTAACTTGATCATGGAGATGGTGCCACAGGCTTTGGAATAGACACAAGCTCAGCGAATCCTCCACATTATTGCTGTTGTGGAAGAAGTGACTTTCTGTGTGGTCTCCCCTGTCTTGCCTCCTCCCCCCACTCCTGCCCTCCAGAGTTCTTGTGGGCTTGGGTCAATGCTTTCACAATGCTTCTGCATATGTCCCTGAAGTCATGTGGATGCCCGAATTTCTCTCTCACAAGTTGATGCACTTTTCATGGGAGGGTCTCAGCCCTGCTCCTCTCTGGATCTCTATCAACATGTCTTTCTCGGTGGCCTCTAATATAAGAGGTGGCCTTGGTGGTGGAATGAGTTCCTGTGGCTGGGAGGCTGGAGAGAAGCAAATGGCTGGAGTCAGCCTCGGTGTGTGTGCATTCCAGGAGGGGTGGGGGAAGCAGATCCTGCCTTCTTCTATCAGCCACATCTTCTCTGACTCTGGGTGCTATACCAGCCAAATGGGGTTCCCAAGATGGGCCCCAACGGGGTGGTGATTATTAATGGGGTCATGAAAACGTCCTAGCACATAGTTGGTACTTGATCAATGTATGTTCTCACTGCAGTCACCGCAGTTTAAACTGGGAAAACAATCTCTTAACTGACTTCTGTCCCTTATCCTCGAGCAATGCCAGTAATAGGAATAGCTTCAGTTTATCAAGTGCCTGGGCCATGTTCTGGGGACTGGGCTAGTCTCTGTGGGCATCACATTCAATATTCCAACAAAACAAGGACAATAATATTGACTTTATTTTGTTGGTTCAAAACCCGAGACTCAGAGAAGTTGTCAGACTTGCTCAAGACAAAACACTCTTCATGGAAGAAAGGTCTGAGTGTAAAACCAGCTTTGCACAATTGTTAAGACACTCCACTTGTGCGGCACTGCTCCGTGCTGGCTTCCCCCACCTCTTTCACCTGTTCTGTTGGAGACGTCAGGAAGCTAGGACCCTAGTGCCTCTGAGCAGCTAGGACTTTGAATGAGAGTTGTTTTGTGGTAGTCCAAAGTCCCTGTAGGGGAGTTGGAAGGCAAATCTGGGGTATCAGCCACTGTCCACCTGCAGCTGCTCAGCAAGGTGGTCTGAGGAGCCTGCGTTGGGACAGGGAGGTGTCGTGAGTGCTGGGGCGCCTGTGGTGGACGGTGGCCTTGCTTCTGCATAGCTGCAACAGCTCCACCAGGGGCTTAGCAGTCATTTCTGTCCCTCTAGTCTTTCCAATGGTTGAAAGCACCTCATTCCTTGTATTAAATCTCTCTGTGTTCCAGATACCTGGGGCCATTCTTCTCTCTTGCTCTGGATCCTGACTGCACAGTCGCAGAGCAGAGGTAGATTGGAACCTTGAGTGGGATCCAGGTGAGATCGTGCACAGGACCACAGCATTATTTGCACGTAGACATCCTCTTTCCATCATCTACCTCCTCTTTCACCCTTAACCTAATAGACTGTTTAAAAAATAGGTGATAGATCATGCGTTTTCCCCCTGTGAAATGTGTCATTTGAGATGAGGATATGAAGCATTGCTTAAGATGTTGGGGCTCAAACTCTCCCTGGGGATGAAGGATCTCTGCTGCATACTGTGTGAGCGCTGACTGCAGGTGGACCTGATCTCTCGGACCTGAGTATGACTGCAGCTCATTGAACCAACTCTTCTAATTTGTGAAATTATTCCAGTAATCTATTGGTCGTGATTGTGAATGACATAGGGAGAACGTAACACCTCATGGTCTTTGATTTGTCTCAGGCCAGGGAAGAGAGATGGAAAGAGGACTATTTAAAGAAGGGAAGTTAGATTCATAGCAACTTGTGTTTATGAGCATGGCCTGTCTTTGGTCACAATCTGAACGCACACCACGTTACAAAACAATAATAAGCCAAGTCCCTTGCTGCCCTGTGTTCCACAGCTTACTGCTCCCCTCCCCGCCTGACTCACTACCCCAGGACATGCCCGTCTTCTGCCTTTCTTTCTTCTCTCTGAAAAAGAGTGAGAAAACACAACCATGGCTGGGAACATTCTCTCCAGGAAAGCAGCCATGCAGAGTAAGAACTAACCTCTCAAGGTGCCTGTACCTTGAGTGACCCAGATAAGCAGAGGCTCGTGGGAGAAAGAGAAGGGCAGTGTGTTGTGGAGGAGGAGGTGAAGAGAGCTGGCAGCCCAGAAGGCAGCGCCTGCTGGTGCAGGTGAGGTCAGGGCCGTGTCTGGGACAGGCGCTGGTCAGGAGGGTGTCAGAGTCCCTGATGCTTAAGGGAAAGAAAATCAATAAGAATTGTGGTCAACTGTGCACATGAGATGGACGTGAATTATTATTCAGGTCATTTTTTTAAAAATGTAATATTTTAGACGGGGCATCACGAATGACAGTTTTATAAGGGTTACAGATAAAAATTACTTTCTTATAATAATTTTTATTGTGGCTTTTTTTCTTATTAGAAAAGAAGAAGGAAAAGGAATAAAAGGAAAGAGGGGGAAGACATTCAAACAACATATGCTTCCTGAACACCTGCTGTTCTAGGCCTGGCCTTGGGTCCTGGGAGAACGGGGACTAGCATAACAGCCCCTGCTCTCAGGCAGCCGCGTGCAGCACAGATAAATGTGTTCCTAGCGAAACTGTTAGGTGGAGCCACGTGAGGAGCGTTAACCAAGTGCCGAGGAATTCTGAGCATCGCAGCTTCGCCACACCTTGACGTGGCTGAGAGGTCGTCTGTGCAGGGACGCTTGGGGGGACAGCCACGTGAGCCCTCCCGTCCCTGCAGAGAATAACAGGACTCACAGTCTGGCTGCCGAGGGGATTGATCAAACAGTGAAAGCCGGTCAGTTCCTACCAATGGCCCCTCCGCCCACGTTGCTGTGCGTTGAAAGCATTGCCCCCTGGGCCTCAGGTTGGCCTTGGGGCCTTTCACTTAATGGCTCTGATTCTCCTTATTTTACAGAAGAAGAAACCGAGCTTCAGCTGGGGCAAGGGACTTCCTTAAGTGTGTCCCGAAGCTTCCCAGCACTAGGGGAGGAGGCCTGGACCGCGTGGCTCATGCCCTGAGGCTCTGCCACCGTGGGAGAGGGGCACTGGCAGCCTGGCAGGAAGGTTGGGGCCAGGCAGGACTGAGATCCAGGTGCGGAATTGTCGCGTTCCGGGAGCAGGGCAGTCTGGAAACACCACAGAGGTGCAGGTGAGGGCCACAGGGGTGGCGATGGGGTCAGAGAAGGTGAGGTGTGCTGAGGTGTGGTTTTGTGCGTGTGTGCGTGCACACGTGTACATATGTGTAAACATTCAACGTGCAAATTCTACCATTAGTGCTCACTGACTGGGATGTGCACTGAGCAGAGGCCTGTGTTATAGAGGCTGCCACAGCGTCCACTATCCCTAACTCCCATAATAATCAGACGGTTTGTTAAACAAAATAATGGATAGTGTTAAAAATGTGAGTGGTTTTTCCTTGATAAAATTAATGGTTCTTGAGGCAGACCCATGTCAAGAATGCATGCAAACTCTTCTAAATCCACAAGAATCACGCCCAGTGGAGGAACGGTCCAATGATGAACAACTTTAGTAGCCAACGAGTATTTGATCTCTCTGTGTTCCCTATAATGTACATCAAGGGCACACTAAGATGCCATTCTAGCCATTCAGTGGGCAATAATTAAAAACTGGCAGTGCCACTTGACAGCAGTGTGTTCACAGCAGAGCTCTTTTACTTTGTGAGTTAGACGGGACACAATGGAGTGCAACTTGGCATTTTCTCTTCCACACTCACCTGCTGACCTGTCAATTGCACACGTTGACCTGGAGTCAATACATAGATAACAACAGAGAGGTTCGAGAATGTTCCTAGTGCCATCATTCACAGAGGCAAGACAACTGAGAGTAATGTAGCTGTCCACCACCTAGGAAGAGGACGAGGAGAGAGCAACAGCCAAGACAAGCTGCAGCCACGCTCAAGAGCAGGGAGAGGAGTGGTCACTTCTGATAGTCAAAAGCTAAGTCCTAAGATGATGTTCAACAATTGTCCTTATTTTAAGTTAAAATAGTTAAAAAATAAGTGTCTGTGGTCTTCGAGAGCACATGCAGATGCAACAGATGTGAGATGTGTGTGAGCAGTGGACAGGGGGCATGGGGAAGCCAGAGTCCCATTGCTCAGGGTGAAGACGGGTCTGGATAGAAACTCTTAAGATCCTTTCTTTCCAGTGTCTTCGTTTGCTTACTTCTTAGTCAGTGAACATATCAGTGCTTAATACATAATTAAAATGCTAATTAAATAAAACTGTTGGGGAAACGTGGATTGGCCAGAAATGTTATGCAGCCAGAACTGCCCTTGTGTGAGCAAAGAGATAAAAATCCGGTGAGCTGAACTGCCAACACCCTTTGGAATAGACTCTAGGGCTTACTGTTCCAAGCCTGACTGCGTTTAGCTGATTCTGGAAGGATTTATGGGTTTATTATGAAAGTTAATGTGTGCGACTAAATGATTGATGGGGTGGGGAAAGGGACCATCGGAAAGGTTTCAGAAATTATACTGAAATAAAGGCCTCACATGCAATGGCAGCTGCATGGACCAAAGAAAGAGGTGTATAGAAAGAACGAAGTCAAAGAGGGCAGTGGGTCGGATTTCTCGCTTGTGAGTTTGAGTTCTAGGGAGGGTTAAGGGTAGGGCAGTCAGTGCCTGGGACTCGGGGCTGGAGAGGTGGGCAGGAGGTTCATGGGAAACACAGTGGGTTTTAAGTGTGGTCACCCAGAGGTGATAGGAAAGGGTTCAGAGTGGTGCAAATTCTAGAAGAGAGCCTTCGGTCTAGAAGGCAAGGCCAGTACAGGAACACGAGGCTCTGCCCTTTGGGGAGGGTGTGAAGGGCGGCAGTCTGGGGGTTAAGAGACGTGTGAGGCTGGACTCTTCCAGAAGAACAGACACACCACAGAGAACAGCCGTTCAGCAAGAAAGCCTCAGGGGGTGTTCCAGGGACCCAGGAGGACCCGGGGAGGGGTGGCGGGAGAACCCGTGACCAGCTGTGAAGGGGGCATTTCACAGACCAAGGGGCAAGTCCGGCCACACAATTTTCAGAGTCCAGCACAAAGTGAAAATGTGGGGCTCTTGCTTTTAAATCAGTAAGGATTTCAAGAGGGTGACAGCCGAGCTGGAAACCAAGCCCAGGCCTGCCAGGTGCAGGGCCTCCTGTGTCTGCAGAGACCCTCCGCCACCAGGCCTGGATGCACTCTGATCTGGGACCTGAAGAAACGTGCTCCGGGCCACCGTCCCATGAGAGATAGGGAAGCAGAAGGCCCACAAGCTACCCAGTCCTGGACAGCAGCAGGCAGAGCACATTAGCAAACAGCCTGAGCCAGTTGAACCAAACTAAAAGGAAGTAGCTCTCCACCCAGTGTCTAGAAAGCCCGAAGAAGAATTCAAATTCCCCCAACGGCTGGGCAGTCAGGGGTCAGGTAACGTTGATTAATGTGTCTTTTAGACAGCTCTGGTGTTATTTTATTTTACCTTAATGTTTTTAACTTCTCACGACTGTTTGTGGAAGTAGACAAAGTGGACTGGGAAAATTTATGGGTGACAATATCCTTTGGGTTACAGGGACGAGGGCAGCATCCTCCAAGTTTTGAAGCTCACATCAAAGCCCTCCACAGTGGGTCTTAGGACTCTAGTATCAGGCAGGGATCAAGCACACATGGAGGAAGGACTGGCTCAAATTTCAGTCAGACCAGAGCTCTGACTTGGCACATCAGCCCTGGGAGCAGGGTGACTGAAGCAGGGTCCTTTTGCTTCTGCGACTGATCTTTAAAATCTCATGGTGGGTAAACAATGAACGGGTTTCACAAAATCGGAAATTAGCTGGTATTCTGCTCAAGTTCAGTAGATGTCTGTTCTTCCTCCTTCAATTCGATGTATACACATAGAAAAGCCCAGAAAGGATATGCAGGATTGTTAAGGAAATGTCCACGCTTAGAGGAAACGAGGGAAAGTAAGAACCGCACAGAGGCCCAGATCAGGAGAGACCTAGACAATGACAGACGAGCACGGGGACCCGGCTCTGCTGTACACCAAGCCTGTGTCTAGCAGGGCTCTCGGTTTTCTTAAAGAAGCAACATCACTATGTTTGGGACACATGCTCTAAACCCTTGGAATCCTTGCCATGACTATTCTGGCAGACAGGGTTGAAACTGGACCGGGGACACTGCCACCCGTAGTTAGTAGAACACGTCTGGTTACTTCCATCAATAGCCTGAAAAGGTGAGGTAAGCCTTCCAAAGTGAAGCTAGACAAATCCCGGCAGCATTATTATTATGGATATTGAGGTTAGTCATTGTTGTTAAAATGGCTTTTAATTGGACCTGAAATTAGTCGACATTTATTATAAGATATTCAGAAAATACACTTAGTTAAAAAGAATGAGATAAAATTCACCCGTACCCATCCCTAATTTAACCATTGTTAACATCTTCATATATTTGCTCCCATCTTTTATATTTTCACTTACACATAGTTGCAATTATATAATTTTGTCCTGTAATATTATATAGTAAACATTCTTCCAAGTCATTACTAATTTTTTGACAACTCATATACTATGGTTGCAAATAAATTCCATAAATTATTTCACTCTTCCCCTGCAGTTGGACATTTGATGGCATTCCATTTTTATTTTATGATGTAGTAAATAATGTTATAAACATTCTTCTGGCTAATTGCTATTTTATTAACACGTTTGGGATTTCATTTGGTTCCTATATATTCACACAATTGGCATTAGCAGGTCAGAGGGCATTAGTATTTTTAGACTTGCACATTCTCTCTCTGTCTCTGTCTCTGTTTGCCAGAGCATTTTCTGGGAGAATTGCACCATGCATATACTCAGGAGCAGTTTCTGAGCTGGACCCACATTTTTAGAACAAAGTGTTGTTTGATGTATGTGAACCCTTCTATGTATGCCAAGGCTGAATCTTTGCAAAAGATGGCTGTTTTATCTGGGAAGTCTCTGGGATTGCATAACTTCTGGATGGTCAAGAGGGTCCACAAAATGATAAAGCAAATATTTTCTACAAATAACAATTTCAAAAGGGCAGGAGTGGGTAAGGGTTCCCAAAAGGTGCATGGACAAACGTGGGCTTTCCTGGAAAATGCCCCAGTGCTTGGGTGGATCTTAAATGGAACATGAGAAATTTTTTTAATGTTGTGATTAGTCTTTTATGTCGCCTTTGGTCTGGTAGCTCCTTCCACCACACCATTCAGTAGTTTCTACTATCTACTAATTTAACCTGTCACACCCTGGGCTGCCATACATTGCTGCTTATATTTAGACTCAGCTCTCTCCCTCCAGATACCAGACAGATTTCAAACCCTACTAAGCCAGAGAGTACATGTTGTAACCCTATTGTTGTGTAAAACGCACACACACATTTTAAGAACCCACCCTGAAAAATACAGCCTTTGCTACTTTGCTTTGAGAGAGAGAGAGAGAGAGAGAGAGAGAGAGAGAGAGAGAGAGAGAGAAGACAGTTTACACTGCTGTGTAGCAAAGACCATATTTTCTCGTATTTAGGAACAAAGACATGTCAGGCTTTATTGAGCACATCACTAACTATATAACTAGCGTTAAACACTCTATTTGCAACTGTTGCTGTGTATTTTGTGTGTGATTATCACCCCTAGATCTGCATCCTATAAAAAGATATTTCTGTTTGCTTAATTATAAAGCTCTTTATGAACAGGCTTCTCTGTAAATAGCTTGGTGCAGCTGAAATAGAAATATAATTATAATGAAGGCAGATGTTTGTGAGATACTGGCTCATGAAACTTGTTCAGAATCTACAAAGGAGCAGTGTCGTGCGCGTGTGTGTTTACTGGTGGGCCAAGGCTGGGAGCAAGTGTTTGCCTCTGTACTTATTTTAGAGTCGTCTTATTTCCTCTCAACCTTTCCCCTCTGGATCTCTGGAACTGGGAGGAGTGGCTAACCTCGCCTCATAGCGGAGCAGCAAGAGGACTGAGAGAGAAGAGACCCAAAGTCACACAGAACATTATCACTAAGTGGGGCTGAGGCGCAGAAGCCAAGCTCTGCCCTGGCTCCCACAGCTTGGGGTGCGCTGTAGTGGGCTTGGGGGTGAAATGTTTTGGTCTTGAGATGACATTCTTTCAGAGACTAGTTAATGCATGTTTTCTAGAAGTTACTCACACAAGAAAGGCCCCTAGAATGGCCTGGATAAGGAGAAAGGCACGCTGATGTAAAGCTCGGTCCACTCTGGAAAGCAGGGCGCTGTACACGGTCCTGATGGCCGGGGAGGGCCAGCCGTCCCTGGGAGTGTGTAAAATTAATAAAAGAAGAATGATCCGATACAGCAGGACTCCTGGGCGGATAACCAGGGTCTTCACTTGAATATCTTTGATTCAAACTGCTTCTCTCTGAATTCTGCAGGCAGACATGGTCTTCGAGTCTCTGTATTTATTTGTCCATTTTTTGGAGTCATGATTGCGTTGGAGTTTTTAAAGTCCTTTGGAAACGTTAGTGCTTAATTTTTAAGATTCTAATAAGTGAATGAATTTAAAGGCTGGTTACTCTCCCCGAGGTAATCTGCTTCCAGGTCATGTTCTGTATGGTCACACTTTCAAGTCATTTATAGTTCTGTGTTGGCATTTCAGAGTTCAGGTTGGAAGGTTAGAAGGAATTAGTAGCTAGGATTTGCAAATGTAAACAAGCATGAGCTGTTTTCTCTGTGTGCCTCGTGTAATGAAATACATGTGCCCTGAGACACGGAATACAAACTGTGCTTTCAGATGACCAATTAATTACATTCTAACTACCAGATTAGGTTGAGACTCAGGATGCATCATGAATTCTTTTACAAAGTGAGCAATAATTTTCCTCATATCTGTTTATATATAATTCATTTATAATAACTATGATTAATATGCAATAGATATTATATAGTGTAAGTCTATATCTATAATATGTATATGTACATATGGATATCATATCCTGTACTTTCTCACATTTGAATATACAACACCCACCTAAATCATTTTACCACATGTACTGGGAACTGGAAATCAGCAACTATGACCATAAATATCCATGATAAAAGCAGCCCTCAATTACCCACCACCCCATGGGAATGGTCTTAATAAGTAAACGTTTTGTGCGTGGACTTTGGGATGCCTGAACTTTCACGATCAATGGTATTTGGGTGGAAGTTGCTCCAACGTGGTGTGCTGGGCCGCAGCAAATGTCCCGTGGAGAGCAGGTGGCCCTCGGCAGGAAGCTCAACATGAATCAGCAGCAAGAAGTTACTGTCAGAATTTTCCAGGAACAACAAAGATGGTAAAAACAATTGTGTTTTAAGAGTGAGGGGATGAGTCACGCCCCATTGCAAGCACTTTTCATATATAATTCATACACTACACACAGGTTATTATTTCCAGTTTTCAGTGGAGGAGTTGAGGCTCAGAGATATTAAGCATTGTCTAGGTTTGCAACGGTAAATGGTGCCAAAGAAGGAGCTTCCATATATGATAAACTTAGTATTTCTCTTTTGATTAGGATTATTTCTTTGGATATTCATACATATTTCCAATTTTTTCTCCCAAAGGAAAAAAATATGTGTGCCCTTTCTACCATATGCTTTCCAGATTAAAAAGTGCCACCTAAAATTCTTCATACACTGACAGATAAAACATAGTCTAATTTTGCCAATAGGTGAGGCTGAACCTCTTTTCCAATGTGTTAGCCACTTGGGTTAATCTTGTGAGTTTTCTGCTTAGTCATTTTCATATTTTAAGGATTGTGTGTTTGGGGGTTTAATTGTGGATGAATAAGTGCTCTTTATATATTGGGAACATTGACTTCACATCATATTGTGAATGTTTCCAGTTTTTTTGCTTTCACGTTTGCCTTATCATGTATTTGCTCATTATTTGTTGAATCATTCAAAATTACCAACAATTTTTTATTTTGTTTTGTTTTTCATTGTTTAAAGGCTTAGAATGCCCTTTTCTGTAAAGATTTACTCGTGTTTTCCTTTCTATGTTTTCTTTTAAAAATATTTAGCTCTTTAACACATAAAGAACTTACAGCTGGTGTAAGGTATAAGAAGAAGTTCTAACTTCACTTTAGTTGAATTTAGTTTTCTTGAATACTAGTTACATTGAACAACCCTCTTTCCCTTTGGTGAGAGGATACCATTCAGAAAATAGGGATTCAAAGCAAACACACATGCTGCATGGGACCCTCTAGTGACTACCTCCTTGGCTCCTTTGCACCTGGAGAGGGCTAGGCCCAGAGTTCTGCACCTTGCCCGTTACCTGTTCAAAGTTCTACATGAAATCTGGGGAGATCAAAGGGAGAGAACTGTCAACGCCGACAGGCTATTTCCTCCTAAATGGTCCACTCGCTCACCTCACAAAGAAACCCAGGGTCACGCCTTCCATTTGTAAATTCCCCAAAGTCCCCCACACAAATTTGTGTCATAGCTCAATACCACCAGTTAATTTAGGAAAGACTTTACTATGAAACAAAAATGGAACAACACACTAAAACAAACAAAAATTAACAGTTTAAAAGTATATCATTAATATCATCAAAGAGCTTACTAAAGAGGTTTACTTCATGAACTAGGAACAGGATTATATAAAAAGAGGAAATATCAGACAAAAATAAAGAATACTTGGAAATTATGTATATAATAACAGAAATGGCAAAGTTTTTACAGGGCTTAAAGTTGAGGGTGAAGGAATCTGTAATACAGAGGGACAAAAAAAGAAGTGAAAATCAGAAGGAAAACATGATATGGGCAAGCAGGAAATCAGATGTTTAAAAACACCTTGAGTTCCACATATGAAACAAGAAAATAAAAGCAAGGAAATAATAAAAGAAATAATTTAAGGGACCTTCCCAAGATTGAAGGATCTAAATTTTCAAGTGTAAGAGGTAAAAATTGACCTGTACTTGGCAGAGAATCATGAGATCTCAGAACTGTGGGGTTAAGTGTGTTACCTGAATATTTCTGGAGTTAAAAAGTAGGTGGATTACTAAAGATGAACGGCTTTAAACTTCACTATAACACCTTATACGATAAAATTCAAGGGAGAAATTATATGAATAGATTGTGAATTTAGAACTTAGAATTTTATATGGAGGCAAACTATTATGTCACATCTAATTTATTAATTAAATATGGAGGTAGGCAGAAGCCAGTGTCAGGCTTGCAAGGTCTGAAAAGTGTCTTTCTTGTGCCTTCATCCTCAGGAAGCCACTCAGGGAGCTATTCCCCCAAATAAAGGGAGAAATATGGAGTTGGAGGACCATCTGGGGTCTGTGGGGAGCTCTGGGGGAGGCTCCCAGACAGTAATGACCACCGACTCCTGTTACACGTCTGTGTATTATATGGAGATTTAAATAACTGGGAGCTAATTTGGGAGTGAACAAATGAGAAGTGCTTTTAAAATAGGAAAGAAAAAATACAATTCTTAATTTCCGAGCTTAACAAATTTCTCATGAAAGGAAACGCACAGAGTTTCCATGATCATCAGTAAGTGATGTTGACCGTCGGTGCAGGTGAAGTAATGGGGACCCAGGAGGTGATTGTCTCCATCTTCATCTTCTGCTCTAGGTCATAGCAGAGAGCACCTGAAGAAGGAAGGTCTGAAGCTGCATGGTAAGTTGCCTACAGCGAGGACGAACATCAGCACCGACAGAAACAGTTAAGACTTGAAGGTGCCTCTGAGCAGCAGAAGTGGGCAGGCTTCTTACTCCGTAGAAGCATTACGGAATGCTCTGAGTTTTTGAAATGCATCAGATACATATTTGATAAAAAACAAAAAGAGTGAATTTAAAACCAAAGCAAGAACTAATGTCGGTACTATTGACAAAGGACCTCTCCGCTCAGGAAGAGACTTCCATAGTCCAGGAAAGAGGCTGGTGGGGCTTCCTGGTAGGAGGGGAAGCTGAGAGCTGGAGGCTGAGTCTGCCTCAGTTCTCCCCAGTGCCGAAGTGCTACAGGGTGAAGCCACCAGCCCTCGTGCACTGCAGGGAGGCCATTACCTAATGCCCTTCACCTTTCCCGTGGAGGCTTGGGCATCTCGGAGCACACACAACTGACGATAGAATGAAAACCAGCAGATTAAAGCCTTTACTTTGCAGACGCACACTTTGTTGAACGTGTTTCTGGAACTTCACTGTGGGAAGGGTCAAAGATAAAAGGCTTATCCACAAGCAGGTGGCAGTGTGCGCAGTTGACAGCCGCCTGGGCGCTTAGCCTCAGACCCCAGTTGCTGCGTAAGACCCTCGCGGCAGACACCAGCTTCCCTCTGTACAGCCTTCGGGGTCCTAAGCCCTCTGCTCTGTTATTTCCCTGACAGAAGCTATTTCAGAGGAACACGAGATCTAAAACCACCTTTTAATTTTCTCCATTTAAACTGTCCTGTTTGGCGTGTGCTCCCTGGAGTGGACTTGATTGGTGATACCAGGTCCTCTACATTTGCCCACAGACGCTAACCAAGGACAACCCCATAATCACAGTGGAGGGCAGGAACTGGCTTGTGTCAAACACAAGCATCATTAAAAAAATAATCAAGAGGTAATACACTAAGTAACAAGTAAAGTTGTGTTGAAAAGGTACTATTTTCCAAATTCTTTTCATCCTATGTATTTTATTCCCTGTCACTCCGTGTTCTTGAGGTTGTCCACGTCTGTCACACCTGTGTGGTGAAGTGCTATATGCTGTGGCTTGCTGTTCATTTCTGCTCAGACCATCCTGAGTGACAGCCTCTCTGTGGCTTTGAACTGGCTAGGCTAGGTGTATTCGTGTCACGGAGACTGGAAAATGCCACACGTTAGGGCCTGTTTTTCTCCAAAGGGTTGGCTGTCAGGCACTCAGCCCACCGCTGTGCATAGGTGACACCTTCAGGCCAGCTGGGCCAGTGGAAGAGCCTGTGGCTGGATTAACTGGGAGGACAGAGAGGCCTGTCCAGCTTCCCACATTTGCAAAAGAGTTTGAAACTTTGGATAAATAATGAACTTTATCTAAATCTGTAAGTTGTCCCATTTCCCACTACTTGTCACCCATGATGAGATGATCCTGGATTTTCTTCTCTTGTAGGGGTTGTCCATTGCGTTTTACACCAGCAGGATGAAGCCTCTGTGTGTCAGTGCTGGGTAATATCACCAGAAGTTCCGGGCAGTGGACACAGAAAACCAGAGATTCTTTATTAAACACTCTGGATCTCCCCTTGGATGGCTGGAAAGAGGCCCACGAACTAGTCCACAGTCTTTGGTAAGAGACCTGGATTCAAATCTCAACACTGTCATTCTTTAGTTTGCTATTTGCTGATCTCAGAAAAATCATTCAACTTTCCTGAGCTTCTATTTCACCTTTAAAGTGGAAGTTACAATGGCAACTTTGCGTGCCAGGGGTGAGGGCTAAATAATGTCATGTATGTGAAAGAAATGGGCACTCAGCATGGTGGAAATAACTGCAGGACCTAGGTGTGATGAAACCTTCCCACCCCCATTATTTTCTATCACACATGTTGCCAGGGAATTCGCAGGTAAGTCAAGTCTTCTGTGAACCATCCTAGTGATCTGAGGCCAATTATAAAACACAAAAACAGCAGGCTTGGACCAGACTCAGTTTTTTCCAGTGCTAATGTGTCAATAAATCTAAGTGCATCCTTGACTACTATTTTCAATAGATTCTACCCTATATCCAGGAAGCAAGGAGTCTGAGATAAGAGGAGGGAAGGGAGCTTTCCAGACAGTTACATCAGCCCTAGTGTCTCACTGTTTCCTCGGTTTAGATCTTAGGAATGACTGGTCACAGGGAGAAAATCCGTCTCAGTGGGTTTGTAATCCAGGGTGGACAGCTTGGGGTCCGTGGGGCCACTCTCATTTCAGCTTCTTCCAGGTGAACTCCCGACTTAGAGGGCACTTTAGAGGATGTGAATATATATGAAGTGAAACCAGAAAAACGGTGTCAGGACCCCATGAAAAATAGTAACCAGGGTGTGTAGTGGAGAGAGCACCTGGAAAACAGGGGGTTTTCTCCGGCAGAAGTAGACATAAATCTTTGTTGATTATGAAACCATTTTAACTCCCGAATCTTTGCCTCAAGGACCCTTTAGAGTCACTCCCACTGTATTCCGCCTTCTGGGGACCTGTGGAGCCAGCTCCTCCCATAGCTCCGTTGATGGATGAGGAGACTGAGGCTGAGGCTGGGAGGGATTTGCTCTTGGGGTCTGGAATGGAGCTGGGATCAGAGCCGGGCTCTCCAGGGTCTCCGCCCAGGGCTGGTCCCTCAGTTCCAGCTGCCGGTGCCAGTAGGCTTCAGGTGTGGTGCTCACTGACTCCTTGGACCTGGAGTAGAGATGAGGCAAAGAAGGAGAAAGGGGGAGGGGGAGGGGGAAGAGAGGGAGCGGGGGAGGAGGAGGAGGAAGGCAGGCTTCGGACGCCCTGTGTTTTTCACGGACTCTTCCAGGTCAACCAAGGTCATGTATTCATATTTAAATATTATTTTTAATCAGTAAAAATGTGCTATTAAAGAATCTGGTAAAGATCAACATTTTTAAACCTAGGTCTGTAAACGAGATTTCATTCACCTTTGGTTGTCTCTGTTCCCGAACCTGTGGCTGTCCTTGTTCCCTGGCGATGGAGGCACCTGTGTCCAGGGACCAGGACGGTGCTCTGAGCCAGGGGCCCATGTGGTGGGCTGAGGGAGGGACGTGTGCAGCAGGGGGAGGCCCTGGTGTTGACACGGGTGCAGCCTGTCTTCATTTTTAATTTTGAACATTTTTGAGGAGAGGATTTCATTCTCAGAGCATCTGCGGTGGCCAACACCTATTTATCAACTGCTCACCTCGGATTCTGAGACAATAAATTTTTAATTCTCATTCACTAGTTTAGGGACCAGATAACTTACTGAGCATGTGCTGTGTTTCAGATGTTGAGTTTATGCTGATATTTATGTATTCCTTTGGTCAAAATATACTAGATGTGTTAGAAATATAAAATGGTACAAAAATCAGTATATACCCCAAAGAGTGTTTTTCATTTTCCTGGTAAAAGCTAATTATTCATTTATTTATTTCTTTAATCTCCTACATTAAGTGAGGAACCACTATGTGCTAGGTGCTCTAGCAGGCCAGAAAATAATAAGACACTCTTCTTTCACGGCTTATAAATTTTGGTCCAGTAGATTGACAGAGCAGATAAACAAAGAATGAAAGACCAAGTAGAAGAGATAATCGCTCTGAAAGAGGCAGCAATGGTGCAGCCAGGCACAGGGGGAGCAAGCCCTTCCTCCCTGGAGAGGAGACGCCTGGCCAAGGGCTGCAGTGTGTTGGGCACACTGCGTGGGGACCAGCGAGATGGTCAGCCACCACCACAAGTGGCCCCTGCAGAACCCATTCATGGAATCGGCAGGAGGGAACTACCATCGTCCTGGGGACCAAAACGACAAATTTCTGGGGTGAGATTCTTATTTGGGCTTGTTTGGGGGTTGAAATTTTCCTACCAAGAAGCCCAAACTTCCCCTAGGGAACTGGTTTTCTGTTAAGAGAATCTTCCCCCAAGAGCCACAGGAGGCCAGGTGGCAGCAGGCCAGCACCCATGTCCTTGCTCACTTACATCTGACATAATGTAAATGATCTCAAGTGGCTCCTGATTGCCGCCGTCTGGCTGGGCACAAAATAACCGGGAGGTCACAAGTCACTTGTAGGTTCAAACAGGAACTACTTTTCTGCCCGAACCCAGCGGGAACTCTCCAGAACTCCAGGGAAAAACCACGAGAACCAACAGGAACTCAATGGGAACTCAAAAGTAGTGGGCACCCGAGGCAGCAGGAGCTGCCCCATTGCTGGACAGCAGAGGTCTACACACACAACTGAATACACAGCTTGTTTCAATCCAGCATCATCCAGTTACAGCAATCAGTCACCATCCCAATAACCATACACAGCTTAACTTAATTATCATCATCTTCATGGCTCGCTGGCGTCACCTCTCAACCACTCCCTCTGCCAAAACGCCAGGTGCCATCCCGACCTGGCTGTGGCTCCCAACACCTGATACTTTGTTTTTTTTGTCTGCTTTGTTTTATTTGTTTTTAATCAAAAGGGTTTCAGAGGAATAGCTGAAATGTCATGTCATGGCCAACAGACCACTCAGGGTGGCCCCATTCTCTAGCCACCTAATGTCCCCCTGGGTCTGGTCATGTTATATGGCCAAGGGAAAGGGATGTGGCCCTGCAGGAGCACACACATGCACACACCAGGTCCATCTTTCTAGGACACATAAGAGACTTACTTCCTTGCAAGTCTGAAGGAGGAATTGGCCCTGTAGTGCGAGTACCTGTGACAAAGTCCGTGTGGAACTGTGAGAGGTCACAAAGCCAAGCAGCCTCACAGCCAGCATCAACAGGAAATGGGACTTTCAGTCCTGCCACTCAGGGGGATGGACTCTCTCAGCAACCCCAGGGAGCAGGGGCCATCTTCCCTTCTCCAACCCCTGGGGGAAAGCCCTCCCAGACCACACCTTGGCTGCACCTGCTGAGACCAGCTAAGTGGTGCCCAGGCTCCTACCTGCCGGGGCAGCCAGATAACCAGGGTGTGCTGTTTCTATCTACTAATTTGGTGGCAATTTGTGTGCAGCATAGAAAATGAAAACCAGTGATGGCTGTATCTGTGAATCCAGTAAAATAATTGATTACTTTCTACCTACAAACAGCATGAAATAGTTATACAGACGTGTCTCATTTGAAAGGAGCCCCGGGGAGAGAACTCGAAAACTCATTAATCACTCAAAATTTTTAATTGTTCTAAAAAGTTGAGGAGGAGTAAACATATTCAAACTCATTTTATGAGGCCAGCATTATCCTGATACCAAAGTCAGGTAAGAACATTACAGGGAAAAAAATATACACCAAAATTCCTGATAAACATAGATGCAAAGATAGACAGTAAAATATTAGCAAACTGAAATCAATAGCACATTAAAATAATCACATGACCTGACCAACTAGGACTTATCCCTGAGATGGAAGGATGGTTAAACATACACAAATCTGTAAATCTGATAATACACTGTATTAACAGAACCAAGGATAAAATCATATGATCATGTCAACAGAAAAGACAGCTGACCAAATTCAACATGTCTTTGTGAGTAAAATCTCTGAATGAATCATATGCAGAAGTAATAAACCTCAACACAGTAAAGATCATTTTTTGACAAGCCCACTGTTAACAGTAGATACAAGGCAAGGATATTCCATTCTGATACTTCTATCCAACATAGTGCTGAAGTTCTAGTCAGAGAAATTAAGCAATAAAAAAATAAATAAATAAAAGTATCCAAATTGTAACGGAAGAAATAAAATTATTTTGCTTGTACATGACATAATCTTATATATATATATGTATATATATATATATATATATATATATATATATAACCCTAAACTACATAAAAAATTAAAACTAATAAGTGAACTCAGTACATTTATGGAATTCAAAATCAACATATAAATATCAATTACATTTCTGCATACCATGAACTACCTGAAAAAAGAAAGAAAATTCTTCCATTTATAATAGCATCAAAGACAATTAGATACTTAAGGAATAAATTTAACAAAGAAGGTGACAGTTTCATGGGCTAAAAACTAAGAAACATTGATTAGAGAAATTGATAAAGATACAAATAAATGGAGAGGTATCCTATGCTCATGGATAAAAAGAAAATTCATATGACCCCAAAAGCTCTATAGATTCAGTAAAATCTCTTCAAAATTTCAATGGCATTCTTCATAGAATAGAAAAATATTAAAAATACATGTGGTACTACAAAAGACCCTAAAAAGCCAAAGCAATCTTGAGAAAGGAGGACAACTTAAAAGTTCCACATTTCTTGATTTCAAAGCATATTACATATACACAGCAATCAAAACAATAAGATTGGCACAAAACCAGAGACGCAGATGAGTGGTTCATTGTTGAGGGCCACAGCTGAGTCGGGATGACCCCTGGCATTTTTGCCAGAAGTAGTGGTTGAGAGGTGACGCCAGCACCATTAAGATAATGACTTTTAAGTTCTCCCGGAGTTCCCGTTGAGTTCCGTTTGAGCTCTCGCGGGGATTCCTGGAGAATTCGCATTGGTTGGGGAAGTGCTGGAGGAGGGATATTTCCGGTTGCTGGTTCCTGGAGGAGCCGCGTGGTTCGGGGGAGTTCCCGGGAGCGTGTGTGGAGTGTGCTGGTGGAGTTCAGAAATAAAGTTTGTTCCTGCTTCAGTGGCTCGTGATTTGTGCCCAGCCAGACTGCGGCAGTTCATAAAGGAAAACCCAGAAACAAACCCACACATGTATGATCAACTATTACACAATATGCAAAAGAATGAAATTGGACATTTATTTATACACCATATGTGAAAATGAACTCAAGATAAAGACTTACACATAAGACCAAAAGTTATGAAATTCCTGTGCAGGAAAAAAAAAAAAAACACAAGGAAAAATCTCTTTCATATTATCTTGCCAATAACCATTTGCTTATAACACAAAAGCACTAGCAACAAGTAGGACTCACAACAAACAAACAACAGCAGCAAACTCAAAGGAAAGGCCATCTACAGAAAGGGAGAGAACATTTGGGTTCCACTTTGTAACCATTTTACAACAGAAATGTGGAAGCATTGGCTTATGCTAAGGGACTAATATCCAAAATACATAAAAGAATCATACAACTCAATAGTAACAATAGTGATCCTAATATTAATTTAACTATAAAATGGCAAAAGACCTGAATGCACTTTTCTCCAAAGAAGACCTGTACAAATGGCTGACCGGAACATGACAGGGGCTGATCACTGATCATCACTGATCATCATGGAAATGCACATCAAAACCCCGGAGATGCCACTTTACACCTGTTAGGGTGACTAACACATCAAAGGATGTGGGGGAAAGGCACCCTCATACATTGCTGGTGGGACAGCAAATTGGTGCAGCCAATATAGAAAGTGGTATGGAGATTCCTTGGAAAGCTGGGAATGAAACCTTGGTCTATACCCAAAGGACTTAAAAATAGCACACTACAGGGACACAGCCACATCAATGTTTATAGCAGCACAATTCACAATAGCTAAACTGTGGAGCCAAACTAGATGCCCTTGAGTAGATGAATGGATAGGGAAACTCTTGTGTATATACACAATGGAATATTACTCAGCAATAAAAGAGAATAAAAGAGGTAAATGGAAATAGCTGGAGAATATAATGCTAAGTGAAGTTAGCCAACCCCCCAAAAAAACAAATGCTGAATGTTTTATCTGATACGAGGAGGCTGACTCATAGTATGCTGCCGTGAGTGTGGGGTGGGTAGGAAAGACGGTGGAATGCCATGGTCATCATTACCTAAGTACATGTGTGAAGACACGAGTGGTGGGACTCTACTTTGTGTACAACCAGAGACATGAGACACTGTGCTCTATATGTGTACTATGAATTGTAATGCACACTGCTGTCATGTGTAACAAATTAAAATTAAAACAACAAAACAAAACAAAAAGACAATCGAAGGGTGCCGAGGGGACGTGGAGAAGTGAACGTGGAGCACTATTGGTGGGTTGTGGACTGAGACAGCCATTAACAAAACGTCATGGAAGTTCCTCAAAAGCTTAAAAGTAGAACTAGTATGTACTCAACCCCCTTCTGTGTCTCTAGCCCAAGGAAACATAGTCAGTAGCTCAAAGAGGTCCACACAGCCAGGTGTTCATTGTGACATTATTCACAATAATCCAGATATGCAAACAAACTAAGTGCCTGTCTGTGAAAGAATGATGCGTCCGTCCATTTTTTTATTACTATAAAGCCCTGGAGGGTGGCTGCTGTACAAAAAGAGGCTCCCGTTGACTCTCGGTTCTGGATACGCAAGCTCGAGGCGCTTTACCCTGATGACCTCACGGAATCCTAATCGCTTCCCAAAGGCCCACCTCCGAGTGCAGTGCGTGGAGTCAGTTTTCATCCTCTTTCCACCTCACAAAGGGGATCAAACCTCAGCACGTGAGGCCTGGGGACACACCTAACCCAGAGCCAAGCCAGGCAAGTGGTAGTGAAATTGGGGTACGCAAACAACGAAAGATCAAAAAGGAAGGAAAAGTTGCCCTTGGTGACAATGTGGATGCACCTGGGGGCCAGCCTGCTGGTGACACCAGCCAATCGCAGGACAGATGGGCTTATTGCACTTAGGTACAGCGTCTCAAGTAGTCAAACACACAGAAGCAGAGAGCAAAGAGTGGGTGCCAGGGGTGGGGGCGGGGCAAATGGGGAGATATTGATCAAAAGCTACAAACTTTCAGTTAAGAAAGAACAAGGTCTGGGAGCTAATATACAGCATGGGTGGTGATGGATATGTTAATTTCAGCCATAGTTAGTACATAATTTATATGCATACCAAGTGACACATTATATACTTTGACATATGCGATCTACTTTCAATTAAATATTCCAAGAAGAGGAAAGAAGCCTTATCTGGTTCTGTCTGACTAAAGCTGATACTTTAAAAAAATTTTTTTTTTGGTACCAGGGATTGAACCCAGGGGCACTTAACCACTGAGCCATATATCCAGCAACCCCTGCCCCACCCACCACCATTTTTTTTGTTGTTTATATTTTACTTAAAGACAAGGTCTCACTGAGTTGCTTAGGGCCTCCCTAAGTTGCTGAGGCTGGCTTTGAACTCTTGATCCTCCTGCCTGGGCCTCCTAGCTGCGGGGAGGACAGGCACGTGCCACTGAGCCAGGCTAGTGGATGCATTTTCTGCTGTTCCATTCTCTCCCTGAGCAGTAAATACGTTGGTTATTCTAGAATAGAAACATGAAATTGATGCATTTGAATCTTAGAATTATACGGAAAATAAAACAAGTCTTCACCCTTGTTGGGGAGGGCACTCCTCCAGACTTTGGGGAATAAGGCCATGTGGCTAGCAGTCCAGGGTCTAGGTTGCTAGCTCTGCAGTGGTTCTTCTGTTGTGATGTGAACATCTGAGTTTACATTTAATAAACTCAAGCCATTTTCTACAAATGATGTGATGCATATTCTTAACAGTAGGAAATAATCTAAGAGAGTGTCCCTTGCATTTTGTAAAATTTGACAAGGAATGGGATAAGTCTTGTTTACTTATTGTCAAAAACACACAAAAAAATGATGTGCTATAAAGAATTCCTAAATTGTGTGTGTGTGTGTGTGTGTGTGTGTCTGTGCGTGCACACATGCATTACACCTGCACAGGTGCCAGGCCCTGCCCTGAGACCTCCCTTGCTTTGCGTGCCTACAGACACGGGCCTGAGCTGTGAGAGACGCTCCAGGAGCTTCGACTTCCTCCGTGGATTAAAGAAAGGCACAATTGTAAAACTAGACCAATCCACCTGCCAAATAAAGTAGGCCCCAGCAACCAGAAGCAGAAGCCGTGTTAATGGTGGAGAGAGGCGCTTAACGGCTGAAGGGTGGCTGGCGGCTTCCCTAGGCCCAGGAATCACCGCCATTAGACTAGAAAGTGCATATTTGTGAATACTATTGGGCTGAGTGACATGTTCCCTTCACGTCGTCTTCATTTGAGAAGGTTAATATTATTTGTCAAGTTTGGGGTGAATCGTGGCTGCAGTTTTATGAAATATGTTTTATGAAATATGTCGTTGACAGAATCTGTTGAAGGATTCAGGTGCCTTTATATGTGGAGCCTCTGATTCTTTACGCACACATCATTATCTCTACAAATGATGACCTCACAATTACTCTGTATTTTCATCTCTGGGCTCTCTGAAAAAGAGAAAGGATCAATATTAAATTGCCCTCATGTTCCTTCCAAATTCCACCACAGTAATAGGGTTGGCAGCATGGAACGGGGTTGACAACTGTATACGCTTCAGGATGCTGTAAGATCTGAGCCCTTCTTGTACCGCTGCTCCTTCGGTTTCTTTGAGGAGAGGTATTAGCTTGGCCTTTCTGATCTGAAAACCAGATGTGCAGACAAAGAGATGCAGATGGACTAGATGTTAGCTCATGTCTCTGAGGGTCCAGCTGGCACTGACAGACAGCAGAGTAAGAAACCAGGGGACTCAGGCAGGGCACACAGGAGATGGAACTAGTCTGTTGGTAGAGCAGGGCATGTGCACATACTAAGGGTGGTTCCGGCAGGAGAAGTTAAGGTTACCTGGTTTCCTTGTTCTATCCCATCCTGAGAGCATGATTTGGGGTCTCTGTCACAGTAACAATCTTAGACAGGCATTGATTTGTCCTTTTGTGAGAATTTTGCTACAGGTGCATGAAAATCCAAGTCCTATATCCTGATTGGAATCTGAACCATGAAGAAGGTGCTCTCAGCTCCGGAAGGTTGTCCTGACTTATTTTTTCCAGTGCAACTGCTTTCCTAGTAAGTAAACATCATAATTCAGAAAGATGAATATGCATTAAATATGTAGGTGATAAATATAATTATTATAATATTCTATAATAATGTATTATTATTATATTAATATTCATGTTATCTTTTAATAGAGATAAATATAGGAGAAATTTGTACAGTTGATTATTTGAACTTATAATATTTTTGTTGACTTGTCACAATAGACCCAACATATAAAATAAAAATATGCAAATGATATTAGATTTTACCGCAGTCCGGCTACAGCAAAATAACGGGGGGGGGGGGGGGCGGGGTGACGAACAACTTGTGTAGATTGATACAGCAGGAGTGGGAGCCGTTTATTGTAGGACAACAGAGGTATTTATACATTCCACACAGCTTATCTTAATTAGCATAAACTAGATACATCAGTCAACCAATAAGGAATCTCCACACTTAATGGCTCACTGGCATTACTTCACAAACCACTCCCTCTGGCAAAATGCCAGGTGCCATCCAGACTTGTTTACAGACTCTAACATTTCTCTGGCAAAATGCCAGGCGCCATCCTGACTTGTTTACAGACTCTAACAAGATTTGTGATTTTATTTTTTAAAATAATATTCACAGTGAACAATCTCAAACTCATAGCAAAGTTGAAGGTACCGTGCACTTTTCCCCCTGAGCCATTTAAGAGCAAGTTGCTATCCTAATGCCCCCTCACCCCTGGACACTTCAGAATGGATTTTCTGCAAATAAGAGCATTTTCCTACAAAATTATAACACAGCTATCAGCATTAGGAGCTGGACATTCTCACACATTCTCCCACAGCCAGACCTGAGACCCGCTCTGGGAGGGGCTGCCGCAGAGCACTATGCTGCGCGTCCCCGAGCTCCTGGCTGTGTTCATTTCAGAACCATTTCTCCGTCAGTCCTGGATTCGTGATCTCGACACTTGAGGACTGAGGCTTGGGGGTCTCATTTGGCAGAAGATTCCTCGACGTTGGCTGTTCCTTATGGTGAGATTGGGCCACATGGCTCTGATGGGCATCCAGAAGACATGGCGCTGTCTTCCCCCCGCATCCTACCCCATCTCAAGTCCCCCTTTCTCCTGACCTGCACTTTATTGGCTACGTCCTAGGTGGAGTGGTGTCTTGAGATGTGTGTCTTCCACTCCTCATCACACTTCCAACATATCAGCACGTGTGAGTGTGGGCTTGGAGTTACCTCTTTCCTTCAACGGATCATGAGCTGTTAATGCCATTTCTATTTTAGGGCTGAAATGACCCCACTGGGAACCCTTCAGGCTGGTTCTTTGTCCTTTGACATGGCCCCATCATTCTTTGAGAAAGTCTTTATTTTTTTGGCCCCAGATGATTTAGGCCCATCTTGGAACTTTTTCTGTCCCACCCTGGAACCAGAAATTTCTTCATGTCCTTTTTACTGAAATATGGGACTGAGAAAATGAGCGAGCTCTGAGTTGTGTGAGGAATGCTACCCCCAGGAATCCTCCCGAGGACAGGGACAGAGAATCTGTGATATACACACGTTCACGCAAACACACTGTCACAAGCCCAACCGCTAATATACGCACACCTACAGCTACTGCTCGATATTTGTATATTTAAGAGACTGGAGAGCATCCGTTCATGCACAGATCTCTGATTCAAATCCAACACAGAAGGGTGAGTTGCTGTTTCTCCCTTTCTGTATTTGAACTCATTGTTGCTAAAGTGAGAAACTGGTGCCCATCTTAGGCTCTTATCCACCAGTCCCTCTGTGTGCCGTGCCCCTCCAGGGCAGTAGCCCTCCAGCCCACGTCCTCAGACTGCTTGGGTCCTAGAAGCTGGTGGAAAGCACGCTGTTAGACATTGCAACAAGTCTAAACTCCTCAGCAGCTCCCAGGGAGAGCTCCCCGTTGTGTCCTAGAGCGGTATGTGCTGCAGAGAGTTGCTTTTAGAGAGAAGGGGATGGATGCGGGGCAGGAAGGTTTTAATGCATCGAGGGAAGGGTGTAGCCTTACGTCCTTGTTAATCGGGGTCAGTTTGGGAGCCTCCTGTGCTTTAGGAAAGGGATTCTCTGCTTTCGGGAGCTCCAGGGACAAAGGTTCCAGGCTGTTAGTTCTTGGAGGGGTGTTGTCACAGGCCCTGGGAGTCGCTGCTCTATCAGAACCAGATTTCCTGTACAGACACTGCGGCCACCCCTTTGGGGCACTGAAACTCTTAAGAAATATGAGTTTGCATGTACAGTCTGTGGTGTCAGAGTGTGCAAGCGTGTGCAGCCCTCCCCATGACCCCAGGCCAGCTCGTGAGGAGGCTGGGAGCTGTGGTGAAGCAGGCCTTGGGACGTGCTGTTCCTGGCTGTTCTCTTGACTCACTCTCTAGCTCTTTCCATTTGCCACTGTGCAGGTCTTTTGTGGGGCTCTGGTGCCCAGCTGTACCTGGGAATTTATTGTCTGGGCACCGGTCCAGTCTCCCAGCATAGTAAGGCCTCAGTGGGGCACATCACATCCCGAAGTGATTGAGCAGCCACACTCACTTCTCCTGTGTGGGATGTGGGCCTTGTGCCCTGTCCCATGGCTGCTGCTCACAGCTCCGACCTCAGGAGCAGATGCTCGGCTCCGCACACACCACTCAACACGGCTTTGGGTTGGGTCCGTCTCCCAATGGAGAAGCAGCTCCTTGCTGAGGACACAGGTGCTCCCGGGGACTGGCCCTAACCCTAACCCTAACCCTAACCCTAACCCTAACTCTTGAGGACATGAGGACAGAGCAGGGCATGGAGACTCCCCGCTCGGTCCCATCTGTCTGAACTCCCCACTCCTGGTGGGTCCTCACCGGAGCTGACTCCAGCACAGCAGCCATTCTGTGTCCTGCTGGTTCCTACCCCACCCACAGTGTGACAGGAGGTGCGGATGGAGAAAAGGAAGCAGACCTGACCAACTGGTGCTCAGTAGACACCTGCATCTAAAAAGTCCGCGGCACTTCCCAAGACTCAGGCCCTCAGCCGTCTCCAGATCTGCTCCGAAATTTTCTAGGTTATGCCATTGTTTGTCTCTCAAATGCTATGAAACAATTAAGAGAGAGAGAGTGTGTGTGTGTGTGTGTGTGTGTTGGGGGGGAAAGTAAAGAAGTAACAACAAGAGGAGGTGGAGGAAGGGGGCGAGTGTGAGCGTGGATTTGCCTATTCATCTGTGACCGCGGCCTGCGGTGCGTTGTATTTTCAGAATCCTGAATTGGACTTTTTAGTTGACACTACAAAGCACAACGACTGTTCTTGTCTAAACTGTCTACCAGTTTTGTACGTTTTATTTCTCTAAGCCTTAAAATTGTGGGTTATCTGAGTTAGTTGGAAATTCACATTAAGACAATCAAAAAAAAGCCAACTCTGCCGTTCGATGACACAATCCAGACAAGCATTCCACAGGCCGCAGCCGGAGACGAACGTGAGCCGCAGATGGTTACATCCCCTGATGTTTACAAATCGGCGACGCTGTCCTCTGGTCTCCCCTTCCTTGCTGCTCCTGGCCTGATCTCCATTATTCATGCTTCATCAACCCTTCATTTCCTCCGTCTTGTGATACGACCCAGAGTTTCCGATCTGCACAGCGCACAGAGGAGGGCACGTCTCACTCCTGCCCTGGTCTCCATCCCAGTGGATGTTTGGGGTGTGGCACTGCAGGGTCTGCTGGCCAGTTCTCCCGCGGGCACTTGTGTGTGTTGTGCGTGTTGGGTTAGGTGCACGTGGCTGGCCACGCAGGTCTCCTTTCTTCCTGGAAAAGCCACCTACAGCTGTGACCTTTTTGATTCCTAATTTGGAGCAACAAAGAAAGCCCACAGGTGTAAGGCGGGTGCTGCCTGACGGGCCTCCGAGAGGTGGTGCAGCCCTTACGGAAGCAGATGGCCACAGTTCAGGACTCACGTCTCCTTCAGAAGCCCGGGGCCTCCTCTCCGTCTGCGGTCCTGGAAAGGAGACACTGGTGAGGTTTGCTGTTGAAAACATGAGGGAGTGAACGGGCCCGGGCTGGGCTGAGGCTCGCGGATCCCAAGCTGCACCTCCCTCCTGCAACTGGGCCTTTTAGAACCTGGAGTCCTGGCGTGCACAGGGGGTGCAGGGAAGGGCAGCTGCTGGGAGATTATTCTTGGCACTTTCATGAGGGTGGGCCAGTGGGTGAGTGGCAGCAATTCCTGTGATGTGTCACGTCGCAGATACTTCATCTCTGCACCACACTTCAGGTTCCGCTCGTCCAATATCATGGTCACGGGTCACACGTGGCTATTTAAGTTGTTAGTTGACATCAAATGCAACTAGGGTTCAGCTCCTCTGTCACACTAGTCATGTTGCTAATGTCCAAGAGCCACATGTGGCTGGGGTGACTATTTTGGAAGTATAGAAAACACACTTCTGTCATCGTAGAAGCTGGGTTGACAGCGTTATCTTAGGTGGACAACTTAAGTCTGATTTATCGATAATCGACTTAGTAATTAAACCATCCTGTGGTTACACAGCTAATAAATACCTGCTTGTCTTGGATTCATGAGATGTCAGTTTTTCTGAGATTAGGCTATGGGTGGAATTGGGCAGGGTGATTGAAAACCAGCTAGGTGATGGACAGGGGTATATTTCAACCTTCATGTGACATTATCTAATTTAAAGATGAGCTGGAATACAGGTTTGTGTCATAGGTCAGCGAGGCTTCCTCAGTGTGTGGATCGAGGAGCCCACCAGCTGCCAGGTGAAGCCCACCCGAGAGCCTTAGCCATGCCCTGGCTCTTCTCCCTGCTTCGCCCTGTGGAGCTCCCACTTTAGGTTCCTTCTGGGGGGAATGCCATGATATCCAACGCTGAACAGACCTCAGGGCTCAGCGGGAATAATACAGTGATGAAGGATGGAGGCTGGAGGGAGGCCACGGGCTCACGGTCCCAGAGCAAGAAACTCAAGGAGGTAAGACTTGGAGCCACATCTGTTTACCCAGTCCACGGTCACGTCTGCGCTGCTGTGCTGGCTGTAGTAAAGAGGTAAAATCTGGTTTGGGATTTAGCATCTTTCATGCATCCATTCATACATGTGTCCAGCATACTGGCACCGGGACCAGTGGGCAGTTTCAGACCCAGGGCTGGGAGTGCACTCGGGAGCTGACACTCCACGGCCTGCGTGTCTGGCTGAATCTGCCCTTGCACAGAACCAGAGCTCTGGTCAAGAGGCTCAGAGACCTGTGAGCCTCCCCGTAGGGGAAGCGGGTGAATTCTGCAGGTGACCAGTCCTGGCCGGAGCACGGCTCCCTTCTCTTTCAGTCTCCCAGTAGCATGGAGCTGGCATTATTTCCCTGGGTCAGGACCATGGTCCTGAAGCTCTGCTGCAACCAAAGAGGTTGTAGATGCCCCCAGGGTTCAGGCTACAGCAAAACCAATCGATGAGAACCATGGAGATGGACCCCAGGCACCTGAGATTGTTCAAGTTCTAGATGACTCTGGTCAAGGCTGAACTTGAGAACCCTGCACTAAGGAAACCAAAGCTCAAACAGAATAAATCATCTGTTTTCTGTTCCTTTCTCTCTCTCTTGTATCCCTTTTCCCCACAGTCCATCTCTCTTTCTCTCTGTCCCCTTCTCTTACTTCCTTTCTTTTATGAGTCTCTGATTTGTAAATTTCTCCTTTTTTGCCGGCTCATTTTATGAATTTACTTGAGAGGTTTTGGCGACTGTCCACTGTGGCCAGACACTGCATCAGGCGTGGAGGGTTCAGTGGTTTAAAAACAGAACAGAACAACAAAAGGAGCCACAGGAAACAATCCCAACAAAAGCAAGAGCCTTCACCAAGTTTACCGCCCAGTGGGGAAGCTCCTCATCCAGTGAGTGAAAAGCCAATAGAGGGTTTGGAGTTGTGACACGGTTTATGAAAGGGAAGAATAGCATAGCAGGAGAGGGGGTAGAAGGGACCTGTTTTTCTTGGAGAGAGTCACGAAAACCTCTTGGGGAAGATGGCATTCAAATTGTGGCTGGAGAGATGAAGAATGTGAAGAAGAATGTTCTGGACAGAGGGACGAACCCAAGCTCTGGGCTGGAAAGATGTCAGCACATTGGAGGAAACTGTGGGACCCTCAGGGTGGAGGCGGAGGTCGGAGCAGGATGAGGCTGGACAAGTAGCGGGCGGGACGGGCAGAGCTGTAAGGAGGAGGCTGGCGGCAATGATTTGCATTTTGAAAAGATCATCACACAAAAGTAATTAGTCGGATTAATGTAGTACAAATATTTCCAAAGTTAAGATTTGGTTATAATAAAGTGACACTTGGCGGGGATTGTGGGGCGCTGTGGTCTGGCCGCGCTTTGCAACGTGGGCTCTGCCTCCTCTGATGGCCTTTGTGAGGACAGTGGCTGGCCTGCCCCAGAGGTTTTCTGTTTGCTGCCCCTTAGCTCTTAGTTCTGAGATTCTCCCGGTGCCCTGGACCTTGCCTGGGGCAAATTCTTCTCTCTGGTGCTGCTGGAGGACACAGGCTGGGGTTCTCTGTCACTGGGTCATCCTCAGTTTGGAGCAGCTGTGTCCTTCTCGAGTAGGGCTGCTTAGTGGTCACCCTCTCCCCAGCTGTGGGCATCTCTAAACTTGAGACCTCTGATTTTCCTTTTCCCTTCCTCTAGTAAATGGGTTGCTTTGTTTTCTGCTCCTTTCTCCAGCTGGTGGCTTCTCCCCTGGGCTGTTTTCCTCCTGGTGGCTTGAGCCTTGTATTTCAGAGGATGCGGGGGGGGGGGGGGAGCTGTGGGCAGCGCTCTGTACCTCTCCTGCTGCTGCTGTTTGCTTTCACCACCAGCCTCCAGCCTCCCCCAAGGTCCTCCCCTCTGCTGGCCTCCGTGAGCACTGGGTAAGACTCACATGGAGGAAAGTGGAGCTTGACATGACTTCCTGTGGCTGGGGCGCTCAGGGTTCTAGCCCCATGCCAGTTCACCCTGGATTCCTCTTAGTGGCCTTGGGAAACAAAGATCACATCCTCTGTCCATTCTACTGGCCCATCTTTCCTTACATTTTGCATTATTTGGTTATACTGAGACCCCAGCTCTCTGACAGTTTCAAAAACTATTGTGAACTCGCATGTTATCTGCTTTTTTTGTTGTTGAATTAAGCATGGAGCATTGCTGTTTCCAGCCGTCTACATGCTAAATAACAGAGGCGATTCCCCCACTCTCACAATCTTCTATTAAAAACAAATAATTGGGATTTTAAAATCCAATCTAAAAACTCCACTTTTCATTTAAGAGTTTAGACCACCTCTGTTCCATGTAATTATTTATGCAATTGGATTCTAGAGCATTGAGCAGTTTGGCTTACAAAGGAACCACATGTTGTCATTGAGAACACCAGACTTGAAGTCTAAGGTCGTAGGCTAATTATTTTATTTTGACAATTCTTAACTTTGAGGCTTCAATAGTCACTTAATTTTCTCACCTTGATTTCTCTAAGCTTAAAAGGGTGATTATGATGCTCAAGACAAGGGGCTACTTTGGTAGTTATAAAAATTAATATGGCTTGTATTGCATTAAACCATGTTCTGAATAAATATGATTTTATGACCAAGGAGGACACTGTGGTCCACTGCTCTGTGGACTGAACAGTGTGTGGCACTGTCCAGCCCCGTGCCTGCGCTGAAGGTGGTCAAGCAGGGCTTTTGATTGTGCAGCTGTTTCTAGGCATACTCTTGGGGTTCTCGTCACCCCTGGTACTCATTTGCTTAGCTGGCTCTTGTCAGGCTAGGCTTTTATTAAAAGCAAGAAATGCAGTTTATTTATCTCTGCATCCCTGGGTCTCTCAGGGCTCTTGGCATACTGCATATGCTCAATACATGTTTGTGGAATTGAATCACATTCTAAAAACAGCACTGGAGCTGTGGGCCCCTGTCTGAATGCAGATTGCACCCTGGCTGAGTGTCACTAAGCCATCAGGCACTTGGCCAGCCTCTTGGGGCTCTGACTCCAGAGCCTGGAGAGTGGTTGCCGTCGACATTGCCCGGACACCCCAACACCCAACGTAGCCCTGACTTGGCAACTGGCATCATGGTGAAAATTCTTTCCTCTGCACACGTGAAGCTTGGCTGTCGAGCCCCATCAGCTGCACTCAGAGCTCACCGTGTGGCCAGTTTTCGTGACTTTGTACGACAAGTCTCCGAGCTGTAATAACTGGTGCATTTTCCTGGGCATTACCACCGTAGCGCCCCAGAGAGCACATGGTGAGACTAGGAAGTGGTCTTCTGCAAACGCTGAGAGAAGCTTGGTTTCCTTCACGAAGGGCTCCTTCCCGCCCGCTGTGGGGAACTTCGAGGTTCCTCTCTGAAACGTCTGTGGGGTTTCTGTGGTTTCGTGGTGCACGCCCAGGTTTGCGGCAGCTCGCACTTTCCTTCTGCATCTGAGTGCAGAGGCCCATCCGGCTCCCAGGAAAGCCTTCTGAGCTAGAACGCATGACTGCCCTAGGAGGCGAGTAACCCCCTCCTTTTCCTCTGCTCCTCTCCAGCTGAAATACCATTTTTTCCTGGCCATCCAAGGCTCATGCCAACCTCGTCCACCCTCCCAGTGTGTTCTCCTCCTCTGCACACAACAAAGCTCCAACCAAAGCTTCACCTACATGGTTTGTTCCTGTGGCATTTTGCTTTTGCACTGTTCTCACGGATTATCACCTCCTCAGAGACCCATCCTAAAATTCTTCCTTTGTCCTACAGGAAGCAGCGCTTAGTGAACATTCGCCAACTCTGCGCAGACTTCACTCAGCATGTTGCACGCATTTCACTTGGAGAACGTGCTATGGGGAGAAATACCCAGAAAGTCACCATCCAATGATTCCACAGGCATATTTTTGGACACTACATTAGATTCCTTCTTTGTAAAACACTGCCTGAGAGATTCTCCAAAGATTAGTGTTTATTTGGGAGAGCGGTACATCCTGATGGGAATACATGGGCCATAGTAAACTACGAGCATGTTCAAGGAGTTTGGAGCAAGGGGAGGGTTTGAAAGGCTGATTGAGGAGGACTCCATGAGCTATTTTGAAGCCATGATCCTGGGCCATCAGTGTTAATGATGAGGGTATTCAAGGGTAAATAGCAAGGGAGGTGCCAGGCTGAGGTTGAACAGACAGTTGCTGGGCAGATGGCCTTGCAGAAGTATTCTTTGTGTGTGGTGGGGGTGGCCTTTGTGTGAAGCTGTGGCTCTGACAGTCAACTGTAAGTAATTCTTGTTATCAGGCACACAGGCAGGAGAGCCCCTCCTTCACAACCTCTGGGGTTTATTTATCATGGTGTTTTTGTGTTAGGGCTTGACCAAAGTGATTCCATTTTGATTCTGACAACTTTCAAACAAGGCTGAGCATTCAGCCAGGCAGAAGTGTTTCAGACCCCAGTGAAAAGCATTTTGACCCATAGCAGGGGCCGATTTGTACTGACACACGAAAGACTGTGTTGTAGCTTCCCTTTGTACCAAAGGCCTAATAATCTGCACTACGTTACTCTCATCTGCCTGGTAGTGGGCCAAACCCAGATATTTTCAGTGACTGATTGACAGTTAGCCAGCACTGACCTCTTTGAAGACCTGGAGTTACTTCTTGGGGGAACCTTTGGTTTTTGTTTTATTCTTTCCTGAAGAGTTTGGATAAGTCCTTGCCCAACTTCATGAACCATGGAGAAGAGAAAAAGAAGTCTGGATTTCAGAGAGGGAGCTAAGTAGGAGCAAGTAAATCCTGATGGCCACATTTAAGCACTCAGAAGACAGGGCTGAGTCTTGAGACTGATTTTTCTCCTGGCAAAGTGGCCAATTGTCCAATATTTGAGTTCATGAAGAATGACTGGGCTGGAGGAGGGGGAGGGGAAGACTCAGTGGCATGGCAAAATGCAGTCTCAGAGCCCCGAGGCTCTGCCCACCCTCACATGCTATGGTCTCCTTGGTACAGGGGGCAGCTGAGGTAAGTGTGGAACTTCACTCCTTGTTTAACGATGCTGGCTAGGTGTCAGCACTGCCCAGGCTAGGGAGAACAGCTGGCCCTCAGTCATCATCTATCATGCCTGTGGACTCCAGGGACCAGGACATTTACACTCAGAATCACAAAAACAACTAGCAAATTAGTGCGTTGTTCCCAACCACCAGAGTCTTCATCCTGTCCCCAGCCTAGCCTCAAGGTCTGCAGCCAGTTCTGCCAAGCTCCCCACTACTGGATAGACTCCTACTCAACAGGGCCTTGCACTTACTACTTCTGGGTGGCCTTGGGATTGTGCAGAAGCCCATGGCATGATTCTGCCATGCCAGGCTATATGGTCTCATTCCGTACAAGGCTTGCATTTTCCTATTCTATTTCAGATATGTTTTTCTTATAAACTGGGAGAGTGGTTTCAATTTAATTAAAAAAATTGGCTAGTGCTTCTCCTGTACTATGATTGAGGTAAAGAGAAGTGCATCCCTTATGAGGATCACCCTCACGGGAATGCCTCTTGCTCTTTGCCCAGGTAGGTTTGGGAGGACAGGGTATGATTTTCTCTAAGGTCTGCCCTTGCTCAGTACCTCCCATGTTTGGCTATTAGCTGACTTTCCTGAAGCGTCACCAGGGCCAGGCAGCGTGATGCTACCACACTGAACCTTCTAACCACAGCTTTATGGAGCGGGACATTACCATTCCCACCTCACAGAGGGAGAATGGAAATTCAGGCACATGAAGGTTCTATAACATAAACCAGGCACCCTGAGCAGAGGGGAGGGAACATCCCAAGGACAGAGAAATGGGTGTGTGGAGTGATGGCCTGAACACATCTATGGGACTCCACAGCCATAGTCCCTCTTCCCAAGTGCTTTACAAATGAATGGATGGGTGGTCTGCACCCTGGGTTGGATGGCTCAGTAATATTTGTAGAGACAGGATATCTGACTGTGAACATAGACAATAATGAATTGCTAAAGTCCCTCTAAGATGCCCTGAGAAGGATTTGTGAACCAGATCAATTCTATTATCTTCAGGTGATCCTTGAGGAGGCCAAGGATTACTGAAGTATCACAAAATCACTACCAAGAGGCCAAGCCTGCACATGATTTTAGGTTAACTTAATGACAATCCATTACTCATTTTGATCCATCCTCTTGTCTTGATGGCTTCTCATTCTAAAACTTTATTAGTGTTTAAGTATGCTATGAAATATCACAGGTTTTGTCTAAAAAGGTCTACTAAGTGCATTTCAATCTCCGGGAACAAAGAGGGCTCATTTGTGAGACTAGTGCAAGTAGTTTCTCACCCTAAATTATGCAGCAATATCTGGATGAGTCTACAAGGCTCAATGTCTTACCAAAAATTTGTGATGTCAGTCTGAACTGGTATTTACAAATGAAGAGATGTTATTAGTGGGGTAATTTGGTTAAGTGAATATTGTGCCAAATTATCTCAAATTTATAAGGTAACACTTATAACAATTTTATGGAAAATTTGCTTCCAAAATTATACCCTTATAAAGTGCACACATTAATAACACACCACAAGGACACATAAATTATATAAGAGTCATATCCTTTCCCAGTTGCGTACATTGAATAATGTGATGTTTTTGCGGGAGGAAAAGGTATACTATGTTATTAAAACATGCTGGCATTTTAAAATGCTGCATTAAAATCACCATAGTCACCGAGGAGATGCAGAGATAATAAAGTTATAGTGTTTTGAACAAGATGAGATTTGTTCCTCTACTAAAAAGACATAAGAAGAAATAAGAACGGAAACAATGACAACAACAAGGCAAAACAAAAACAACAACAACAAAACCAAGCCCACGTAGACAGAGCGAGAGGAGAGCTGAGGAGGGCCGCGCCACCTCTCATTGTCTTGCACAGTTTGCTACGAAATTATCTAAGCATCAGGAGTATGAGGAGTTTGTTATCCAGCAACAGCACAGAAACTGTTCTTTCCATCATGCCACAGTGAGGAATGAGCCCCACTCAAGGCTGGAGTGACAGGCTGTCGTGGTCAGGGGGCCCAGGCGCACCGTGTGGCCCACGGTTCCATCCAAGTTCCATGCTGCTTGGGGCACATTCTCCCACCACGCTTCTGTGCATTCTGATTCTTCCTCTTATGTTGAGAGCCACAACCGAGTTGGGATGGTGCCTGGCATTTTGACAGAAGGAATGGTTGAGAGGTGACCCCAGCAGCCATTAAGATGATGATAATTAAGTTAAGCTGTGTATAATTGCTATGACTGGATGATGCTGGATTGAAACAGGCTGTGTATTCAGTTGTATATAGACCCCTGCTGTCCAGCAATAGGGCGGTTCCTGCTGCCTCGGGTGCCCGCTACTTTTGAGTTCTCCTGGAGTTCCCATTGAGTTCCCGTTGAGTTCTCACGGAGTTCCCCCATTGGGTTCTCGCAGAGCCCTGCGGAGAGCAAAGAGAGTTCCCGGGGAGGGCGCGTGGAGTGCTGGTGGAGTTCGGGCAATAAAGTAGTTCCTGTTTGAACCTACAAGTGCCTCGTGACCGCTTGGTTATTTTGTGCCCAGCCAGACTGCTGGGCACAAAGTAGAATGATTCTCCTTCTTGCCTTGTCTCTCCTCCCCTTGGGATTCTCTGGGGAGCTCTGGTGTGTCTTTCCTGGTTGGTTTGAGTCCCTGTCTCATGATCAAATGCATGATTCTTGACATTGGCCTTACCAGCTGTACTGTGCACACTGGGGCTGGACCATGGTGTCTGAGCATCTCTGAGGTAGACCAGATGTCCTTTTGGCTTCTGGTCCCTTTGTACTTCCTCAAACTAAAGACTCTTTTTAATAGACTTAGATTTTAAATCAGCTGCCTCCCTTTTTCAGTGTGGAGGTGGCTACAATTGTGGCTTCATTATTTGTTATACAAATTTTATAGAAAGATTCGCTCATATCACATCAATCAGAAGCCACCTTCCATATCTGCCTCTGAAAAGTAACTCTCACTTCTGTAAAAACATCATCCCTCCCTCTCCTTTAGTCCTCCCCGTCTTTCCTCCTGGTAGATGGCTGAAGACCTGTTGTTCAAGAAGCAGAGCTAACGGCCATGGACACCCACCAGCACGGTCAACTCAATGGCGGATTTTCTTCCTCTTGACAGGAAGAGAGTGCTCGGAGCGTCTTTGTGTCTCCTTTTGTTGGGTACACAGATACACAGTTTCCAGAGCCTGGCATCTTTCTGGGGGGCAAACGACTGGGTTTGGGCCAGTATGTGTGCTGGCAGGATGAGAATGGCATCGTCAAGAAAGGCTCCCATCTTCCTGCAGCATCAAGAGTTTTCTCTCTTGTCTGCCGAGTGTGTTTTGCAGATCTAACAAAGGCTTCCTGGAGCTCCAGCAATGCTGGTGTCTAGAGGGAGAACTCCTGAAGCCTGAGTGGAGGGAAGCATTGTGTCCACCTCCACCAGCCCAGACCCAGCCCCCGCTGTGACCGAGCAGGGAAAGGAGAGACTGCTGAGAAGCTGCTGAGACTAAATGGCTATTGATTAAAGCAAGTGGTCCTCTCTGACAGATGGGATCTCCTCAGTGGACTGACAGTGCACCCCAGACTCTCTGGCCACCTCTATTTCTCTCCCTGTATTTAAGATATTCCTTTCTTCTTGTGTAGCACCACTCCTTCCCCTTACCCAGGACACTTCCTCTCTTCCCAGCATCTACGTCCACTGCCACTGATGCAGGCCTAAACCTCTGTCATGAAACAAACTGAGACAGGAATAAAACACCCTGACTTGGACCCCTTTTGCCTTTAGTTGCCGTCGTATGGCTCTGCTGTCTGCACAGCAGACTTCTTGGAATGCGGTCTAAGCTGCTATTTTCTCAGTTAGGTTGGCTTCTAGGAGGATCGCTGGTGGCTTCTCTACCCTGCCATGAAACTGCTCGGACGCAGACCACTACCAGCCAACCTCTGAGTCCATCTGTCTGTGTATTTACCATCTATCTATCCATGCATTGTCTGTCTGTCTGACTGTCTTCTGTCTGTCCATCACCTACCTTGAAGAACTGTGTCACACTTATTTCACTTGCTGGTTCTGCACCACTTGACTTTGTCACTCCTTCCTCCTCCTTGGAGACATCTCCCCCCTGGCCTCCATGGCACTCTCCAGGTCCCTTTCTATCCATGTGGCCTTTGTCGAGTTGTCTTTAGGACTGTTTTCCTTTGTGCCTCTGAGCTTCCCAGGCCTCTGATGACCCTTTACCTCACTGTTCGAGGATGTGCTGCTGGGCACCTCTTCCCTCGGCACCGACCCTCTACCCCTGGCTCCTCCTTCCTGCAGCCTGGTGCCCCTCCAGCTCCCGAAGTTGCCCAGTTGCCTTCTTCCTCTGTCCTGGGGCCACCCCTTGGGAACTTCAGAATCAAGTGTTTCCGGCCTGGTGGTGAACTTGGTCCCCTACTGTCTCTGTCCCCCCGAATGGCTTTGCCTTTGTCACTCTTGGCTCTTCCAGCTCCTTGACTCACTGTCAACCAGTCGACAGTTTCTGCCACCTGCACCTTCAGAGCTTCCTTGACTCTCCCCTGCTCCTCCTCTCCCTCCTGGCTGCTCCTCGCCATGAGCCATGTTCTTTGCCAGAGCCTCTAGCTGCCTCCACGCCTGTCCTCCACACCGAGGTCCCCCAGGGAGTCATTCACTTAGTTCATGGAGTCATGGGGCTTGGGTTGGTCTTGCTCTCAATGCACAGCCCCTTCAGAAGCACAGCCCCGCACGCCCCCCTCAAGTCCATCCACCAACCCCGTGTCGCCCACCTTAGCTGGGAAGACTGCAGTGCTTCTCTTTTTTGTCCCCAGTGAATATAGCACTATTGCATTTTCCTCCTGAGGCTAAAACTTTCACGTTAAACATAAAGAAAAATTTGAAATAAGAAATTATAAAGAAGAAAGTAAAAATCACCCGCAAATCTCATTTCACAGATGTAACTACTGCGAAGCATTTGGTGATCATTGTTCTTGGTTTTCTCTCTGCACATATGCTCACGCAGGCTGCCACACACACTTGTGAACACACACACACACAGCATCCCTCACTAGCCAAACCCATGTTGAACACACTGAATAAATAAACTTATGGACTCAGCTTATCTGGGGATGGGGCTCCCCTCTCCCCATGTGAGCCCTCGTCACCCCCTCTCTCCTCATGAACAGAGTGGACCTGCTAGGCGGTGCCACCAACCACAATCCAGGAATGGAAGATGTGTTTGTACGTGTGCGTATGCACATCACAGATTTTCCTATGTCACAGATTTTCCAGAAGGGTTATATGATACATGCTCTTTTATCAATTGTGCCCTTCCTTTGAATGCTATGTCTGCTGTGGCTAAGATGCCTTCCTGTCCACTGAAGTATGTGGAGTCACAGAAGCAGCTACCCAGCTGGGGACCAGCTTCCCAGCACCTGTGTCTCTGTGGGGTCAGCCACCAAGTCCTGGCAGGTGAGTCGTGGGTCAGAGTAATGTCTATTGACTTCCAACCCGGTGGATTTTTGTCTTCTGCTGTTGGCTGCATGGGTATCAATCCCAGGTCACCCTTGAGAGCCAGCCACATGGGAAGGGTGACAGGACTCTGTAGTCTGGGCCCCAAGAGGCAGTGTGGAGTGTAACTCCTTCCATCCCCTCCACCCTTGAATTGGATGGATGGAGAGCAAATCTCTACTTTCTTAAGTCATGGTCTGTCTCGGTCAACAGATTTATTTCATCATTTTTACTTATTGAGTTCTATTTCATTCATGAATTGACCAGAATTTTTACCCAGCAATTGATGGATATTTCAGTTATTTATGCTTTTTGTTTCTTTTATCTTCTTCTGCTATAAGAGCACTGCAATGATTTCAATGTGTTTTTTCACAAGATTATTTTGATCCATATGGAATTTATTTTGATACAAGGAATGGGGAAAGGTTATGGCTTGTATTTTTCTCACCTGATTGGTTACATTTTCTAACATTCACATCCTAGTGACTAAGAGGTGACAGAGCAACACGGTTTCCCATCAGCTTCCTGGTCACAAGGCAGGATGAGCGCTGTCAGGAGTTGCTGATGAGGTTTGGAGAGGCAGCAGGCAGAAGGGCCAATGCAGCAAGGAAACAGGCAGAGGACCTGGGGGACGGCTGTGCGGGGTGTCCCCCAGCCCTTCCGGCTCCTGGCTGTGAGACGGGCCACTGTCCCAGCATCTGACACTGGCCTCATCATGGAAATCGGGAGACTGAGGAAGATGGCCTTGGACAGCGCCAGGTCCTCAGTTAGCAGACAGGCATCTCCGACAGTGACCATGAAGGGTCACCCTGAGGCTGGGCGGCGTCTGCAGGGAGGGTGTTGGTCCCTCACTGAGCTGAGGAAGGGAAACCAACTTCTGCTGCTCACTCATCTGGGGATGGAGCTTCCTTTCTCTGAGGGAAGGTGTCCTGCGATGGCAGAGGTAGGGGTCAGAGTGATGGGTCACACTGCGGAATGCCTGGGTCACCGGGAGCTGGAAGAGGCCAGGAAACCTCCTCCCACGTGGGCTTCAGAGGGAGCACGGGCATGCTGACCCCCTGATTCTGGGCACACAGCTTCCAGAACTGGGAGAGAGTAAATTCCTGTGGTTAACCACCCAGCCTGCGATCCTGTGCTGTGACAGCCACAGGAAGCCAACCCTGCCCTTGCGTGGCCGCTTTTCCTCCCCGGCCTTTCCCACTTCCCTACCAGCATTTTCTTGTCTGCCCCCAACCAATGCCTTATCTGTCTACCCTTCAGGCCACCAAACCCAGCTGTCCCAGGGATAGGATCTGCGGAGATTTTCGTGGCTTTTCTTGTCATTGTTGGCAAAAGTCCTGAGAAGAAAGAGTTCAGTTGTGGGCTTGCAGATCCTCCCAGAGAATGGCATCTCAGACATTAGCCACCTGAGGCCTGTTGTCACTTCTGGCATTCTGGAACATTCTCAGATGGCTGATAGCTCAGGGGATGTGGATCTCAGTGCAGTTTGTTAGAGAAAGTGACCCAGAGCCTTGGCTTCCGTCTGAGGCTGTCACAAGCCACCGCACACCAGGCTTCACCATGGTGGTGCAAGCTCCCAGGAGTGGCTTCTGCCTCCATCACCAGGGCTAGGTGAGAGGGTGCCTGCAACCCAGCAAGGTGCTGCTCTGGAAGCCCCTGAGGCTGTCGGACTATGTGAATAACCATGATGCTTGCAGACATAAAGACGAAGAGAGCTTTCGATGCCATATTCGCTGAGCAGGAGGGACACAGATCTTGCCGCACTGCATGGGTGATGGAGTTAGCCTTCCTTCCTGTTGTGGGCATTTGGCAAACATACTCCAGCAGCCATGGCCACCAGAAGCCTCCTGCTCGTCCTGGGGACAAACTGTAGGCCAAACACAGGGCCTGGCCCATAGAGGTTGCTGTGTCAATGCAGGTGCATGGACTAATTATAAAATGGATGAGCAGATAGATTTGGGACACAAAATGAAAACAAATACTGAATCAGTAAATATCAATGCTGAAATTCTAACTCTTAGGTGGTAACTAGGTTTTCTCGTCACTCCAATATGCCGGTTATTTGAATGACTCGTGTGCATTCTTTCTCAGTTCTTTGTGTGATTTGGCACAGCCAATGGTCCATGCCCTCTGATAGGTGACCTTCTGCCAATCCTTTTGAGCTGGAATTTGGGAAATCTTCACACACACTGACTTCTTCAAGGAGTTTGACTATCCTCAAACATTCTTTCCCAGGGATCATCAAGAACTAAGTCCTCTTTGATTTCCATGCGTGATCCCAAAAGAATACACAGAATCCATGAAAGGACTGAAGACATTTGGGAGGATGGTATCAATGGGTTTCTAATATGGTCATCAGGTCCCTACCCATGGACCAAAAGTGGTTTATATAGAGGTCTTCATCCACGGAGACAGCTCAAGGGAATTGATATTTGTTCAGGAGCAGGAAGTCGACCAATGAGACCATTGTCTTCTTTTGCCTGTGGACAGAGACCTGTGGCCCCAGGGCAGCCTCACAGCTCTCTGCAGAAAGCCCAGGGCATCTTCACAGACAAGACCTCCTTGTCAGCCTTGAAGTCCCACAGAGCAGAAACGGTTACTTTTCTTGACTGGAATTCAGTACAGACTGAGGCAGTTGGGAACATGTCACAGTCTACACTCGGGGCTCCTTACAATGGGCCATGTTGCCTTTATCCAGAGACAATCCTCTTGGAGCAGAAGATCCTCTTAAGGAACCCATGTCCTTTGCTCACTATACCTGGAGGTTGGGATGTGAGAGCTGAGAAGATGTCAGTCTGTACAGGTTATCTGCCTCTATCCAGCAAATCTCCCCAAAATGTAGCATCTGCAAATATCGAACACTTACCGGGAATGAGTTCTTTGGGTGGTTCTGGCTCAGGGTGTCTCATGAGGTCTCAAGGATGAATTCTCTCGCTGTGGTTCCCGGGCCGCAGGTCCTCACTTCTGTTGATTGGAGAGAGCAGTCCTTTGCTCTGTGAGAGTCCTTAGGGCTCTCCTAATATGGTAGCTCCCTTCTCCTGGAGTAGTAAGGTTTGGGGTGGGGTTGAGAGAAACAGAGAGAAAGAGAAGGGATGGGTGGAGTCCCCCAGCCCCCAGGACGCAAGCCGCAGTCCTTTTTTACTCTTATTTTTGAAGTGATGCCCATCACTTCTGCCATGTTCCTATTCATCAGCCCACATGAGGCAGCCTGTGCAGCCCAGCAGAGGGGAACGTGAGGGCAGGAATAACTCGGGGTGCTGTCACAAGCGTGTACTGATGTGCCCCAGGATAGAGGCTCCGTTCTGAGAGCGAGAGCTGAGAAGGAGCAGGAGGTGCAGATAGGAGAGAGCTGGAGGCCCCACAGAGCGCCCCTGGCTTGCTGTGAGGAGATACTGTCCTGCGTGCAGCGAGGGCAGTGGCAGCTGCTGGCTCTGTGGGATTGGGGGAGGCTTCAGCACCAACCTTGGGAGAGAGCAGCCCTAACTTGCTGACTCCCACTGAGGTGCCAAGAAACCACGAGGAGCCATTGCTGGAATGAGGGGACCTAGTTGCTGCTCTCCACCGCCAACAGCTCTGCCGGAAGAAAAACTCAAGCCTCTAACCCAGAAGACGATTCACAGGCGTTTCTGTTCAATTAAACAGTTCCTCACTTGGGACGTGGCAGGTGACCAGCAGCAACACAGCCTGCTGTGCAGGGCTCCGGTGGCCTGTGCTTCCCCACCGTGACCCCACCACTGCCTTCACAGCTGTCCCAGGAGTCCCAGGCTTGAAGACACAGCCAACCGCAGGCATGTCAGAGCTGTCCCTGCATCTGCTTCCCTGTGGGCTCACTTTAGCCCTTACCCTGCACCTGGAGCTGTGTATTTCAAGGTGGGGTGGAGCTTGGCATGGGTGTCAGGCACATGCCTGGTCACAGTAGGTAACCAGCTCCTGTGCACCGGGGGCCAACCTCAAGTGCAAGTCTGACTTCTCTGGAGGCAGGTGAAGCTGTGTGAAGTTGCCACTGGGGGTGTAGATGGTGCACACACGGCAGTGGGTCCCCAGCGGCCTGCTGTCACTGCTCCACCTCGGGCCAGCTGCACCTTGCCTGGCTCCTCCACGTGCTCCTGGAGCAGCAGGACGCGCAACACAGACTGGCCGTGGGAATGGCCCAGGCCAAGTGTGCAGATAACCAGTCGTGATGGTCACTTTAATGATGTCATTCTTTGTCCAAGAGGACAGGATCTGGGTTAAGTGAGCACTCTGATCCTGCTGTTTTGCTTGCGGATCCCTTCCAGGAATCAGGACCCATCTGGAGGCAGGGCGGAGGAGGGCCTCTGTGTTTTACCATCTCACTGTCCACATTTCCAGGAATCCCAGAGAGTATGTGGTTTGCTCACTGCACCAAAACCCCGTGAGAGGGGATAAACAAACTTTTATCTCCATGGTTCCAGATTTGTGAGGTTTTTATAAAAAACGAAATAAGTTCTAGCAATAGGATTTTCTCAGAAGCCAGTCTGCCTTAGTATCCTGCTCACACCCCTGTTATAAAACACATCTTCAGTGAAAACCTAAAATTTTTCTTATCTCAGTTCACGCGGGAACATTGTTTGTTTGAGGGTCAGCTGAAGAGCAGCTTTCCTGATGTGGTTTGTTGTTTATGTTATAAAAAGCCAAAATGGGCTTCTCTGCCTAGCCGAACTTCTGCAAAACATTCTTGTACAGGTAACCACCATCCTCCTTTGCTCAAGCCAAGGGTTTTTTGGTCTGCAAGATTTTGTTTTGAATTATATTAAATGTGCAATGAAATAATCACAGATTCAGATTGATTTAATTGGGTACAGAGTTCAAATGCTTTCAGGGCCCAGGCCACCTCAGTGGGGAAGCCAGTGTGGGGGAGGAGGGAGATTGGGATGGAAAACAGAGCTCAGACCGTGCCCAAAACATCAGGTGCAATGCCAGATAACCCGTGGCCCTGGTCAGAGCATGACTGCAAGCCAGAGGCCTTTCAGCCTGAGGTCCCAGCTCCAGTGGCATTCAGGCAAGGTTATTTCTTGCCTTTCATTTCTGCAATTTAGAGAGACTCAAATCTCTTCCGATGTGCCCCCTACCCAACATCCCAGGATATGGGACTGGACTGAGAGTCAAACAGCGCAGGCAGCTTTATGACCCCAGTGAAGTGCAGCAGGGACTTGAGCTGTGGTGCGGGTGGAGGGCTCCTCTGCAGGGTGAGGACTAACGCAGCTCCTGAAGGCTGACAGAGGTGGGAGCTGGGCCGAGACGACCTGGGGCTCGTGTCTTCGCCTGTGTTGACTGGAACCCTGGTCAAATGTCTTAGTGTCATTTGTTAGGAAAGGGATTTTGGGTGCCACCCTGGGAGGCTTGTCCCGAGCCTTGATGGAGTGACACAGTGCAAGGTCAGAGTTCAGTGAGGGTGCCTCTGCTTCTGAAGTCTTGCTTTCTTGCCCACAGAGACGTGAGGGGTCGGATGGTGGGGTCAGAGGAGGGAAGGTTTAGGAAGGATACTCTGGGCTCTAAGAGTTTGCACGCTCTGTGTCGTCTCAGCTCCAAGGGCTTCTCTGCATGTTTCCTGGGTGGCTTTGTGGCTCTGGCCCTCACCTAGTAATGCCTGGCACAGCGTTGCTGGATGAATCCGCAAGCTAGACAGAGGCTTCCTGAGTGCACTTCCTCCCTAAGATAGTCAAGGACTGGCATTTCTTCCTATCTGGAGACGTGCTCTCAGCCTGGGTGCTGGGTCCTCTTGGCGTGACGTCACCCCTCACTTCTGAGGCTGAGTCTCACATGGATCATGTAGGTTTGCTCCACAAGTCCCATCTAAACCTCACTTGTCCAGCTGGTGGAGATCCACATTGCCAACTCCATGCTACCCTGTTGGACTGGGTCAGCACTGTTACTTCTGCCAATCATGGCGGCTTCCACTGGTGACATCTCATAGAGCTCCCAGACCACCAAGTGCTCAGTCCCGCCCATGACCCATGTCATCGCCATTCTCCCCTGTGCCCTCTGTTCTCACCCCTGAGCTCGGCACCTCCTCTCCAGTGGTATGGCCTTCCCACAGGGCAGCTGCATGCACCTCATCCCAACCACGCTTCAAGAGAGCTGTTGTTATTCTGTTCAGGAAACTGAGGCTCAGGAAGGTGCAGCAGTGTCCCAGGTCACACAAATTCTTCACATCCCAGGTCTCCTATCTTTCCTTGAAATCGGAGCCTCTCACATGTGGCTGAGAGTCGTCCGAGGACCCAGTGAAGGCCTACCCCATAGGAGCTGCCGATCTTTGCTTACTGACGGATAATTCAATAATGTGCAGTTCTACATGGTCTAGGTGTGTAGTGTTGTCTATTTTGAGTTTTTTAAAAAATCCTTCCTAACAGAATGGGGAAATTTTGTGAATTCCACTTGAGAGGCCGACTCTGTTTTGTTTTTATAGTGGGAAAGATACTAAAATGACAATGGAGACACGTTTTTAATAAAATTATTATTTTTTGCTTTAATGTTGGCCAAATTCTAGGATTATTCTGTGTAGATCATTCTGTTTTGATTAATATCTGCTCATCACTGTGGGGAATGAAAAAAATATATGACTCAAGATCACTAACTACTTTTGATAAATGGCTTGTGACTGTCAGCAACATGGAATCACAGACCTCAGCCATCATTAGAGGATGTTTTATCTTCGCTGGATACTGGGAACTTGTTAACTCATTTTATCAGGACACTCACACCCTATCACATCACGCCCTGTTGGACTTAATACGTCTCTAATTTGGCAGGAAATGTTAAAAGTTTCCAAAACATTGGGAAGTGAAATTTTTGACTCAATCTGCAGCTTAAGCACTCTCCGGGAGCTGCGAGCTCACTCACGGGGCACATACTGCCACCCAGGTGCGCAGTGCTTCCCCTCTGCCCAAGAGACCTCCCCACGACCTCCTGGCTGGGCTGTCTGGTGGTATGCGTGGCCCCTGGTTATACACACGTTTCTAATACCGACTTCTCTGCTTGACGTTAGCTGGTTTCCACATCTTAGAACCACAAGCAGATTAGCAGAAATGTTTCAGCAGGAGGAAGAACAACACCTTTCTCCACAGCAGATCTTCTGGTTCTTGTGTGACCCACTCACTTCTGCATTCATTTGTGTCAGAGAGCCGTGAATTCATGCAGCACCATGAGTCTTGCTTCCACAGCCCCGTGTAGTGACAGAGCTGTCCTGAGGGCCCTAATAAACTGCTGTGCCCAGGAGAGGGTGGTCTTCCACGTCCCTGTCTGTCACTCAGCAGAGTGCCAAGATGTCGGGGGATCTGTGAGCCCCCCCACCCCTGCGGGGATGCAGGGGCTTCAACACAGCCCTAGGACTCCTCCCAGCAGCCTCGGGGACCCTCCCTTCCTCCAGCTCCCGCTTCCCTTCCTTACCCTTGCTCTGGATCGTTGCCCCTGCCGTGGCTTGGGCAGCATGTTCCTTTGGCCCACGTAAGCAAGGCCCTGGCTCAGGGCCTCCCCAGGCTGTGCCCCTGCCCACACAGCAAGGTGGTGGTGTGCCACAGGATCTGTACCCATATGGGGCCCACCTCCTTTTCCCACCTGCTAGACAATGCTGAGTGCCCGACCTCAGAATTCCTAACACAACAGTCCTGAGTCTCATCTGATGGTCTGCATGGGCTCATTCCAAGGGTGGCTCACCGTGGTGCCAATAGGATGCACCCTGTCAGCATAGCGGGGGGCTCCTGGGGAAAGAACAGGCTTCCAGGCTGGGTGGGAGTCATGCTCCTTGGGCCTCTGTGAGTGAGCAGTGGGCAGGGGAGAGATGGATGTGGGAATGGCAGCTCCCCGCACACTGTCGCAGGACCCACAGACGTTGGGGTTAGAGGATCTGCTCCTCACAGGCAGCCTGCTACTGCGTGCCTTCAGCCATTTGCACCCAAGGGTGGATTAGAAGGGCCTGGTCTTCATGCTCCTGTCGCACTGGAAGCCTGGCTGCTCTCAGGCAAGGCTTCAGGAAAATTTGGCCTCTGGACAAGGTCTGCCTTTGAGGTCAGTGCTGGGCTGACTTAAGACTTTCCTGCAACCTTAAAGCTGACTCAGTGTCCATTGTCATTCCAAGGGATCCCTGAGCACCCTCTGCATACCTTGAAGGAATCTTTTGCTGAGTGTTGATGGGAACGCCCCTCACGCTCCCTCGGGCTTCCCTCCTTTCCTGCCCCTCTTCATCCCCATCTCCCATTACTGCTGAACACCACAGAAGTCCTGGCTGACCCTCCTGACTGCAGGCCCCCGCGTCAAGTCCAAGAGATGGGGCCAGAGCAGGCCACACCTCCAACAGGCGGCATGTGGACTCTCCAGGCAGGGAAGGGGCAGGGCGTGAAAGTGCATGGACCGGGCTGGGGATGTGGCTCAAGCGGTAGTGCGCTCGCCTGGCATGCGTGCGGCCCGGGTTCGATCCTCAGCACCACATACCAACAGAGATGTTGTGTCCGCCGAAAACTAAAAATAAATAAATAAATAAATAAATATTAAAAAAATTCTCTCTCTCCCCCTCTTCTCTCTCTTAACAAAAAAAAAAAAAAGAAGAAGAAGAAAGAAAGAAAGAAAAAAGAAAGTGCGTGGACGCCCCTCAGCCCCCAGCGTCCACAGACTCCACCCCTCACTGCACTTGGCACAAAGGCAGCACCTCTGCTGCCATTTTAGAAATGAGAGCCCGATTCTCCGTTCTTTCACTCCGTATCCCCGTTCTCCCTTCTACCTCAAACATCCTCACATGACTTCAACTCTCTGAAATTCTGTGTGACCCAGGAGATGAGCGTCCTTCTCTGTTTTCCTCTGACTTTGCTGTGGACCACCTGGGAAACTGGGTTGGGCTGACACTTGCAGGACGAGACCTATACGGTGTGTTCGAGGGCAGCACACACCACACACATGCCTACACACATGCACATGTATGCACACATGCATGCTCACAGAATTTTGATTGACAAAGTGATCATTGATTCTGAGATCAGAAATATGGGTCTTTATTTGGCCCTAATTTGCCAATTTGCAGAAATCCCACAAGCCCTGGGCTTTGGCCAGTACATCTCTGCCAGCTCCCCTCCTGCCTGGGTCCAGTCCCTGCTCATGCAGATCTTTTGAGGTCAGTAAAGTAGAAGATCAAACTCTTCTCTCTCCTCTTAGTGGTTTCCAACTCCCAAGCCAACTCTTACCTCATTTGAATAATAAAGTCCCTGTACCCTCTATTTACTCTTCAGTGAGACGCAGCGCCTCATTTCTCAGACAGTGTCTCAATTGTAGGGTGGCACTCTCTGGCCCTGAACCCCTGTCCCCACTCCAGCCCTCCTCCTGGGAGGCTGCACACACTGCAACTAAGAAACAATTACATTGGCTGGGAGGTTGGTGATCTAGAGCAGCCTTTTATTTTGACACTTGGAGAAACTGGGTTCAGAGGAGGAGAGTGACGCATTTCATGACAGCAGGGACAGAACAGAGGTGACTTAGTTTCCCAAGGATGTCTCTCCTAAGCTCAATTTTTGGATCCTAGTTTCATTTATGACAGTCGTTGTTACTCTTTTACTTTAAGGTCCTGTTGGCCCCCACACATGCGTTTCTGCCCTGTTTTGTTCCTTTATTTTTTGCTCTGGTTTGTAAGACTATAGCATAATAAACTATGGATTTTTTAAAAAAGTCAAAAGAAAGGGCCAAATATAGATAAAATGAAGCCATAGAGAGTTAATCATAGGAACGTAGGCCACAAAGTCCCACTTGCTTAGGGATGTTGGGTTGAGGTTAAGATGTGGGCTTCCCGGCAAGCCAAGACAGGGAGCGCGGGCAGTTGAGGATCCATCCACCCACGAAAGAAAGGATCCGTGGCTCAGAAGCCAACTTGGTCCAGCCATATTCTGTCTTCATAGTTTCTTTCGTCTGGGGACCCAGGTGCCATGTCCCTCTTCAGCGGGGGTGAGTTTATTTTCCTCCTACTCATTCCATCCGGTTGCCAGACCATGCCCCTCAGGCACGCCTCCCCCTTTGATGGCTGAATGGCGACTTTCCTTTGGTGACCAGGCCCCCTGGGCTGTCCTTGCTCTTGCCCAGAGCTGGCTTCCTTCCCAGAGTCAGGCTGAGGTGCACCGTGGGGAGCAGCTTCTGCTGGGGATGTCTGCTGGGCTCCGTGGGCATTTGCCAGGCTGAGCAGCTGGACGCACAGGCCAGGAGCCCCGCCCCGTGCTGATGGGCTGCTCCCCCCTTGGCAGCTGTGAGGAAGACAAGGCAGGGAGCTGGGGTCTCCTGTCCGTCACTCCCGCCACCGCTCTGCCAGCAGACGAGGCTGCAGGGAAGCCTGGTCTCCCTGCGCTCAACACCGGCTTCAAGTCAGGATGGCTCTGGGGTGGAAATGGAGCTCAGGGGCCTGGTCCCAGCAAGAATCAGAGCAGGGCCGCTTCCTGGAGCTGCTTATACACCATCCAGCATCCATGTTGTCGTCTTTCTGTCTTGGCCTGGTTGTTCTCCACCTGCGCATCCTGGGCCAGTTTCCACAGATTACTTGGAGTGACATGAAATTGCAGACAATGCCAAAGGATAAAGTGAGGAAGGAGCCGGAGCCCAGTGCGCCTTCCTGGCACAGGGTGCCTGATGATGAGCGGAGCCCGTGGGTTGCGTGGCGCTCCTTTAGCCTCTAATGATGTGCTGCTGCCATTCTCCTCCAGCAGCTTAGACCCTTCACACCCCTTTCTCTTGGGCATCTCGTGGATTGACAGGCATCTCCCAGACTGCGGGGCTCCCATGAGCATGCCCAGCCAGTGCACACCATATGACTGTCTATAAATAATATGATGTTGGTGTAACACAACATGAACCTGTTTGCTCTTGGGAGGCAAGGACCCCCTCTGTGCTCGGAGGCTTTTGTATTCTGTGTTGTTTTCCAACCTCTGCCAAGGTCATGGAATTCACTGGGAAGAGCTGAAGGATTTCAAAGTTTAGCCATCACCATTCACAGCTCTGCCTTTTTCCCAGGTCTCTGTGGCCTGTCCAGGGATAGGGTGGGTGGAGATGGTGTTGGAGAGACAGTTGAAGGGTGCAGGCGGGGCAGGGGGAAGATGGCAGAGCTGGGAGTAATCCTGGACTATTCCACATCATCATGCTGGGTGAGCTGGGGTCAGCTCCTGTGTGCCTCTGGGCCTCTGTTTCTGGAGCTCTAAGAGGGCAGCACTGACTTAAGTTACCCCTGGTGTCCCTGCAAGGGGAAGCACTTCAGAGTCTGCCTCCTTCCTGACAAAGGACTTCCCTTGAGGAAGACCTCACTTTGCCCAGCTTGCAGATCTTACGGCTCTGACTTATGTTTAGCTCTTGGTTCCTAGGGAAGAGCTCCTGGGGCTCCTTCATAGCTGGTTACAGAAGCTGAGAGGGAAAAAAGAAAGGTAATGAGACCCAGGTCAAGTGTGAATCAGTCGCTAACTCCCCCACTGCACACACAGGAAGTCATCCACAGCTGCTGCCCAGTGACATCAACCTCCAAGCCGTGCAAGGGGCCCAGGGAGAATAGCACACACTGTGCGCCCAGCCAGACCACCTCCACAGAAACCCAGGCTTGAACACACAAGCACACATCCCCATAAGCCATCTTTGTGTTCAGCGTAGCTCAGAGCCTAGGTGAGCAGGCAGTAGGCCCTGTTCACAAATTTTGTCCTGGATTTTGTGTACACTGTGCCCGTGGTGTCATGGAGAAGGGAGCTGGAAGGGTATTTTTTTTTAATTACAAGTGCAAAAAAGACTATCTCAGGTTCTTATTCATGCTCCACAAGAGGAGCAGGTGAGTGTGGCCTCACTGGTGGATATGACCACCCACTCCTTTCAATTCCCCACACATTTAGTGCGTATCTTCTGTGTGGCAAATATTTTGCTAAATTTCCAAGAAAAGGAATCAATAAGACAAGGTTTCAGCCATGAGGGAACTCAGAGTCCTCTGTAACTGACAGGAGTGGCGATCACAACACAGCATCACAATATATGAGTACGATAGTCGGCTTCCTGTTGTGTGACGAAATACCTGAGCTAATCAACTTATGAAGAAGAGAGGCTTATTCTGGTTCATGTTCATGGCTGCTTGGCCCAGCTGCTTAGGGCCTGTGGCAGCACAGTATCCAGGGTGGGAATGTGCGGAGGGGCTGCTTGCCTCAGAGACAGGACCTCTTCAAAGTATGCCCCCAAGAACTTAACTCCTTTCTAATAGAGCCCCCCTCCTGAAGGTTCCCCCATGGGGTGGGGACCAAGCCTCCACCATATGATCTTTAGGGGTCACCTCATATCCAAACGATAGCAAGGGACTTTCCTAGGACCTTGAATTAAAAGAGCAATCATCAAGATCCATAGGGGAGTCAGAGGAAGCTTCCAGGAGGAACTGTTAGGGCTAAGACAAGAGCATGACTTGTTCCTAAATTCAATATAATCCACCCCTCTCTATGATCATTGCTTTTTTATATCTTGTTTAAGAAACCACCATACAACATTTGAAGGGATAGATATATCATCTCATAGTATCTTGTAAACCCTTTATTTTAATTTTTAATTGGTGCATTGTAGTTATATATAATGGTGCGGTTTGTTGTTACATTTTCACACATAAAAGAATTTGGTCATTCTCCTTTCCTGGCCGCTCCCCTCTCCCTTCCCTTGCCCCCCCCCCCTGGCCCTTTTCTCCCCTCTACTGGCCTACCTCCACTTTTCATGAGACCCACCGCCTGCCAGATTTTTATCTTTTTTTACCCTCTAGCTTCCACAAATGAGAGAAGACACACAGTCCTTGACTTTCCAAGTCAGGCTTCTCTTGCTTAACATAATGCTCTCCAGTTCCATCCATTTCCTGCAAATGACATCATTTCGCTCTTCTTCATGGCTGAACAAAACTCCGTTGTGTGTGTACACCACATTTTCTTTATCCATTTATTCGCCGACAGACACCTAGGCTGGTTGTGTAGCTTGGCTATTGGGAACTGTGCTGCTATTGACATGGGTGTGCCCATGTCACTTTAGTAAGATGACTTTGGTTCAGATAGACACTGAGGAATGGGATAGCTGGGTCAGAGGTGGCTCCATTCCTAGGCTTTTGAGAGGCCTCCATACTGATTTCCATTGTGGTTATACTGATTTGCAATCCTACCAACAGTGTGAAGGATTTTTCCCCACATCCTCGCCCACACGTGTCATTATTTGTTCTCTTGAGGACTGTCATTCTAATTGGAGTGAGACGAAATCTCAGAGTGGTTTTGATTTGTATTTCCTTGATTGCTGACGATGTTGAACACTTTTTCATGTATCTGTTGGTCATTGTGTGTTTTTCATTTAAGAAGTGTCAGCTTAGTTCACTTGCCCAATTATTGATTGGATTATTTACTTTTTGAGTTCTTTATGTATTCTGAGTATAACTCCCTTTGGGGGAGTAGCTGGCAAGGGTTTTCTCCAATCCAAGGACTCTCTTCACACCCTTAATTATTTCCTTTACTGTGCAGAAGCTTTTAATTTGATGTCACCCCACTTACTGATGTTGGTTTTAATCTCTTGAGCTTTAGGGGTCTTGTTAATAAAGGAGGTACCTGTGCCAATGTGCTGGTGCTGACCTTAGGTTTTGTTCTAGCAGTTGCAGTTTCTGGTCTGATTCCTTCATCTACTTGAGTTGACTTTGGTGTAGTGTGAGACATAGGGATCTAGTTTCATTCTTTACACATGGATATCCAGTTTCCCCAACACTTTTGTTAAAAGGCTGTTTTTCTCCAGAGTATGTTTTTGACACCTTTATCAGAGAGCAGGTGACGGTATCTGTGTGGGGTGTGTCTCTGTGTCTTCTAATCCATTGGTCCACACCTCTGTTTTTATGCTGTTTTTGTAATTAACCCTTTGTGATTTTGCCTTCCCCATCTAGGTGGATCCTGCACCTGAGCTTGATTTTTGTGTGTGGTGGAGTAGAATCCAATGCCACGCTTCCCCACGTGGATACCCTACAGCAGCCCCAGGGGAGGGGCACGCCATCCTGCCGACTCCCTCACAGAAGCTCCAGAGTTTCGTCACCGGCGTCAGGATTTCTAGAGAATTGGACTGGCATAGGGAAGTTCTCTTCAAATTCTCTTCTGTTTCAAGTAATTTTCCATCATGAGTCGTTACCGAATGTCATCAGATTGGTTTCTCTATTCATTGGGATCACATGGGCTTTCTCCTTTAATCTAGTAAAGTGGTGAATCACACTGATCAGTTTCAAATGCTAAACCAATCTTGAACCCAGGTGTCAGTACCTCTTGCTTATAGGTGTATTTTATCTAGAGCACATATTGTACATATTGTAGGATTCGAATGTTGCATTTTAAAGGTGATTGCATTTATGCTTAAACATCTGATTGTTCTACAACTTTTCATTGTTTTATAGACCCTGCTGTGTTTGGGTGTCAGGGTACATCTACATTCTTATCTGTGGATAGTACTCTTTCTCTTCCATTCTCAGGAAGATTTGGGGAAAGATTGGTTGAATTTACTGTTGAAGCCATCTGGGCCTGGAATATTCTTCATGAGAAAACCAGTCTTGCTATTAATTCATTAACATCATTTCTGTCAATTTTGGTAGGTTCTGTTTTTTGAAGGAACTTTCTCATTTCATTTAAATTTTGATATTGTCATAAAAGTGATAAATGCCTCACATTTCATTTCAGATGATGATTTTATAAAAAGCCGATCTTCTCCTTTGGAAACTCTTCTCTTGTGAGTGATCAGGAGCAAAAAAAAGAGGAGAGAAACCCAGAAACTCATATCCAAGAGCACTGTCCAAATATAGAGCTCTAACGTGGGATGTGAAAAGTCGTAGAGGCTCTTGGGTAACGGTGAGCAATGGCGGAGGGGTGGTGCTCTGCAGCTTTCACACAGTCCCAGGTGGTGACTGTTCTCATGGGCTCTGGCTTACCTCTTGAGTCATCAGTAAGATTGTGGAGCGCAGGCAAGATCTAATGACAAGGCACTGTGGAGCGCCCCTGTTTCCTCCAAACAGGGACAGGTCCTATAAGGTGGTGATTTAGCTAAATGAGGTCCTAGGCTGGGATCGTCATCCACTTGGGACTGGTATCCTTTCCAGAAGAGGAAGAGGCACCAGGGCTGCTCCTGCCCAGGGAAGACGCCCTGGGAGGACACAGCAGGAAGGGGGCACAGAGGCAGGAAGGAGGCCTTAGTCCTGCTGAACTGAGGAAGAGCGGGACCTAACACCACCAGCCTCCAGGGAGGTAAGAAAGTAAGCGTTGCGGTTCAGTCCCCCAGTGTGTGGCACCTTGGTGTGGCAGTGCTAGTTCCATAATGCCGCTGGCAACGTGCAATACTTCTAGGCTCACGGGTGTGTCTCAGGATGGGGAAAGGGTGCAGAAAGTCTCTGACTCCGAAATACTGCTTAAAAGACTTAAAAGCAGCACACTACAGGGACACAGCCACATCAATGTTTATAGCAGTTCAATTCACAATAGCTAAACTGTGGAACCAACCTAGATGCCCTTCAGTGGATGAATGGGTAAAAAAAAAATGGAGTGGAGTATATACACAATGGAATATTACTCAGCAATAAAAGAGAATAGAATCATGGCATTTGCAGGTAAATGGATGGTGTTGGAGAATATCATGCTAAGTGAAGTTAGCCAATCCCAAAAAAACAAGTGCCGAATATTTTCTCTGATATAAGGAGGCTGATTCATAGTGGGGTAGGGAGGGGGAGCATGGGAGGATTAGATGAATTCTAGATAGGGAAGAGGGGTGGGAGGGGAAGGTAGGGGTCAGGGGGTTAGCAAGGATGGTGGAATGTGATAGACATCATTATCCAAAGTACATGTATGAAGACATGAATTGGTGTCAACATACTTTAAATACAACTGGAGATATGAAAAAATGTGCTGTATATGTGTAATGAGAATTGTAATACATTCTGTTGTCATTTATTTTTTAAAAAATCAGTTAAAAAAAAACTTTAATGTTAAAAAAAGTTCACCTTATAATACTCAGCATTTTGTCTCACCATGACACTCTGGAAAGCTTGATTCCCAAGAAGATATTGTAGAAAATGAAAGCTTGTCACATTATGTAATTTTAAATTTTCATTAAATCTGAGAGTAGATTATCATTAACTTCATTAAATATCAGTAAGAACTACATTACTATTTAACAAATCTCTAAGTGTTTAGTGAATTAATATCAGTTATAAATTTAAGATGCCTATTTTAATGCTTCTGTAAGGACAAACAGACAAAAGGGTGTTTATTATTATAAGAAAATAAATAGATTTATTTAGTAAAAAAAAAAAGAAATGTATGCATATGGAGGAGATGTCACAGAAATGAGGAAAAAAGATTCAAGCAGAAGCTTGGAAGTGACAGAAATCTCATTTCTGATAGTGGTCATCCTGGGGCCTTATGCCGGGGTGAGGTTGGAGATGGAGGTGGGGGAAGTGGTCCACTCTGAGCTTCAGCCAAACTTGTAAGACTTCATTACTTGAGCTGGTTTTTCAGGTGAATCATTCTTCATCTTTGTTTCATGTCTTTATATCATTTTGTTTGCTTTTAATATTTCCTAAAATATTGAAAACAAACAATAAATATTACCAATAGTCTTTGATTTATTTAATAAGTATTAAATCTACTTTTCATGACACTATTAGAAGGTAAAGTGATCATACACACACACACACACACACACACACGGCTTTATTTTTCAATGAGTTGTGTTGGCATGGGCCTAGCCATCCTTTCTGGCCTGGCCCCCCTTATAATCTGACTTTTGCTTTTGCAAGGTGACTGGGTTTACAGCTGTAAGACTTGATTACTTTAAGAAAATGAGATGTCTTTAGTGAAAACAGCCACAGGTAACATAGGGTTTCATTTCTGTCACAGGGTGGACCTTCAAGGAGTTTTGCTACTGGTTCCATGATTGTCCTTGCAAGCTTTCAAGCCCCATGCTGTTTAAAATAATTCTAAAAACAAATTCAGCTGCTAAAACCTAAAACCAAGGAGATGGAATCAGGAGACAGGCTTTGGAAGGCGTCAGGTTCCTGTAGACAAGGCCGGTCGGCAGAGCCCTCGTGAAGGGGAGTAGTGCCCTCATAAGAGAGGCCCAGGAGAGATCCTGCCCCTTCTGCCTTGGGAGGACCCAGAGAGAAGACTCCATCATAAAACATACGGCAGGCCCTCACACAACTGGGTCTGCAGGTGCCTTGACCTTGGACTTCTCAGCCTTTAGAGCTGGGAGAAATCACCTGTGGTCATCTGTAAGCCCTGGCCTGTGGTATTTTGTTATAGCACCCGAATCAACCAAGACATTTGTCAGCTGCTTCACGTTCATCAAAGTGCTCCCAAGGTCTTAGTGACTCACCACACTCTGCTATTACAAGAGGAAGACTTTTCACTCATCACGACTTGAAGGTCTCAGAAGGCAGGGTGGGTTGGCCGGCTGCCTGTTGTCCTAGGAGCAGGCAAAGTCCAGGACACTGAGTATTATTCCCTAGATGACCTACTGTGGGAAGACCTAGAGGAACAGGGTGTTGTTCACCAAGTGTCAGAGACTATGCAATGCAGGAGGTGGCACCTACAAATACCCCCCAGATGTTTGGTAAAGTTGTGGAAGTGGAATGCCAAAGGAGACTGGTCTGACCTGGAAGGCCAGGGGACCAACGAGCACAGCATGCTGGAGACCCGGGAGCCAGCGCTGGTGCTGCGGAAATCATGGAAAAGGCTCTGCTGTGGCTTGTGGTATGCATATCCCCCAAATCTCATGTTTTGGACTTAACCTCCAAACCACGTGTTGATGGCTCTGGAGGCACAGCCTTCGGGAGGTAATCAGGATTAGAAAAGATCATCACGGAGGCCCATGGTGGGACTGGGACTTTGCAAGACCAAGGAAGACCTGAGTCGGCCCAGGCTTGCTCCGTTTCACCATGTGATGCCCCTGTTGTGATCCATGCAATGACTAGGCCCCAAGATGACAGCCAGATGCCAATGACATGCTCTTGGACTTACTGGCCTCCTGCACAGAAGCCAAATACAAACTACCCAGTCTCGGGTATTTTGTTATGGCAATGGAAAGCAGACTAAACCAGTTCTTACTGCAGATTCAGTTTAGGCTGATTTAACCAGACTTCAAAGGCAGAGAAAGTCCTGTCCAACATCTGGCTACATACAGTGAAGGGAGGGAGTCAGGAACCAGGATTATCCTATTGTGAAGGTGCGGGAGCTCTAGAAAGCAGAGAGACAGTTGCCCCAGCAAGTGGTGAGGCTGGAGGTTAATTCTAATGCTCCTTCTTTCACATAGTTTCTCCTTCATAAACCCAACAGCCATTGAACCCCAGGGACAAGCAAGAACTGAAAGGTTCTCTTCTAGGATCCAGATGCCGCTCTGGTTTCGCCACCAGCAAGGAGGGCTGGTTGGGGGCAGAAGAGCTCCAACCAGGGTGTCAGTGGCTGGTGCAGCAAGGTGATTTCTCTCTCCAGTTCTCTGGGTCTCTCGTGACATTTCTGAGGCTTGGCACCACCTCCACAATCAGTCTTAATTACAGCCTTCCCCGGTGGCCTGCTTGTCCTGACTCAGCCAGTGTGCTGAGTCAGCGGGAAGTGATCTCACCCACTCTGTGGGAAGTTCCTACATTGTAATGGGGAAAACAGAATCCAAATAAGCTACATCAAAAAGAAAGTTCTCATCAGCAAGAATGGGAGTTTGAGACACTGGAAGTAATGGAGGATGTGGAAGCCTTTACAATGGGAAATATTCATTTTGATTGAGGAGAAAATAATATGCTACAAAGCAACTTACAGACAGGCAGTCAGATCAAAGTCTCTTGTATTTTGGTCACACTGGCAGTGACAGAAGTTATAAAATAACAATTGTCTCTAAAGTAAGGTTTGAATACTCTAAGGGTCTGAGCTTTCCTTAGTAATATAGGTAACTACCAGGGCTGAATTGGATTTGTGTGTGTTTTTTTTTTTTTTTAAAGTCTCCCCTTCCGTCTCCTGTTTCCAAGGGGATTTTACTTTCCAAAGATACACTGCTTATGGGATGTTGGCGCTCTGATTTTGGAGACCGTATGTTCTAGGTGTTCTGGGGGAGACCTAGGTTTCCAAGACTGTATCCATTGTTCCCAGCGAAGCTGTGATGGCCCTCTGAGGGGACACTGCCTGTGTCCCAGGGACAGCGCTCAGAGCGCTTCACACACAAAGTCATTTATTCCTGCGTGGCAACCCTTGAGGTGGACGCTGCTGTTTTTATAACCTTATCGATTTGGAGACCCAGACTCAGAAAGGTGGTGACTTCTCAACCTCTCCTGGTCAGCATGGCCGTGTTGGGAGGGTGGGCCTGTCACTCCATCCTGCCTCTGAGAGGGATAGGGCCCCTGCCCGGCTGTAGGATCTTGTGACCTGTGGCCGGAAGCCTGCTGCCCCTCTGACTCCCACCTCTGAATGCCAGTAGAGCCTGTGAAGGGGTGGTATGCCTCCCCTGTGGTTAGACCACCTACGGGTCAGTTGGCCTTGAGTTGATCTAGGTAGATTATGCAGGTGGGCCCTACTTAACCAGGTGATCCCTCAAATGGCCTTAAAATGGCCCTTTCTCAAGTCAGAGAGTTTGGGAAAAAAAGAGGATCTACAGGGGCGTGGCCTGGCAAAGACTTGGACTCAGCCCCTTAGAGCTCTGTCCCCTGGCTGCCCTCTGGCAAGAAGGCAAATCTTTCTCTCACTAGCCTCTGCAGTGGGGCAAAGCTGGCTGACCTGCACTTGAGCCCTGTGAGACCCTGAGCAGAGAACCCAACGGAGGTGCTAGTCTGCTGACTGTGGAGGCTGCCCAGTCTGTGCTGCACCAAGCCCCAGCCGCGGGTGACCTTTCATATAGCAACGAAGACTCATAAGTCTCCCTCCTCCTCTACCATCCTTCTTTCTTCCTTCCACAGGTACTTGCGAGGCCTTTGTTAGTGCATTAGAACCCATGCTGGGGAGTGGGGCTGTACCCAGCAACGTCAGAAGAGCCCCTACCAGCTTCGGATAAGCCCCTACCACGGTGCATTTATAAATCAGTGAGGGCAGAGATGGATGAGTCGGGATCCAGCGGGGCGCGGCCTCAGCGCCACGGGAAGGAGTCCTTCTGTGCAGACAGGGTGGCCCATCTACAGGACCCCACGACTGGGCGACTGGGAGCCCAGGCCACAGGCCTCACATTTGCGGGGCTGGACGTCCCAGATGAGGACTGCAGGGTGGAGCCAGCCAGGCCCTCCTCTCCCGGGCAGGGCAGGGCAGAGAGGGCAGTTCTCCTTGGCTCCTCTGTGCGGTCGCATTCATCCCTTCGCGGGCTCGACTTGACCACCTCCCACGCCCCAGCTCCTAACGTGCTGTGGGGTTTCGAGCTTCAGAATATGAATTTGGAAGGGACACAAGTATGCAACCCATAGCGAACAGAAAGCCAATCGTAGGAGACTAGAAAGCAAACAGACTGCAGAAACAGGGAGAGAGCGGCGAGTAAGGTCCCCAGCCGAGTGAGCAGGGGCTCTGGGCTGGGCGGGGGCCCGTGGGGAAGCCAGGTTAGTGGGGACGTGAGGGGGAAGCCGGAGGTGGGCTGGGCCACAGTGAGAAGAGCAAGTCAGCCACCTACAGTGCGGTCTTCAGGTCCTGGTGGAGGAGAGAGGTGGGGTGGTGGGTGTGGAGGAGGAGGGCTTGAGTCCGGTTGTCCCTTCCCGGCGAAGGCTCCGATGTGCCCGGTGGAAGCTCATCAGGTTGCAGCAAGGGTTCATGCAGGAACGCTTTCTCTGCAGCGGGGATGCTGAGATCATTCTAGTGAGCCAGATCCCCGAAGACCAAACGGCCAAGACGAAACGGCCACCACAGAACCTTCTGGAGAACCCCCACTACCCTCTCACCTATTTGAGCAACTCAGATTCCTCTTGGATGAATTTTTATACAGTGGGTAGCACACACTGCTTCACTATAAATCCAAATAACGGAACACTTAAACAACAACAATAATGGTGCAGATTACATTTATTTTGTACTAATAGAATATGAGATAATAACATCTAAATGCTTGATAGAAGGCTCACTGAGCCCCTATCACCATGACCCCAAGACGAGAAAAAGACTCAGATGATACCTTAATGAAGTCTTACATTAGGTCCTTTAATTCAGGCCTCAGTTTTAGCCAGTCTGGATCAGAGAACTTGTGACTGCACTGATCCATTAGATTACTGTTCATCTTATTTGTTGGGTTTTAGCTGAAATTCTTCGAACCGTGAAATTTTTATGCAAGCAAATCTGGAAGGTGAATTTTTATCTGAAAAAGAAATGAAGGAGATTTCACATTGAATTATGAACTCATCAAATGACATGAGGTAGCTTAAGCTTTGGAAATGAAGGCGGGGCAGTCGGCAGCCTGGAGATGGTGGGCAGTGCTGTTGGGCCCTGAGTCCACCCCAGCAGGTGCCTCTGGGTATTCGACTTCGCTCTGGAATCAGAAGAACGGGCCAGGTCTGTGTCTGTCACAGACCACCTCTGTGACTCTAAACAGGCTCGTCTCCAAGGGCTGCTGTGATGACTAAGGGCGTACAGGGGACAGAGAGTCTGGGAAATTGTGACCAAAGTAGCAATGGCCTTTCTCAGTTGATCTCAACCTAAAGGGGCTGATCTGAACTCCAGGTCTGGGTCCATTTTGTCTCCCAATAAAGTCCTACCCCCTCAAGAAGTCAAGTAACAAAACAGGGAAAGCAACTATCACGTTACCTAAGAGCCTCCTGGGAGCTCGTGGATCGAGTGCGGGAGTTCATAAAAAATCCGAGCATTTCCTTGGTTTTCAGCTGCTATCTCTGACATATGGGAGGCTGTAATTTCACAGGGAAGTGAAACCTTACCTCCTACCAGGTGCCAATATATTTTAGGCAAAGAGATATTGCAGCTCTGGAATTATTGAAACCCTATGTTCTTTCCCTCCAATTGCTCCAGGCAGACGTAAAAAGTCACATTTTTGAAATCAGCCTGTGACATCATTGGGACTAGCTGTAACCAAGGTGACAGTCTTGGGAGGGCTGGCATGAGAGACGGTGGTAAACATTCAGGCTGAGGAAAGATGGGGGATAGCCCTATTTTTAGATTTTTGTTATGCAGGTCTATACTGAGTCCTTAAAAATCGTAAAACTCTCAATTCTCAAGCAGATTGATATTTCACGGCGCTGCAATCTACAAAACTTCTTAAAACCTTGCTTGCTGTCTTTTTCTAGCTGTTAAACTCTCCAGAGTTTAAAGATCCAAAAGTGGATTGCTCGTGCCCTCTCTGTGCCCCCAGCTTCTTCTCATTTTAAGTTGGTAATTTACTTAAATAGCCTTCAGTTCATCTAGGAACTGTTTCAATGGAGAAAAACTACGAGGATGGATACGCTCAGTGGTGTGAGAGCATCTTAAAGATGTGTGTGTGTGTGTGTGTACATGTGTGCACTCACGCACACTCACAGGACTGCGTGTGCGTGTGTGCCCCTTCCCCACCAAGGAGCCAGCAGTGTGCCCAGCATTCTCTCTGTTCCTATTTCTGTCCTTTGTCATCATTGCTATAACTAAGCCCACTGTCATCTGGTAGGAATATTTACCCGCTAGAGCTGACTTGGCCAGCCGTGCGTGGACATCTGGAGTCTAGACTTGGCGGCTCTGTGGGCAGGCTCGCGTCCCAGGGCTCCAGCGGCCCTGGGGCTCCATTGCCCGGCGCCCTGCTCTGTTTACATAGCTGGTGGGCTGCCTCATCAGTTTCAGCTGCCCGACCTCCCCCCGCCAGGACTCCCTGCCCCCTGCCGGGTCCTAGTTCTGACTGTGCCCTTTGGATGGCCACCAGAGGGGCCCCTGCCCCGCTCCCTTCAGCGAGCCCCTCCCACTCGGGTGCTCCATCTCAGGATGGGAAGGGGCCCGAGGATTGGAGGTTCTGCTTCAGAGCTGATGGACTGCTTGGGTTGGGAAGAAGAGGGTTAATAGATGCACAAAGCATAAAAGAAAGAATCGGATGTGGTGAAAAGGGTGCAGAACTCTAAATACAAGATGTGGGTTCAAATCTTGTACTCAGCCGTCACACAAGACTGTAACCTGGAGGGTCTCTGGGGCTCCAGGTCATTAGGTGTGAGTTTGTGGAGGGTGGCAGGCTCCCAGAGCTGCTGGGAGAAGCCCACTCCTACCGAGGCAGCTTGCTCGGCCAGTGTCCGCCTCCAAGGGGAGATGAAGAGGGCACATGGATCACGTAGGCAGACGGGAGCCTGTCTGTTGACCCAAGGCAAGGACGCACGCTGCCGTATTTGCTGGAAACAGGGCACTTGCTTGCTGGGGCTGGGGTGGAGTGGGAGTCGAGAAGACTGCGAAGGGGGCCGACGGGCAGCAGCACCTGCCTCTAGATACAAGGTGATGGGGAGAAGGCAGCCGCAGTCTTGTGGTGGCAATATTTGTGGTTATTTTTCCTCCTGTTACTTTTTATAAAATAAAAGTGTCATGCAGCTCTGACGATGGGCAGGTGACTTGGAGAATCAGACAGAAACCCCTCAGGAGCTGACGTCCCTGAAACGTTGTGTGGTCTTGGGAGTTCTTAACACCCGAGCGTGGCCCTGTTTTAATGGTAATGGGTCACATTTAGAGTGTGTTTTTGCATAAGGATGCTGTTACAGACCACAGCAAAAATGTAATTCATATACACAATAAGTACGATTGTAATAAAATGACACCTACTTAAATTTCTATAAAAATAATTATTTGGATGTCTATCCAGCAAGCAAAAGCAGGTCTTTGAGAAATTATAGGTTTCTTTTGGAAAAATCTACCTTCTGGAGGTCTGTGAACCACGGCCCGAAGCCCACTAGACAGAAACTGTGTGTCTCTCACTGTGTGCCTTAGGCCCCCAACGATCCACGACCTGGCTTTTCACAGAAAACACTCGTTGTGCCTGTAGTTATATAAATACATAGGTTTTCAAAGGTGTGCTCGACTTGTTTAAAATTAGAAATATCTGTTGGTAAAATCTATCATGATTTTCCCTGGCTGAAATCCATCTAACACTTGCATTACCATAGACTCAGCCAAGAGAAACCCAAACTGAACATACGCCCCGCTGAACACCGCTCCTCGCCGGTTGCCTGTGGGTCAAGGCCCGACTAAGCGGTTCCTGTGCTTTGAGATCTTCCTTGGTCCTGTGCAATGAAATTTCCCTTAAAATAATTATTCAACCTAAAGCACCTAAAACTACAACCCACAGATTGTTTGGCTGCAACTGTATGGTTGTTGCCGCAAAGAGACATTTGGAGCCATTCATGGACCAACAGCCCAAGAGTTCTGATTTAGGTTTGGCTTGGATTTGACTGAACCAGCTATGAAGTTCCAATTTGTTCACTAGCAGCAGAAATCTATCAGGTTGACCAGACATAGCATTTCAGTTTTAACAACATGAAAGTGTAATCACTCAAAGGGATAATTGATTCATATTATAATATCATTGGTTGTACAGTCAAGAGTAAAAATAGATTTTTAAAGTTGAGTATTTTCAATACAAGTCCATCAGTATTTGAGATTCTACTTTAGACTGAAAAATGGATAAGTAAACTTTGACTCCAAGGAGACAAATATATATATATATATATATATATATATATATATATATATATACACACACACACACACACACACACACACACACATATATCTATCTATCTATAAACTTTTAACACATTTAAAAAATTTTCATTTTAGGGGAATTTTTTTTTGTAGTGGGGATTGAACCAGAAGTTCTTTACTACTGAACTAAGTCCCTCTATTATTTTTTATTCTTTAAGACAGATCCTTGTTCAGTTGCTTATACCCTTGCTATATTACTGAGGCTGACCTTGAACTTGTGATCCTCATGCCAAGGCCTCTTTAGTCACTGGGATTACATTAGTGAAAATTTGTAGTAAGCAATCTAATGAATAGTCTTTATTTGCTTCAGTAAAAATTGAGCCCAAATAAAGAAGGTGGTTCACACAGGTTCTTCTCTGTCACTACAACTGACTGGAAGGCAAGTCCGTACTAGGAAGGGTTTCCTGTGTCATCACTCAGTCCCAAACAACAGCTGGAATTACTCTGTAAGCGTGGGTGTATGTGTTTGGAAATGCTTGTGTGTGTGCACAGGGTAGGTATGTATGTACCTTTGTGTATGATGAATGTGATCATGTATGTGTGCATGCCTGTGAGCGTGTTTCTGGGTATCCATGAATATACCATATGCATACATGAGTGTTTATGCATGTGTGGGCGTGCCTTGGTGTGTGAGTGCATGCAGGAGAGTGTTGCATGCGTGTGTGGGCATGTATGCCCATGCAGAGTGGTCTAAACATGATATAAGCTGATGTCTGCAGGTGACAGAATAATAACACTGACCCTTTTGATGGTTGCTGGTTCAAGGGCTGGGAGCAATGTGGAAATCTTGTCCCTACTGGTGATGACAGGTTCCAGTGTTCCCCAATTACACTTTTGCCTTTGGATGGAGGTCTCGCCACGTTAGCAGCAGGCCCTGATTTTGAGTCATGAGTTGCTCTCCCCCGTACTTGGGCTCCTTCTGAGCCTGATGGACAGGAGCCAGAAGTCTATGGAGATGCTGGCTCACACCAGGCTTTCTCTGTGACAAGCTGGTTTGGCACATGAAGTGGGAATATCTTCATTGTCACCAGCAGCAGTAGCAGCAGCAGAAGATTCTACTTTCCTGTGACGTGCCCACCCCTGTAATTGGTTTTCTTTCATAGAGCCAAAGACAAAGCCTGCCTTTCCAGGGGTGAGCCCTGTGCTCAGGATTGGGGGGCCTTAAGAAGACCATTATTCCCCAGGTGAAGGAGTCAAGACTCAGACAAGGCCTTACTTATACAAGGCAAGGCCATGTCACATCAGTAGAGCCAGAGAGAGACATGGCATCTCCTGACTTCCATTTAGGGCTCCTTCTACCATCACGTGCTTCTTGGTCTTCTGAAAACAAAGACCATTTAGCTACGGTTTATATTTTGGGGACATTAGTAACATGGTCCCTGGCATATAATATGCGTTAAAAAATTATTATTGGAATGAATTAATGAAAGAATGAATTGAATTAAATTCTGGGAGTCTAGAGAAAGTCTCTCAAGGCAGGGAACTGTCTACATTATCCTTCTGTAGGAAGAGAGAATTTAGACATCACACCTGGCACGGTTCTGGGCACATGGTCCTCAATGAATTCTTAATAAATTATTGTCACTGTGGAGACTGGCCATGTGCTATTCTATTCTGTTCAGTATATATCTAGCTTTGCTGTTGGCCTTAGGAAAAGCAGATTCTATTTTGTAATATAATCCGGGTGAAAGTAGGAGCTAGAACTTTCCCTGAAGGAGCCCCTCAGCTTCAGATATTTTACGGACAGGCAGCCTTCTTGTGTAGCTGTGGTGACCACCCTTTGTGGAGGAGGGTGTACTCTCTGGGTTCGTCTGTATCAGCCCCTGAGGACACCTGCTTACAGTGATCCCACCGCATACCCCTTTGAACCAGGGACAATGACTTCTCATCACCGTCATTGCCAAGGGTGAACAGCTTCCCATTTGGAGCACTTGACCAACTGTATTTCAGTCAGTCAAAACCAGAAATCGGTTGATGTAGAACATACTTAGTGGGCTTCCAAAGCCAATGGTGGTGTAATCAATCTAACTACTAACCAAAATGAGCTTGTGATGCTTTATGGATTAAAAATGTCACCAGTTTTCACACAAGTCATCTCATTTATCGTTCCGATCTTATGAGATGGATACCACTTCCATTTTACAAATTAAAAATTGAAATACAAAGTAGGTGTCAGTAACATAAGAGAAGAATCCGGTGCTTTTAGGTTGTCAGCACAGCGAGCCAGTTCCTCTTCATGCATGGGCCAGTAGAGACTGGACCTGGATTACTGGCACCTAAGAGTCATGTCACCCTTCTTGTGGGTACCTGCTGTGTAACACACCTGCTGTTGTGCAGGTTGCAGAGCCTGCTTTGGGCACCCAGAGTGGAGAGTATGTTGGGGGAGTGTAGGAAAAGGAAAACTAGTAGTAAATGGTGTTCAGATGGGTGGGTAGGACTGGTTCAAATCCCACCTCTGCTGCTTCACCAGGCGCCTGGAGTCATCTCCACTTGCTGCAGTGCTAGGAGGGGATCCTCTCCAGAGAAGCCAGCTCCAGAAGCCCTTCTTTCTGTGAATTGCAAGTAGTACTGGCTCCTCTTAGTCTTTGTAATCTCAAGTTATGGTTTATGTATTGCCTCCCCAAATCCAGACTAAAAATCCGCATTTCCACCCAACTTCAAGGTGCAGAGAGACCGGAAGGCTCAGTGTGGCCTGAGTTTCCTTTCCAGTTTGACTGCTCCTCAGCTTGTGACCTTGGCCCCTAGATGTAACCTTTTGGTATCTTTTGCTAGATCCCTAAAGTGAGGATTAAAAGAAAATACTGAACTCAAGAGAGTTGCAGAAAGAACTAAGTGCCCTGGTCAATGCCAATATAATAATCACTTCTAGCTTGTGATCAGGACTACCCATACTTCAGTGACTAGGGGACCACTCTTACATTTTCACTCTCCATGGGAACCTTCTTGCTCTCCTATTGGCTGGACACTCCTCTGTCTGGGGTCAAGCCAGCTTGCTCTGTCTCTCGTTTGCATCAATTCTCAGGGTGTGGCAGGATCTCCTGCCTCTGGACTCTGACTGCAGGTTCTGCTCCCTGGTAACGGGGTAAGATGCTGCCCCAAGGCCTGTCTTTCTCACCCAGAGCTGCTTTGTGACCATATGATGTTAGAAGCCACCACAGCTGTGACCTGAAGGGGAGATATCCCTAACCCACCTAGGATGGAGGAGCCCCAAGGAGAAAAGAACTGTGTCAAGTCTGTTGAGGCTCCGACCAATCCTGTACCAACTCTGTGCAGTTGAGACACTTAATACATTTGTGTTTAGTCACAATCGTCAGTGATTTTGCTGTATGCTCCCTGAAGCATCCTTAATGCAGTGTGTACGTGCAGGAGGCTGTCCTTGAGTTGCCTCAGACCACAGGACGGGGGAGAGGCCTAAGGAATGCTGAGTGACTTCAGCAAACAAGCCCTGGACTTAGTCCTGGGCTTCCTGGGGTACAGGGGGACAAGACAACTCCCATAATTTTACAGGACAGACATGGTCAGAGGTAGGAATCAAGCAATGTGAGTGGGACAGGAAAGGCCAGGTCTCAGAGGCACACCTGCTGGGGACCCTCTTGACCATTGTACATCAAGCTGAACTTGTTTTTGGAATAACAGCATTTTGTTGTTGTTGTTGTTGTTGTTGTTTTGCTTTTTGTTTTGGGAAGTTTTGGGGGAGTAAGAAAACTTAGAGTACAAGTCAAAATGAGGCAAGGATGTACTATTAGAGTAAAACCATTGTTTTCTGATTCTTTATGCTTCATTTTTTCTTCTGTTTAACTTTCCACCTTTATTTTATCAGCTTTATCTTACTTCACTCAGTCCTCTTGTGAAACTGCTCAAACCTTCCAGGACCCGTGCAATGCTGGCTCAGTGGTGTGGCACTCTAAGCAAGACGGTGCACGGTGACTGCCAGGACCTGGTGAGCCCTTGCCCACATCCCTCCCTGCCAACAGGGTGCTGTGTGCTGGGTCTGGGCATCTGCCACTGGACACAGGTGGATGGAGTCCTGGAAGGCACTGCACAACCCAAGTGTGGGTTGTCAACAGGGATGAATGTCAAGTCTGAGGAGCCACATGCTGTGCTGAGAGGGGGTATTGGCAGGAAATGCCTATTGATTATTGATGACCAGTTGCCTGGGCAGTGGTGGCCTGGCTTTTCTTCCAATCATCATCCCCAGCTCCTGACAAGTGTTTGTTATGACCCCAGCTACGTCTCCCTGCTTCTCATAGAGTTAGAGGAGGTCAGGGAGGAGCAGGAGGGGTTTCTGTGTTTGTGACCACTAGTTTTCTAGTATATTTCGCAAAAAAACAATTTGACACTTATCCCTGAATATCTGAACATTTGCTGTGAACTTAGGAGACAGAGAAAAGTTGTCACTTATAAACCGGATCAGATGCCAGGAAACAACTCTGGGGGAAGGGAACTTTGGGGACAATGGCTTTCGTGTCATAGCCTCTGGGCCAGTAGGAGGCAGACCCATCTGTGGACAGCAGTGCTGTTAAGGTTTGATGAGGCCGGAAGGGAGTCAAAGGCCTCTTCTGAGTTTTGAATTAGGAAATGCTTCAGAAGCCTCAGCCAGATGAGCGGCTGTTTGCAGGCCCTGAGCAGACAGATGGCCCGGAGCTCCAGATGCTGTGCCTGTTGAAATATGCATTGGCCAGAAGGAGGCCGAGGTCCGCTGTGGGGGAATGCAGTGCCCAGGCCACCCGGGGGGTCGGTCCTCCAGGACATCACAGGAGGGGTCAGAGAAGGCATGGCACACCCCAGCATTCCTTGTCCAGAAGAAGCCTACATCCCACCGCCTCAGGTTCTGCCTGGCTAGAAGGCGAGGCTGGTAGATCCCCACCGCTGCCTGTTCCTGAAGGTGGCACTTGGAGTCAAGAGGAAATGGGGACAAGGATGGCAGATTCCAACTGCTTAGGAGGGGTCTCTGACAAGTCTGACTGGGACGCAGTGGGGTCCAGGGAAGACTGTGATGTCCCAAAGGTCGTGTGCGGACTCCAGCTCCGTGACAGGGTTGGAGGGTGGAGCCTGCTTACTGCAGGGTGGCCCTGACCAGGGGCCTTGCCCTCCTCCCAGGCTCCTTTCTCCTCCTTTTGAGGTCTGGATAACTGTAGCCGCTGGCTGAGGCACCAGGGCTTGGCAAGATTGCACGCTAATAGTGCCACCTGTGTACTCTCAGGAAGGAGCGTGGACTCCTATGGTCTCGATGGTGGAAGCAGCTCGCATTTGGCCCATGACCAGGGAGACAGTGCTGTGCCCCAGGTGGCAGGGCTTCCTGTGTAGGACCCTGCCCAGGGCCCTTCTCCCTGCTTCCGCACGCCTCGCATCTGTGCTGACAGGCCACAGCTTTAGCGGCTGAGGTACTGTGGGAGGATAAAAAATAAACATTTGGTCTTTGCTCCTTGTTCCTGGCTCAGAGATCCCCAAACCCTTGGAGCATCTTAACTCGTTGATGAAGGAGTGGGAGGCAGATGGCTTCAGGAAGGGACCTGCACCAGAAAAGCATCCGTGGTTGGTGGGTAGGATTTAGGCCGACAGCGCCCTGCCCCGTGGACGGGAGAGAGCCAGAAACTGAGCGGGTCTCCAGTGGCCAGTGGATGCCTCGTGGAAATCCTGAACAGGGAGGCTCAGGGAAGGTCCAGCTCGGCCAACCCCCTGCAGCACGGAATCCACCAGATGTGGGGGTGAGGGCAAAAGGCGGGCTGAGGTGGCTAACTCCAAGCACAGGTGAGGCTTGAACTTTGGTTCTTGATTGGTTTGGGTAAAAGTCAGGATCTGGGACAAAGAAAGAGGAAACCAAGGGAGGTGGAGCAAAAGCAGGAATCCATGGGGAAGTGAGTGGGGAGGATGCAAAAGCGCACCCTGTTCCCGGGGAAGTGAGGAGGTCAGCAGGAGGGCCGGCGCGGGTTTTCAGAAGCAGTGGTCCAGGGACTCTCCGTTCAGTTCTGAGAGGAACTGAGGTGTGTGGGGAGGGAGGCACAGGGACCCAGGCCATGGCGACTGAGCATTCTTTCCAAAGGGTGCTTGAAGATGTGGTGTTCTGTTACGTGCAGGACTGAAGTGGTGAGTTGAAAGGCTGCACGTGCTGAGGAAATGGACAGGGAACCAGCCAGCGTTGGGAGGCTGCAACTGCGTGCTGCAGAACAGCACTTGGGCTGAGGGACCAAGACACATAGGACGGTGCCAGGAGATTGTATCCCCTACTGACACTGCAACCCTCTTTACTTTGTGCACTCCAGGATGCGCACACAATGACACAAACCAGCAAGGGCACATTTCTCAGCCTGTGTCCCCGAGGCTAAGCAAGGTGTGATGCATCATCTTGCTTTACCAACCTCCTAGGTCCTAATGATTATGCACCTCTTACGAAAGGCCTAAGGAGTTCAGGTCGGGTGCAGAGAGGTTTGAAGAACTGCAATTGTCTCCTCGGACTTTGCCATTAGAGTCATGGAAACATTAATCCAAACAAGACTTGGGAGAACGTGTGCTGGCTCCTGCTTAATGGAAACCTCCCGGCCTTGGACATTGTGGAGGACTAGCTGAAGGACTTTTGGTGTCAATTTCAGGTTAGGGAAAACTGCGTGCCTTACCAATTCTGCCTTCCAAGTCTTGGACATATGTGAGAAAGCTCATTTTACAAGTAAATATATTATCTGGACCACATTTTCCTGCTCGGGACTTAAAATTGAATGAATTTATAAAGGCATGAATAATCTTTGAAAGAGAAATAACAGCAAAGACCTGTTTGTAATTTCTTTATTCACTTAAGGAAAATTTTCCTCAGCAACTAAATGCAAAACATCCCAATTTTATGTAATCTTCTGATTCTACTGCAGTCCATAGAAACTGCAATCAAGTTTTAAAACCCGATCACCAAGCAGACCGACTGAACACGGGCTGGTAACACAGGACACATGGTTTGGCTGTGCTGTCTGAACTCTGTGATTGTGCATTTGAAACATTATCAGGTATTTTTGAGGCTGAAACTGAGCATAATTAACTTGCTGTGGATCTTTTTAGTTGCAATTAAAGTGGAATCAGATAAGAATGTTGGCTGATGACAAGAAAAAGGAGCATTTGCATATTATAGTCCCCTGGGCCAAGCCCCAGGAGGAACATTGCAGAGAAATACCGAGGGGGATGGCACCTGTCCCCAGTAGACTTTGGAAACGGCTCCTGGTGCTGGGGTGACATGCAGGGAACCCCGGCTTCACATACCATCCCAGCGACTGTTCATCCAGTAGGCAGGGAGATGGGCTCCCGGAGGCCAGCTGGCCCCAACACACAGGAAGCGATAGCAGGGCCAGGCTGAGCCCCGATTCTTCCCTCCCCACCTTCCTGTCCCCTCTACCACCTGTGGAAGCACTGGCCTTACCACAGGCTGGTGTGCCCAAATCTTTGCCCTTCTCTTTCAATGACCACATGAGAGTGGACAGGAAGGAAATGACAAAGCTGCCCCTCAGAAGTGGAGGAAGTCAGCTGATGGGAGGAGAAGTTTGGCACTTGGTCCCCCCAGTGACGCCCCCCTCCTCCGACCTCTGGGTGGACCCTATAGTGAGCCCAGGCAGTGCCTGCTCCATCCTCAGAGGTAATGGCTGGAGACCTTGGGAAGAAGACCCACTATCCCTGCCTGGGTGGCAATCACCTCCTGATCCCCAGAGCCCCTGGCACGTGGCAGCCTCGCTCTTCCAGGGGTCACTGATCACCACTCCTGTGGCAGAGTTCCCGCTGTAGTTGAGCATCCCCGTATGATGAATGCGATTCTCATAACAGTTCCGGACTACAGCAGTCTTATTATTGGCATCTCCATGGTATGGATAAAAAGCTAAGGCCCAGGAAATCCCTCACCCCCAGAGTCCATGACTGGCAAATAGAGCTGTGTGTCTCCCCACAATTACGAGCCCCTTTTGGAGTCAAAATTGTGTTGAAATCCCTTTCTCTTGGAGTAAAGTAACTGGCATAAAGCAAATACTCAATTGATGTTCATTGGTTTGAGCTAATAGATTTCTAATGACAATTGTTGTGTATTACTCTAGTACCGTATTACATTCTGTGTGTTAGAAATCATTTATTAATGGAGTTACCTGAGTGCTCCCTGCCCCCTTAATCTGCTGTCCCTGAAGGAGAGCAGCCAGAGCCCGGTTCTGCTGTCTCCAGGTGGATGCAAGAAAAGATTTAAGAAAGGCCGCTGTCTCCACCCTGGGGGAAAACATTAGTTCAGTGATTTTTTTTTTTTCAATTCTATACCTTGAAAATAAAAGCTGTAGGAGTCAGCTGAGAATGGGAAGGAAAATTTCCAGAAAAAATTTCTCATTTCAAATTTTCTGGCATAGGAAAGTAGGCTTCACGCTTTGAATTTATGTAGAGGTCAGAAATGTAGGGCTCTCTTCCCACTGTCCATCTTTCCACTGCTTCAAATTCCCCCACCAACCTGCTCATTCCAAATGTGCCGCCAACACGTGCCAAGGCAAATGTGGGCTTTGGATTAGCACTTGAACTTGTGGGCTCTCCTTTGGCCGGAGCTGATGAGGTCATACAGCTGTGTTCTCCCCGCACCACGGGCCCCCTGGTGAATTAGGCCATGAGTTGGTATTTAGACAAATTGGGCAGTATTTTCTAAACTTTCTGTGCCATATGTCCATCGAGAATGGGATAATGAGTGCATGTGCAGAGCAGAACACGGGGCTGCAGCAGAAATGGCACTCCAACCCAGCACTAGCACACGCACAGAGGCCAGCTTCTCACCAAGGCTGCCCGCCAGCCAGGCGGACTGCAGTAGCAAGAGCACACGTCATTCTTGTGATGGCAGGGATCTCCTGTGTGTCCTGCGTGGTTGAGGATGAATGGAGTCCTCGTAAGGCACTTCTTCAGGTACAGGAGACATCGTTCTAACAGTCAGTGAAGAACTTTCTAAGGAACTTGTCATCTTTGCCTTCCTAAACAGAGTCTCAGAAGAACAGGAGTTAACGGGCCTCACTGAGTCTACTGTGGGGAATACTGTCACCCCCCGTTTATGCCCTGGGAGTCTCTAAGGGCAACGTGTCAGTTTGCTCTGGCTGCCATGTCAACACACTGCAGGCTCAGTGACTTACACACAGAATATATTTCTAACTATTCTAGAGACTGAAGTCTGAGATCAGGGTGCTAGCTGGTCAGGATGGCTGAGATCTTCCTCCCCAGGGTGCAGATGGGCACCCTGTCCTCACATAGCAGAGAGAAGGAGCTCTTGAGTCTTTGACCCTAGAAGAGACCAGCCCCGTAGGGTCAGGTACCCCCATTATGCCCTCAGTTATTCTTAACTGCCTCCTTAGTGCTGCGTCCACATACAGTCACACTGGGGTTAATGATTTCATACAAGGATTTCAGAGGACAAAATTCAGTCCATTGCAGTGACCTTATTTGGAAGAAGTGACTCTGTCGATGCCATTAGTTAGGATGGAGTTGTGTGAATTAAGTTCAGCCCTAGTGACAAGTAGAGATGGGGGTGGGGGGATACTGTGTAAAGGCAGAGGCAGAGGCTGACGTGGGACCCCTGCAAGCCAAGAGACACCAAGAGCTGATGGCAACCACCAGGAACTAGAAGAGGTGAAGAACAGATCCTCTGAGTTCCCAGGGAGAAGTCCACCCTGCTGATTCCAGTCTTCTGGCCCCAGAAGTAGGGGAAATAAATCTCTGTTGTTTTGAGACATCTAGTTTGTGGTAATTTTTTATGGCATCCCCGGGACAGGAATCCACGCATGCTCCATCACCATAATGACTGTCTCTGCTGTTCAACATGGCGGCCTGGTGGGGTGCCTGCCAGGTGGTCTCTGCGTGGGCTTCCTGCTGGTGGAGTGTCTGTCACACAGGATGACAGACACTACTGAGCCAGCAGGATGGTGGAAGCTCCTCTTGTCCTCCTTCTTGTCTGCACTGCTGTAGGCGTGGGAGATAGCTCCTTAGCCTGGGACGGGTGGAGGGACGGAAGGCTGTTTGCGGAGCCGTCGCTGGCCCATGCAAAGCACCAGTGAGTGAGGGCTGTTACTCCACAGAGTCGAGGGTGCTGGTGTTCTTTTCCTTTCCCTCTCTCCTATCTTATGTTTCCTTAATATCTTTGAGAGGTAGGCAGGATGGGTATTATTATTAATTTACTTTGCAGATGAGAAAGGAAGCCTCAAGAGGGTTGTGATTTTATTAAGGTCACTTGGCTAAGACTCCACTGTACACACCAGCCTCGTTTCTTCAACCCACATTTCCAGAGCCTTAAGGGAGGTGTCTAGAGAGAAGAGCTTTGATTCTGTTTCCATCATGAATTATCTGGGGTTGCTAGGACTCCCAGTCCAGGTCAGATCTTGCTTTTGGTAGTGTTACTATGTGTTTGAAATGTGTTCATCCCACGAGAAACATTCCTGACTAACATTCTACTCCAGCTGCTGTTTTAGGCCCTGGAATGACACCAGAGAGCAGGACCCCGGCCTCATCTCCTGGAGCCGACAGATGAGTGGGGAAGACAGTCAACAAGCAGCCACTGCGACTTGCTATGGGCGCTATGAGAGCGAGGCTCACAGCAGACTTCCAATCTCATCCACAAAGTGAGCAGGGAAAGTCCCAGAGGTGCCGCAGGCCGGCTGCAGCAGAATAACCGGGGGGGGGGGGGGGGGGGGGGGGGGGGGGGGGTGACGAGCAACTTGTGTAGATTGATACAGCAGGAGTGGGAGCCGTTTATTGTAGGACAGGAGGGGTATATACACATTCCACCCAGCTTATCTTAATTAACATAAACTAGATACAGCAGTCAACCAATAAGGAATCTCCACACTTAATGGCTCGCTGGCGTTACTTCACAAACCACTCCCTCTGGCAAAATGCCAGGTGCCATCCAGACTTGTTTACAGACTCTAACACAGAGGAGGTGGCAGCTTTAGTGCAGAGCCTGGAGGATGAAGAGCTGCTGGCTAGGTCGACAGGAAGGACGGGTAATGTGGCTGAGTGGGGAGAAGGTCCATTTTTGCTTAGAAAGAAAGAAGGAAGGAGGGATGAAGGAAGTTCTGAGTTTATGGCTGAGATTTAGAAAGTGGGGTGGGGCTGCACTGAGAGATGAGGTTGACAAGGAAGACGGGGACCCGGCAGGAAGGGCCGGAAGCCCTCTTCATGGACTCCCACTCATCCTAAGAGCAACCGGAAGCCTCTGCTGGTTTCCTGCAGGGACGGTGGCAGATGCAACCTGCAGGCTCACTGGTGCTGGATTCTGGGCTGGCAAGAGTAGAGTCCAGGTAGGTGGCTGCACTTGAAGGGATGGGTCTCCCTTGGGTAGTGACTGCAGAGAAGTGGACACCTCCCCCAGGAAGGGGGAGTTGCAAGACTGGTATTGGTTAATGGTGAAGTGAGGGTCAGGAAGGCAAACATGGTTTCTCTCTGGCCAAGGAAGCAGCTCAGAAACATGCCATGGCAAATCATGCTTTAGAAAGTGCTAGTGCTGCCATCTGGGTACGTGCCCAGAGGCTGCGTATTAAGCCTTCTAGGAGGTGGCCCTGGGGAGGTCTTTAGCTCACCCTGGAAAGGACTTGGGAGTCTGTCTCCCTCTGTTTCCTGGATCAAGATGTAACTCTGGGCTCTGATGTGTTTTCCTGTCACCACCATCTGCCACCTGCATCAGAGGTCATACCAGTGGGCCAGCTGGTCTGGGACTTGAACCTCCAGAGCCCAGAGCCAAACTGAAACTTTCTTTACATCATGAGTAGTTGTGTCAGATGTTGATGACAGTGACAGGAAGCTGACTAGCAGAGCCACGCAGGACCAGAACAAGAAGGGGTTTGCGCAGCAGTGGGGCTGACAGCCTGTCCTGTCCCATGGGGTCGAGTGGATGCATCTGAATCCTCTCATTTTCATTTCCTCAGTTGTCTCTCACGCAATGCGTTCCTCATGGTTCTGTGTGAACTCTGGGGTTGGGAAGCTGAATGGGAATTGTCATTAAGACCATCCCTGGCATGCTGTTGCTTACATGATCTCTTTTTTTAAAAAATTATTTGTTCTAATTAGTAATACATGACAGCAGAATGCACCTGGATTCATAGTGCACAAATGGAGCACAATTTTTCACATCTCCAGTTGTACACAAACTAGAGTCACACCATTCGTGTCTTCATACATGTTTCTACTTTCTACTCCTTTCTACTCCTCTCTGTTTGTCTGACTGTGTGGATAACAGTGTCACATCCCAATCAAAGTCCCAATGACATTCCTCATAGAAATATAAAAAAGCAATCATGAAATTCATCAGGAACAATAAGAGATCCAGAATAGCCAAAGCAATCCTTAGCAAGAAGAGTGAAGCAGGTGGCATCACAATACCAGATCTTAAACTATACTACAGAGCTATAGTAACAAAACAGCATGATATTGACATCAAAATAGACTTGTTTACATAACCTCTTATGAAATAAATTTTCTAGGGTGCCCATGTAAGGCTGTGGACTCACTAAAGTGCCAGATGAACTGAGCAACATTGAAAGCCGGTAAGATCGTGGATGAGGATTCACTGGGAAAAGGACATCTTTTGGGAAAAGTATTTAACTATTTAAAAATGGCCCTGGGTCTCCTTTTTTATTAGTAAACACATGAGGCTTAAAACGAAATGATGACACCTGTGTTCAAGAGGGCAGCACGGTAGAGAGCTAAGTGAAAAGATGTGGGGTTTTGTGTTTCAGCTTTACTAAGGTGTGGGTTAGTCAGCTGCGGCTGTAACACATTCTTAAGATAGCTTATAAAACGAAGAGGTTTAGTTTGGCTCATGGTTTTAGAGGGTCTGGTCCATGAATAACTGGCCCTGTTTCTTTGGGTCTGTGACGAGGCACCACATCATGAGGGAAGCTCATGGCAGAGCAGAGCCGCTCATCTCCTGACCAGAGAGGGAAACAGAGGAAGAGGAAGAGGGTCCAGGGTTCCCCTCAAGAGCACACCCCCAGTGATCTAAAGACCGCCCACAAGGTCCTGCCCCAAGGGCTCCACCAGCTCCCACTTGCCGCAGTCTGGCTGGGCACAAAATAACTGAGCCGCCATGAGGCACTTGTAGGTTCAAACAGGAACTCTTTTATTGTTTGACCTTGTGTGTGCAGGCTGACCTTGTGTGTGCAGCTTCTGTTGCTGGGCTTTATACTCCTCTCTGTTTGTCTGACCTTGTGGATAACAGTGTCACATCGTGCTTTTCATGATGGATTTCTAACATAGTTTGGAATCAGGGAATGTGAGGCCTTCAACTTTGTTCTTCTTCCTCAAGATTGTTTTAGTTCTTTGGGGTATTTTGTAGTTCTATAGGAAGTTGAGAATTATTATTTATTATTATTGTGAAAATTTCATTCATTGCACTGAATCTTGTAGGTTGATTTAGGTAGAAGGGAAATTTTGACAATATTAATTCTTATCATCCATAAACACAGAATGTCTTTTCATTATTTGTGGGTTTTTTTTTCCTTTTTATTCCTCTCATCAACACTTTAAAGTTTTGGTGTACAGATTTTCATTTTCTTGGTTACATCTATACTTAAATATTTTATAGTTTTTGATGCTATTGTAAATTGGGTTTCTTAGCTTCTTTTTCAGATAGTTTTTAATGTATAGAAACATGACTGATTTTTTAATGCTGATTTTGTATCTCTAAATTTTATTGATTTCATTTATCAGCTCTAACAGATTTTTTGGTTGATTCTTAAAAGAATAAGAGGTTTTGAAGCAGAAATGTTTCTTGTTTGATTTTTGCCTTTATTATAGTTATAATTTTCTACAAGTCACAAAATCTGAACCTCATTTCCTACATCTGTACAACAGAGATAATAACATTAGGATTAAAAATTTTAATTATAAATAATCTGGTGCCTGGCACATAATGAGTCAGTCAATGCCTAATAAATAATAACTCTTAATATGATCATTTCCCTAATTGGAGGGTGCCAGCAGCAGGTCCAGTTGAAGACAGTGAGCCCCCTGGTGTGCTGGCTGCTCCTGAAAGCCTTCGGATATCCGCAGACAGGCAGAGCAGAGCGCTTCCTTAGGGGTGGGAACTTCTTGAACTTCACCGGAGCCAAAACACTGACTTATTACGGAAAGTTTCTTTAAAAATTCATCAGGCTATTGTTTCCGGGGTGGGAGTGTGATTTGGTTTGAATTATGTCAGTACAAAATACATACTGTAAATAAATAACAGAAATGCCCTTTAATTTCAGAGCTGAGGAAGGAAAGGACATTCTGTGCAGGATTTGTAAACCCTACCCATTTCCAGGTAGTGTCCCTAAGGATGAGGTCTCTCCTAATCGCCCTGGTGTAAAGACCAGGCAGTGCAGGACACCCCGCCAGCCACACTGGCTGCACAGGGTCAGAAGATGTCGTCCCTGCCAGGCGCTAGCTGCAGTCAGCACCGCGGTCCTCCTGAGGGATTTGAAACCTCACCACCAACGTGCACTAGCGTCCCTCAGTGACAGAACCTGACCGAGTGACCTTCCCAATCATCAGACAGAACGGTCCATTGGTACTGGACGGTGTCTCTGGAGCAGAGATGCAGGGCTTTTCTGTTCATACGCACTTTGCACTTTCCAAAGGGGCCTCGTTGACATGACCTCTCTTGAATTCCAGAGAGGTTAAGTACCTGCCCACAGGAAGCAGGTTCCCACTCTGCACAACCTGATTCAGCTTGTAGTTTATGAGCATTTACTCTGTGCCAGATGTCCCATAGCATCCTCCTCTGGGTCCTTACTGATCTATGTGGCCATTCCCATCTTAGAGACCAGGGAGTAGAAGCACAGAGGATGGCAATCTCTTGCACTCCCTCAGGGGAAAACAAGACTTGAGCGCTTCTCTTCTGATGGCAAACAGGTCATTTTCTTTCTATGATATTATGAGAAATGGTCAACATAATGAATTGTTATTTACTTACCTTCCTGTGGCTCCCACTGGACAAAGAGCAAAAGAGCAGGAGGAGGAGGAAGACAAAAGGTAGAAACAAGGAAATGCTTTAGCTCAAGGAGTAGAAACTTGGGACCAGGAAAAGGAGTCAGATCAAAAGTCCTGTGGTGACTTCCCCCCTGACATCTGGGACACCATTTGCTTTGATTTACAGACCCCTTGGCAGATCCCAGGGTAGAAATCACTAGCTGTTACAGAAGCGGCTCTCATTACAGGAGAGGAGACATGGAGGGCTGGTCCTGAGTGGGGACCAGGGTGGGTGTCTTCTGACCTCTCGCACTAGGCAGTAGGGGGGAGGCTGAGAGGGCGAGAGGTGGCTCTGGCCTCCAGGGACTCTTGAGACCCCTTGCTTCAAGCAGTTGTTCCTGAGGTCTTCCTGGGATAAGCCTGAGGATGACCGCTGTGGAGAGGCTGCAGGGTCCTCCCAACCCAGCCGGAGCAGGACTGGGGGCTGGTCCCATGGGCCAGCATGCAGCCTGGGAGCTGGCTGGCTTCACCCCGGCCTTGGCCTCACCAGAGCTTCTGCAAGGCTGGCTTCCCTCAAGTGACGTGTAAGGATGGAGGTCTGGTGAGCTCCGCGTGGAGGAAACATCTTGTTTAGGAAGGCCAGGCAGCAATTAGCAGACTTTACCGAGAGGAGCCACGGTGGCAGCTTTTGTTAGCTGAGAACCTCAGCGCTTTCTTGTGGCCGGGCTTTTCAGAGGCAGGGCAGACACGGAGGCTCTGAGCCCAGTTCATGAGAGTCGATTTCATATTTTAAAGTCTCCACTGAAGCTGTCACCCCCTCTCGGGGATCACAGATGGTGAAGAACTAATTTGTTACTGTTTGATAACTGCTTTTATGTATCAAAGCTCTTATTTACTACTCTGTGGGGGAAATGACAGACTAAGAGCAATCGCGTGTTTTCTTTCCGTTTTTCGGTAGCAGTGAGGTTTCTTGCCCCCTTCACCCCCACCCCCGACATGTTTCTTATTTAAAATACGGAATGTGAATCCTTTGCACAGGCCAACTTGGGTGAATCCTTTGGGGGATGTAAAGAAGGCTTCTCCAGCACAGACCTGTGGCCTCCTTTCTCGATCCCTTTTAATATCCTGGAGCTACACAATAACATTTGGGCCAGTGTCTGCTCTCTCTAGTCACCAAATGTTTCTAATTAGCTATGCAAATCAGGGCTTCGTTTTTGAACACTCTCTGTGAGACACATGGAAGTGCAAGAAGATTCCTAAGACCGTCCGGATCACCCCTGGAAGCTGGGCCAGACCCAGGCAAGCACTTTTTCTCCAAACCACCCCTTTTTGTTCCCTTTGCTCACCCTTCGTCCACTTCCCACTTCATCCTCTCTCTCTCCGGGCTTCTCTCCGCGTGAGACCTCGCGGCTGCACCCTGGCTTGGACGCAGCACACTGGGAGCTGACGTTTTAGCATCCTGGCTCACCAGCTCTGCCCTCGCCTGTGTCTACGGGGCACTTTGGGCATCATAAGAAACCACCAGAAGAAAATTCACCCATTAGCTAGCTCAGTTCGGCAAACTAGAGCCTCTGAGCCGAGAATGGTTTTCATATTCCACATGATCCAAGGGAGTCAAAAGAAGAATATTTCTTGACATGTGACAAGTACGGCATTCAAGCCTTACTGGAAAACTGTTGCGTCCCCAGGCTGACAAACCACACTGCTGTCCTGCTACAGGGGCAGAGCTGGGTAGTTTCCTCAGGGACTATGGTCTGCAAAGCCTCGTTATTACCTGGCCATTTCCAGAAAAAAAAAAAAATTGCCCCCCGAGCTAACTCATTCCTGATTTCCTTTTGCACATGGAAAGGAAGTTGGGCCTTGCCCCTGGTCGCCACTTCCCCTTCTCTCCTGGGCCAGCCATCTTGCTATGGTTGCCTCCTACCTCGGGCCTTTGCTTATTCCGTTCGGTTTGCATATACACATATTCAGACTGTCTTTCTTCATGCTAACTTTACCTTTGAATTATTCTATTTTGGTTTTTGTTTGTTTGCTTGCTTGCTTGTTTAAGTCCAGGGTCAAACCCAGGCTCTTGCCCATGCTAGACAAGTGTTACTACTGCTGAGCTATTATAGTGTTTCCAATTTTGTATCAGATGTGACTTTTCCCCAGGCTTATTAACAGCTCATCAGATGAAACTAGTTGTCTTTCATTCCTTTATTGACTTCCATTTCTTTGCTCTTCTCTTTGAGATGTGCACTTATGACAGTTTTCTATTATATTTTTATTGTGCTTTGATTAATGAGCATCTCCACACCTGTTTTTAGACCCTTGAGAGCAAAACCACTGAGTGGACTCATTTTGCCATTAGATCCCTGGTGCCCAGAACGAGGCTGGCCTGCAGGAGTGAGCATGGGCCCTGCAGATGCGTGAGCCTCACCGTGCTCCTACTGCTTGGTGGGTGCTGAAGGCTTGATGGTGTGCCCCTTGCTAAGGCATCACCACTGCCCCTGTCCATGGGAGACCCCCAGTGAACACCCAAAACCTGGGAGAGTACTGAAGCCTGAATATATTGTTTTTGTATGCATACATACCTATGACAAAGTTTAACGTAGGAATTAGGCACAGCAAGAGATGAACCACCATAACCAATACTGTAACCGAATGATTAGAACAACATGCCCTAATAAAAGCGACGTGCCTGTGGGCTCTGGCTCTCACAGTCCTAGTTCCTTAGTGTTCTCTAGATTTTCAGCCTGAACCTGACTGAGGATAGCTGAAGTCACCAAAACCCTGATGGGGGATGACTGTAACTCACCTTGCAGATGGAGACAATCTGTTGCTGCCCAGAACTTGGCAGAGATCTACTCGACTCCAAAGCGCTCATTCTTGTGGCTATTTTACAGATGAGGAAGTGGTGTAATGCATCACGATCCAAGTCAGTTCCCTGGGGAAAGCAAATGCCACAGAAAATATCTTAGTCTATACCCAGAAAGGTTTTCTGGCACATTCTATCAACGCGATCATTGCCACCTTGTCGTCATTAAAAAAGGACAGAGGAGCACACAGTGAGGACCCCTGCGGCTCACTCAGGGAGTAGATGGCCATGGAATTTTAAGCTGCTCTGCTCTGCTCATGATGGCGTTTCTTTCTTAAGTAGCTCAAGATGCTGGAGTGCTGGAGGGAGCTAGTTTATCACACCAGACGTCCAGATAAGGCTGCTGGTCACAAAGCCGCAGCTGGCTGACAGCACAGAGCAAATCTCGTGTCTGCTGCCAGGACCCCTTCTCTGCTCCCTTTTGTTAAAAGTACAAAGGAAAATCACTTTGGCTTTATTCACACTTGCCCACCTCCAACTTCGTCATGTTGTATTTTGAGATTTGAGGTTTTAAATGCATTTTCACGGGTGTTATTTGAACCACGTTCTCCTGCTCATCCTGTGCCATGAGGCTTGTGGAGTGCTGAACGTGGGAAACCAAGAGATGGAAGGCGTGTTACTATTTGGAAGACGTTCACGCCTCATAAATCCTGGAAGGTGGGCTGCGGCAGGAGTCAGCTCACTCCCGGGGACAGCACTGCCCCTCAGGCACCTTTGTCACCTCTGTCCGTGTGAGGTGCCACAGGGACAGTGTGAGCAGACAGCAGTGACTCGGTAAGCTGCCTTGGAGCCACCTCTCTCTTTCCCTGGGGCAGGGGCTGGAGGTGACACTGAGGACCATCGCCACAGGTCAAGCCATGGGAGCTTAGGAGCCACTTACCTTTGGCGGAGCTGCCTTTTGAGGAGTTCCCATGAAGTGTCCATGTCTCCTTTTGTCGGTACCATTTAGCAACAGCACTGCCTCATGAAGATGAGGAAACAGAGGTTCTGAGAGTCCCTGGGAATCTCCACCACTCACATAGTAAAGAGGCAACACAGCAGGGAGATTTTCTGCCCTCTTCTGAGGAGGAGAGGGACAATTCTCTGCCACCTACAGTATCTCTACGTCTGCTAGTCCCCAACATCACAGTACAACGGAAATAAATGTCCTGGTGAAAGTTAAAATTCTGACTTAAGCGCAGATGGGAGTGAAACCAGGTGACCACACACTTGCTGGGAGAGGCCCTGCTCACTTCTGAGGACCCCTGCTGTCAAAAGCCCTCCCAGCATCCCCAGAGATGTCCCAGTCTTCCAGTCAGTCCTCCTGTGCCTCTGTGAGCCCTGGCTCACCTCCTCTTTGAAGGCTGCTTCTCAAGCCAGGGGACAAGGGGACGCTCACAGGCGTCTTGGTGATGGACGTCTGGTGGGGTTGGGTTTGCAAGGCATCTGTGCAAACGGACAGCCTCCTGCAGCCCCTGGGTGAGCATCTTCCCACTTCTACATCCTGCCCACCCTTCCGCACTTCTCTGTCCATCTCCAGCCACTCTTAGGTTTGCCCATGTGGCCCAAGGGAACTCTCGGAGCCTTTCATTGTCTCTTTCCCTCTGCTCAGGATGCCTGCAGGCCAGTTTCGCCACACTCTGCCAACATCCCTGATTCAGCGTCCCTGGACAATCTGCAGCCAAAGGGGCACTGGACCCCAGGGTCCCCCAGGCCAGGCCAGATTGCTCGCCTACTCGGGAGGCTCCGAGTCCCCGTGGCCCGTGTCTGCACTCCTGGGCTCACACCTGGTCTTTCTCCAGGCTCTACAGCCGCTCCCTCACGCCTTTGCACATGCGGCTCACATGTGTGTGCTCACGTGTGTGGGCCTGAGCGTATGCATCAGGTGTGGGAGAGATGAGAAACGTCAGCTGAAGCCATCCTTCTAGCACCTTCCCTCATGTGTCCGGGTTTCTAGGCTAAATGTGAAACATGTTTAGCACGACTCTGAGCTCCACGTGGCAAGAAGGCGGCTCATTTTTATCCCCCACCCCCTACATGCCCCTGAGGAGGCCCTGACATGGGTACTTCCCCCAGTGGAGAGCTCCATGCCATCTTGAAGCCAAGGGTCCATGAGCTGCCGCGTGTTCAGATCTCCACAGAAGAGAAGAGACGTGTGCATCCTCCTTGAGTAGGCTTCCATCTAACATGGGAAACAGATGTGAGCACAAAGGGAGGGCTGTGTTTCCACAAAGCCAGAAGTATGTGAGAAATGTCTCAAATGGTCCCAGAGCTGGTCTTGTAATCCCGGGCGGAGGCCCCCGCCTGCCATTCCTCTGTGCCCTTCTGTGTTCCCCGAGAGACGGCAGAGCCCTTGCTGCTCAAGGAGGCACGCTCTGACCAAGGCGATGTCATTAGAAGTCTAATGTCGTTCTTCTCCCCTGGCAGGAGTTTTATGACCTTGAAGGTATCAGTTTCCATCTAAGTGGAGGATTTAGAGATGCCAGGCCACGGCATTGTTTGCCAGAATTTTAACATTATACACAAATAAACTATGGATCTGTGCTTGGAAACAGGAAAAGAGTCATTTAAACAGTTTAAATAGTATTAACTTGCTTAGGAAAAGAAAGAAAAAAGACCTGAAGCTATAATGGCATCTACAGCTGACTGGGGAGATTTATTGAACTTTTTCTTCCATGTTAGAAATACATCTACAGATGCCCATGGTAAAATTAGGTAGCTTATGGCACTTCGAAAACTGAGATCCTCCGAGACACATGGAATGAGTAAGATGATATTTCCAGCCATCGATGCATTCTGTAAAGCGATTGAAGGAAGCTTCCTCTACAGAACAATTTTGGACTTAAGGCTCCGATTCAGTGTTTCTTGCCCTAAATTATAGTAAAGGCTAAGTCTCATTATGACAAACTGTAATAGATCATCAAAATTCTTGATTTAGGCTTGGAAATCTGCTATGTTAGTGTGCCTTGATCTAAATGTGACTGGGACTTGGAATCTCTTTGTGATACTGACAGTCCTGGCTATTAAGATATGTGGCTGGAGTATCAGCGATTCCACGCCTAGAACAGGAGCAACAGGGAGTGGAAAAGTCTGTAGGATCCCAGAGTTGGTCATGTGTCCAGGCTCGGGGGACTGGCCATCCACAGAAGGCTGATTTCACAACGTTCACTGTTCACCCAGCAAACCAGCCAGGATGCAGAGAGCCTGAGAAGCCACGGGGCGGATTGGGATGCTGAGGTTCCCTCCGTTTCTTGCCGAGGTGGGACTCAGACCTGGAGTCCTGACGCACATGGAGCAGAGTATCTGCTCCTCCAGATCCCCAGAGCCGGAGCTGGGCAGGTGCCACCAGCACTCAGCCACACGCAAGCATTCTCCTGGCATCGCCACTGTGTACCAACCTCAAGAGGGCCACTCCAGGTGCCAGAGGATGCCACTGCCAACGTGGTCTTCTGAAACCAGGACCAGGGTGCTGCCCAGATCTGAGAAAAGGCTTCTCTTCTGAAGAGTGAGGTAAAAAAGAAACTTCAAAAAACAGGCCAGCATTTTAGAATCCAATAATTTCTTTCTCTTCCATGATAGACGACCCAATTCCTTTGAACTCAGGGAAAAAAAATGAGTAGAGCAATTTCCCTGAGCTGTGGAGCTTAGTGTCCTCATCCTCTAGGTCAAGAGATCAGCTTAACCCTTCATCAACCAGAGCATTAGCAAACACGCCATTCCCACAGGAGTTTGCTTCCATCTGTGTCAACGGGGGAGGAAACACCCTCTCCCATTCTAAGAAGAGAATGACTTTGTCTTTTAACCTTGGCCAAATGTTGTCTAGGCTTTTCCTGGAGTCTCCTTCCCAGAGATGGTGATTTCCACAATTTCCCCTTATATCATAATCTTTTGTGAAATTAATAGGATACGTGAACTCTCTTTTGCAGTTCGTACTAATCTAATTCTGTCTGAGAATCTTAAGGGGGGATTCTTGAGACATTTGTAATATGAAAAAAATTCTCAGGATTCAGAAATACGTAGAAAAGATGACTATGAAATTTATCAGCGCCGTGTTGGGTTTGCATCCTTGATTGACTTTGTACTGTTGGGGCTATTCTATTTTACAAGTTTGTTGGGGCAGAGTTTAACTTGCAGATTTTCATCTGGTCAGGATGCAAATAATTTCCACCCAGCAGAAAAAAAAAATTAATCCCAAAGATTACATGGTATGGCTCTATAGAATTGTAGCATTATGTATCTAACCTAGTAATCTTTTCCTAGCTTCCCCTTATTAAATTGCCCATAAATATCCAGCTTGTTGAAACCTCATTTACACCAGTGTTAACATCTTAGTGGTTTCCTCAGTAATTAATGAGTTCAATAAGTCTTTGGCATATGTTTATATTTCATGAGAGCTGTGTTTTTCAACCTTATAAAAATTAGACAATAGCATTAGGAAATAAAATGGTCCAAGGGCCTGGAAATTTCCCTTAACTCTACACAATTCCCTGAATAGCATTCAGTTTATATCCTTATTCTCCACCCATGGAGCTTTTCTGAGAAGGATTCAATAACTTTCAAGCTTCCCAAGAAAAATGTACAACTCTATCTGCACATGCTAGTACCATCTGGTTAGAGATGAGCCTCCAAACTAAAGAGGATGAATTGAAGGAAGTTCAGTGGATATTCCCTAGTTTAGAAACCCTGACAGCAGGGTACGGAAGCACCACAGAATCAGGGGCTGCCCAGGGACTTGGTAATAGCTGCCACTTACAAATTTTGTCACCCACCCTTGGTCCCCCCAGTACCTTCCAATCAGGCCATCTGCCTAGGTGGGTTTTGCCCCTTCCGTTGAACGCAGCTTTCTCTCCTCCTGCTCCTTCCCAATCTGAAGTCTGGCCCTGCTGCCTGGCCTTGTCTTTGTGCCTGCCTGTGGCTGTTCCCCTGAAGACTCTGCTCTTCTCAGAAGGGAAGCCGTCATTGCCCAGTTTTCTCTCATGATTCTTCTCAGCGGGCCCCTCTGATTTCACATTATCTGTGAAGGTGTGCTCCGCCCACAGCTCATCTGTGACCTATCCCTTTATGTTTTTTTTTTTTTTCCTACTCTATCTTGGGTGTCCAGACATACTGTAAATCTTTTCATTTTGTGTTGTTGAGTGATTTAGCTCTTCTCTTTCAGATTAAATCTTGGGGGCCAGTTGGGGGTGAGGGGCAGGGTGGAGTTCATCCTCCAAAATAGACCAGCTAAGGTGTAGCATAAGTTAAAGAATCATGGACTCCAGAAAAAATAAGTTTGTTCTCTAGGGACCAGACATGCCCATCACGAGTGTTTCCATCTGTCTGAATAGCAACCTTTTTAGTGTTCACCTGAATCATCAGAGACGACGACCAGTCACCAAGGAAGAACCCGGAAGAAGGTCTAGGTCTGGAGGGAGAGTAAGGAGTTCAGTTTGGGAACAGTTCCAAGGGAGGTGCTGTGGGACTTCCAGAGTATCATGTGATGGCTTCTGAGACTTGGAGAAGTTTCTTTCGTGTTGAAACTTCTTGCCCTCTGCAGAGATGGGAGAATCTTTCCTTTATTTTGGCTTTTAGGAATTGGAAACCATTTGTTCCTTTCTCCTTGAACCGCTCCCACTGGGCTTGGTATTTTCTGAATTATAAAGAATTGGCTTCTTTTGAGACCAAAGTCCTGTAAAATTAGGAGGAGAAACGATTCCTTCATGTTACCCACTGCCAGACCCAGCTCTGCCCACAACAGCTCCCCCCACACTTTGTGCATACACCATCCTCAGCTCTGTGCTGGGTTGGCTGTATAGTGGCCAAATATACAGTTTTAACTGCAGGTACACAGCTTGGACCCCAAGAAACCTGCAAGGAGAGATTGACAGCCCAACATCTCACACTACCTCCACATGCAACACTCACCACTGCCTTTGCTGAGCATTCATGACTCAACAAAGGTCCCAAATATGCTTTCTACATCCCTCCCTCAGCCAGAATGAACCACTCTAACATATTAATTGACCAAACAGAGTGTGTGGATTTATACTGTTGGCCTAAGCAAACCAGAATAGTTTAAGTTTCAAACCTGTGTGTAAGGAAGGGGAAATCAATCTCTTCCCTGTGGAAACCAGGGCCTAGAAGGGCTTGGGCAAGTCCTGGGAGATGCTTAACCATATGTTTTTGATTCTGTTAGTTCAACATAGTTACTCTGAGTGAGAATTGCTTGATATCATCTTGACCAGCTGTGAGCCAACCTTCCTGGGAGTATGTATTGTGCCGAGGCCATTTCAGAGGTAGAGAGGAAACATTTTTAAAAAACGAGTGGAAAGATAACTGAATGGAGAGCTGGACGCTGAAGTTCTGGTTTGGATGTGGCTCCTAATCAGCGGTGTACCCTGGGTGTGTCCCCAGTCTTCCAAGTCCTGGTTTAATCTATAAGGAACATGATTTTAATCCTTTGAAGGGTTCCTCCACCTAGAATTCTGTGTGTGATTTCTATTGACTTCCCTCTGAAGGGAAAGGAGAGTGATAGAGAATCCACATGTATCTCGCCTGTCTCCCGCTGTCCGATCCATGGGATTATTGAGGCCTGTTTTCAAGTAAACAGTGGCCTACTGCATTGCTGTGAACAAAACGTCCTTCTTCCTCAGCAAGCTACTTATAATAGACACATCTCCATTTTGGGGCTGCCCAGCTTCTGAGCATCTTGCCTCTGTTTGGGGACATTTGTGACTTCTATGAGGGTGTTTTGAGCCCCAGTGAGACATGGGACTACCTCCCAGCACAGAAGCTCCATACGGCAGGCATTTGCCTTGACGACCTCCCTTGCTGTGTGGGTGCACCCTTGGGATCCACCATCAGGCAAATGTGCCCACGGCATAAACCTCCAGAGGTGCGGAGACCACGGAGAACCTGGGGCAACAGTGGTGGCTGCAGCCAGTTGCTCACTGGGCAAGTGACAGCATCAGTATCTGGGGCCAGATAATAGCTGTTGGGTGCAACATGCAGCCTAGGCCTTGGCAGCAGCTGTGGGGCTGTCTTGTAAACCAGTCTTGTGGCCTGGTCTAGAAGACTCGCTCTGGTGATTCACTCCTAAGTGTGGTGCTCGAGTCTTCCCAGTGATTGCGAAATTTAAATACAACTCCTTTTGCCTTACTCAACCAGATTCAGTTTCTTTGGCTTGTAATCAAGTATTCTGACTTAATTCGTTGTGATTAAATAAAATTGGGGTTTCTATATTATAACCCCTTCCAGAGACCAAAGCTAGTTGATCTCATAGACTCAAATTCCTGTTGCCTCCCATTCTGCACATGGAGACGTTAACTGTAGGGAAGGCCTTGACATCACTGGCAGATCTGAAGGCACACTGCACAGACAGGGCAGGTGGATCAGCCACAAATTGGCATCTGGTTTAGAAATCAGTCTTGCTACCTTGGTTAACAGGAGACTGTCGTAATGGGTACAACTTCTCTGCTTTGATGATGATAAATTAAGGCTTCTGAACAGGTAAATCTCAGAGCAAAGGAAGGACAGAGGATAATTCATGGAAGAAATGCGGCTGTGGGAGATGACTGGCTGTCGCATTGCACCATGGCTTGAAGTTTGCAGAATAGGCCTTTATTGTGAGCTTTTGGATTTACCTGGCTGGGAAGCAGGACTTCTGGAAGGGTGTGTGCGTGTGTGAACAGCAGGACCAGGGGAGGGGCAGGTGGGCTGGATGCCTGAAGGAAGTTTGCAGGCTTGTGAGCACAGGCCACATGTGGTCAGGAGACAGGCTTCCGACCTAGGGATAGAGATGAGAGACGCGTTAGAAAAATGACTCTGCTCCAGTGAACGCTCTTTGGGCAGACTGCGGAGCTAGTGGGTTTAGTAAGATGACAAAGGTCTGGTCCTCTTCTCTGGGAGGTGACATCTAGTGGGGGACAGATGAGTGTCCCAGGACTGCATAAGCCCAACAACAGGTGTGCCTGAGACAGCAAGGACGCAGCATCTGTGGAAAGAGGCACAGAAAGCCCCTCCACGGGCAGGTCCTTCAGAGGGTGGGTGGGGAACAGGGTGTGGCCTTCAGTTAATGTCCAGCCCCACCTCTCATGCACCCTGGCCCTGTAGACCCCACCCAGCACCTGGAAGGTGGTCTGAGAAGACTGATCCTACCCAATCGGCTCCCTGGGGCATCCTCTGACTGTAGCTCCCCCTGCTGGTCCCACTCCCCAGGCCGGGCCCTCCCCATGTTTCAGAGGTGGCCAAAGTTCTGCACTGGCTGACAACCAACCCTGCCCACCTCTCCGCCTGTGGAGGCGATGATTCTGTTTTCCAGATGTTCTCTAGAGTGAGTCTGGCGGTTCTGAGTGGGGAGGAGGTGAGGGCTGGCTCAGCCTGCCGTCTTCCGCATTCTTGTGTAACTTCATTCTAGGCCTGAAAGACAGGTGCTGCTGCAAACCTCCTTTAGAGATCATGTGGCCCTGTTGGTCCTGAGGCCTGCCAAGAAGGCAGAGCTATAAAGGGCAGATCCAGACCTAACTCCCCTCCTCTCCCCTGCCCTGAGCTTCCATGTGCTTAGCCGGCCACGGCAAGGGGTGTACAGGGCTCACACAGAGAGAGCCGCAAGGAGGTCAACAGCTAATGATCTTCTAAGGTTGGGGCTGTGTCCTAGGGAAGTGCTTCTCATATTTGCCTTTTTAAACTCTCAAAGAACGGCCAAATCACGGACCAATTAAGTGAGCAATTCTGGAGGTGGGATCTGGGCGTCTGAAATTTCCAAGTCCCCATGTGGCTCCTCTGCACCTGGGTTTGAGAACCAGGGCTGTAGGGAGTGCCTCCACCTGTTGGTATGGGCAGAGTGCTCCTGAGGCCTAGGATAGGCAGACTAGGGTGCAGTTGTCACATTCCTAACAGGCTCAGGGGACACTGAGGCAGCAGATGGGTGCAAGACCTCAGGGAGATGCAAGACCTTTTTTCCAGAATTCAACGTTGGAGAAATAAACTTGGTTTCCCTGAAGGATTCTGGGCAAACATGATCTAGTCCTCAGAGGACACGTGATCCCAGGCCATGCCGTCAGTGATGGGGCCACTCTGCCAGGCCTTGACCATTTGGGCAGCTCCTTCTGCCTGCCCTAAGGTGCTGATGGGTCCCACTCAGAGGAAGGGGGCGTCAGATCCAAGCCCTGGAGGAGGGCATCATGGGGAAAGCCACTGGGCCTGGAGCTGGGAGAGCCAAGGCAGAAGGGGGGTGTTCAGCTGAAACTGGGTCGAGTTTGAACTTGTGGCATTTTATTAGAATATGGAATGGTTTTACCGGGTGGTAGTGACCACTTATTTCATTAAAGAGTTGGCCCAGATGAGCTACAGGAGGTGCCAGTGGAGGGATGGAGGAAGTGAGGTCTTTATTTCTCCTGCTTTTGTCACTGAATGAACTGGGAAGAGCACTCTCACATCTTAGACCCACGTAAAGTGAATATGGAAAGCCCGCCATGGTAGAGACGTAGAGTGCATCCTCTAAGGCACTCCTGCCCCTGCCCAGGGGCCCAAGGTCCCTGTTGAGTGGCATGTGGAGGTAAGTCACGTGGGTGAGAACTTGTGCCAGGGCGTGGGTGCACATGGCTGCTGCCTCTCCTAGGAGGTGACACTTCCTGAGTCCTGCAGCACTCTCCCAGTCCCCACCCTCCAGGGGGCCCGGATGGTGATGGTTTCTTCATCTTCTTTTCCCTTGCTTTGCCAAATGATGCTACCATATGTGCTGTGCTATTTAAATAGCAGAAAGCTCACCAAGAGGGAGAATGCAGAAGCCGGTCCCACTGGCAAACTGGTCAGGGGGGGCTGACTTTCCCAGGCTTCACCGTCACCCCATCCTTGTGGTGTCTGATGACCAGGTCTACTCTGGAGGGAGCACTGCACGGCTCTGTCCCTGGGCTCTGAAACAGGCACCGTGATCTCCTCAGCAGGGTCACCTCGTGGACAGGCTGGTGGTTTCCACTCTGGAAAGGAGGGAATGACTTCTCAGCTTGCCCCAGAGGCAGGCCTGAGAGCAGAGCCTTTGGCCCCTCACCAGGTGAGGTGACCACTCACGGCGGGGCGAGGCAACCCTGAGGCACCTCCATAATACCAGCAATCTTGCTGCTCAGCTAAGATTTATTGTCTTAGAGGGGACGGCCAACGAGTTCAAAGGTCATTTTCACAACTCACAGTGGGGTTTGGGGTACCTGCCTTAGCTTTCAGTTTTCCCCTTGCCTGGTGGGACTGTCACAGCCATCCTTCCAGAGTGGGGCTGGAGTTTGATCCAGAGGTGCTGATGAGGATACTGTTCACTCTACACACGCTGGAGGTTATTATGAGTTAAATATGCATTAATAGCTCAATTCCTTGCAATTAATGACAAAGTTCACTACAAGTTCTAATGCATTATCAATGCTCATTTCATAGTAATTGGAAAAATAGTTTAAGATCGAATGTTACCTAAGTTTCCATCAAATGAAACTCCAGCATAGACAGATCGCAAGGGCATGACCCAAGGCGTCACTATTACCCTGTGACGTACGTCCTGAATGAAAGGGTTCCTGGTGGTGTTTGTGAGGACAGTCTTCTTGGATCCTCACCCATTTCATTGTTTAAGGTCAACACCACTTAAAATCAACATTAAGGGAGAGCATGAAGCGGCACATGCAGCAGAACCCCTGCCCTGGTCTTCAGCTCCAGGCCTGCTGATTCAGAGAGGGCTGGCCCTCCGGAAGGCTGGGGACGGAGCGGGAATGAGTTATTGGGTGTGGATGTGATTTAAAAATAATTGAATTTACATATAGCTAATGAGTATCCATCTTACTATCCCCGTGGGACATCTGTTACTACACTCATGGTATACATTCCTGGGAAACTAATTTTTCTAAAAACTGAATGGTTTGTTTTTAGATTTAAAATACACTTGTCCCAATGCCACAGCGTTAAATGTTAAGCAGTCTTTCAAAACGCCGTGTGATCCCAGCAGGGCCACAGAGATGACTCACAAGTGAGATCCCCCGGCTGCTGACAGCCCCTGGAGCCAGAGGAGACCAGCGTGACTGAGACCAGTGCAGGAGAACCAGGATGACCAGGACCCTGGCCGGGGCAAGTCTGCGCGAGGAAGAGGAGAATGGCCACGAGTAACTACCTGGGAAAAGGCCAAGTCCAACGAGGAGGCGTGGAACTGGGCCTGGTGTCTCCCGGGGTGTGACTCCTGAACTGAAGGGAAGGGCCTCTAGTGGGAGCCAGGCGTCCATCGGGGCTGCAGCGTGAGCAGGGGAAGGTGGGAGCTCAGGCTGGGGACAGGGGCGACAAGTGCTGACGGCGTTCAGCGCCGGGCCCTGAGCCGGCTCTGACTTCCTGGTTCTGGGGGCAGCAGGACAAGATGGCGGCAGTGTTACAGAATAGCAGCCTGCTGGGGTTCAGCAGGGAGGTGACAGGGGACCCTGGGGGCAGGGCCAGGCAGAAGCAGTGCGTGTTGTGGTGGTGGTCCCTGTGGGGGGACACCTCTGTCCTGACCAGACCACTGATGTGGGGACGAGAGGGGTGGGGGACGTCCTTGGCAGAAGATGAGATGACCCTCTAGGTCCGCCTTGTCCCTGGCGTGGGAAGCTCAGCTCCAGCAGAACTGGTCCCTGGGCGAGCTCTTAGCAAAGCCCCTGCACTCTCCTTCGAGACTGGACACACTGTGAGTTCCACAGCTGGTACCACGGGGCATTTGGCTCATCTGTACACACCTCAGGTTTAGGTGGATTTGTTGGAGTTCTCAGACATGATTCGATTTATAAAGATAAAAGCCACCTCAACAGATCCAATCAGTGTTTCCTGTGAACAACACTCTGGGTTTGGATCTCTGGGAAATTCAGAAAATATACAAAATAATATAAAATTCAGAAAATATGAAAAAAATGTTTATTAGTCTGCCTACTAACTCTTGAACCTAATGTATTGTCTCTACCCTTCATAGAAATGCAGAGTCAGTTATGCTCCATTCTACGGATGTGGAAATTGAGGTTTATTATAATGGAACAATTAGGCAAAGTCCACACATCACACAAATGTTGAAATTGATGTTTAAGCTTTGGTCACAATGACTCCACTAGAACCCCTTATTTCAAGGAGATGAGAATGTTCCTGACCTTCCATTTGTGGGTACCATTAAAACACACATAAAAAAATAAGTATAAAATTCACGATAGGATAATACATGTAAGACCATCCAGGGTAGTATTAGAAACCAAAGTACATGTTTTTAAAATTCGTTTTTTTTTTCCATGTTTCTCTCCTCCTACTAGCAGGGTTCTTATCAGAGAAAGTTGAAGAGAAAGACAATAATCAGAGCTTAGTTTTGAGTTTCAGATTTTAGCTTTGATTATCAGCAGCCAAAATTTGAAGTAATAAGTATCCAGCTTATTTTCAAACTATAGGATTTCACAGAACATGGGCCTAATGGTCCTTGCTCTCTTCTGCCTCCCATCCCAGCTCCAGGGAAGGGGCTCAGAGTGCCTCATGGATTCCCTGTGCATGTGGGGCTCTTTTCTTGAGGGGGAGGGAGGCAAGAGTTAGACATGGGTGTGGGTTCCTGTTCCCTCTGCTAAATTCAGATTCTTCCTGGAAAGACGGGAGTTGGGGAAGTTAGTGACAGAACTTTCTTACATGAAAAGTTCCAGTTCCTTTTGGAAGGAATCCAAAAGCAGGAGAATTTCAGTCCAGGTTTCATGGAACCCAGCCTGGGGCCTCTTGAGTACCGGAGACTTTGAGATTAACGTTTCTTTCAAAGGTAAGGGAAATGTTTGGATTCCGCACACTCAATCTGCAAGAGACTACATGGGGGATTCCAGCATCAGGCCAGGGGACTCAAACAGTTCTCCACACTGTCAGCTGCTGGTCGACGTGTTTCCCAGCTGCACGTGGTGCGTAAGGAAAACTTCCCTAGCACGCCTGGGTAGCCGGGATGGGGCTCAGTGGTATCGGTGGTGCTGGCTGGCTGTGAGAGGATGGGAGGCTGGGCCCTGTTGTCCTCTGAAGTCATGACCCTGAGATGCTGTGGCAGATGTCCAGGAGAACACACTTGTTCTAGTGTGGACAGTGGAACCTTGCGGTTTCTGTGTTTTCTTCAACTCCTCCGAGGGGATCTGAGCTTGGCGAGGTCCATGGAGGCATAGCCAGTCCTGAGGAGCTCCCTGGCCTCCTGGAGCTTACCTCCCTCCCCGGGGCAGCTGCTTCTGATGATGGACTGGACAGATTCCCCGTGGACCTCAGTCCGTCCCTTGCTCAGGACTGCATTCTGTCCTTCTGCTCCCATCTGGCTGGGTTCTTTCCTGCTCGCGCTGGAGCCTGCAGGTGGCTGAAAGGTCATCTCTCAGTGTCCAGGTTACTCTTTCAAGGCCCAGGGATTGGTTCTGACCAGCCATCTTGGGCCTGGGCCAGGTTCCCAGAGTCCCCTAACTTGAAGGGGTATCAGAAACGTGGCTCCCACGGAGGGAGATGGAACCTGGGATATTTCTGTAAGCAGATATTTAGGCGGAGCCTGCAGGCACGAATGGGCAGTCACTGGACCTGGCTGGAAGCACGGCCTGTCCAGCCTCCTTGTGCGCTGTTCACCTCTCTGCATCTTCTTCGTGGTGAATATGCTTCTGGTTCCCGTGTCTGCGTGGGTGCTGGGCCCCAGGCTCGGCCCCTCTCTTCTCCCACCCCTGCCTGGCCTGCAGCTCCGGGTGACATCTGCCTTTGCCCCTTCGTCTCAGGAAGGCCTCCTTCTCTGGACGTGATGCTCCTGTTCATGTGACCGTTAAACACCGAGCTCATGTGCTCTACCCAGAGAGCCGTGCAGCGAGGCGTGTGCTTTCTCCTGAGAGAGAAACTCTTGACGAGAACTAGTCACTGATGTGGAGGCAGGGAAGGCCTGGGCAGATCACTACGACTAGGCTCAGGATTCTTTGAAAATATGGGACCCCAGATCCAAACTTTCATCCCCAAATTCAGCTTTAAAGCATCTTCTTAGTGTGGTGCTTGCTACGTGGCACTCGAGCCTAGGGAGGCTCTGACCAGGGATTCCTGCAGGAGGCAGTGGGGGAGCCTCCTTCCCGAACACAGGACCATGGACATGAAGAGAGGCCAGGGAGCCAGTGAGTGAGCTGATCCCAGAGGGCCCTGCCCTGAAAAGGGAGGGGGGTTGGATCTGATGCTGGCGTGGTGTCATGTGGAGGTGGCTTCCTGGGCCAGGCCTCTTCTACTTCTCCAGGAGTCTGGGGTCTGGCCATGCCCCCTGGGATGCTTTGGTGCAGCCAGCTTTGGAGGTGGTTCATAGCCTCCAGCCTCCACGAAGAGACAAGAGCCCCCAGGGTTACCTCTGAACTCTAAAATCACCCAGGAGAGACTGGAGGTCTTCCTAGGAAAGGTGGCCCTGCAGAAGGCGTGCCTCATAACCCAGAGTCTCATGACACTTCATGGGAATGTTTAAAATAGCTGTGGTCTATTTACAGGCTGGTTTGGGGCCAGCAGGACACTCTGTTTATACTTACATCGCCACTGAGCTGGTGAAGTGTCTCTGAGAACAGCTCCTTGCCCTCCCCAGCAGTGTCATCTGCCTGGCAGGGAGGAAGCACTGCTATTTGCCCACCCCTGTATTTTAGACTTCGTCTGAGTATTAAAAACTCTTCTTTGGCTTCTCCTCAAACACGCGCTGTGGTGTCTATCCTTTAGACGTCTCTGGGCGGAGCCTGTCTTGGGCAGCCACATCTGCCCCGGCACAGCCCGGGATTTGGCACCACAAAGATCTCGAGTCGACCATGATGCTCTTCATAGGGTCACCACTGCAAGTCTCTGAAGCTCTGTCCTCATTTTGATTTAAAAGAACCCACAACTCTCTGTGGAGGGTTTGCAATCCCCACAGCACCTCCCCAAGTTTCATGTGCCAAATACATTTAGATTATTTGGGGACCAAGGGGTGTATATACTTTTACACAAGACATTTTGTCATCTATACTCACACATGTGATGCTGCATAGATTTAGTTCTGAGGATTCTGATCACTCAGGGCCACCACAGATCCTCGTGTCAGATGTATGGCCTAAAAGCGGGGGAAAAAAGGCACATTGCTTTTAAGTACATACTTCTTTTAAATTAAGGGGCTTTGGTCATGACCCCACCATTGAGTGGGGAAACTGAGGGGCTTAAGGCAAGAAGCGACCTGGCTGAGGTCATGTACTGACCCCACGGGGAGTCAGAATTGGGACGTGGGCTCAGTCCTCACCAGACAGTTTCCAGAAGCCGCACCTGCGACCCTGTAACCCACGGCACAGCTGGCAGCACTTCCTGGCTTGCTTGGCCTTCCTAAAATCCTCGCCCAGTCCAACTGCTAAGTTAGAAGTGGCGCCTTCATCCTGAGGAGGGAGAGCTCTGCTCAGCCAGGGCGCGGGGTGCCACGGTGTGGGGTGCCAGGGTGCGGGCGCCAGGGCACAGGCAGCTGCTCTGGCTCCAGGCACTTGGGGTTGGCTGGCCTTAGTGCCCCCATTCTCTCCCTCCTGCCTCCTGCCTCCTGCCTCTCCTGGAGGGGACGTGCTCACCTTATTCCAAATCTCCCAAAGAGAGGAGGGTCATGCATGTTTTGTAGCTCCATGTTGGTTTGTGGAGATTTTCCAATAACCGGATTTTGAGGTGCTTGTATTTTTTTTCTGATTACAAAGTAATGGAGAGGCAATTTGGAAATTCTAAAAAGTCCAAAGAAGAAAATGCATATCCCATCATCCTATTACCCCCAAAGAAACTAGTGATAGCTCTCTATCCACTTACCTATCTGTATCTATTTCTATGTCCATCTTCCTAACCATTTAGCTACCCTTTTATCTGTTAATATGTCTTTAATTCGTGTTTCTATAATTTTATAATATGTATCTTTAAAACATTGAGGTCACAGTAAGTATGCTTTTCATTTACAAATGTGTGATGAAGAGTGGCCTATTATAATTTTCAGAGCGTGATTTTAATTGTTACTAATATGATTTATAGTGTCCATTCCCCATCGTTGGCTGTTTCTGTTGTTTCAGATATTTTTGGGGGTTGAACAGCTTTGCAGCGACCAACCTGCCAGCTGTGCTCTTCACTGCTCGTCTTCTCAGGGTGGACTCAGGTTGCTCATGAGTTACTTTCTCTTTCTAGCCCAGGGGACAGGTGTGGAGCCCACAGCTAGGAAGCAGGGCTTGGTGAGCGTCAAGTGAAACATCATCTGTAGTCAGACCATCCCGGGCTCTGCAGCACAGGTGATGATGGATGAAGCCTTAGCCCCATAGATTTCCTAAAAGCAGCTGCCAGAGTCCCTGTTAGAGACCAATGGGAAGGGGCTCGATGTTCACAGACTTGAGTCCCTCTGCCTTGGATGCCAGTCAGGCAAGGGGAGCTCCTGATCCCTGCAGGGAGCCACTGCTGACCTTCAGGACCTGGAAGCGGTTACTCTTCATTCAGAGCCTAGGGACGGTAGCCAGCACCCTGGGGAAGCCTTCATGGTGTACTTCCAGTTTAGCTTAGAGTCACTAGTCTGATTTTCTCATGCAATGAACATTTGTAGACCACGCGCCTATGCAAGGCCCTGCTGGGTGGGTGCTGGACTCCACTGGTCCTGCCTGACCTCCTTCATCTCCTCCATCCTTTGCAACAACTCCTTGTATCCTCTAAAACCCCTTGTTCTGGATTTGAGGGGTTAAAGAATGTGCCCCAGATCATACAACTCACCAGGAGTAAAGCCAGGTGGGAACTGGCGTGTCTGGTTTGTGGCTTCTGCATTTAGCACTGTGGACTGGACCACTCCTTGGTACGCACGTGTGAAAGAGAGACCGTCCTGAGCATCATAGGATGCTGGACCCTTGGCCTCCGCTCACTAGCTGTCAGAGTGCTGTGACTCCCCAAAGCATCTCCTGGGACACAAATCACCCCCACTGAACTGCCGGTGTGCCTCCACCTTGCTGGCTTGGGCCACCATGCAGTGTTCCTGTCATGGGAAAACAGATCTTACCTAATAAAGGAGGCTTAATGGAAGATAGTTTCTTGAAACACAGGTCTCAAGCTGGTTGTGTGTCTTTGGGCAGCAATGGCAGAAGGCGAGGGAGGGTTTGCTGGCCCTTCCCCTTGCCAGGCAGATAAGGCAGCCCTGGGAGTCTTTCCTAACCTCCTGTCCTGGGTGATTTTCTCATCTTCATCTTTGTGCTCCAGATCACTGCCTCTTCCTTTTCACGAGCTGCCTTGGTGTTTCCCAATCATCTCATACCTGACCCTGGGGAAGGCAGCTCTTGAAAATGCCTCCTTGTGCTTCTCAGTCATGATGGAGAACAACAGAAGTTTACAGGAGTTGAAAAATCAGTCCCTGAAATTGAATGACAGTTGCTCTCCTCCTCTGTCCAGGGAAGGACCAGAAGTTGCCAATGATCTCTGTCCAAGTTGGTCATTAAGGGGGTCTGATGGCAACGTGAATATTACCATCAGAAACTGCAAATTTTATTGCTATCTGTGCCTGAAAGCCCATGTTCTGCATTCAAATATAGCTGCAAAACAGCTGTGATAGAAAATTGGTCATTTACCAGTGCTTAATGACTAATGCCCTGCCCAGGCTGAATTAGCAAGATCTATGTCAGAATTGCTTTGTTCTGTTGAACTCTCTTCTGTTCTCAAAGAAATCACAAACACCCAGCGTGCGAGAGTGGCAGTGCTGTCTGTGCCTGACAGTCTGGACATCCCACCACTTCCCCTCCTGGGTTAAGCCTGGACTCAAGAACTGACGGGGTCAGTCGCTCTCCCCCACCCCTTTGGTGCTGGGGATTGAACCCAGGGGTGCCGTACCACTGAGCTACATCCCAGGCCTTTTTTTTTTTTTTTAAATTGTGACAGGGCCTTGCTAAGTTGTAAAAGCCAGCCTTGATCTTGAAATCCTCCTGCAGAGGCGTCCATAGTTGGGTCAATCACTCTTGAGACTCAGCTCAGACAAACCTGGTGGAAACGTATGTGGTCAACAACAACTTCAGGTAGTGGAGGTGAAGGGATCACTTCCCTATTCAGATCGAATCCGGCCCCTGAATCTTAAACACAGAGGTGGCACACAGAAGGACAAATCCAGATGCAAATGCAGAGGTGCTGTAATGTAATGGCACAGGCACGGACGCCAGCAGGACTGGGTGCCAACCCTGCTCCATCTCTGCGAGACCCTGAATGAGGCTTCGTCAACTGTGAAATGAAGACAGTGAAGATCCTTCCCTCTAGGCAGAGTGAGGAGGGTCAAATGGCTTAAACCAAAGCAACTCTTAGCAGGTTTTCGGCTCATGGTATGTGTCCAGTAGAGGTTTGCAGCTATCATCATCTTCATCTTCTCTTCTTCCATAAAGGAAGACAGGCTTTTAAAATCTAATGATCTTTCAAACACGTAGACCTGAGAGTAGTATCGATTCTCTTGTCTATTTACTTACTCTTTTAATCCTCCCCTGACATACCCACTGAGGCTTCTTCCCCGTCTGTCAACAAGTATTAGACTCTGGGGATGAAGAGGTGAGAAAGAGTCGTTGCCTTCGTAGGGCTCAGGAGCTCGGGCAGCATGAGTGTGGGCCAGAGAATTTGTGGGCGTTGTATCGGGAGCTGAGGGAGGACTGCCTGCCACCAGCACGGGTGTGGTGGGAACCCGGAGGGGCTGCATCTACATTATGTCAGACATTGTAACAAGACTGAGAAGCACGTGTCATCACCTCACTTTGCAGAGCAGAAGGTGAACCTCCGTGTCTGCGTCGTCCCTGCGAGTGGCAGGGCTGTGCTCAGATGCAGACCTGGCCCAAGCCCAGGGTGCTCCTTCTCACTGAGCCTCCAGGTCAATAGGGAGGGTGGAAATTCAACGTGAAGTGGTCCAAAATTGGAGATCCGTTTTCTTTTTGTTTCGTAACCTCATTCATGATGAATGAAGAATCCATGAGATCATCGATCCGTCTTTTTCAATACACACGTTATTCTGAAACAGAGAATAAGATCTTAAATAGAGGAATGTGGAGGCCCTCCCTGAGCAGCCACTCAGCCCTCCTCCTGCCCAGGCTGGACAGGGAGAGGGGGCTGTGTGCCATCTTCCTGGAGCTTATTTATTTACATATGCATGGCACCCCTCCCTGCTGCAGGAACATGAAGGACCCTTGAAGGCTTGAGATGGCACAGGCAAGGCCAAGGAAATGTCCCTCTGCTTCCTTTTCTACCAACTTGACTTTCCCACGTGCTTCAAATTGTTTGTGTATTTCACCTGCTTTGGCAGAAGCATCGTCAATCAAAAGAACAGAAGCCCATTATAATCTAAGGGCTTGGCCATGCTGAGCTGTTTGGGGTGGGGCCCACTGTGGACCCTGTGGCCATCTCAGTATGCCTGGGTGAACATCTCCTGCAAGCCAAGGACGCCGGCTATGCCCATGTCTGCTCTGGAGGAATTAATAAATAATAGAATTGTTTCCTTTTGATGCCACACAGCCCAGAGCAGGTGGCAAACTCATGACAGGCTGCCTTTCTCTCCTGGAATGCTTTGGTCCCAAGCCCCAGGAGGTAATCCACCAGAGGACCAGCACCTGTCAGATCACAGGCATTGTCATTGATTAGACCATCCCTCAAGCTGGCTGCGGCCATAAGTGCCTCTGAGAGAGCAGTGGACAAAGGCTGCCCAGAACAGATGTTGCTGTTGGAAGCAAGGAAACCTCGCTGGCTGCCTGGAGTGGCCAGAGCCCAGCTGGGCACAGGAACCCGGCGTCAGCCACCACCAGCCCTGAGCTCCCGTGCCCTTGCAGGTAGCCAGAGGGGCAGAGGCTGACAGATGAAAGGCTGCTGTCCAGCTGTCCCTGCTGAGGGGAGGCCTCCTGCCCAGCTGCAGAAGCTCCTCCCACTGCTCCTGCTCACAGGAGGTAGAGGGGGGCTGAGAGACTTCTGGAGAGACAGCAGCCAAGGGAAGTGTCGGCTTGGCTCAGACGGAGACTGAGCTGACAACACATGAGCCCTCTTGGTACATCCTTCACGACACTCGATAATGTAAAGGGAGTCCTGGTCGTTCTGCTAAAACGCGCTTCTAATTATGTCCCCCATCATGGCCTCCCAGTGACGCCAAGAGAGAACAACAGGCCACAGTGCTTCAGTCTCTGCACTGAAAAGGAGACGTGGCGTTTTGCTTTTCTCTTGCCTAGGTAGCCTGCCTCATGAGATGCCACCCTCCAGCCTAAGGTGAAGCCCACACATACTGCAGGGCACAGAGGGAGAAGCAGGTTCCAAAGAATGTTTGAAAAATCACATGCTGCCTGTGTGTGTCGGGGTGGGTGCCTGACACCCCCACATCTGCAAGGCCTAGAAGCACATACCTCACACAGGCTCCTCACCCGGGGCCTGCCTTCCTGCTCAGCCCCCTGCCTGCTTCCCCTCTGCTCTCCTGACTGTGGCTCTGGTGCGCTGGCTTGGTGGGCCTGATCCCTCCGTGACTCCGCCTGCCCTGGGTGGAGCTGTCTCCCACCTGTCCTCATTGTCTGGGTGAAGTCCCCATCAGCCACAGGAATAAAGGGCCAAGCCTGTTTCACCGCCCTCTGCACTGCACAGGCCTGCATGGAGCGGCCTTAGGACCAGTGAACGGACGCAGGGAGGAAGAAAGGCGGCAGCTTCCAGACGGTGTGAGCCGCCGATGTGGAAGAGAGTCTCAGGGGCTGGTGAGCCTTGCGACCTCTGGACCTCATTTCCCCCTTCCCTTGACTTGTTCCCCTCTTTTTTTCTGGTTTGTTCATAGAGATACGACTAGAGAACCTGCACTTGCCTTATAGCCGGGCTCAGCGCTGCAGGCCCCATGGCGTCTGAGTCCAGCTGGCACAGGAGTGGAGCAGGGAGGGGCAGGAGGAAGCCACCCAGGGTTAGTGCTGTACGCAGCGGAGGTGCTGGAGCCTCCTCTCCACTCTGGAATCTGTGCAGTTGCTGTCACCAAGGTCACCAGGACTGCCCTTTCTCCAAAGTGCAGTTTGGAGCAGCACAGTCTGTTTCGTCCATTTCCACGGCAACGAGCCAGGGCTGAGGGGCTGGGTGGCCGCCTCAACGTTCCTCCTGACAGCTCCATCCTCTGCCTTCGCTGTTCTTCCTTAATCGTTTGCTTAATTAAAAAAGTTTCATTTGTAAGAAATATGGATTCTCTAAAAGAAAGACACACTTCAGTCTAGGGTTGCCTATGTTTTTCTCTGAATTTGAATAAATATTTTAACAAGCAAACTACAGGTTACGCACCCCAATCTGAAAATCCCAAATCCAAAATTCTCCAAAGTTGGAAACTCCTTGAGCACTAATATAAGGCTACAAGTAGAAAATTCCACACCTGACCTCGTGTGGTGGGCTGTAGTCTGAACAGAGGTGCACAGAAATACTGTGGCCAATGACCTTTAGCCAGGTGTATAAGGTGTATATGGAACATGAAAAATTTTGTGTTTCGATTTGGTTCACAAAGAAGGCTTATATGTAAATATTCCAAAGTTTGAAAAATTTAAAATGCAAAGTGCTTCTAGTCCCATGCATTTTGAATAAGGGATATTCTACCTGTGATAGCCAACATTTGAGTTATGTTGGTGGTTCTTATAAGTAAATACCTTAGAGTTATTAGTTCACTTAATCCTCACAATGATCCTGTGTGACAGGTCTTTCTATTGTCTCATTTGCAGATGAGGAAACTGAAGCACAGAGAGGTTAACCAACCTCATGGGGTCACACAGTTAGTAAATGGTGAGGTCTTGTTTTTGACCTGGTGGTCTGACCTGGAGTCTGTTCCTCACTATGCTGTCTCTCAAGACAAAACTCTGTATTATGCCATTTCCAAGAGAGTGAATGTGACTCAAGGCCAATTTGCTCTCTGTGAATTGAATAAAACATCCAAGGTAGCCCTCTATCCCTGCCCTTTGGAGAAAAACAGCTACATCCTATAGGATTTGCAAGAACCGCAGAGGCTCCCTGAGGCAGCCCTAGGAGAAGCTTGGCCAACCACTTCCAGGTCCCCTGAGGGCCTTGGCTACTTAGAGACAGCTCCGGGAAGGCCTTCCTCATCTTTGGGCGCCAGGCTTTGCCTGTGAACTGCATGCTCCTTGGCAGGATGAACGCCCGGTCACTCCGCCAGAGTCAGAGGTGAAGCGTGGACCAACACACAGGGAGCACAGGCAAGATGGCGGAGGCAGGGACGATGGTGGGACTGGGCAGGATCCCCACGACCAGCCTCCGCAATCACAACTGGAAGTGGTGCCAGTTCCACCCAGCTGGGGTCACCAGTTGTCATATAAGTTCAGAGTGACGCAGACAAGCACTCCTGACGGGCATGAGGAGAACCTGTGTGTGTGTGCTGTGATGCAAAGCTGGACTGACAGCTATGAAGATGGGAATGAGGACAGCGAGGGTGGTCAGTCCCACCCACTGTGTCATGGGTCATGCCGAATGGTAGGTGCTGTCCCATAGCTGGCCGCAGGCACTCTCTCCCAGCCTGGGAGGTGGCATCCGCAGCTTCACCCAGGCAATACCACAAGCTCAGACATCTACAGATCCCACCCCGAGCAGCTGAGCTGGACCACCTCAGAACCAGAGTGAGACCAGCGGTACCGCAGACCCCACGCCCTCCCTCTCCCTGTGTCACTCAGGTGTCTGAGAACCTTGGTGGATACCTCTTCTGTTCCATTAGGACTTTGAGCCACCCCCTCTCCCCAGACGCTGGAGCGGAAGAGCTTGCTCTCTGCTGCAGGGCCATGAACTTGACTTTATCAGAGCCTATTAACTCCCCACCTCTGCTTTATAGAGAAATATGACACAATGAAAGAAAAACTGAAAAACCAAAAAGTAAATACTCTTAGCCTCCGTGGCTGACTCAAAGATTTCTACAAGTTCCCTGTATTTATAGCTGGAGAGGGAACAGCGAACTGCAGCTGCTTGATGTTATTTCGAAGAACTTCAGGCTTCCGACCAAAATAGTCTCTGAACTTTTGAAACTCCCATTCTAATAGTCTCGAGGAGGAGTGAACCAATATCCTAGAATTTGAGACGATATTTTTAGGCTTGAAATAAATCGTGCCTTACACTCACAGTGTGTGTGGGTCTGTGGTGGGGTCACGTAGGGCTGGTGCCCGGGGAGGCCTGGATTTGGGTGCAATTTAAAAGGAAGAAGAAAGAAAAGTCTTGAAAATATTTGTAAGTTAAAAAAATACTTCGTTGAGTCAAGAAATAATTTACAATATGTTCGTCAAACTAAAAAGAAATAGGAAGGCTGTTTTGAAGCTTAATAAAAGTGCTTATTAAAATAGATTTGCAGACGCGATGGCCCATATGCATTTTGCATATCTGTGCCTCTATATGAATATATTAAGCTCAACATGTTATATGCCATATGCATATATTCTTTCCCTTATTAAAACCAGCGCTAGTGATAGAAAATGAAGATGGTCACAGACCACTGAGTCCATCAACTGCCACCCTCAGCCAGAAATCTCGGGGTCTTTTTTTCTCTCCCTGTCTCACTCCCACATGGATTCTGCTGCTTCTCATTCTGAACTGGATTTTGGATCTACCTTGTGCCTCTGCCTCCACTGCCCTGTGTTAGTCCAGGCCACCTTTGGCTCCTGCGAGGATCCTGAAGTACCCTCAACCAACCTGTTCTCTTCCCTTCTTGATTCTTCCACCCCAGTTCCCCCAAACAGTCATTGTGATGGCGGCTGGCACTGGCTGGTTTTGCCCTCTGCAGGTCACACCTTCTCCATGGTGTCTTGCCAGCCATGCCTCTCCATTGCCCTGGCCTTGGCAGGGGTGATGGTAGAGTACACTGCCCCGCCTGCTTGCTGAGGGGTGGCCTGTGATGCCGGCTGGACACCCAGGCTGACTCTGACGGTGCTATCTTGAGCAACAATGGCAAGAGCTGGGGTGTGGGAAGCTGAGGGTTGATTCCATCCTGCTGTTTAGATGCCTGGAGCACCTGCTTCTGTAGCTGTTCTCAGAGCTAGGTGTTCACAGATTCTATCATTTCAGATTTCTTCACCACAATTGGTTTCTTCTGCTTGTAACTGAAAAGCCCTAAGACCTAGAGGGACCCGTGCATCCAGTTTCATCATGGCAGGATGACTTTCAGAGGCCCTAGAAGGGCTTCTATATCGTTCTTCTCTCAAGGCCATGGCTGTTGGATGGCTCCAAACTCCAGATTCCTTGAAAGTTCACCCTAATATCAAGTTACTTGTTTGGTTTGTGTAACATCATTGAGGACTCTGTGTAAATCTTTGAATGACGTGGGGCATTATGTTTGTGAAGAGCAATTACGGAGGAATTAGTTCAGTAGGGTAGCAAGTGGGGTATGTGACAGGCGTGGCAAAGATCTCGTTGCAGACCATCAAATATTTGTCCCTCGGAGGGAAAGGGCATTGTGAAGTGCACCCACACTTACAATCCCTCGTTTTCCTTTCTCTGACACATTATTTGCATAAAATTGAGAGAAGACTTTACAGGAACCAGGGCTGAGAACAAAGTGGGCTATGTCTCACTCGTCTTGCTTCTGCCAAATAATCTGTAAATTATAGTCCATTGCTGTTTTTTCATTAATTGCACATATTCTCTTTCATTTGGCTGCAAATTCCATCACATTGGCCAAAAATGTGTACTTCTGCAACAGCACAAAGTAAGCACTTTGAAAGGACAGGCAGTTCAGAAAGAGTAGGTAATTATACCAAGAAAACCAAATGCAGGAGGAGAATAAAGCCCCAAAGACTGAATGAAAGAAAAAGACTAAACAAAATGAAGTCACCTTCTAGCGTTTTAAATCACCACATCAATAAAGGGGACAGGAGTTTAGGGTCAGAGGTGCTTGCTAGACCTTGTCCTCCTTCTTCTTGTGTTTCCATGTCTGGCTGGTGGGATTCATTCTTTTTGTCCTCTTTTCTCTGGGACAAGATATAGCAGAGGTGTCTCCACCTCAAGGTGCAACCTCTAGTACCCACACCGTCAGCTTAGTGCCATCCACGAGCATTGGGGAGTCACCTGCTGCATGTGGAAGACGTCATCATGGGCAATGTTGCTCCCATCTTGTTTTCACAAGAAAACTCAGTTTGCAGAGCTGGTGGACACTTGCAAGAATCCACGGAGCCGTCTGGCAGAATCGGGTGTGACTTACCTGCTGGGACTCACCGCTGCCTTCTCTTCCTTCACTGAGAACCTTGAGAGTTAGGGCTGGGTGGCATGGGGAAGTGCCTGGCTTGTCTTCCAAAGCTTTCTTTGGAAGATTCTTCCCGTTAGAATCTCTCAGGGTTTTCTTTTGGGGGGCGTGAGAGGGTGGAGCATCGGTTGGGCTGCATTTGTCCAAACTTGCACACTCTATCTTGAAAGAGTAAAGCTTGCTGTATGTAAATCATATCTTAATTACAAAATAAAAATAAATACCTACTCTTTGAGAAACAAACAACAAAGATGGTCATTGCTGACCTCATGATTGAGCACATCCATGTTCCCAGAAAGAATCAAGTCATCAGTTTCTTTCTCATCCCCCTAAGCCTAGAAACCTTTGAAAACACAATCTTACTAGGAAAAAAAAAAATAAGAGTTTTAGTTTTTTAAAAACAAACAAACACAATCCCAGCAGCTCAGGAGGCTCAGGCAGGAGGATCGTGAGTTCAAAGCCAGTCTCTGCAGAAGCAAGGCGCAAGCAACTCAGTGAGACCCTGTCTCTAAATAAAATACAATATAGGGCTGGGGATGTGGCTCAGTGGTTGAGTGCCCCTGAGTTCATCCCCGGTACTCCCCCCGCTCCATAAAAAAAAAAAACAGAAATTCTTTGGTCTATGGCTTTTGTGACTTGCAGAAAGCAGGGCCACTTTTGCTTTTAAACCAACTATTGGAGCTGTTTAGGATTAGCAGACTGGAAATAGTGTGCAGGACATTACTTCCCCATATTTAATCACATAATTATATGTATTTTAATGGAAAGTTAATTCGTAATTTCTAAATAATCAGCATCCGTGGTGCAACGGCTAGGGGAATAGTCAGGCAGTTTCCCCTGACATGGTGTCCTCTCCCCGGGTGTCTGAGACACCATTCCCGTACTCTGCCAACACCAAGAGAGGTAGAAAAGGCAATTTTATGTTTATATCTAGCTTCTCACTCTTTTAGAAAGATCAAAGTAGAGAAAACACAAGGAGATCTGAACTTTTCAGATACATTGGCTCTTAGTGCACACGGCACAAAGCAAGCTTGTGCAAAAAGGACTTGTGTGCACAGCACTTCCCGATGCTGCAGCGTTAGCAGACCTCTCCAGGACGGGATTTCCCAAGCATGACTTTATAAGGCAGACCTGTTCTGCCTCCGACTAGCATTTGCTCTTGGACTATGCTGCGGCCTTCCTGGGTCCCATCAGTATGGGTTTGGATAGGAAGATGAGTCACTTTAAGCATTTTGGGAAAGGGGGGCTTAAAGAGGGCATTGCCTCAGATGAACAGTGGGGAGGTCCAGGGCCACTCCAGCTGGCAGGTGAAGGGACACTGACCTCTGCAGGGAGCACTGGAGAGGTGGATGGTAAGGCCCCCACCCCCGGAACTGCGGATTCCCCAGGGCCTGCAGGAGCTCCAGCCAGCCGCCTGCCACTTGTCATAGCAGCCAGGCGGCTGCCCCGGACGCCAGCCTCTGGGAAGCCCACGCCTGCCCCTAGGTCTGGTGACATCACCTCTAGAGAACTATGGAAGCCCCTCTCTTGCTTCTAGATTTATGATGGCTTTTTTGCTGCTAGATTCTATCCTGGAACCAACAGGGAAAGAGATCCTGGGAAATATTGTCTGCAGGTTCGCCTCCTCCTGTGGGAGGGTGCAGGTGGGGCAGGCTGGACCACAGATCATCTACCACAGGCTTGCTGTTCCATCCTCTGGGAACAAAGACTTCTCTTGCCAATCCTTCGGGTCTCACCTGTGTCAAGGACTTGGTGAGCCGTCCTGAGCAGGCCAATTGAAAGATGTCCTTCCTCATTAAATTCTCATAATGCTGCAATTTTCCCATATTGAGTGTATTATGACCTGTAATATACATGTGTTGGTTTTATGATGTGTTATCTGTTTTCACACTAGAATGTACTTTCTTTGGGGGCTGGCACCCAATCTTCTCTATGTCTAATTTCTAGCATAGCACATACAAACAAATTTATGTGGATTACATTTCTGGATTAATTTTATTTTTTCTGAGATATGCTGGGGCTACTCTTTCTTACTTGCAAGGCATATACCCACCTAAAAACAAAAATCAGGAAAAAGAACAAGAGGCCGTTATTTGCAAGTCATTCTTCTAGATATTAGGGGTCTAGATGCTGTGGTCTGAACTTGTCCCCCAAATCCAGGTACTGGGAAGACAAGCCCAAGCCCAAAGGCATGTGGCACGTAGGTATCAGGCAGAAAGCAGGCCTGCCTTTGAGTAATTTTGCCCTGGACGTATTGGTCCAGTGTAACTGAAGCCTTCTCTGAAACACACCTGGTACTTGCATCCTGCTTAGGTTCCATGGGTCCCCCTGTCTCATAGAAGAGCATGGTCCTCTTAATTATGTAGCTTATGCAAGGGGCCAGAGAAAGAGAGCTCTGCAGCACTCTCAGGGTTGTGAGCAGGATATATGAACTGAGAAATTTGGAAATGGTTAGTATAGTCAGAGTTTCTGACCAACTCAAATAATATTTTCCTCTCCCTCCAACAAGCTTACAGAAAGCAGCCCCAGGAGTCAGCACATAGGGGATATATTGCTATTTCAGACTTGGTTCCTGTCTATTTAAATTAGTTCTTGACCTTGGGAGAAAATTAAAAGTGTGTGAATCTCCTTTGGTTTCAGATAACACAGAAATACTGTAATTTCAATTTTTTTTCCTATAGGAAGGGGGAAGTTAACAAATTGTCTTTATTCAAATGTAGTATCATGGCATTCACCTGCCAGGTTAGATATCTATCTAGTTAAGAGGGGGATTTTAATTAAAGAACATAAAATTTAAATGGGTTGGAAAATGTCAACATGGTTTCCTATTTTGAGCCCAACACAGATGATAGAACAAGGAGGTAAAAATGAAAATTAAAGAAAAAAAAATTCAGAACAGATGCCAGGAAGTGTTTTTTTCTTCTCCTTCTTCTTTTCTTCCACGCAGAGAATCATAAATGTGTGCAACAGCTTACTAGGCAAGATAGTCAAGGCAGAAAGAGAGAGGGCATTAAATAATTAGACTGCAATAGACTGCTAAAACAATGAGAGGTGGTAAACCAAATGGTCTCTCTCTGCCCTACATTTGGATGTTTTGGGATAAAATGAAATCTTTGCACCTCCCTCAACCCTTAGATTTCTAGACCACGCGAAGAGAACTTGCAGATATTCCAGTGTCTGTATTTCTACCTTCAAGTGTGAGCTCCCAGAGTGTTATCTTGGAGATGTTCGCGTTGGAAACCTTCCACTTAAACACATGTGCGTCAGGAGAAACACGGAGGGAAGAGCGACAACATTAAGTTCCAAGAAAGCAAAGACACGCAGCTGCGGAATAGGATCTGGAAGATGGGTAGATATGGCTGAAGATCTGCGCACTAACCAGTCAGAGCTAGTTGGAGAACTTCAGCTAATTACGCTTGTGTTTGTCAAGTTAAAAAATAATTGGCTGGCAAAACATCCACTGTATTAGGTGGCTTAGTGTCAGGTTGCTCTGTATTTACTGATTTTTATCCTGTGTCCCACATCGATGTAGGAAGTCTTACATGCCTCGGATTCAGCTTTTATTTAAGTGGCAAGAGTCTCATGGAACTATTTTCTGGCTCAGTAATTGGCACCTTCATCCCTGAGTGGTGGCAGGGGCTGCGCAGAACAGCGGTGGACCATCTCTAGGGTCTTTCCTGGGGGTGGTCTGGGGAAAGACGGAAAGGGGCACTGAGAAGCATCGAAAGTACTTTGTTTTCATTTTTAAGAAAGACTATTCCTCGGCCCACGTCCCAAGTCAGGCACAAATTCCCCCATTGAGGAGAGAGAACTTCGCAGGGACACAGGCTCTGAAAACCAGCCAATTGGGGACAGCCTGAGTCTTGTTCTGAGAAGCAGCCAATCAGCGACAGCCCCAGGCAGACAAGCAGCCAATCAGCAACAGTCTTGCAGTTGTATCCTTCCCCAGCTGGTGCCTTCCCCAGCATCTGTACCCCACCTTGAGCCTCGGTCCAGAGACCTCAGCACAGCTGCCTTCAGTCCAGGCACTCCCGCTCCTGAATGCCTACTGTCCACTGCAGGCCAGTAGCTGGGGTCTGAACTTGTCCCCCAAATACAGGTACTGGGAATACAAGCCCAATCCAACAGTGTTAGAAGGTGGGACCTAATTCTATGTGATCAGGCCTAGAGGGCAGGAGGATAGTAGGGTTATCACCGGAGTGAGCTGAGAGCCCTGAGGAGAGTCAGGTCTTCTTTTGAGCCCTTCCTCCTTGTACGGTGGGACGACACAGGGAAAAAGGCCCTTGCCGGCTGTGGGACCCACTGTCTTATCAGCCTACAGAACTGCAAGAAATACATTTTGCTCTTTATTACTGACCCAGCCTCAGGAATTGTGTCACAATAAGACAGACAAGACATCAGGCTTTCCCAAACCTCATCGAAGACTAGCTCAGCTTTGTTAGGAGAGACTGTGCCTCTCTTGCAACTTCCCTTCCTTCTCAGGGAAATGAGAAATTTACCTTTTTCGCAGGAGATACCAAGTTTACTTTATCATTAGCTTACTAATTAAGGGTTTATTCAACCTCAGGTCACAGTTTGGACTTGCCAATGGCCTATATTAATAAAGCACTGAGATACTCACATTCAATTTTTTCCAGTTCTTGTGGTGGTTGCTCTTATTAATTTTAAATTTGTGTGGATTTGAACACCAGAGTTGCAAAAATGCAAGAGTAAATGTCATAAGGATGAATTTTGTGAGCAGTGGACATATATTAAACAATCTATTCTTGCATAGCTTTTGTTGATTCCATATGAAAATGGTGGAAAGTCAGATATAAGCCAGAAGATACTAACAGCTAAGCACAAGAGATGCAGGATATCCTCAATAAGAACCAAAAGAAAAAGTGATAAAATAACACATTATGTTGTTGTTTAAGAGAATTCAAATGCAAAAGGGAGGCAGAACTTGTAGTGACCTTCCACACTGTATGTCACCCTCCGCCACTGAGCCCAAATGAATGTCTGATGTTCTTCTCCTGCTCAGAATCATTTTCTGATTCCCAAACTGCAAATGTGTTTTTGAGTACCAAAGAAAATCTATTTCCATAATAGAAACACATGATAGTTTCAATTATTATTGCAGAACTTAAAGATCCAAATGCTTCACTTTTTTATGACAAACCATGAATACAGGTAACCACAGTGCAGAAAAAAAATTTTCTTTACTTGTGTACTATTTTTACTCAGTAACAACCATTTCTTATTAAGCTATTCAGACTAAAAACTTTCAAATGAGATTTTTAAAAGCAAGAGCCAATTTTATGGAAATGTGTATAGAATGTTGAAGAAGGGACATATTCATGGCAACACATTTATTCTTAGGGTAAGCAAACGATATTTTTTAAAGTAGGTCAAGAATTTTTAATGTAATCCTGAAGAGTGGAAAAACAAGTTATGTCATGAAAGATGTTATGTGCATCAACAAATCCAATTTAAGAGCGATTTTCTGAGTACCTGTATATGTTCATAATGCTGACATTGAACTTGATTTTCTGTGGACCAAGAATGAAATGAGTTAGATGTGATCACTGTAGAAGCTGTGTTGATGTAAGTGGAACAGAAACCTCCAACTTTAAAGTATTGTATGAGGAAGTTCCGTAAAATAAGGAACTGTTAAGGAGTGCCAAATCATGTATAATGGATTTAGCTAAAGAACTATAAAGCTTAGAAACATAATTCACATCAGAACAACAACACAAACACTTTTTACTATTCATATATGTGTTCATCAGTTTTTGGTGCTGTGGCCCAAACACCTGACACACACAACTAAAATTAGGAAAGATGTCTTTGGCCCATGGTTTCCATCCAGGGTTGGCCAGCTCCCTTGCTCTGGTCTGAGGTGAGGCAGAACATCATGCAGAAGGGCCAAGGAAAGATGCACAGATCATGGTGGCCCGGAAGTGGAAGGGAGAGGGAAGAAGGGGTCAGGGACAAGACACAGTCCACAAGGCCATGCCCCAAAGTACTCGCCTCTTAGCTAGGCCTTACTTCCTGCAGTTTCCATAACTTCCAATGATGCCATCAAGTTATTAATCCACTGATGAGGTCAGATCCCTCGTGATCCAATCATCTCCACAAAGCTCCACTTCTGGACATGCTGCGTTGAGGACCAAGCTTTCAAAAGAGGAGACTTTGGGGGACATTCCAGATCCATATCATAACAATATGCCCCATTCAATATTTTTCTTATATGCAGTGTATGAATGCATAGAAAATTAGAAATAATTCAGCTTTAACTGGACGTGTTTTATTTGTTAACTTTGGCAACCCTGCCTTATTGACATTCCAGGCCTGTAAATTTTATTGATATAAAGAACATCATATCTGGTTTCTTCTCCATTAACAATGGAAGAACATGTCACACTGGATCTGATAGCCCAATTTGTGTAAAATATGCTACTTAAATGGCCACAGAAGTGGCAAGGAGGAATGGCTATTGTGAAATGTATTTTCAACTCTCCTCGATGTTAGTGTGTTAAGATGTAGTGATCTAAACTCTGAGATCTCCAAGTTTTGGAAAACCACAACAAAAATAATGCATTTGTAATGCTCCACTGAATCAAACAGCAGCTACACAGGGGGCTGGCTGAGAGGTGTAAAGAAAGGGTTTGGGGCCCATTAGCTCCTGTCACTCTCTGAAGCAATTCATTGACACGTTTTAATTATTCTAATATCTAATCAAATCTTACCATATAGGTGGGAATTTGGGGTAAGTCTCGGTTAATTAAAAAGTTTAATTGAATCATAAATAAGAGGGAGGGAAGGAGAGAGGGAAAGAAGAAAGGAAGAAGGAAAGAAAGATGGGAGGGAGGGATGGAGAAACTACATATTTTGACCTCACATCTAGTCATCTGTTGGCTAATTTATTTATTTTATGCTATTAATTCCAATGAAATAGAGTTACTTAAACTGGTCTAGAAATTATATCCTACTAGAAGTAAGCAGGTTAGAAGTTAGAATAATTTTACCAAATAATGCATCATTTTAAATTATATGATAATGTAATGTGCTGGAAAGCTGTCCATTAAAATATAACGTGCTCTAATGAGCCTTGGAAAGTTTTTAACCAGTGTAATTAAGAAAGTTTGCCATTTCTGAAGCAATGGTAAACTTCAGCCCGCCCCCTCTAGCACTGACTCCAACCTCACACTTTCTTATGTAGACACATCCCAATTAATGATTCTAAAACCGTCCACTGTATTGTTGTTCCAATGGGCACTTTCTTGCAATACTAATGTACTCATCATTGACCGTGATGGTAGCTTTTCCTCTTTCTATTGAGGAAGAAGTTCTGATAATTGAGCCAGTTAATTTTCGGCAAGTTTCTCCACTGGTTTCTGGTCATTGACGACACTAATCAGAAAAGCACCATCTTTTGGAAGCCGAGTTCCAGCACTCGAGGCCATGTGCATGGGGGTTCTCTGTCCTCACGCTGACCTGCCCATGGCTTTGGCAGGTGTGAACACAGAGTGGCTCCAGTGTCCTTTCAGGGTGGTCAGTTCTGCTGTGCTGGAGTTGCCAGCCCCTGCAAAGGCACCCAGGTTCACAGAGGGACACAATCAGGCATAATCCTGTCCAAAAGGTCAAATTTGGATTTGGGTGAGGAAAGACTCCACTCAAGAAGACTCTTGTAACCACTGCAGTGGGAAAGGAGCTTTTGGTGTGAGACCCGTGGTCCCAGAGGGATTTTCCTTTACAGTGAAGTGTAAGTAAGGCTCACTGAACAAGTGCTGGGACAGGTGTGCGCAGGTGGTGGGCAGCTGGTTTATCCCCCTGATGCCAGGGGCTTCCCGGGGGCGGTCTTAGGGCCAGGTTGTTTCTGGTTCCAATATCCAAGGGTGGGTTAAACTCAGAGTCCTGGGGCAGGAGGAGAGAAGCAGAACTGGTTTGGCTAAGTCAAGTTAGCAGGTGTTTTTCCCAGGTTGGTTAATGGCAAAAAATGGTTCAATCATTTATGAGGCAGTGAATGGGAATTTGGAAGGTCAGGAACTGACCTTTCTACAGCCAAACAAATGGGCAGCTGTGAGTCCTGTCTGAGTCACACGAGGAAGGGCGGTTCTTTTCAAAACCCCTTTCCCTAGATACAAGGAAAGGAGGTTTCTTTACTCTTCACGGTTCACTCGGATCACAGGGCTTGGGAAGTTATCAACACCATCTTGCATCACTAGTACAGGAAGTCACTAGCCAAGGTACCAACCCATCCATGAGCAGGATGTAACAAACTTTCTATAAAAAGTATGCGATGCTATTTATATGACCAATGTACCCAAGAGACTAGCTGGAATGACCCAAGTCTGCAAGCTTTCAGTGGGGACTTGGCGCAGTTGCCTCTAAGACTGTCAGCCAGCACTGTGAGCTGGCCCCACACTAGCTGCCAAACTGAGGCTGGGAGAGAGATGGACAGGAAACACACGCTTGCATTATGGTGATGCGTTCAGTAGAACTTTCAGTTGATGTATTTTCCCCAGTGACTTTCAGAGCGTCTTCCATTCCGTACGTTCCAAAAAATATTTGCTCATTTAGTGAAAGAGGCACTACTTCCAAAAGGTAGTTTCTGCTCAGGGGCCTTAGGTTTTATCACAGCTTGTAAATAAGAGAGGATGCCCCTGGATTCATTCCCTCACCCTTCCTTCTTTACTGTAGAGGATGCTGATGTTTTATGCCCTCTCTCTTAGCCATGCCCTTCGGGAAAGTGACCTTGCCCCATGAATGGGTCACGGCAATCAAAGTCCACCATGGTGAGCGTGTTCCTCTCACCAATGCCTGGCTGGGCAATGCACATATGCTGGCTTTGCTGACCAGTGACACCTGACAGGATACAAGCCAGAGAGCTTGTGGGAAAGTTTCCCGTAATTAAAGAATAAAGGCAAAGAAAGAATTGGCCTCTTCTGCCTTTATCTGAGGTGTAGGGATGTGCTGCTGTAAGCCATCCTGTGGCCACAGAGGAGGCTTGCCTGCAGACCAAAGTCAGCCCAGAGGACAGTGAGCAGAGGGAAAGAATGGGCCTGGTCGCTGCCAGTGTTGCAGAGAAGAAATCAACCTGGGCTAGTAGAAAAAGAATGCTTTCATTGCTCAAGAACTTTGATCCGCAATCTGTGCTTGATCTGAAAATATCATCAACACCATCGTCATCATTACTTTAGGCAAACACTGCACCACTGAACTACCTCCCCAGCCCTTCCATCCCTACTGTATCAAAAGTCAGCCTGCTGCCATCTCAGGAGCGAGGCCTTAAGCACAGCTTCACTAGGCGAGGGCAGACGTGCCAGGATCCCTCAGCCTGGTACAGGTAGGATGGGGAATCCTGGCGGAGGATGGATTTAGCGGTGGCCTGTCTCAGTGTTCTAGAATGGAACGCGAAGCACAGAATTTTGATGGTTATATTTAAAATTTTATTTCAGCATCCCAGGAAAGAGATAGCAGGCTGTAGCATGAGGTGTGTGAAGAGGCAGATGGAGGTGCCACTGAAGACTCCTACCCTGTTGGGGTGAGGGGCGTTGAGTCCAAGCAGCTTGAGAAACAGGAGAAGTGCAGGGATGACAATCTCTATAAATCCAGGTGTGGAGGTGGTGCTGGGCTGTGAGAAACATCCCCTCTGTAATCCCAATGTTGGAATAGCCTCCTCTCTACTAGGACCAGCAGGTCCAGGTCCGCAGCCCCTGGACTGGCTGCACAGCTGGTGTGTGGGAAAGAAAAAAAGGGGTGGGTGGTGGGTCCTTACTGAGTTGGCCTTGCGTTTCATCCCGCCCTGACAAGCACTGATCCAGCACCAGCTTTGGTGGCAGCTCCTGGTTCTGGGTTAGTATTATAGAAGGATGGAATCTCCGGGAAAATAAAGCATGTTTTGTGAAGAGCTGTGAGCATCCACCACCATGGCAATGAAAGCCAATGAACTCCATCCACCGCTCTTTATGAGCCAGGCCAGAAAGCCCTACACAGATGGAGGTCATTGGCCCCTTTGCTCCACCTTCCCAGTATCTCAGGCATTTCTCAGAGATTGTATTTAAAAAAAAAAAAAGTTGGGTGCTACATTTTAAGGGAAAGTTTTACACCTTGGTTCTTCTCATGTCATCTTTCTCCTACCGTGTCAGCCAGAGTGTTCCTGTCAGCTGCCACAACTGCTCACCTATTTAGAAAGGAAACCATCCTCAGACTAAACTCCCTCTCTCCTCTTTCACTGTCTCTCGCATTTATTTCACACCAAAATCTTTCACAAAGGAATGAAAGTGTCCAGCCTTGGGTTTGCTTTAACTTCTACCATATAGGCATTTCCTAGAACCCGCTCTCAGATGAGCACACTCAGGTGTGTTCGTGTATTCTGTGCTTCCTGGGCACCATTTGGCCTCACCACACACCGTTGGATCTGGTGAGGTGCAGGATGCTTACCGGGTGCCCAGCAGTAGGCACTGTTCTCTGCACTGGCTGGACACCTGACCAAGGGGTGTCTCCCCTCTCATGCATTGCAGCTCAGGGTCCAGCGGGGAAATATTCATCCTGTATCTTCCTCTCAGAAAAGTAGTTCAGAGAGAGAAAAATTCAAAAGAGCGATTTAACACCCAAGCACTCCAAAGTGTGAACTTCTGCCCCCTCAGAGTTCGCCCAGGCCGAACCAAAGGGGCTTTGGAAACATGTCTGAATTTGAAGCCATCTGTCACTTATTACCCATGTGCTCATAATTGTTTATTTAGTTTCTTACTGCTCGGATTCTGCAGCTCTAACTTAGCCACCTTGTTGTACATTGGTAGGAGGATGGAAGATGCCAGGTGGGAAGTGACCCTGTTCCTTATCCTTTCTCCTCCCATCTTCTCAAATGACTTTAAGCCTATCTCTGTAACTTATTGTATCCTGCTCATACTAGTTATTCAGTGACCTGCCAGTACAATGACATTACAGTGCTATTATGTGGACAAAATATCTTTAAACTGTCTATAATTACTGAAACAAACGGGAAGGCAACGATTGCATCATTGGAATATTGAGGGGCTGGGTCACCGCCCACGGGTGTTTGTAAAGCTACAAGAGCTGCGTGCTACAGAGCATTTCCTGCCGTTGACAGGTCTGGACCTGGACTGCAACAGAGACCTGCACAGGAAGTCCTTCCACCCACGGCGACTCTCCATCGACTCATTTGCCCACTCAACACACATCCACGGAGAGTTAAATAGGAACCTACTAGTCTAGATATCTCAACTAGTGATCAAGAGAAGAGGGAACTGGACTCCCACATTCAAAAGGGAGGCTCCAGATTCATCCGGTTGGGCTGGCTACCCGGGGCTCAGCAGGACGCAGCTCATCCCTCTTCTCCACTTTGCAGTGGGAGACCTGGTGACGGGGAAGCAGGTGGTCATGGAGGCCTTGGGGACGGTGTGAGGTTTCGCCTGGGCAAGGTGGATGCTGAAGGAAGTAGCAACTGTGGTTGCTTCAAGGAGACCAAGACCAAGAGATGTGAGCACCACAGGCTCAGAGGTGGACTTCTGCACACAGGAGTGGGTGGTGCTAGGTTCAGTGCCAGTGGGCAGTTGGAGAGCTCAGCACCAGGGGCTGGGAAGCCTGTGGGGTCCATGATGCCTGGACCCTCTGACGAAGCCCAGTATTTAGACATCTCTCAGTCAGAGGGGCCCAGGGATCACATTAGAGCCAAACTAATCATAAAGACCACATTTTCTCAAATCTTGCCTCGCCCTTTTCTGACCCTGGTGGAGCTAGTCTATTGGTAGTAAACGGTAGGAAATGGCCACATCCTCCTAGGTGCTGAAGGCCCTGAGCCAGCAGGGCGCCCGAGTTGGGAATGGGGAAGAGGATAGCCTCGGGCAGAACTGACTTTCCCAATCTGCAAGGGGCGTCTTCACTAGCACACCAGGTGCTCCTATAGAAACCAGCCAGAAATCAGGGCAGAGGTGGTTGGGAAGGCTGAGGCTTCCGGGCGCATTGAGGCAGCCGCTGGAGAAAAACAAAAGTCCCTTTTGTTTAACTGACCTGCTTCAAGGCACTCAATGCACTGTTGAGACATTCCGGAACTCCTGCCTTCCTCTGGGCTGAGAAAGCAGGCCTGAATTCGAGCTGGAGTGTCCTGGTCCCAAGGAAGTTCACACACTCACTGGCACAGGGTCCTGGGCAAATGCCCTGGAATCTTTTATAAAGTCAGAGAAGAAGCTGAAGATACAAACCGTCATCTCACAGACTCATGAAATGTTGCCAAGTAGAAACCATGGAATAATCCAGGAAGCAAAAGGAAATATGTTCTCAGACTAGATGTCCACTGAGCTATTTGATGGAGGTCCAGATAAAGACAGAGTAAATGTCCCAGTCTGTTTATTGTCCTTAAGTGAGCCATCATATCAATACCACAAACAAAGATCTTTGAAGAAAACAAATAATCAAAAGAAATTAATTTGCAAAATATAATATTATTCATCAAAGATGCTTAGCATGGTAGTAGATGGATTGGTTCATTTTATTTTTAACATTTTATTTTTATTGTGGTAAAATACACTAACATGAAATTTACCATTTCAACCATTTTTTAAGTAGGTCATTGGAATTATTGCTGTGCTATGATCACTTCCATACACCTATGGAACATTTCTGTCTTCCCAAACTGAAATCCCGTGCCAAGGAACAACAGCTCCCCATTCCTGTCTTTGCCTTCTGGAAACCTCTTTCCTCTGTCTTAGAGTCTGACTACTCCAGGAGCTCACGTAATGAGACCATTTGATGTTCACCCTTCTGCATCGGGTTTATTTCACTGAGCATCCATGTTGTAGCATGTATTGGAATTTCACACCTTTGAGGCTGAATGACATTTGATCGTGGGTATATACTATCACATTCTGTTGGTCCACTCACCTGCCAATGGATGTGCGGGTCACTTGCAGCTCAGGGTTACTGTGGATAATGCAGCCATTCGACTGGTGCAGAAACATCTGTCTGAGCCCCATGGTAAGTCTGTTTAACTTCTTGAGAAATCTTCCTACTATTTTCATAGGAGCTGAACCATTTTGCATTTCCACCAACAGAACACAAGGGTTAATACTTTATTCTCTTTGCAGTAAAAACATTTATTTTTGAAGGGTTTACATGACTTTGCACATCCCTCTGAATTTCAGTTCTAGTCCTCAAACCGTGAATTCACCTTGGCAGGTGGGGGGGTGGGGGCAGGGAGATATTCTGGAATGGAATTTCAGTGGAGGACTAGAAAATACTGCGCACCCACAAATGTTTCAGAACCCCACTTCTGCCTGCGTGGACTGTTTCTACGTCCTTCTGCAGTGGCTTGTCTTCACTGTTTATAAATTCATTGCCTTTGTGAAATAATTGTCCATCCTCCTTTAAAAAAAGCCGATTGGAGTGAAGAGGGTAAAAACGAAGAGCGAGGGAAACAAGCTGAGGTGCCCAGGTTTCTTTGCCAGAACGTAAAAATGAGTAAATTAAAGAGAGAAATAAATTCAGCAACGGCTCAGATCTGAGGAACGAACAAGTTCACCACTTTCTCTCTGCAGAAATGAGAAAAAGACATTTGTGAAACTGTTGTAAATGCTCCAGCCAGTGAAAAAGTTGCTCATCGAGTGAGAGCGAAGACTCCACTGAAAACTGAAAAGGGGGTTGCTGTGGAGCGGGAATCACAGGAAATGCTGGGCTCCGCTGGCGAGGGCTCGGCAGCCAGCCCAGCTCCTCGGCAGACGTCTCCATGGGCAGCAGATGGGGAGCCTCCAGGAGGGCTCCTGCCCGGGCGCTGCTGGGAGGCAAGGCAAAGCTCGAGGAAGCGTTTCTTCTTGGATGATAGGAAACACCAGGGAGAAATGGCACCACTGACCCCTTGGTTGGAGACAGTTTTCTTCTACTTCCAGAAAGACCCCAAGACCCCAAAGACCCCAAGCAGGCTAGACCAGAAGGAGAGGCCTGCTGGTTTCCAGGCCTTCGCTGGGACCAAGGTGTCTTACGAGCACAGGGGCCCAGGAGGGTAGTAGCACTAAGATCAAGGCAGCCAGGCGGAGTCTTCTGGGCTTTGGGAACATGGAGGACCTTATAACTGAACCCTGTTTGCTGGATCATTCCTCCAACCCCAGGCCTTTAGTAGCAAGGATGGACTTCATGTCCATATAACAGGGTAGGAAAAGTGACCTGGGAAACAAGACACATTTCCTTTTGCACTAGACAACTGTTTTGTCAAAGCAGAATATGGCTTTCTAAAGTTCACCAAGTTCACAAGACTCTCCGTCCCTGTTTCAGGGAGGGACGTGAGGACTCAACCCACGCTGGTAGGGGGTTGCTGCAGGGCCGTGACTCAAATATAGGTCAACTGGCTCCAAAATCTGCGTCCCTTCCACTTTTCTCTACCAACTCTCAGTTATTTCAGGAAAACTTATTTCCCCCCAATTTTAAATTGGATCCAAGGCGTGGCCAGGTATGGAGTCTGGCTCTGGTCCTTGGGGACCATGCTACCCTCTGCCCCGATGCTGGGGAGTGGTGGGTGCTGGCGGACTGGTTCATGTGTCCAGGTACCTTATGCCCAACAGAGCCAACTCCCATAATGTGATCAGCTCCATTTTGATTTTATATGTTTTAAAGATATTTTTCTATCAATACTTTTCACAATTTAATTACAATAATTAACACAGTTTTCCAATATTATTTTTGCATTTGATTATATGCCTAAAAATGTTGCAGCTGTGTTTA